>NW_027441806.1:1612500-2228914 GCF_048569485.1 Anomaloglossus baeobatrachus
AACACAGCAGAAAATTGGGTGATGTGACAAAAAGTGGGGCTTATCATGTATTGCACATTGCAGGTAAGGTAAATAAGAGCTCTATAGAAACAACTGCTACAATACAACTGTCAGCAATAGTAATCAGATGAGGAGATCTATGTATTAGTCTACAAAAGGTAAAAAAACCTATAACCACAGTAATCAATGAATATATATATCTAATAATAAGACAATAAATCAGCACTGGACATTAATAAGTAATGATTAAGTCATATAGTAGAAGCTACAAAGCAAATAATCATAATGCCAGTTCGCATCAACAGATTAGATATGGATACAATTGCAGCCAGACAAGGTAAAAAAAGCCTGATTAAATACACAATAAATGCTAGCCAGGGCTGCTGCAGAAAATAGAAAGACACCTCCGACGAAGCCGTTGCGAAACGCGCGTCAGGTGTGGGCGGTGTGCTCTGGTGGGGCTACTATATTGGTGGGTATCTTCCCAACTGAGCTCTCTCTTTATTGGGTACATAACCCTTACAAGCGGTGATCGTTGTTTTTGGCTTATTCCCTTGGTTACTTTATTGCAGCCTGCTTTTGTATCTTCATCATTTTAAGCCTGTCAATGATACTTACTGTTATTGCTGCTATGGCTAGCAGGACTATTTAGTCCTTAACTCTTTCTATTTTCTGCAGCAGCCCTTTAGACTGAGTAAATTTTTTCCAACAATCCAGTTTGTGCCTGATGCAACGGATCCGACAGCAAATGTGCAAAAAACGGACCAACCAGATGCGTTTTTCCCAGATCCGTTGTGCCGGATCCGGAAAAAACGGATCTGGTTGGTCTGGTTTTTGCATCCGTTTGGTCCTTTTTTTGCATCCGTTTGGTCCATTTTTTGACGGATCCGTTTTTTGAAAGAGAAGAAAAAAAACCCACTAAAAAACCAAAACGTTGATTGGCCAATGAAAAACTATATATACAGTGCTTTCACAGCACAAGACAGCTTGAAGACAAAGAGGGAGACATGGATGCTATAATAGCAAAATATCTTGAGGATTTCCGTGGACTTCAATTTTGAGGCTAATCGGTTAGCAATAATTGTGCGGGAGAAAGAGCAACAGCGCATAATGCATCAGCGACTGTGGCGCTTTTGGATGCACCCATTGACAGCCCACAGAATGTCCCGTGGAGTTTATTGCACTCTATATTTAGAGTTAAGAAGACACCCTGAAAGGTTTGCCAGCTATGTACGGATGACCCCGGATTCCTTCGACATTCTGGTTGACTACGTGGAAGAACAAATCCGGAAGTCTGACACTTACTGCCGGTTCTCCATTTCACCAGCGGAGCGTTTGCTGGTGACTCTTAGGTAAGGCATTTTTACTGTATCTTCTTCTGTGAGGAGACTTTAATCCCTTCAGCCCCTGGGCATTTTGCGTTTTTCCGTTTTGTTTTTTACCTCTTTGTTCAGAGAGCTGTAACTTTTTTATTTTTCCATCAATCTTGACATATTAGGGCTTGTTTTTTTGCGGGACAAGTTGTACTTTTAAATGATAACATAATTTTTAACATCTAGTGTACTGGAAAGTGGCAAAAAATTTTCAAGTGTGGAAAAATGTCAAACAGTGTTATCGCACAATAGTTTTTTGGATATTTTATTCACCGTGTACACTATATGGTAAAAATTATGTGTCATTGTGATGCCTGAGGTCATTGAGAGTTTGTAGACACCAAACATGATTAGTTTTACTTGTATTTAAGGGGTTAACGAAAAGTCACAAGCTTGTCCAAAAAAAGGGCCACACGTTTTGCGCCATTTTCAGAAACCCATAGCGCTCTAATTTTTCTGGATCTATGAGTCAGTGACGGCTTATTTTTTTGCGTCTCTAGCTGACGGTTTTAACTGGAACATTTTGTTGCAGATGCTCCATTTTGATCGCCAGTTATTGTATTTTGCGCACTTTGCAATGATCAAAAAACGGATTTTTTGCTTTTATTGATTTTTGGCCGTTACGCAGTTTACTAATCAGATAATTGATTTTATATGTTGATAGATCGGGCATTTCTGAACGAGGCTATACCAAATAGCTGTATGTTTTTATATTTTTTTAACCTTTTAATTTTTCTGCCATATGTCAAGATCACAGCTACAGAGCTCAGAACTGAAGATATTGTGCTTAACTTTCAATGCTGGCTGTATTCCGGCATTGAGAGGACGTGACTCATGTTAGCTGCAGGCGTCATCACATGACCCTGTGCTACCATGGCAACGTGATCATGTCACGTGACTTCCAAGGGGGGCGGGGTAATTCACTGTAATGGCAGAGCGCATATACATCTCCCTGCCAGATTTGGGCAGCGAGATGTAAAGGGTTAATAGTCGCAGGTGGAAGCGATTCCACTCACGATTACCAGGCACATATGCCAGCTGTTGAAATCAGCTGATATGTGCGCGGATGGCCACGACCTGCCCACGGCAGGGGGTGGGGATTAACCTCACACGATCCATGACGTAGCCAGTACGTCATGGTTCGTTAAGGGGTTAAACTGTTGTTATTTTGTTTATTAATTATTGTCTTACTTTTGACAGATTCCTTGCAACAGGAGAATCACTATCTTCTCTCCACTTCCAATTCCAACTTGGGGTCTCCACAATATCCGGAATTGTCCGCCATACCTGCAGAGCATTGTGGGACTGTTTGCACAAGGGACACTTGGCTGCAAATTGCAGATAGCTTCCAACAAATCTGTCAGTTTCCAAATTGCTTGGGTGCGGTGGACTGGAAGTACATCAGGATTGTGAAATCAGTGGCATCTGGATCGGAGTTTTACAATTATAAAAAGTACTTTTCATTACAAATTTGTAGCGGTGGACATTGGTGCCTATGGCCACTCCAACGATTCCCAAGTGTTCAAGATGTCAGCGATGGGTCGTCAGTTGTATGGGAACACCCTTGATTTTCCAGCAGAAAGACCACTTCCGGACACCACTGGGCCACCAATGCCATTTGTGTTCGTAGCTGACGAAGCTTTTCAACTTTCAGAACACCTTCTAAAGCCCTACTCGAGCAGTGGATTGACACAAACCAAAAAAGTATTCAACTATCGATTATCTAGAGCGCGTCGAATGGTTGAGTGCTCTTTTGGTATTCTAACAGCTAAATGGCGGGTTTTATTGACCGCCATTAACCTGAAGACTGAAACTGTTGATGAGGTAATTAAAGCATGTATTGTCCTCCACAATTTTGTCATATCTAAAGAAAGTATAAATGTTGATGAGAATGCTGAGCAAAGTACTTTGCGTGATTACACTAATGTTAGTGTAAGAAGAAGTGTTCCTGTTTGTCGATTAAGGGACAAGTTTGCCGATTACTTCATGTCACCTGAAGGAAGACTGGAATGGCAGGATGACATGATTTAATCTTTGTAGGTATATACCAAACTTCTTAGGGTACCATCTCACAAAACGACGTACCAGCGATTCCGACCACGATATGACCTGGTCAAGATCACTGGTGCGTTGCTACATGGTTGCAGGTGAGCTGTCAATCAGGCAGATCTCACCAGCCACCAGAAACTCGTGGAAGCGATGCTGCACTTGGTAACCAAGAAAAATATCAGGTAACTAAGCAAAATGCTGTGCTTTGTTACCCAATGTTTACCTTGGTTACCAGCGTACACCACTTAGCGCTGGCTCCCTGCACTCATAGCCAGGGTACACATCGGATTACTAAGCAAAGCATAGTTACCCGATGTGTACTCTGGCTACGTGTGCAGGGCACAGGCAATGGCAGCCTGAGAGCGGCGTACGCTTATAACCAAGGTAAATATCGGGTTTCTTAGTTACCCGATGTGTACCTTGGTTACGTGTGCATGAAGCAGGCAGCCCGGCCTCTGGCAGCTGCGGACGCTCGTACCCAAGGTAAATAGCGGGTAACCAAGCAAAGCACTTTGCTTAGTTACCCGATGTGTACCTTGGTTACCAGCGTCCGCAGCTTCCAGACGCTGGGTCCCTGCTCCCTGCACGTTAAGATCGTTGCTCTTTCGCTGTCAAACACAGCGATGTGTGCTTCACAGCAGAAGAGCAACGAGCAACAAAAAGAACCATAGCTGTGTGTAACAAGCAGCGATTTCACAGCAGGGGCCAGATCGCTGCTCAGTGTCACACACAGCGAGATCGCTGATGAGGTCACTGGTGCGTCACACAAACCATGACTCAGCAGCGATCTCGCTATGTGAGAAGTACCCCTTAGATTCGTAATATTTCTGATTACTGTTTTAAAGTTTACTTCCTTTTATAATACCTTGTACCTTTTTTTAAAAAATTTGTTTTATTGTTAAACCACATTTTACCTTCATAACATAACATTTTTGCTTATGATTAAAAAAAAAAAAAAAAAAAAAAAAAACCCACAATAAATCATTAAACCAAAAAAGTATTATTTATTATATAACTTAATTTTTTTAATGGAAAAATTATAAATTTAAAAATTCTTGAGTGGAGATAGTACCGGAGGGGCTGGGGCTGTCAGATGGGAACACTTGGACAGTGGGAGTATGGAGGGTGGATTTTGGTGAGGGTGAAGGAAAACAAGAAAGAAAAGGTGAAGTAGTGGTGGTGGAGAAACAAAGAGGAAAAACAGGAGATGGCATGGGATTTGGTAAGGATTTGAGGGGTGGAGGGATTGGGGGACAGAAGAGGTGGTGGTTGAAGAAGAGTGTTGTAGTTGGGGCAGGATGGGTATGGAAGGAGACGGGTGGTACTGGACAGGGAGTACAGGTGGGGCAGGGAGTGGACGCACAGATGTTGGGAACTGGTACGGGCCTGGATGCTGGAACGGGACAGGATGCTGGTATTGTATAGGAGGGGGAGGAGGGACAGTGGCTGGAGGGGGGGCAGGTGCGGCAGGAATTAGGGTGGTTGGAGGTGGTTGGGAGGTAACCTGCGCCAGAGCATACTGGGTGGCTTGCATTACATGCATCTGCTGCTCAGGGAAAGGGTTTTCCATGCGCTCGAGGACTGCTTGGAAAAAACAATGAGTGGTCGACTTTCTTACATCTAAATGCAGCCTGTCCAGACGCGTGCACCATTAGTGCGTATTATTTTGAATAGTGTTTTGAACCAGGCTGAATGCAGCACTGGTTTGCTCGGAGAGCAATTTGATTGCGTTCTGGAAGGCTGCATTTAGAAGCAAGAACTCGGGCGCATAGCTCCTATCCAGAGCCCTCTGACGCTGCCGCCTAGAACCCAAAGGTGTTCTACTGAGGGCAGCAGTGTCAGAGGGGTGGGGTAGGGGAAAAGCTACCTCGTCAGCAGCAGCTTTATGTAATGAAGCCTCACCAGATGCTCCAGCGCTGGTGGATGGGACAGAGGGACCAGAAGATAGGGAAGGTGCAGAAGGGTGGGGTCTGTCCAAGTGTTCTCCGGTGGATGACTGTGTTGGGATCGCTTCAGGACGGTTTGATGCTGGCTCCCGGGTGCTGCAGACAATGCTGTGGAAGAACGGAAACAAAAAAAAATAAATTAATTATATTGCTATTGCCTGTCTCTTGCTGAAACTCAAAAAAAGGTTACACATGTAAACAGTTTAACTTTGTAGATGTTGTGTGAAATATTTACCTTCTGCACACCATTGTTGTCCGGAGGAATGCCAACACTCTGAAATACTTATATCTTAAGACGCGTCCTCCGGATCCACTCGGGGCCAGCATCTCTTTGTTCAACTCCTTCTTGAAGCGATCCCTGATGGACCGCCACCGGTTCTGAACTTTTTCCCCTGAAAAGTGAAAACACAAAATGGTTATTATACAAAACATTACATCCTGCAACATAACCTACTGAACTGTGAATACTTACTTGCTCGATTCTGGGCTCTAGGATTGGGGTCCTCCCAACCTGTCACCACTTCACGGCAAACCTCCTCCCATAGCCGACGGGTTACAACCGAATCAGCGTGGCGGCGGTCACCCATATTCCACAGGGGCTCCCGCTCTCGAACTTCATCGATGAGAAGGTCGATGTTGTTGATACATCCTGCCTCCTCACCGTCCGAGTCAGGATCCCGCTGTGAAGCCTGTTGAAAACAGATAAACAAAAAAAAAATGACACAAAAATGACAATGAAATAGATAAAAACAAAAAAACAACTTACACTGTGACCGCCGCGACGATTATGCCGACGACCATGGGAGGAGGGGTTGGGAGCAACTCTACCACGAGCCCCAGAATCGGAAGCCTGAATAAAACAAAAAAAAAAACAAAATAAGCTTGGATGTGTTGGGTGTACTGTGGATCTGTTGGGTGTACTGTGGATGTGTTGGGTGTACTGTGATCTTTCTGTGATGCATGTAAAATAAACTTACACTTTGTGCGCCCACTCCTTGTATCTCTCCACCCCTCGCATCCCCTTCTGGAAGCGCCTCACGTTGTTCATATTCCTGTTAAAAAAAAGGTAAATCGATTTGTAATTTATTTTGATTGTTAACCTCTTCAGGCCCAGAGCATTTTCCCTTTTTTTATTTTTCCTCCTACGAGGGCTTGTTTTTTTTGCGGGACAAGTTGTACTTTTAAATGAAACAAACCATAAGATTTACCATATAGTGTACTGGAAAACAACCAAAAAATTCCAACTATGGAAAAGCTGCAAAAAAAGTGTTAATGCACAATATTTTGTTGGATATTTAATTCACCATGTTCACTATATCGTAAAACTAATATGTTGTTGTGATGCCTGAGGTCGGTGCGAGTTTGTAGACACCAAACATGTATAGTTTTACTTGTATGTACGGTGTATAAAAAAAATGCCACGCGCACATACAACTCGCTGCCAGACTTTGGCTGCAAGATATAAGGGGTTAAAAGTTGCGGGTGGAATAATGCGATTCCACTCAACTAGCAGGCACACATGTCAGCTGATAAAAACAGCTGATATGTGCGCGGATCTTCGCGACCTGCCCACGGCAGGGGGCGGAGATTAACCTTACACAATCCATGACGAATATATCTGTCGTGGGTCGTAAATGGGGTAAAAAAAAATAAATAAATAAAAAAAAAAAAAAACCTCATTTTGCTGAGAAGGAGCAGGAGGGTTCCCAGAAGAAGACATGCTGGCTGGCTGGCTCTCTGCGGCGGCTGGCACTCAGTTGGTGGCTGGCCCGGCAGTTGGTGGTTGGCCCGGCAGTTGGTGGCTGGCACTCAGTTGGTGGCTGGCCTGGCAGTTGGTGGCTGGCCTGGCAGTTGGTGGCTGGCCCGGCAGTTGGTGGCTGGCCCGGCAGTTGGTTGCCTGGCAGTTGGTGGCCTGGCATTGGTAAACGGGGACCCTATATAACAAGAAAAAACAGCATAAAAACAACCTCCACTCAAAAATATTATGTATTGCAAAGTGTGCACAGTACCAACATTCCAAGCTGTACTATTGAAAAAATGAGATTTTTGGCAAAAAATTGCAATTTTTCGAGCCACCCCGCCAACGTCACGGCAAATCTCCTGGGGCAGTCCTAACACTAAAATATTTTTATTTAAAGTGTGCCATGTGGCCTCACATATGCAAAATTAGGACTGCACAGCACGTACCTTGTGCTTTTCAGTCACCGTCTCCATGACTGATTCATGGTTGTGGGCGGGACAGGCCCGAGCACATGCTGCTTAGAATAAATAGCCAGTGGACGGGGTTGGATGGCCAGTGTGAACAGCCACCAACCGCCAAAAATCAGGACAGATGGAAAAATAAACATGAGGTGCACTGCAAGATGAGAATCAACTGGGACCCTATATAACAAGAAAAAACAGCATAAAAACAACCTCCACTCAAAAATATTATGTATTGCAAAGTGTGCACAGTACCAACATTCCAAGCTGTACTATTGAAAAATGTGCCATGTGGCACACTTTAAATAAAAATATTTTAGTGTTAGGACTGCCCCAGGAGATTTGCCGTGACGTTGGCGGGGTGGCTCGAAAAATTGCAATTTTTTGCCAAAAATCTCATTTTTTCAATAGTACAGCTTGGAATGTTGGTACTGTGCACACTTTGCAATACATAATATTTTTGAGTGGAGGTTGTTTTTATGCTGTTTTTTCTTGTTATATAGGGTCCCAGTTGATTCTCATCTTGCAGTGCACCTCATGTTTATTTTTCCATCTGTCCTGATTTTTGGCGGTTGGTGGCTGTTCACACTGGCCATCCAACCCCGTCCACTGGCTATTTATTCTAAGCAGCATGTGCTCGGGCCTGTCCCGCCCACAACCATGAATCAGTCATGGAGACGGTGACTGAAAAGCACAAGGTACGTGCTGTGCAGTCCTAATTTTGCATATGTGAGGCCACATGGCACACTTTAAATAAAAATATTTTAGTGTTAGGACTGCCCCAGGAGATTTGCCGTGACGTTGGCGGGGTGGCTCGAAAAATTGCAATTTTTTGCCAAAAATCTAATTGTTTCAATAGTACAGCTTGGAATGTTGGTACTGTGCACACTTTGCAATACATAATATTTTTGAGTGGAGGTTGTTTTTATGCTGTTTTTTCTTGTTATATAGGGTCCCAGTTGATTCTCATCTTGCAGTGCACCTCATGTTTATTTTTCCATCTGTCCTGATTTTTGGCGGTTGGTGGCTGTTCACACTGGCCATCCAACCCCGTCCACTGGCTATTTATTCTAAGCAGCATGTGCTCGGGCCTGTCCCGCCCACAACCATGAATCAGTCATGGAGACGGTGACTGAAAAGCACAAGGTACGTGCTGTGCAGTCCTAATTTTGCATATGTGAGGCCACATGGCACACTTTAAATAAAAATATTTTAGTGTTAGGACTGCCCCAGGAGATTTGCCGTGACGTTGGCGGGGTGGCTCGAAAAATTGCAATTTTTTGCCAAAAATCTCATTTTTTCAATAGTACAGCTTGGAATGTTGGTACTGTGCACACTTTGCAATACATAATATTTTTGAGTGGAGGTTGTTTTTATGCTGTTTTTTCTTGTTATATAGGGTCCCAGTTGATTCTCATCTTGCAGTGCACCTCATGTTTATTTTTCCATCTGTCCTGATTTTTGGCGGTTGGTGGCTGTTCACACTGGCCATCCAACCCCGTCCACTGGCTATTTATTCTAAGCAGCATGTGCTCGGGCCTGTCCCGCCCACAACCATGAATCAGTCATGGAGACGGTGACTGAAAAGCACAAGGTACGTGCTGTGCAGTCCTAATTTTGCATATGTGAGGCCACATGGCACACTTTAAATAAAAATATTTTAGTGTTAGGACTGCCCCAGGAGATTTGCCGTGACGTTGGCGGGGTGGCTCGAAAAATTGCAATTTTTTGCCAAAAATCTCATTTTTTCAATAGTACAGCTTGGAATGTTGGTACTGTGCACACTTTGCAATACATAATATTTTTGAGTGGAGGTTGTTTTTATGCTGTTTTTTCTTGTTATATAGGGTCCCAGTTGATTCTCATCTTGCAGTGCACCTCATGTTTATTTTTCCATCTGTCCTGATTTTTGGCGGTTGGTGGCTGTTCACACTGGCCATCCAACCCCGTCCACTGGCTATTTATTCTAAGCAGCATGTGCTCGGGCCTGTCCCGCCCACAACCATGAATCAGTCATGGAGACGGTGACTGAAAAGCACAAGGTACGTGCTGTGCAGTCCTAATTTTGCATATGTGAGGCCACATGGCACACTTTAAATAAAAATATTTTAGTGTTAGGACTGCCCCAGGAGATTTGCCGTGACGTTGGCGGGGTGGCTCGAAAAATTGCAATTTTTTGCCAAAAATCTCATTTTTTCAATAGTACAGCTTGGAATGTTGGTACTGTGCACACTTTGCAATACATAATATTTTTGAGTGGAGGTTGTTTTTTTGGCATTGGTAAACGGTCTGTGCGGCCTGGCTCTCGGTGGCGGGCGGGCGGGCAGCCTGGAACTCTGCGGCGGGCAGGCTGTTTCTCTCCGGCGGGCGGGCGAGCTGGTACTCTCTGGCGGGCGGCCTGGTTCTCTCCAACGGGCGGGCTGGCTCTCTGCGGCGTGCGGGCTGACTCTCTGCAGTGGGCTCTCTGTGGCAGAAAGTCTTGCCGTGTTGGCAAGAAGTAGTCAGGGACAATAGGCATGCTCAGTTAAAAAAAAAAACGATCCGGAGACCGTATCCATTTTTTTCTTCATTGGGCCGGATCCGGCGTCCTTAGGCTTCCATTATAAATCACGCTGTATGGCGCCGGATCCGGTGCGATGCGTTTTTTCGCCGCAGACAAAGAACGCTGCAAGCAACTTTCCATCCGGCCGCCGCAGCGGCTAAACATGCCGCATCTGGCAAAAAACGGATGCAACGCAAAGCCATACGGCACAATCCAATGATGAAAAAACGCATCCGGCGGCAAAAAAAACGGATGAGTTTTTTCTGCAAAGCGTCGGATTGTGCCTGATTGCAAAAAACTGATATGTGAAAGCAGCCTTATATTGTGTAAAAACTGATGTGACGGATCCGGTAGAAAAACGGATGACTCCATCATCACCGCACACACCGGCACTACCGCCCCCATCATCACTGCACACACCGGCACTACCGCCCTCATCATCACTGCACACACCAGCACTACCGCCCCCATCATCACCGCACACACCGGCACTACCGCCCCCATCATCACCGCACACACTCCGGCACTACCGCACCCATCATCACCGCACATACACCGGCACTACCTCCCCCATCATCACCGCACACACTCCGGCACTACCGCACCCATCATCACCGCACATACACCGGCACTACCTCCCCCATCATCACCGCACACACTCCGGCACTACCCCCCATCATCACTGCACATACACCGGCACTTCTTCAGTGACAATCCCGCTCACAGAGCGATTCACTTCAGTTGCTGCGTGGAGCTGACAGAGAGTGGTCATGGTCTGTGGCCGCTCCTGTCAGCTTCATGTAACAGAGCTGAAAGCATTGTGGGACCTCTGTGGATTACGCCGGACCTAGAGGGGTATTTTGGGATTTTAATAAAGTGGTGAAAGAGGGTGTTTTTTTGTCTTTTATTTCACATAAAGTATTTTTTCGGGTGTATGTGTTTTATTTACTTTCACTTACAGGTTAATCATTGGGGGTGTCTCATAGACGCCTACTATGATTAACTTAGGACTTAATGGCAGCTATGGGCTGCCATTAACTCCTTATTACCCCGAATACCACCGCACCAGGGCAATTCAGGAAGAGCCGGGTAGAGCCCCGAGACTGTCGCATCTTATGGATGCGGCATTTCCGGGCGGCTGTTGGCTGATATTTTTAAGCTGGTGGGCTCCCCATAACGTGAGGCTCCTCAGTCCTGAGAATACCAGCCTTCAGCCGTGTGGCTTTACCTTGGCTGGTATCAAAATTGGGGGGACCACACGCTGTTTTTTGTTTATTATTTATTTATTTATTTTACTGCAAGATATAGACCTGCCCACCGGCAGCTGTGATTGGTTGCAGTGAGACAGCTGGCACTCTGCGTGGGGGCGTGTCTGCCTGCAACCAATCATAGGGGCTGGTGGGCGGGGGAAGCAGTGAATACAAGATGGAATAATGAGCGGCCGGCATTTTCAAATCAGTAGAAGCTGCCAGAGCAGTGTGCAGCACAGTCAGTGAGTGAGTGAGTGATTGATTTTCTGACCAGCAATGAATTTATATCACTTCTGGGCATGCTCAGAAGTAAAAACCGGTACATGCTTGCGGCGTTTAACGCATGCCTCCGGATCCGGCGCCCATAGACTTTCATTATGTACCATGCCGCACAGCGCCACATCCGGCACTATGCAGTTTTTTGCCGCTGGCAAAAAAAGTTCCTCTCTGCGTCCTGTACGGCCGCCGGAGTGACAATTTTTGCTGCATCCGGCAAAAACCAGATCAAACGCGAATACATGCGGCACAATCTGGCGCTAATAAAAGTCAATGAGGAAAAAGCACATCTGGCGGGAAAAAAAAACCCAGATGCGTTTTTTCCCGCAAAGTGCTGGATTGTGCCGCACGGCGAAAAACGGATGTGTGAAAGCAGCCTTACTGTGGCCGGGGTAAATAGTTCTGGAACAATCTAGAAACAGCTGTGGCTACTGCCCCCTCAGACTTCACTGCTCATCCCTGGATTTCCAGGATATCTGCTCCATGTCCGTCCACGGCTTCCAGGATGTGTCCTGTCTACATACAGCCTCCATTACCTCACTGTGACCCCCTGACATAACCTCCCCTCACCCAGCACCATGACACCCAGCACAGCAGAGTCCTGCATACACTGAGGAGCTGATCATGTGACCCCTGACTCCTCCCCTCCATGTGACATCATCACAGGTCCTGTAAGCACAGAGCAGCCATATATCTAGGGTTGCGTCTAGTTCAGAGTTGATTTTTTGTGCTCCTCTGATCTAGCTGCTTCAGTAGTGAGAGGCTATATGTATGGATATATGTATGGTTATATGTATGGATATATATATATATATATGGCTATATCGGAGTTGATTTTTGTGGTCCTCATTTTCTCCACTCTGATTTAGCCGGTCACTGCTGAAGTGTCTAGATCAGAGTGGGTTTTTTATGGTCCTCATTGTCTCCACTCTGATCTCGCCGGTTCAGTGCTGAGGTGACTAGATCAGAGTTGATTTCTTGAGGCCTCGCTGCAGTTACATGTTTTTGGTCACCTCATTTTATCCACTCCGTTCTAGCTGCTTCACCAGTGAGGTGGCGAGATCAGAGTTGATTTTTTGATGATCTCTGTGATCTTTTCTCCGTACAACACAGTTCAGTTTCTACAGCGGGGTCTCCAGGCCTCAGAGCAGGGGCTGGAATCAGATTTATAATTGGAATGATTTCATGTTTTTATTTTTTAGATAAACTGTTATATTTATTATTTTTTTCCAAAGGGCAAATTTTCATTTTCATTATTATTATAACTTACATTTTATTATTGCTTTTTACAATATAAATAATCACACACAGCGCTGATTGTTCAGTTTTGCTGGAATTTTAATTTTACTGTATTTCCACGAGTCGTGGCCGCAGGACTGACATTGAAAGAGTGGGCGGAGCCTCACAAGGAAAAACGGAACCGCGCAGCTGACAGTCTTTATAACTTACCATATTGGATCAGAGTGGATTTTTTGAGGATCTCTCTGTAGCCTTCATTCTGTACAGTTTGGTACTGAGGCGACTGGAATTCAGTTTTATGAAGAGTGGTAGAAGCCTCACGGCGAAAAACGTAACAGAGCGCTGTAAAAACATTAAAATTAATACATCTAGTTATCAAATATTTCATAGTAGGACATATATGTTCACAGTTCTTTTTATGTTGGAGGCATAGTTTATTAATAAAGTTTTTATAAGGAATAAATATTAAAATGTCCATATTGAATATACTTGAGTACTGACATGGAAGGATAAATATAAATCTTCTGGAAGCTTCTAGAAGATTATGTCATATGGAACTATGTTCAACTAAAACACCCTATAACGACTGGACAGTTGTCATATAACACACGATGGAGGGGGCTACTGGTCGCTCCAGCACGTTGTCAGCTGCCCAGAAGGCTCCGAGGCTGCAAGATGAACACATGCTGTCCAGCCTAGGGGATATAATCCCTGCTTTGCCATTCAGAATCCAAGGAGAGATGGATGAAGATTTTCTATTGATCAGTATGGACTAATTGAACTCTTTTCCGTAAGCTAACGAAGTATATTATTTTTCCTTTCTGTAACTGAACCCTGGCAACCATTTTTAAATAGATAAAATACATTTATTTTTTACATTTTTGAAGTCCTTTCTTTCATGCGCTTTTACGTATTTGAAGAAAAATATATTTAAGAGTATATTTTTTAACATTTGGAGAGCCAGCCATTCGTGATTTTTTTTTTTACATTTTTTGTGCTTCTTCCTTCACTTTGCATAAGGGGGGACAGACAGAGACATATGCCTCCTGCAACTCCTGCAAAGTGATAGGGAATCGACAATTTATAAAAATCACGCAGAACCTAGGAAATACGTATGTCAAGTTGCATGAAAGTTTTTTTAAATGAACTTTATAGACTTTATAAAGCCTCAGAAGTTAACTTTTGACGTATTTTTGAGCAAGAAAGATAAAGTCAGTCCATAAGAAGTATTGGACGTGCTGAGCAAGGTGAATCAAGTCTTAGAGGATCATCCATCAGATCATCTGATCATTTCAGGTAAGAAAATGGATTTTATCTCTTCATATGTTAAGCAAAGTAAAATTCAGTTCACTTATTCAGATATTTCTAATGTGGAAGAGATTTGGTTACGCCTTTATGGGGAGTGTGAACTTGAGAATTCACGTATAGAATGTGCAAGGTCTTTTAATAGAGAGAAACAGAAAATCAGAAATGTCTGTCATTTAGTCTATGATTTTCACAAGTTAATCGTAGAAAAATGTGAAAATGGTGGAAATAGACAACCTGAATTGTCAGGAGAGTCAGTGATAGAGAAATCCAAAGACTGCTTAGAACCTGGAATGTCAGTCAGTGATATTGTGAATTCTGACTGTAATGTTGGAAATGAAAAGTCAGATTTAGACTGTAATTCAAATCAGAATCTTGACAATGGCGACAGACACGTGCTACCTAATCAAGGTGACTTTCAGCATACTGAGAAAGAAGCAGGAAATGACGTAGAGAAGCCATAAGGGGGAGGAGCCAGAGTGGGACACGTGCAGAAAGTTGTCAGAGAAGGACACGTGCAGAGAGAAAATGGCGACGATCAATTTTAAAAAAATAGAACAGACAAAGTTAGGAATTAAACTTAGAAAGAGTCTATTGAACATATGCAAATTAATTCCCGCATATAATCCTAAAATACATGTTTGCAGAAATTCAGAGATATTTGAAAGTTCCGTTGAGAAGTTAAATTTAACCAATAGTGAGACGAATCAGTTATTCCGTATGTGGATACCTCAGCATTTCTTTAGACAATTGGCATTAAAAAAGTCTTCTGACAATGAGACATTTGATTGTTCAAATGATAACGATATCATAAGGCTGAAAAATCTCATCTTCTGTGCAAGGAATGAATCTGATCCAAATTATGAGATGTTAAAGGAATTACAAATTGAACAGAATGAGAGTACGTTCTCATTTATGTCCGTTTTTGAACGTTTGTATAGGGTGGTCATTCCAAATGTCAGATTGGATGGAATGATACATTTATTCATCAAGAAATTTAATTTCCTTGATAATGCAGCTTGTGCGGTGGCATTAAATAAAAAGTCCCTATTCGAATGTACGACATTTATCGATTTTGTTAGAAAAAGTCAATCAAAACAGAAATTAATTAATTCTGAAAAACCAACACGAAAAAGGGAGAGTTTCTGTGAAAAACAAACAGTGTCTCCCAGATCCAGATATTTCTGTGACAGGATATATGAAATTCGCAGGAAAATGCATACGTGTTATAAACCATACAATCCATCCCAATTATTATCATCTAAAATTCTTTTTCCACAGGAAAAACCTTTGTTTCCCTTGTCACCAGTGAAGAGATTGGTCACTGGGATTGATGGTCCCAGACAAATGATGAGTAAAAGCTTTGAAAGACAGAAACAGGCGTCTTGTGCAGATTCTTTCCCTGGGTTAGAATTTGATAGCCAGCGACAGCTGGGAGACATTCTTTCTCATTTAAGAACAAAACTTGAGTTACAACGAATCTTTGAAGAAAAATTTAGGTTTGGTCTTCAGCTAAATAAAGTGGATTTCTGGGTAAATTAATTTTATTGTTTGATAAATGTGATTATTCATATACAGTGAATCTATGCATATATATATTAAAAGTAGTGATAGTAAATCAAGGTCATATTTTCATTTAGTTAAATGATAGTTTAATGTTATAAATTAATAATTTGATCTCTGTATATGAATAATAATATTTAAAATGAAATAATAAGAGAAAGTAACAGACTCTAAGTGTTTCATTTTTATCATAAATATGATAATAATTTTATTCTTTTATTTCCCTCAGAATTTATCAGTAAAGCAGATTGATGAAGTATTAACTTTTTATTTATACATTTGTTCTTGTCCTCAATCAGGTAACATATATCTTATTGTGTAAGGTTAATCGCGAAAGCATGATTAATAATAATTATTATTTTCTCAGGTACCAATTGCCAGAGAACTATTACTTTAACGTTTCTTTTATGAATATATATATATATCTTCTTTAGAGTTATTAGAAATGTAATCTGAGCTTTGGAGTGTAGTAAAACTGCTTGCTGTTTTGGAATGGTGTTCTTTGCACGTAACCAGAGCATGTGACTTTTGAATTACTAAGCTAATAATAAATGTTTGTTCTATGGTCAAATGTACAGTATGTAATACATTGGAATTTGTATTTTTCAAGAAGTACTTCAAATTAGTAACATAATTTTTGAAATGCGCATAGAATAATTGGAAAAAAAGGGATATGTGTCTGTCAATGTTTCTATGTAGAAGTATATGTTAAAGAACCATGACAGTCTTGTGTGCATAGATGTGTCTATGAATGATTGATTGTCTGAGCAGCTGCCGATGTCAAGTATTTGGATCCAGAAAAAAAAAAAGGGAATTTTTGTTTTAACTTTGAGGTTATAATATATGTATGTATACTATTAGAATAAATAAGTTATAGTACATAAGTATAAATGGAGGAATTTATACCGAATATATCTTATTCTTAGACATATTTCTTTAGTATAGAGATGTTAGGATTTTTTTATTAAGGGTTTATTTTGAAGGATTACATTCTAGAATAAGGTTTTAACTTTTGATTTTTATACAGTTATGAGTTACTTCTTTTTGGTAATCATTTTTCTTTTTAAATATGAAAGTAATATTTCTTATATGGTCTTGAAGATATATAACATAAATTTTAATTTAATTTAATCTTGACATATTAATTTTTATAATATATTTCATGATATTGAAAGGGAAAGGTTTGGTCTCAATCACACATTTATATTTGATAAATATATGTGTTTACAGGATACTTTAATAATTAATATTTCAAGCATAAGGGAAGAATTGGGAATAAAAAATATATTTGAAGTATATCATAATGCATTTATATACTAAGAGAAGAGTATTATTTGCAAGGTTACATGACTTAATTATTTTTATAGGTTACTGATATGATAGGTATGGAAATCCTATAAGATACTGGTAACATTAAGGTTATGTATTATTAAAGACATAGGTGTTATATACATAGAAGGCTTTATTTTTATTTCAATTTTTATTTTTATTCCGATTTTCATTTTTCCTTTTATTCCTATTTTTTATATTAATTATTATTATTTAATATTCACATTTTTAATCAAAATCTTAATTCTACAATTCTTATTCTTTTCTTCAAATTTTTAAATATCTCAATTGAGAAAACACTTCAATATTTAGTTAAGTAATATCTAATATAAGAATATTACTTTATTAAATATGAATCATATTAAAAGGGGAAAAGTTCCACTTTTTGGAAGAAAAGAATACTTCCTTCATCAATATATACAATTGTCTACTTCCTAGTAATACATTATTTTTATATTAGTATGCTAACACAATAAGGATGAAATATTACTTATAGTTACACATTTTCTTATAGTAGGTTATTTATTAATAGACAAATCAAATAAATTAAATTAGAGTAATAAAGATGGAAGATCGAGGTACATCTAGGTTTACCTTCCTATATTTACAAATAATATTAATATTATATTTTTAATCAATAATAATTTATAATGGGTATTATTGTGTTTTGATGGAATCATCCAGTCTTTCCTAAAAGGTTATTTGCTTTGGTTTATAATTTTACAAATGATCTAACTAAATAAGCCACATTGTTGCCTTTCATATTTATAATATGATACATGTTATAGGTACACATTATATTATTTCATATTATATTTTGGTTACATTCAACACATTGCCACCTATGAGTTTGGAAGGGTAATGCACCAATGACAAAAAAGGTCATTACATGAGAATACTATTGTCTATACCATTATGCAGTATTATTACATCATTCTAAGTATCAATTATATTAATACGTCTACGATAATAATAATGACATGGTATTATAGTATTGGAGTTATGATACGCTGTGACATTTATTAGTGATAGTTATTGCCATATTTGGTATTTAGATTAGGGAATGAAGTCTTCAATCAAGATTACAGAAGATAAAAAAGACTTTATAATTTTCCTAAAGTTAAAAGGGATTCTGCAAAAAGGTCCAAAAGGTAACGTCTCAAATAAGACTGTGTAACATACAAAATACACTTACCGTGCTTGCATCTCAGAAACACAGTGCTCCTATGGTTCCAGGATGGACAATGACACATGGTCTGTGCATTAAGACCTCACTACAGATACTAAGAAGAGCAATGACGTGTTAAAGTTAATCCCTGTCGTGCTGACCAAGAACGTCTTAACATCTGTTCCAGGATTTGACAACAGGCAGCATGGAGGATAAAGGTGACTAATGTAAATTACACTGCACAGACATCAAAGACTTTTGCTATTCTTCTACACTCATGAACTGTGGTTTATCAACATTGGCTATGGACTTTGTAATAAAGAATAAAGTTTATGGACTTGATCTAACAATGATAAACACAATACGGGACTGTTTAAATTGGTAACCATTCATTTTTATCAAGGATTTATTTCTAAGAGACTGTGTTTATGCCAGATTACATCGGAGATAAGAAGACATCAACTCAGAGGACATCATATGGTGATCGGATTTGTTTTTTTGCATTTCTTTTTAGGTCTAGCGAAGTATAGTTATATATTTTTATATGATTGATCAGTCACGGCCTATCATAACATGAATTCACATTATTATATTATTGAACTTACAACATGAATAATGCAGATTAATTATTATTCATCATTATTATTTATATTAATCCATTATCGCCAAATAAGGAAAGAAGATTTGTTATTTTAATGATGTATTAATTAATTTTCGGGGTTACTTCACCCACTTCAAGGGGGATTGTAAAAACATTAAAATTAATACATCTAGTTATCAAATATTTCATAGTAGGACATATATGTTCACAGTTCTGTTTATGTTGGAGGGCATAGTTTATTAATAAAGTTTTTATAAGGAATAAATATTAAAATGTCCATATTGAATATACTTGAGTACTGACATGGAAGGATAAATATAAATCTTCTGGAAGCTTCTAGAAGATTATGTCATATGGAACTATTACCTCAGTATGTGTCGGGCCTCGTGCACACGAGTATTTGGTGAGTATTTTACTTCAGTATTTGTTAAACTATGTTCACACAGGATGCTTTTGCTCAGTTTTTTTTTGTTTTGTTTTTTGGCAGTAGTCTTGTTTAAAGTTGGACAGTTCAATGCTCTGCCTTTATTGTTTTATTTTTATTTTTTTTATAAACTGAAGGGTATATTTACTGGATTAGTGGATGTTTTTAAGGTTATAGTTTCGGCAACTATTTTTCAGAAATTATCTGTTTCAGGTGTAAGGCTATGTGCGCACGTGTGCGTAATTCATGCAGTTACACTGCGCTTTGTAGCGCAGCGTAACTGCATGCGTCCTGCGTCCCCTGCATAATCTATGGAGATTGTGCAGGGGCCGTGCGCACGTGGCGTCTTAGAGCGCAGCGCTTCGGCTGCTGCCCGAAGCGCTGCGTTCAAGAAGTGACATGTCACTTCTTCCGTGCGCTTTGCCGGCAGCTCATGCTCTGTCTATGGGAGGAGCTGCAGGCAGAGCGCATGGAATCGGCTTTTTTTTTTCCTACGGACATTTTCTGCAGCGATTTGAAGCGCACGTGTGCTCTTCAGATCGCTGCAGAAATTTCTGCAGGGCTAGTACGCAACGTGCGCACATAGCCTAAGATGATTGACCCGTCACATTACCCGTGTGTAGGGATGGGGGGGGGACAGATCCTGAACAGCCCGAGGCCCTGGTTACCCTTAATCCGCCCCTAGCCATAATCATCATATAGGGCAAAGGTGTCTGACCGCAGCTTGCAAAGTAATGTATTTCATGTAATAGGTCGGTCGTTCAATGCCTCATAACTTCTATCAGGGCCCAACAATCACTAGTGAGTAACGTTATGCCAGGTAATACAATGAAGAGCTAAGGCTGTGGTGCGGTCAGAGGCCGTTCTCACATCTCCTGTCCGTCTGCCACACATTACACACCGGCCAGGTAATACTATGAAGAGCTAAGGATGTGGTGCGGTCAGAGGCCGTTCTCATACCTCCTGTCCGTCTGCCGCATATTACACACCGGCCAGGTAATATAATGCAGAGCTAAGGATGTGGTGCGGTCAGAGGCCGTTCTCATACCTCCTGTCCGTCTGCCACACATTACACACCGGCCAGGTAATACAATGAAGAGCTAAGGATGTGGTGCGGTCAGAGGCCGTTCTCATACCTCCTGTCTGTCTGCCACACATTACACACCGGCCGGGTAATACAATGAAGAGCTAAGGCTGTGGTGCGGTAGAGGCCGTTCTCAAACCTCCTGTCCGTCTGCCGCATATTACACACCGGCCAGGTAATATAATGCAGAGCTAAGGATGTGGTGCGGTCAGAGGCCGTCCTCATACCTCCTGTCCTTCTGCCACACATTACACACCGGCCAGGTAATATAATGAAGAGCTAAGGATGTGGTGCGGTCAGAGGCCGTTCTCATACCTCCTGTCCGTCTGCCACACATTACACACCGGACAGCTAATACAATGAAGAGCTAAGGATGTGGTGCGGTCAGAGGCCGTTCTCACACCTCCTGTCCGTCTGCCGCATATTACACACCAGCCAGGTAATATAATGAAGAGCTAAGGCTGTGGTGCGGTCAGAGGCCGTTCTCATACCTCCTGTCCATCTGCCACACATTACACACCGGCCAGGTAATATAATGAAGAGCTAAGGATGTGGTGCGGTCAGAGGCCGTTCTCATACCTCCTGTCCGTCTGCCACACATTACACACCGACCAGGTAATATAATGAAGAGCTAAGGCTGTGGTGCGGTCAGAGGCCGTTCTCATACCTCCTGTCCGTCTGCCACACATTACACACCGACCAGGTAATATAATGAAGAGCTAAGGCTGTGGTGCGGTCAGAGGCCGTTCTCATACCTCCTGTCCATCTGCCACACATTACACAGCGGCCAGGTAATATAATGAAGAGCTAAGGATGTGGTGCGGTCAGAGGCCGTTCTCATATCTCCTGCCATCTGCCACACATTACACACCGGCCAGGTAATAACATGAAGAGCTAAGGATGTGGTGCGGTCAGAGGCCGTTCTCATACCTCCTGTCCATCTGCCACACATTACACACCGACCAGGTAATATAATGAAGAGCTAAGGATGTGGTGCGGTCAGAGGCCGTTCTCATACCTCCTGTCCATCTGCCACACATTACACACCGGCCAGGTAATATAATGAAGAGCTAAGGATGTGGTGCGGTCAGAGGCCGTTCTCACACCTCCTGTTCATCTGCCACACATTACACACCGGCCATGTAATAACATGAAGAGCTAAGGATGTGGTGCGGTCAGAGGCTGTTCTCACACCTCCTGTTCGTCTGCCACACATTACACACCGGCCATGTAATAACATGAAGAGCTAAGGATGTGGTGCGGTCAGAGGCCGTTCTCATACCTCCTGTCCATCTGCCACACATTACACACCGGACAGATAATACAATGAAGAGCTAAGGATGTGGTGCAGTCAGAGGCCGTTCTCATACCTCCTGTCCGTCTGCCACACATTACACACCGACCAGGTAATATAATGAAGAGCTAAGGCTGTGGTGCGGTCAGAGGCCGTTCTCATACCTCCTGTCCATCTGCCACACATTACACACCGGCCAGGTAATATAATGAAGAGCTGAGGATGTGGTGCGGTCAGAGGCCGTACTCATACCTCCTGTCCATCTGCCACACATTACACACTGGCCGGATAATACAATGAAGAGCTAAGGATGTGGTGCGGTAGAGGCCGTTCTCACACCTCCTGTCCATCTGCCACACATTACACACCAGCCAGGTAATAACATGAAGAGCTAAGGATGTGGTGCGGTCAGAGGCCGTTCTCATACCTCCTGTCCATGTGCCACACATTACACACCGGCCACTGTGACAGGTCTGGCAAGTTGACCAGCAGCAATTCCATCTTTAGGTCCTGTGCGCACGCTGTGTTTTTTGCTCCATTTTTGGGTGCAGTTTGTTGCACGAAACTGCATGCATTGCCTTTCCCAGCAAAGTCTATGAGAATTCAGACAGGCTGTGCGCACGTTGCTTCTTTGTTCCTTGCAGTTTTTGTTGTAGAATAAAGATGCATCAGGTCAATTCTTTCTGCATTTTGTCCCTGCGTTTTGGAGGACTGGCAGATCCGGAGTCAGTGGGGGATTGATCCCTGGTATCTGGTAAGATGCTGGTCCCCATATAAAGTCTATGGGTACCAGAATCTGGCACAAAGGGGTAGGAGCAAGCTCTACATACTCACCGATCACCGGCGCGGCTGTCACATTGCTCCCGCGGCCTCTCATCCGTCTTCCCGGGCTGCTCATTAGGCTCATACATATTCACTGCTTCCCATGCCCCCCAGTGTCTGATTGGTTGCAGTCAGACGCACCCCCGTGCTGAATGACAGCTGTCTGACTGCAACCAATCACAGACGCCGGTGGGTCTATATTGTACTGTAAAATAAATAACAGCGTGCAGTCCCCTGAATTTTGATATATAGCCAAGATAAAGCCTCACAACTTGTGGCTGGTATTCTCAGACTGGGGAGGCCTATGGTTATTAGGCTCCCCCCCCCCAGCCTAAAAATATCAGCCTGCAGCCTCCCGGATCACCGCATCCATTAGATGAGACAGTCTCAGCATTTTACCTGGATCATCCCGATTACCCTGGTGTGGTGGTAATCGGGGTAATAAGGAGTTAATAGCAGCCCATAGCTGCCACTAAGTCCTAGGTAAGTGATGGCAGCGTCTATGAGACCCCATAGAAGAGAGGAAATCCAGCAACAGCTTAAAGTTTTTTTATTTATTAAAGACAGTGAAAAAGCATGATTGTGAAAAAAAGTACACCCTGTCCGTCACCGCGTCTCACACAGATGACTGCTCTTAAAGGGGTTATCCGGCTTATTTTGAGTTTTTTTCATTATTACCCTATTGGGCTACATTGGGGCAGGTAAGTAGATAGTGACCACTTACCTGCCCTGCTGTCAGCCCCTCTTGCCCGGCTCAGAGTGGTCATGTGACCGCTCCTGCCGCGATTTTGCTGCTTCCAGTCATTTCATGTCAACATGGGCAGGGCCATGTTGACATGCAAATTGGGAAACAGCATGTCGTCTCCCTGCTGGGCGGCTACTGTGCGATGAGCCCCGCCCCCCTTCCCTGCACCCTCCCACACATTCTCCCGCACCCGTACTCTGCCCACAACCTCCCCCTGCACTTCTGTGGGACCCGTGACCTGGGGGAGGGGCCTGGCGGCGGCTGCAGCGGTGTATACCGGCATCACAGATCACAGATGCCGATATATTTGAAAACGCTGATGAGGAGGAGCGCTGCGCTTCTCATCACTGCCTGGCTTTCTGTGCTCTCTTCAGCACAGCGGTGACGTCACTACTGTGCTGATATGGCCAGAGCACAGACAGCGCGCGAACGTGCAGGAGCGGCGGGCACCGAGGACGGGTAAGTATGTACTCCCTATGGGGGGGGGGGGTCGGTGCACAGCCCGATGTGTGTGTGTGTGTGTGTATATGCGGCGCACAGCCCGATATGTGTGTGTGTATATGCGGTGCACAGCCCGATGTGTGTGTATATGCAGTGCACAGCCCGATGTGTGTGTGTGTGTGTGTGTGTATGCGGTGCACAGCCCGATGTGTGTGTGTGTGTATATGCAGTGCACAGCCCGATATGTGTGTGTGTGTGTATATGCAGTGCACAGCCCGATATGTGTGTGTGTATATGCGGTGCACAGCCCGATGTGTGTGTGTGGGTGTGTGTATGCGGTGCACAGCCTGGTGTGTGTGTGTATGCGGTGCACAGCCTGGTGTGTATGTGTATGCGGTGCACAGCCTGGTGTGTGTATGCGGTGCACAGCCTGGTGTGTGTGTGTATGCGGTGCACAGCCTGGTGTGTGTGTGTGTATGCGGTGCACAGCCTGGTGTGTGTGTGTGTATGCGGTGCACAGCCTGGTGTGTGTGTGTATGCGGTGCACAGCCTGGTGTGTGTGTGTGTATGCGGTGCACAGCCTGGTGTGTGTATGCGGTGCACAGCCTGGTGTGTGTGTGTATGCGGTGCACAGCCTGGTGTGTGTGTGTGTATGCGGTGCACAGCCTGGTGTGTGTGTGTGTATGCGGTGCACAGCCTGGTGTGTGTGTGTGTATGCGGTGCACAGCCTGGTGTGTGTGTGTATGCGGTGCACAGCCTGGTGTGTGTATGCGGTGCACAGCCTGGTGTGTGTGTGTGTGTATGCGGTGCACAGCCTGGTGTGTGTGTGTGTGTGTATGCGGTGCACAGCCTGGTGTGTGTGTGTGTGTGTGTATGCGGTGCACAGCCTGGTGTGTGTGTGTGTATGCGGTGCACAGCCTGGTGTGTGTGTGTGTGTATGCGGTGCACAGCCTGGTGTGTGTGTGTATGCGGTGCACAGCTTGGTGTGTGTGTATGCGGTGCACAGTCTGGTGTGTGTGTATGCGGTGCACAGCCTGGTGTGTGTGTATGCGGTGCACAGCCTGGTGTGTGTGTGTATGCGGTGCACAGCCTGGTGTGTGTGTGTATGCGGTGCACAGCCTGGTGTGTGTGTGTATGCGGTGCACAGCCTGGTGTGTATGTGTACACGGTGCACAGCCTGGTGTGTGTGTGTATGCGGTACACAGCCTGGTGTGTGTGTGTATGCGGTGCACAGCCTGGTGTGTGTGTGTATGCGGTGCACAGCCTGGTGTGTGTGTGTATGCGGTGCACAGCCTGGTGTGTGTGTGTATGCGGTGCACAGCCTGGTGTGTGTGTGTATGCGGTGCACAGCCCGATGTGGGGCTGTTATTTGCAATGCTGTAGTGATGAGAGGTCAGTGCTGGGGCAGAATATACTGACAGGGAATGTGTGTGCAGGGGGCGAGGCTGGACACTGGGGTGGGGCTGGACACTGAGGCCGGGCGGTGCCAGCTCTGAAGCTCTGACTGAGGTTTAGCACAGGAAGTGGTCAGTTTGCTGGAGCTGAATGTAAACAAGGAGCTGCAGAGAATAAAGGGATAATTCAAGAGGAAAAAAAAAAGTTAGAAAACAAAAAATAACAATGTAGGGGTGATTTATATGACAATACAGCACAGATTAGCTTAAACTCAAAAATTTTTGTTATGTCGGACAACCCCTTTAATCATGACAATATCAAAGTGAATGCGGCCACTTATAAAACCCACACAACCTCTGAGGGGGGACAAACACCGTCACTGAATCATCAAATCACCAAGACACGAGCAAATGACAACTTACCATGATAGAAGATTACAATCAATACAAACATTAATATAAGTACACCCCATATAATACACAGTACAGAGAATATATAAGTACACCCCATATAATACACAGTACAGAGAATATATAAGTACACCCCATATAATACACAGTACAGAGAATATATGCACAGAGATATCCTCTTATGTCACTGAAAACCTTCATATTCAGTGGATGAGGAACAATTCTTTGTTGGAGCCGATATTGCCCAGAACTCTATAAAGAAAAATGACCAATTATTAATAATAATAATAATAATAATAATAATAATAATGTCACACATTACCATAAATTGTGTATAATGAATGCGCTGATAATCACCTGGTAATAAACCCATCAGTATCAGTCACAGATCATTGTGGAATTCAGCCCTTTGTGATCTCTGGCTCCACCTTTAATATCCAATGGGCTTCCCTTATATACAGTGACTGCTCCAATCCCCTCCTCCTGGATCTATCCCCCCTCTCCATGCCTCTAATGGAAAAAGACGAAAGGGACCCCGGGTGCTGCTCTGCGAAGAGCCGCGATAAACCCGACATTGCCCCCTTCATAGCAAGAGGCCGAGGAGCCACGTCCCGACCAAGAGGCAGAGGAGCCGCGTCCCGCCCAAGAGGCCGAGGAGCCGCGTCCCGCCCAAGAGGCCGAGGAGCCGCGTCCCGCCCAAGAGGCCGAGGAGCCGCGTCCCGCCCAAGAGGCAGAGGAGCCGCGTCCCGCCCAAGAGGCCGAGGAGCCGCGTCCCGCCCAAGAGGCCGAGGAGCCGCGTCCCGCCCAAGAGGCCGAGGAACCGCGTCCCGCCCAAGAGGCCGAGGAACCGCGTCCCGCCCAAGAGGCCGAGGAGCCGCGTCCCGCCCAAGAGGCTGCATCCCGCACATGTCCTGCAATGCGGTACAACATAATGTAACTTACAGACATCACATGAAGCGAGATATATAAGAGAAGTCGTATTACAATTAATGAATTGCTTCATAAAAGAACACGAGACGTCAGAATTACTAAAAGGGATTAACACTAAATACCGGCACGAGCTGCACGTGCCCTGACCACACTGGAGATTACCATTATGACTAGATAGATATAGGAAAAAACAAAGAGGCTGGGGACAGGCAGGACACATTGCACTCTCCCCTCCCGCCGCCCCCAGACAAAGCATTGCACTCTCTTCCCTCCCCCCCATAGACAGAGCATTGCGCTCTCTCCCCTCCCCCCCCATAGACAGAGCATTGCGCTCTCTCCCCTCCCCCCCATAGACAGAGCATTGCGCTCTCTCCCCTCCCCCCCATAGACAGAGCATTGCGCTCTCTCCCCTCCCCCCCATAGACAGAGCATTGCGCTCTCTCCCCTCCCCCTCCATAGACAGAGCATTGCGCTCTCTCCCCTCCCCCCCATAGACAGAGCATTGCGCTCTCTCCCCTCCCCCCCATAGACAGAGCATTGCGCTCTCTCCCCTCCCCCCCATAGACAGAGCATTGCGCTCTCTCCCCTCCCCCCCATAGACAGAGCATTGCGCTCTCTCCCCTCCCCCCATAGACAGAGCATTGCGCTCTCTCCCCTCCCCCCATAGACAGAGCATTGCGCTCTCTCCCCTCCCCCCATAGACAGAGTATTGCGCTCTCTCCCCTCCCCCCCATAGACAGAGCATTGCGCTCTCTCCCCTCCCCCCCATAGACAGAGCATTGCGCTCTCTCCCCTCCCCCCCATAGACAGAGCATTGCGCTCTCTCCCCTCCCCCCCCATAGACAGAGCATTGCGCTCTCTCCCCTCCCCCCCATAGACAGAGCATTGCGCTCTCTCCCCTCCCCCCCATAGACAGAGCATTGCGCTCTCTCCCCTCCCCCCCATAGACAGAGCATTGCGCTCTCTCCCCTCCCCCCCATAGACAGAGCATTGCGCTCTCTCCCCTCCCCCCCATAGACAGAGCATTGCGCTCTCTCCCCTCCCCCCCATAGACAGAGCATTGCGCTCTCTCCCCTCCCGCCATAGACAGAGCATTGCGCTCTCTCCCCTCCCCCCATAGACAGAGCATTGCGCTCTCTCCCCTCCCCCCATAGACAGAGCATTGCGCTCTCACCCCTCCCCCCATAGACAGAGCATTGCGCTCTCTCCCCTCCCCCCATAGACAGAGCATTGCGCTCTCTCCCCTCCCCCCCTATAGACAGAGCATTGCGCTCTCTCCCCTCCCCCCCATAGACAGAGCATTGCGCTCTCTCCCCTCCCCCCATAGACAGAGCATTGCGCTCTCTCCCCTCCCCCCATAGACAGAGCATTGCGCTCTCTCCCCTCCCCCCCATAGACAGAGCATTGCGCTCTCTCCCCTCCCCCCCATAGACAGAGCATTGCGCTCTCTCCCCTCCCCCCCATAGACAGAGCATTGCGCTCTCTCCCCCCCATAGACAGAGTGTGGCACCCTGGACTAGCCAGGGGCCACAGGTAACAACACACACACACCCCCACCCCCAGCAGTTCACAGCAGTCATCCCCAGTGAGACCTGATTTCTTCCCTCGGGTTCAGACAGACACACCAGGTGGGCGGAGTTAAGCAGATAGGCACGCCCACTGAGGAGTCTAGCTGGTCTGAGGCAGGAAACAGCTCAGACAAGTCCAGGCAGAGGAAGGGAGAGGAGGAGTGCAGAGTGGCAGAAGCAGACGGGGGCCTAGGTTGGAGCCTAGGGCCCTCGTATAGCAGTCAGGCAGATGGTAGTGGCCGTCTGCGGGAGCCGGGATGACAGTCTTGGTGGAACCGTAGGTAGCTGGGGCTGGGCGGTGGCCCACCGGTACCGAAGCGGGGAGCCAGCTGGAAACCGGAGCACAGGAGAAGCGTACAAGAAGGTGCAGGAAATGACTTACACTACCAACCTGGGGTCAGGAAAAACTCCGCATCCGTCTGTGGGACCCGTCCATCCAGCCGTTTGTTTTACCAGAGACTCAGTGTACGTTACTGGCTGAGTGAGTACCATCGTGCCGTCTGGCACCGCGCTGCCCTCCCGCGACCCTGCACCTGGCCAAGCCCCGCAACCCACCAAACAGACAACAACTCCGGGCCCCGGGACTGCCAAAATCCCCCTACCCATGGAGGGGAGAGAAACATCCTAGCTGCTCCCTGTCATCGCTCCCGGGATCCCCGTATAGAGCAGCGGTGTTGCCCCAACCTCACCACACACCGTGGGTGGCGTCACAAACCGACATCCCAAACCCCAACAGACCACCCCTTTCACTCACTGGCGAGGAGCGCTGCTCGAGTCCCCGGATCCGGCCCACCGCTCGAGCCACAGAGCAGCAGCAGCCGGACCCGAGCCGCAAGCGCGGTCGAGCAGCGCAACCCCGCCCGCGACAACTTGACGTCACGAACAGGATCTTACCGCTCTACCGCCTGGTAGAAGTGCGCCTTGTGTCCTGCCGGAGGTGTCCGGCCGAAAATTTTCAGAAGCCGCCATCTTGAGCGCGAAAAGTTCCCCGCTCGAGCGTCTTCCCGAGCAGTGGAGGCGCGAAAGCCGAAGCTCCGCCCCTGAAGAGGAGGTGCCGGAAAAAGACCTAGGGGGGACGGATGGCGTCCGGCCGCATGTGAACCGCGGCTGTGGAAGCAGGGACGCCAGGACTCTGCAAGTATTTGGTTCCTGGAGCACCGCTGCACGAGATGTCCCGTCCGTCCGGCACCGCTGAAACCTCAGTGCCCATGCCCGCGGCCAACGCCCCGACCGACCCGTTACCCCTGTCACCGGTAGCGGAGCTCGCAGCGTCTGTGAGGGAGGGCCCAGACCTGGGGTCCCCAGGCCTTACATTTGTCACCGGCCCCGGCTTCCATCCCGGCCGCACCGCTGAGGACGACGGCCCCGCCTGGCCGCAACGGAGATGACGGCGGCTCCGGTAGTCCGCCCGGCCGCAACGGCAGCGAAGTACCCGTCCCGTTAACAAATCTGGGCCCGTTCCTGGACTGGGGTCAAGGGGTGCTGCCCACTTCTTAGGGGCAGCATCAGGGCCAGGTTGTTTGGGTGGGTGACTGAAGGACCCGTTCCGTTATTATTAAAAGTGTTTTATTGTTGTTGCAACGGTTGAAGTGATATGCCTCCCGTAAGGGAAGATTTCTGAACATGCTTGTTTATTTTCTTTTTCAGTTGTGAAAATAAAACCGGTGATGGACGGGCAGCCCGCGGACGGTCTGCATTTAACCAAGGGGGAATGTGGCGCCCTGGACTAGCCAGGGGCCACAGGTAACAACACACACACACCCCCACCCCCAGCAGTTCACAGCAGTCATCCCCAGTGAGACCTGATTTCTTCCCTCGGGTTCAGACAGACACACCAGGTGGGCGGAGTTAAGCAGATAGGCACGCCCACTGAGGAGTCTAGCTGGTCTGAGGCAGGAAACAGCTCAGACAAGTCCAGGCAGAGGAAGGGAGAGGAGGTGAGCAGAGTGGCAGAAGCAGACGGGGGCCTAGGTTGGAGCCTAGGGCCCTCGTATAGCAGTCAGGCAGACGGTAGTGGCCGTCTGCGGGAGCCGGGAAGACAGTCTTGGTGGAACCATAGGTAGCCGGGGCTGGGCGGTGGCCCACCGGTACCGAACCGGGGAGCCAGCTGGAAACCGGAGCACAGGAGGAGCGTACAAGAAGGTGCAGGAAAGGACTTACACTATCAACCTGGGGTCAGGAAAAACACCGCATCCGTCTGTGGGACCCGTCCATCCAGCCGTTTGTTTTACCAGAGACTCAGTGTACGTTACTGGCTGAGTGAGTACCATCGTGCCGTCTGGCACCGCGCTGCCCTCCCGCGACCCTGCACCTGGCCAAGCCCCGCAACCCACCAAACAGACAACAACTCCGGGCCCCGGGACTGCCAAATCCCCCTACCCACGGAGGGGAGAGAAACATCCTAGCTGCTCCCTGTCATCGCTCCCGGGATCCCCGTATAGAGCAGCGGTGGTGCCCCAACCTCACCACACACCGTGGGTGGCGTCACAAACCGACATCCCAAACCCCAACAGACCACCCCTTTCACTCACGGGCGAGGAGCGCCGCTCGAGTCCCCGGATCCAGCCCACCGCTCGAGCCACCGAGCAGCAGCCGGACCCGAGCCGCAAGCGCGGTCGAACAGCGCACCCCCCACCCGCGACAAGAGCATTGCACTCTCTCCCCCCCCATAGACACAGCATCACTCTCTCCCCCCCATAAACACAGCATCGCACTCTCCCCCCCCCCCATAGACGGAGCATCGCACTCTCTTCCCCCCCCATAGACGGAGCATCGCACTCTTCCCCCCCCATAGACGGAGCATCGCACTCTCTCCCCCCCCCCCCATAGACGGAGCATCGCACTCTCTCCCCCCCCCCATAGACGGAGCATCGCACTCTCTCCCCCCCCATAGACGGAGCATCGCACTCTCTCCCCCCCCCATAGACGGAGCATCGCACTCTCTCCCCCCCCATAGACGGAGCATCGCACTCTCCCCCCCCCATAGACGGAGCATCGCACTCTCCCCCCCCCATAGACGGAGCATCGCACTCTCCCCCCCCCATAGACGGAGCATCGCACTCTCCCCCCCCCCATAGACGGAGCATCGCACTCTCCCCCCCCCCCCCATAGACGGAGCATCGCACTCTCCCCCCCCCCATAGACGGAGCATCGCACTCTCCACCCCCCATAGACGGAGCATCGCACTCTCCCCCCCCCCATAGACGGAGCATCGCACTCTCCCCCCCCCATAGACGGAGCATCGCACTCTCCCCCCCCATAGACGGAGCATCGCACTCTCCCCCCCCATAGACGGAGCATCGCACTCTCCCCCCCCCCATAGACAGAGCATCGCACTCTCCCCCCCCCATAGACGGAGCATCGCACTCTCCCCCCCCCATAGACGGAGCATCGCACTCTCCCCCCCCCATAGACGGAGCATCGCACTCTCCCCCCCATAGACGGAGCATCGCACTCTCCCCCCCCCATAGACGGAGCATCGCACTCTCACCCCCCCCATAGACGGAGCATCGCACTCTCACCCCCCCCATAGACGGAGCATCGCACTCTCTCCCCCCCATAGACGGAGCATCGCACTCTCTCCCCCCCCATAGACAGAGCATCGCACTCTCTCCCCCCCCCCCATAGACAGAGCATCGCACTCTCTCCCCCCCATAGACAGAGCATCGCACTCTCTCCCCCCCATAGACAGAGCATCGCACTCTCTCCCCCCCCCATAGACAGAGCATCGCACTCTCTCCCCCCCATAGACAGAGCATCGCACTCTCTCCCCCCCATAGACAGAGCATCGCACTCTCTCCCCCCCATAGACAGAGCATCGCACTCTCTCCCCCCCCCATAGACAGAGCATCGCACTCTCTCCCCCCCCCATAGACAGAGCATCGCACTCTCTCCCCCCCCCATAGACAGAGCATCGCACTCTCCCCCCCCATAGACAGAGCATCGCACTCTCTCCCCCCCCATAGACAGAGCATCGCACTCTCCCCCCCCCATAGACAGAGCATCGCACTCTCCCCCCCCCATAGACAGAGCATCGCACTCTCTCCCCCCCATAGACAGAGCATCGCACTCTCTCCCCCCCATAGACAGAGCATCGCACTCTCTCCCCCCATAGACAGAGCATCGCACTCTCTCCCCCCATAGACAGAGCATCGCACTCTCTCCCCCCCATAGACAGAGCATCGCACTCTCCCCCCCATAGACAGAGCATCGCACTCTCTCCCCCCCATAGACAGAGCATCGCACTCCCCCCCCCATAGACAGAGCATCGCACTCTCCCCCCCCCATAGACAGAGCATCGCACTCTCTCCCCCCCATAGACAGAGCATCGCACTCTCTCCCCCCATAGACAGAGCATCGCACTCTCTCCCCCCCATAGACAGAGCATCGCACTCCCCCCCCCATAGACAGAGCATCGCACTCTCCCCCCCCCATAGACAGAGCATCGCACTCTCTCCCCCCCATAGACAGAGCATCGCACTCCCCCCCCCCATAGACAGAGCATCGCACTCTCCCCCCCCATAGACAGAGCATCGCACTCTCTCCCCCCCATAGACAGAGCATCGCACTCTCTCCCCCCATAGACAGAGCATCGCACTCTCTCCCCCCCATAGACAGAGCATCGCACTCCCCCCCCCATAGACAGAGCATCGCACTCTCCCCCCCCCATAGACAGAGCATCGCACTCTCTCCCCCCCATAGACAGAGCATCGCACTCCCCCCCCCCATAGACAGAGCATCGCACTCTCCCCCCCCATACAGACAATCGCACTCTCTCCCCCCCATAGACAGAGCATCGCACTCTCTCCCCCCCATAGACAGAGCATCGCACTCTCTCCTCCCCCATAGACAGAGCATCGCACTCTCTCCCCCCCATAGACAGAGCATCGCACTCTCTCCCCCCCATAGACAGAGCATCGCACTCTCTCCTCCCCCATAGACAGAGCATTACACTCCCCCCATCATAGACAGATATTGCACTCTCTCCCCCAAAGACAGAGCATTGCACCTACTGCTGCACACTATTGCACCCACAGACATTGACCTACAATCCCTTTTTACTACCCCCCTCCTCTATTATATCTATTGTAATCCCCTCTGTGCCCACGTGCACTGAGAATAGACATTGTTTTTCTGTCTGGAAAGGTCAGGCAGGAACCATCAGGCTGCATTATGTACACGCCCCATCACATGACCAGTGACGTCATACCTGGCTGGAGCCCGTACATTCTAGCACCTACTCTGCCGGTTTTTTCTTTTTTTCTTTGCTTCTCGGTCCCAGATCTACACTGAGGAAGCCCCGCCCCTTCCTGTGACGGTTTCCCCTCAACTCCATGCTACACGTTACCGTGCGGCTCTGCAGGTGGGAGTTTCTCCATGTGTATGAGCACATTGTATATAGAGGATATATGGAGATCAGGTATATAGGAGGCTGTGTGGCAGATCATAGAGTATATGGGGCTTATACTGTATATAGGAAGCTGTGTGGGGGCTTATACTGTATATAGGGAGGCTGTGTGGGGGCTTATACTGTATATAGAGAGGCTGTGTGGGGGCTTATATTGTATATAGAGAGGCTGTGTGGGGGCTTATACTGTATATAGAGAGGCTGTGTGGGGGCTTATACTGTATATAGAGAGGCTGTGTGGGGGCTTATACTGTATATAGGGAGGCTGTGTGGGGGGGTTATACTGTATATAGAGAGGCTGTGTGGGGGCTTATACTGTATATAGGGAGGCTGTGTGGGGGCTTATACTCTATATAGAGAGGCTGTGGGGGGCTTATACTGTATATAGAGGGGCTGTGTGGGGGCTTATACTGTATATAGAGAGGCTGTGTGGGGGCTTATACTGTATATAGGGAGGCTGTGTGGGGGTTATACTGTATATAGAGAGGCTGTGTGGGGGCTTATACTGTATATAGAGAGGCTGTGTGGGGGCTTATACTGTATATAGAGAGGCTGTGTGGGGCTTATACTGTATATAGAGAGGCTGTGTGGGGCTTATACTGTATATAGAGAGGCTGTGTGGGGCTTATACTGTATATAGAGAGGCTGTGTGGGGGCTTATACTGTATATAGAGAGGCTGTGTGGGGCTTATACTGTATATAGAGAGGCTGTGTGGGGGCTTATACTGTATATAGAGAGGCTGTGTGGGGGCTTATACTGTATATAGGAGGCTGTGTGGGGCTTATACTGTATATAGGAGGCTGTGTGGCAGATCATAGAGTATATGGGGCTTATACTGTATATAGGGAAGCTGTGTGGGGGCTTATACTGTATATAGAGAGGCTGTGTGGGGCTTATACTGTATATAGAGAGGCTGTGTGGGGCTTATACTGTATATAGAGAGGCTGTGTGGGGGCTTATACTGTATATAGAGAGGCTGTGTGGGGCTTATACTGTATATAGGAGGCTGTGTGGGGGTTATACTGTATATAGAGAGGCTGTGTGGGGGCTTATACTGTATATAGGGAAGCTGTGTGGGGGCTTATACTGTATATAGAGAGGCTGTGTGGGGCTTATACTGTATATAGAGAGGCTGTGTGGGGCTTATACTGTATATAGAGAGGCTGTGTGGGGGCTTATACTGTATATAGAGAGGCTGTGTGGGGCTTATACTGTATATAGGAGGCTGTGTGGGGGTTATACTGTATATAGAGAGGCTGTGTGGGGGCTTATACTGTATATAGGGAGGCTGTGTGGGGCTTATACTGTATATAGAGAGGCTGTGTGGGGGGTTATACTGTATATAGAGAGGCTGTGTGGGGGCTTATACTGTATATAGGAGGCTGTGTGGGGGCTTATACTGTATATAGAGAGGCTGTGTGGGGCTTATACTGTATATAGAGAGGCTGTGTGGGGCTTATACTGTATATAGGGAGGCTGTGTGGGGGGTTATACTGTATATAGGGAGGCTGTGTGGGGGCTTATACTGTATATAGGGAGGCTGTGTGGGGGCTTATACTGTATATAGGGAGGCTGTGTGGGGGCTTATACTGTATATAGGGAGGCTGTGTGGGGGCTTATACTGTATATAGGGAGGCTGTGTGGGGGCTTATACTGTATATAGGGAGGCTGTGTGGGGGCTTATACTGTATATAGGGAGGCTGTGTGGGGGCTTATACTGTATATAGGGAGGCTGTGTGGGGGCTTATACTGTATATAGGGAGGCTGTGTGGGGGCTTATACTGTATATAGGGAGGCTGTGTGGGGGCTTATACTGTATATAGGGAGGCTGTGTGGGGGCTTATACTGTATATAGGGAGGCTGTGTGGGGGCTTATACTGTATATAGGGAGGCTGTGTGGGGGCTTATACTGTATATAGGGAGGCTGTGTGGGGGCTTATACTGTATATAGGGAGGCTGTGTGGGGGCTTATACTGTATATAGGGAGGCTGTGTGGGGGCTTATACTGTATATAGGGAGGCTGTGTGGGGGCTTATACTGTATATAGGGAGGCTGTGTGGGGGCTTATACTGTATATAGGGAGGCTGTGTGGGGGCTTATACTGTATATAGGGAGGCTGTGTGGGGGCTTATACTGTATATAGGGAGGCTGTGTGGGGGCTTATACTGTATATAGGGAGGCTGTGTGGGGGCTTATACTGTATATAGGGAGGCTGTGTGGGGGCTTATACTGTATATAGGGAGGCTGTGTGGGGGCTTATACTGTATATAGGGAGGCTGTGTGGGGGCTTATACTGTATATAGGGAGGCTGTGTGGGGGCTTATACTGTATATAGGGAGGCTGTGTGGGGGCTTATACTGTATATAGGGAGGCTGTGTGGGGGCTTATACTGTATATAGGGAGGCTGTGTGGGGGCTTATACTGTATATAGGGAGGCTGTGTGGGGGCTTATACTGTATATAGGGAGGCTGTGTGGGGGCTTATACTGTATATAGGGAGGCTGTGTGGGGGCTTATACTGTATATAGGGAGGCTGTGTGGGGGCTTATACTGTATATAGGGAGGCTGTGTGGGGGCTTATACTGTATATAGGGAGGCTGTGTGGGGGCTTATACTGTATATAGGGAGGCTGTGTGGGGGCTTATACTGTATATAGGGAGGCTGTGTGGGGGCTTATACTGTATATAGGGAGGCTGTGTGGGGGCTTATACTGTATATAGGGAGGCTGTGTGGGGGCTTATACTGTATATAGGGAGGCTGTGTGGGGGCTTATACTGTATATAGGGAGGCTGTGTGGGGGCTTATACTGTATATAGGGAGGCTGTGTGGGGGCTTATACTGTATATAGGGAGGCTGTGTGGGGGCTTATACTGTATATAGGAGGCTGTGTGGGGGCTTATACTGTATATAGGAGGCTGTGTGGGGGCTTATACTGTATATAGGAGGCTGTGTGGGGGCTTATACTGTATATAGGGAGGCTGTGTGGGGACTTATACTGTATATAGGGAGGCTGTGTGGGGGACTTATACTGTATATAAGGAGGCCGTGTGGGGACTTATACTGTATATAAGGAGGCCGTGTGGGGGCTTATACTGTATATAAGGAGGCCGTGTGGGGGATTATACTGTATATAAGGAGGCCGTGTGGGGGCTTATACTGTATATAGGAGACCGTGTGGGGGCTTATACTGTATATAGGGAGGCCGTGTGGGGGCTTATACTGTATATAGGAGGCCGTGTGGGGGCTTATACTGTATATAGGGAGGCCGTGTGGGGGCTTATACTGTATATAGGGAGGCCGTGTGGGGCTTATACTGTATATAGGGGGGCCGTGTGGGGGCTTATACTGTATATAGGGGGGCCGTGTGGGGGCTTATACTGTATATAGGGGGGCCGTGTGGGGGCTTATACTGTATATAGGGGGGCCGTGTGGGGGCTTATACTGTATATAGGGGGGCCGTGTGGGGGCTTATACTGTATATAGGGGGGCCGTGTGGGGGCTTATACTGTATATAGGGGGGCCGTGTGGGGGCTTATACTGTATATAGGGAGGCTGTGGTGGGGGCTTATACTGTATATAGGGGGGCCGTGTGGGGGCTTATACTGTATATAGGGAGGCTGTGGTGGGGGCTTATACTGTATATAGGGAGGCTGTGGTGGGGGCTTATACTGTATATAGGGAGGCTGTGGTGGGGGCTTATACTGTATATAGGGAGGCTGTGGTGGGGGCTTATACTGTATATAGGGAGGCTGTGGTGGGGGCTTATACTGTATATAGGGAGGCTGTGGTGGGGGCTTATACTGTATATAGGGAGGCTGTGGTGGGGGCTTATACTGTATATAGGGAGGCTGTGGTGGGGGCTTACAGGGCCGGCGCCAGCACCCGGCAAACCCGGTCAAATGCCGGGGCCCTGAGCTGCCGGGGGGGCCCACTCGCGGTGGCAGGAGTGGCGCACCGCTACTCAGGGGGGCCAGGTGGCCGTGCTGTCACCGCCCCCCCGCCGAGGATCGCGCTTTCAATTGCATCGGCATCGCAGGTGCCGATACAATTGAAAGCAATGATGAGAGAGTGAGCGGCGCGCTCTCTCTCTTATCATTCTCCCCGCTGTGACTGTCGGCGTTCTTCTGACAGCTCTGCAGAGGACCGCGGTGACGTCATCACTTCGCGCCTGCTAAGGTCAGAGCGAGCGTCAGCAATGGACGACGCGCCGAGGAGACCGGATCAGTGGGGGAACGAGTGAGCCGCCCCTCTACTGACACTGGGCTCCCCTGACTCACAGGCCGGCCACTACACAGCGGCACTAGTACACATAGGGGCCCGGCAGCCGCTCTGCAGAGCCGGCTGCCGGGCCCCTATGTGTAGTGCCGCTGTGTAGTAGCCGACAATGCGACCGTCAGGGGAGCCCAGTGTCAGTAGAGGGGCCCCTGACCTGGAGAGGCCCACCAGCCGTTTCTGAGCTGCAGGAGAGCTCCTGACCTGCACAGAAGACTGAATAATCCATCCTGCAGGACCTGCGATGATGTCACGCCCATGTGACTGTGTGGGAGGAGACACAGGATGCCGGGCAGAAAGCAAAGATACTGAATCCTGAAGGAGATTTGGACACATGACTGGTAATAAGAAAAGAGGGGACATGAGGGGGAGGGGGGCTGCAGGGTGAGTGGCATATGAGGGCTGCAGACTGTGACAGAAGGATGTGAAGGAGTGCAGAGTGTTTGAGAGGGGTAAGTTGGGGTACAGGCAGGGTGAGATATGTGGGCAGGGTGTGTGAGATATGGGGGTGTAGTGTGTGTGATCTGGGGGTGCAGGCTGTGTGAGATGTGGGGGTGTAGTGTGTATGATATGGGGGTGCAGGCTGTATGGGGAGCAGGGTGTGTGAGATATGGGGGTGTAGTGTGTGTGATTTGGGGGGTGCAGGCTGTATGGGGAGCAGGGTGTGTGACATATGGGGGTGTAGTGTGTGATCTGGGGGGTGCAGGCTGTATGGGGAGCAGGGTGTGTGAGATATGGGGGTGTAGCGTGTGTGATCTGGGGGGTAAAGGCTGTATGGGGAGCAGGGTGTGTGAGATATGGGGGTGTAGTGTGTGATATCGGGGTGCAGGCTGTATGGGGAGCAGGGTGTGTGACATATGGGGGTGTAGTGTGTGTGATATGGGGGGTGCAGGCTGTATGGGGAGCAGGGTGTGTGAGATATGGGGGTGTAGTGTGTGTGATATGGGGGTGCAGGCTGTATGGGGAGCAGGTTGTGTGACATATGGGGATGTAGCGTGTGTGATATGGGGGGTGCAGGCTGTATGGGGAGCAGTGTGTGTGATATATGGGGGTGTAGTGTGTGTGATCTGGGGGGTGCAGGCTGTATGGGGAGCAGGGTGTGTGACATATGGGGGTGTAGTGTGTGTGATATGGGGGTGCAGGCTGTATGGGGAGCAGGGTGTGTGAGATATGGGGGCAGGGGAGTAACTACCGCGGTCGCAGGGGTCGGAAGGAGAAGAGAGGTACTTGTTTTTTTATTTTGCTGGCTGCATGACACATGGAGGCCTGGGGGTGCTGGCTGCATGATACATGGAGGTCTATGGGACTACATAATAAACATGAAGGACACCTTATACATGGACTAGGGGTGCATTATACATGGAGGAGTATGGGGCTGCATAATACAATATGATGATTTATGGCGCTACATTATAATACATATAGGACTATGGGGGCTACATTATAATATATGGAGGCTACCTTATACATGGACTATGGGTGTGCGTTATAAAACTGGAGGCCTATGTGGTGCAGTATAATATATGGAGGACTATGTGGTGCAGTATAATATATGGAGGCCTATGTGGTGCAGTATAATATATGGAGGACTATGGTGCAGTATAATATATGGAGAACTATGGGGTGAATTATAATACATGGAGAACTTTGGGGAAATGCATTGTAATACATGGAGAACTATGGGAGTGCATTCTAATATATCAAGGGTTATGTGGGACCCTTTATATTATACGGAAGGCTATGTGGGGGCCATTATAGTATTTGGAGATCTATATACAAGGGGGGACAAAGATACAAGTATGGGATGGAAATGTTTTGTCCTGAGGGAAAAAGGCTCTTTCCCTCAGCACCCAGCTTTCCCATGCTCTGATATGGGAAAGCTGGGTGCTGAGGGAAAGATGTATAGCAGAGCATGGGGAAGCAGGGTACTGATAGAGGGATTTCAGATCATGGGAAACCTGGGTGCTGAGGGTAAGAGCCAAGTGTCAGCGTCATTATCCTGTACCCCAAGTGTCAGTGTCATTATTCCGTACCCTAAGTCTCGGTGTACGTGGAGGGGGGCCCCGGTCCAAATTTTGCACCAGGGCCCATCAAACTCTAGTTACGCCACTGAGTATTAATCACTGTATCCTACATGAGGGTGCCTACTGCTATCTGGCTCTGCACTGTGCTGTATACAGGCTGTGCTATGTTATATAGCACAGCCTGTATATAGCAGAGTGCAGAGCCAGATAGCAATAGGCACCCTCATGTAGCATACAGCTTGTATATAGCCTATATACAAGCTGTATGCTACATGAGAGTGCCTATTGCTATCCGGCTCTGCACTGTGCTATATACAGGCTGTGCTATATACAAGCTGTATGCTACATGAGGGTGCCTAATGCTATCTGGCTCTGCACTGTGCTGTCTGGGTCTGCACTGTACTATATACAGTTAGGTCCAGAAATATTTGGACAGAGACACAAGTTTTGTTATTTTAGCTGTTTCCAAAAACATGTTCAGAAATACAATTATATATATAATATGGGCTGAAAGTGCACACTCCCAGCTGCAATATGAGAGTTTTCACATCCAAATCGGAGAAAGGGTTTAGGAATCATAGCTCTGTAATGCATAGCCTCCTCTTTTTCAAGGGACCAAAAGTAATTGGACAAGGGACTCTAAGGGCTGCAATTAACTCTGAAGGCGTCTCCCTTGTTAACCTGTAATCAATGAAGTAGTTAAAAGGTCTGGGGTTGATTACAGGTGTGTGGTTTTGCATTTGGAAGTTGTTGCTGTGACCAGACAACATGCGGTCTAAGGAACTCTCAATTGAGGTGAAGCAGAACATCCTGAGGCTGAAAAAAAAGAAAAAATCCATCAGAGAGATAGCAGACATGCTTGGAGTAGCAAAATCAACAGTCGGGTACATTCTGAGAAAAAAGGAATTGACTGGTGAGCTTGGGAACTCAAAAAGGCCTGGGCGTCCACGGATGACAACAGTGGTGGATGATCGCCGCATACTTTCTTTGGTGAAGAAGAACCCGTTCACAACATCAACTGAAGTCCAGAACACTCTCAGTGAAGTAGGTGTATCTGTCTCTAAGTCAACAGTAAAGAGAAGACTCCATGAAAGTAAATACAAAGGGTTCACATCTAGATGCAAACCATTCATCAATTCCAAAAATAGACAGGCCAGAGTTAAATTTGCTGAAAAACACATCATGAAGCCAGCTCAGTTCTGGAAAAGTATTCTATGGACAGATGAGACAAAGATCAACCTGTACCAGAATGATGGGAAGAAAAAAGTTTGGAAAAGAAAGGGAACGGCACATGATCCAAGGCACACCACATCCTCTGTAAAACATGGTGGAGGCAACGTGATGGCATGGGCATGCTTTCAATGGCACTGGGTCACTTGTGTTTATTGATGACATAACAGCAGACAAGAGTAGCCGGGTGAATTCTGAAGTGTACCGGGATATACTTTCAGCCCAGATTCAGCCAAATGACGCAAAGTTGATCGGACGGCGCTTCATAGTACAGATGGACAATGACCCCAAGCATACAGCCAATGCTACCCAGGAGTTCATGAGTGCAAAAAAGTGGAACATTCTGCAATGGCCAAGTCAATCACCAGATCTTAACCCAATTGAGCATGCATTTCACTTGCTCAAATCCAGACTTAAGACGGAAAGACCCACAAACAAGCAAGACCTGAAGGCTGCGGCTGTAAAGGCCTGGCAAAGCATTAAGAAGGAGGAAACCCAGCGTTTGGTGATGTCCATGGGTTCCAGACTTAAGGCAGTGATTGCCTCCAAAGGATTTGCAACAAAATATTGAAAATAAAAATATTTTATTTGGGTTTGGTTTATTTGTCCAATTACTTTTGACCTCCTAAAATGTGGAGTGTTTGTAAAGAAATGTGTACAATTCCTACAATTTCTATCAGATATTTTTGTTCAAACCTTCAAATTAAACGTTACAATCTGCACTTGAATTCTGTTGCAGAGGTTTCATTTCAAATCCAATGTGGTGGCATGCAGAGCCCAACTCGCGAAAATTGTGTCACTGTCCAAATATTTCTGGACCTAACTGTAGGTCTGTGTACTACATGAGGCTACCGAATGCTATCTGGCTCTGCACTGTGGTATATAGGGGCTGTATACTACATGAGGGTGCCTAATGCTATCTGACTCTGCAATGTACTATATAGGGCCTCTGCACTACATGAGGGTGCTTAATGTTATATATATGCACTGTGGTATTTAGGGGCTGTATACTACATGAGGGTGCCTAATGCTATATGGGGGCTGCTTAATGTTATATGGGGGCTGCATAGTGCATATGGGGGCTACATAATACTATATGGAGGACAATGGGGCCTTCATAACACAATATGGGGGCTGCAAACTACTATACCCCCAGAGTTGTATGTCCCCTCCACCCAGGTGCTGTTTACCCCCTCAGAGCTGTATGTTCCCTCCACCCAGGTGCTTAATGTCCCCCCCCCCCCCACCCCAGAGCTGTATACCCCCAGAGCTGCATGTCACCCCCCCCACCTCACAGCTGTTTGTCCCCCCCCACCTCAGTCACTGCCCTCCTCTAGAGCTGTATGCCCCCCATTGCTGTATACCCCTTTCCTCAGTAATATATATTCCCCCAGTAATGTGTTTGTCCCCAGCCTCTCTTGTGATGTATATACAGCAGTGTAAGTGTGCTCTATGTGCGGCCATGTCTGTTAGACAAGCCAGGAGGTGAGTGAGGCTGTTGCCGGCTTGCCAATATTAGAAATATATATACAGGATAAATATATAAAAATAGTGTGTGTGTGTGTGTGTGTGTGTGTGTGTGTGTGTGTGTGTGTGTGTGCATGTATGATGTGTATCTATGTATGTCAGTGTATATGACTGTGTCTAGATTTATGTCTATTTATATGTGTTTTTGTGAATTTCTCTTTAAATATGAATGTGTACGTATGCCTGTATGTGTATGTATCTGTGCATGTCTATGTGTGGATGGGGCCCACTGAGACTCTTTCGCCCAGGGCCCACAAAAACTTGGAGCCGGCCCTGGGGGCTTATACTGTATATAGGGAGGCTGTGGTGGGGGCTCATACTGTATATAGGGAGGCTGTGGTGGGGGCTCATACTGTATATAGGGAGGCTGTGTTGGGGGCTCATACCGTATATAGAGAGGCTGTGGTGGCGGCTCTTACCGTATATAGGGGGGGCTGTGTGGGGGCTCTTACCGTATATAGGGGGGGCTGTGTGGGGGCTCGTACCGTATATAGGGGGGGCTGTGTGGGGGGCTCGTACCGTATATAGGGGGGAGCTGTGTGGGGGCTCGTACCGTATATAGGGGGGGGGGGGGCGCTGTGTGGGGGCTTGTACCGTATATAGGGGGGGGGCTGTGTGGGGGCTCGTACCGTATATGGGGGGGGGGGGGGCTGTGTGGGGGCTCGTACCGTATATGGGGGGGGGGGGGGCTGTGTGGGGGCTCGTACCGTATATGGGGGGGGGGGGGCTGTGTGGGGGCTCGTACCGTATATGGGGGGGGGGGCTGTGTGGGGGCTCGTACCGTATATGGGGGGGGGGCTGTGTGGGGGCTCGTACCGTATATTGGGGGGGGCTGTGTGGGGGCTCGTACCGTGTATAGGGGGGCTGTGTGGGGGCTCGTACCGTATATAGAGGCTGTGTGGGGGCTTATACTGTTTACAGGGGTCTGTATGTAGTTCATATGGTATATAGGATATACAGTGTGTCCACCCATATCCTGTCAATCGGCATTAACTTGAGAACGGCGGCAGCTATAGGCATAGAAGTGGTGTCTAGGTATAGTAAAGTAGCCATGCGTTACGCAATGAAACCACCTATAGCGCCACCTGGTGGAAAACAACGGAGTTAGCATTTTTATCTCGAAACTGAACGAGATAGAGAAAAAAAGTGAATTACAAATCTGTAGGGCATCATCAATTCAATACAAATCGACACCTTGCATACAGAAATACTATGGTTAGAATGTGTAAAACTCACAAGGCTGCGGACGTGAAGCGATACCTCATGGAGACCTTCCTACAAGTCATTGGGTATGGTGGCTGTGTGGAGTGGCCTCCACGCTCACCTGACCTGACCCCATTGGACTTCTTTCTGTGAGGTCACATCAAACAGCAGGTGTATGCGACCCCTCCACCAACATCGCAGGACCTACAACGACGTATCACAGATGCTTGTGCAAACGTGTCACCTACCATATTGCACAACGTGCAGCAAGATACAGTATGCTGTCCAGAATCCAGATGAGCATTGCAGCTGACGGGGGCCACTTTCAGCATCAAATTTAAATGAGCGCCATATACGTGACCAGCATTCAATGTTTTGGGGGATCATGGGTTTCATATCATAGCATTTCTGTATGCAAGGTGTCGATTCGTATTGAATTGATGATGCCCCAGAAAGAAAAGACCAATGGGGTCAGGTCAGGTGAGCGTGGAGGCCACTCCACGCAGCCACCATACCAAATGACTTGTAGGAAGGTCTCCATGAGGTATCGCTTCACGTCCGCAGTCTTGTGAGGTTTACACGTTGTAATCATAGCATTGCTGTATGGAAGGTGTTGATTCGTATTGAATTGATGATGCCCTACAACTTTGTAATTCACTTTTTTTCTCTTATCTCGTTCAGTTTTCGAGATAAAAATGCTAACTCCGTTGTTTTCCACCAGGTGGCGCTATAGGTGGTTTCATTGCGTAGCGCATGGCTACTTTAGTATACCTAGACACCACTTCTATGCTTATAGCTGTCGCCGTTCTCAAGTTAATGGCAGTGGAGAGGATATGGGTGGACACACTGTATAGGGAGCTACTTGTGAAAGTATTCATTCCCTTCGCATTTTTTATGTTTTGCGACCTGACAACCTGGAATTTCCCTGTGTTTTGAAGGTTTCCATCAGGTCATGTACAGAACCTGCCAACAACTGTGAACATTTGGTGTTCTTTTTATTGTGAAGCAAATAAGAAATAGGACAAAATAACTGAAAGTTTCACTTTGCATAACTATTCACCCCCTAAAGTCAGTACTTTGTGGAGCCTCCTTTTATGGTAATTACAGCTACAACTCACTTTGGATAAGTCTCTCTGATCTTTCCAAATTTTGCCACTGGGATTTTTCCTCAAGACAAAACTGCTCAATCTTTTTGAAGTTAGCTGTTTCCTCCGGTGAGCAGCGTCTTCACGTCTGACTACAGATTCTTCATTCCTCTGGTGAGCAGCGTCTTCACGTCTGACCACAGATTCTCCATTCCTCTGGTGAGCAGCGTCTTCACGTCTGACCACAGATTCTCCATTCCTCTGGTGAGCAGCGTCTTCACGTCTGACCACAGATTCTCCATTCCTCTGGTGAGCAGCATCTTCACATCTGACCACAGATTCTCCATTCCTCTGGTGAGCAGCGTCTTCACGTCTGACCACAGATTCTCCATTCCTCTGGTGAGCAGCGTCTTCACGTCTGACCACAGATTCTCCATTCCTCTGGTGAGCAGCGTCTTCACGCCTGACCACAGATTCTCCATTCCTCTGGTGAGCAGCGTCTTCTCCTCTGACCTCAGATTCTCCATTCCTCCGGTGAGCAGCGTCTTCACGTCTGACCACAGATTCTCCATTCCTCTGGTGAGCAGCGTCTTCACGCCTAACCACAGATTCTCCATTCCTCTGGTGAGCAGTGTCTTCACGTCTGACCACATATTTTCCATTGGATTAAGGCCTGGGCTGTGACTCGGCCGCTCCAATACATATACACATTTCCCCTTACACCCTCCAGTGTGGCTTTAGCAATAACTTTTTGTCATTGTCTTGTTGGAAGATTAATCTCCATCCCAGTCTCAAATCACTGACAGACTGAAGCAGGTTTTACTCAAGAATATCCCTGTATTTTGCACCATCCATCTTCCCCTGGACTCGGACCATTTTCCCTGCCCCTGGTGCCGAAAACATCCCCACAGCATGATGCTTCCACCACCATGTTTCACTGTGGGGATGGTGTTCTGAGTTGATTAGCTGTTTTGGTTTGGTGCGAGACATAGCATTTACCTTGGTGGCCAAAAAGTTCAATTTTGGTCTCATCTGACCACAACACCTTCCTCCATACATTTGGGGAGTCTCCCACGTCTTTTGATAAACTGAAAACAAGCCTTCTAATTTTTGGTTTTAAGTAAAGGTTTTTTCTTGTCACTCTTCCATAAATGCCAGGTCATGTGGAGTGTACGGCTTATTGTGGTTGTATGGATAGATACTCCAGTCTCTGCTTGGGAACTCTGTAGCTTCTGCAGGGTTACCTTTGGTCTCTGTGCTGCCTCTCTGATTAATGCCCTCATTGCCTGGGCTCAGGGTCGTTCCATGGTAACTTACGTTACAGTCACAAGCCAAAAACTGAATAATGGCTACAGACTGTTCTTTGAAGGCAGGCACAAAAATAAGTGAATGTATATTGTACATTGAACTATTCTCAATAGACTTCAACAGTTTCATTTTTCAACAATACAAATTAAATACAATATACAATGTTACTTGGTAACTTCCGTTACACAAAAAGTAACGTAAGTTACCAAGTAAAAACGTATTTTATATTTAATTTGTATTGTTGAAAAATCAAACTGTTGAAATCTATTGAGAACAGTTCAATGTACAATATACAGTCACTCATTTAGTGCCTGCTTTCAAAGAACAGTCTGTAGCCATTATTAACTCAGTTTTTGGCTTGTGACTGTAACGTAAGTTACCATGGAATGATCCCTGAGAGTTTGGTGGGCGGCCTGTCTTGGCAGGTTTGTTGTAGTAACATTTTCTTTCCATTTTATGATTAGAACCCAACCCTGACTTTTATTTCTCAACACTTTGTCTCTGACTTGTTTTGAAATCTCCTTGGTCTTCATTGTGTTGTTTGTGCCGCCGGCACAGACAGGAAAACATCGCGATGCTGCAGGGATCGTGGCCGGCTCCACACAGCGCCGCCGGAACAGGCAGGAGGACATCGCGATGCTGCGTGGAGCGAGGAAAGGTGAGTATAAACGTATATATATATTTTTTTTTTTTGTGTGCCACAGGATGCAGGACATAGAGCAGGATGATGGCGTATATCGCAGGATGATGGCGTATATCGCAGGATGATGGCGTATATCGCAGGATGATGGCGTATATCGCAGGATGATGGCGTATATCGCAGGATGATGGCGTATATCGCAGGATGGGGGAATATAGCAACAGGGCTGTGGAGGTGGAGTCGGTATAAAATACTCCGACTCCTAAAATATATAATAAATTGGGGACAGTAGTGCAATGCAGAATGTGCTGAATATTTTTTCATAGCAATTTGGGAAAGTTATGAAATGTCCTATAAATGGCTGTTCTATTCCTGATCTAAGGCTACATTCACACAGCGTTTTTGCTGCATTTTTTTGAGGATACTTTTGTCAGCTGCAAAAGCAGATCAGCTTTTTAAAAAACTGCATCACCTGAAAGGTTTTTGAGCTCATAAATAATGCTTTCAATAGCAAAAGCAGATTAGAAAAACACCACAAACTGACAGCTCATTCTTTGTGAGGATCCTCACAATATTATGTGTCTGAATGTCCTATCTTTTCACCCATTGCCTTTGCTGGGATGCCAGAGTCACTGCATTTCACAGAATTATTTTGCCATCAATGTTCAATATGTTTGTGACAAAGAAATTGTTAGCAAGACTCTGGCAGTAAAAGATACTAAAGCTCATCATACCAGCCAGTTTCTCTAGGCCTTAGTGGAAAACGTTCTGCAAGATTACAAACTCAAAAAAGAACAGGTTATTTCTATTGTAAAGGACAATGCTTCAAACATAAGTACAATTAAACTGATGAATGAGAGTAATGAACAGCATCTAGAAGAAAATTTAGGATTCAGTATGTGTGAGATGGAGCCACAGTGCTGTTCATGTAACTGAGGAACAAACAGATATTACAACAGAAGAACAGCAAAATGATGCTTTAGGATTAGATGATCTTGTTGAAGCTGCTTCAAAACACTTTCATATTCATCACATGCGCTGTGTTGTGCACACGCTGCAGCTGGCAATAAGAGAGAGTCTGCAAGGGGGACCCCGATTTCACACATCCGGCTTTTCACCGGTTTGGCGGATGCGGCGCACTCCAGTACAGTGTATACAGTACAGTGGAAGCGCGACAAACGCCGGTCACATGCTGTCATGTGACCCGTAAGTTGCTGTGCTGCCACTGTACTCTATAGTACTGTACTGGTGTGTGCCGCATCCGCCAATCCGGCGAAAAGCCGGATGTGTGAATCTAGGCGGACATGCTGGAAATCTGATTGGAAAAGGTAAGGAAATTGGTTATTGCCGCCAGAACCCCTAAAATGTATTCTATCTTGAAGAGACGTGCTGGGAAAGGGGCAATTGTTGATCAAGCCACTCGGTGAGGCAGCACTTATTTAATGACTGAGCGATTGCTTGAACTAAAATCATTTTTCCCTCACCCTATGACGGCACCACGAGAGAGGATCCGCCCATCCAGGACAGGAAACCATCAGGTTAAAAAGGGGCGGTCCTCTCGCCACTTCAGTTTTGGTTTCCTGTCCTGGACGGATACCTCAGGTTGCAGCCCTGGAGGGCCGTGGATCTTCTAGCAACTGATACCTGGTCCCGACGGGCGGTTCTGGCGGCGGCACGGGTCCTGCCTCGCTCCGTTCGGGTGCCTGGAGGCGCCATGGCGGACCCCCGGGGGTTGCGTCCATGAGCGGGTGGTGCGCGTCAGGCGGCAGGTAAGTCAAGCAGCCGGCCGGTCCTTCCAGGGCGGCGGGGCTGCTCGCGGCCGCGTGTGCTGCACGCCGCCGCCATCTTGAGGGCGTGTTTTGCGTGCGGGCGTTGCGCATGCGCGGCAGCCGCACCTGACATGCGCTGACGTCGGCGGTGACGTCAGACCCTGGAAGTGGGTCCGGAGGCGCGGGAGGGGACGTACTCCAGTGCTCCAGCGCTCAGTTTAAAAACGGAGCTCTGAGCTGGAGGAACGTGCTAACGTCCTCCTGCATAACGGAGGTGTTTGTTACCATAGCAAAGGCCTTGGGAATATGGACAAGGATGTGCACCGTGAGGAGGACCGGCACTCAGTGTGTGAGTCCTCCTCCCCTCCTGCTAGCAAGAAGGTGGTGAAACCACCGGAGCGTCGCAGGATCGACTCTGGCTCTGATGCCAGCTTATCCAGCAAGCGTGGCACCCGGGCCTCTAAACAGACCCGAGATGCATCTAACGGCAAAGGCGCCTCCAGAGGGAAGACTTTGATGAAAGCTCCTTCCCCAGAACCGATACCGAACCTTCATCTCCTATGGGTGAGTGGTCTTCGGGCATGTGTACCTGTTGTTCATTGTTTTCCTGGTGTTGTGTCTCCCCTCCGTCCCTGTCATGCATAGGTTAAAAACACGGAAGTGTACGGCCAAATCGAATAACAGGGAATGCGCCCTCTGTAACCGGGAACTGGTTCCGTCCTGGTCCAAACGGCTCTGCAAGGACTGTATCCAACAGACCATTTCTGATGAGACTCCTGGGTTTGCTAGTGATCTTCGTACCATCATCAGGTCCGAAGTCCAGAGTTCTCTGCAGTCCCTGAAAGAGCCTCCTCGTAAGCAGCATAGACAGGCCTCCCCGGCCTCACCATCCAGTCGATCCGAGGGGGAGTGGGGGTCTTCTGGCTCTGCGTCTTCTTCCTCTGACAGTGAGGCTGACGTCCACCAATGTTTCCCAGTAGAAGGCACGAGCAAATTGATTAAAGCTGTCAGGGACACTATGGGCTTTACTGAGGGGAAATTGCAGCCTTCAGTCCAAGATGTGATGTATGGATCGGAAGGCGGATGTCTTGCTTAAAACTTCATGGCAGTCCTCCGCAGGTGCTCTCCGGCCTGCCATTGCAGCTACATGTACGGCACGGTCTCTGGCGATGTGGTTGTCCGAACTAGAGGAGAAGCTGAGAGCCAAGGTTCCTCGGGACGAGATTATTTCTTCTCTGCCCCGGCTGCAGAGAGCTGCGGCTTTCATCTCAGATGCGTCGGCAGATTTCACTCGACTAGCTGCTAAGATTGCGGCCCTTTCTAATGCGGCTCGTTGGGCCTTATGGTTGAAATGTTGCCCGGGGGATCTACAGGTTAAGTCTAAATTGTGTTCCATTCCCTGTCAGGGCGAGTTTCTTTTTGGATCGGTTCTGGATGATGTTCTTGAGAAGGCGGGAGACAGAAAAAGGAACTTTCCGACCCCGTCCTTTCCCTCCTTCAAGCGATCCTTTCGTAAGAAGCAGTTCACCCGTAAGTTCACCCCCAGGAATAGGAGTACCTGGTCGGATCGAAAGAAGGAGGATAAGGGGTTCTTGTTCAGGGCCTTCCCAATCCAAGAAGTCTTCCCAATGACTCCCTTCCCCAGGTGGGGGGGAGATTGACCTACTGTCTTCCGGCCTGGGAACGTATTTCTTCGAGCCCGTGGATTCTCAATATCATCCGATCAGGTCTGACATTTCCATTCCGCAGTGTTCCTCCCAGGCGCTTTCTCCAGACATCCCCGAGGACGTCCCCGAGCGAACAACATGCCTTGGAGGGGGAAATGACGTCCCTATTGCGCCGGGCGGTCCTGACGGACGTCCCATTGGCAGAAAGGGGAGAGGGGTTCTACTCCCCTCTTTTTCTGGTCGGAAAACCGGACTGCTCCTTTCGGGTCATCATAAACCTCAAAGGCCTGAACAGCCACCTGCAAATCCTGTCCTTCAAGATGGAATTAATGAAGTCCACAATCAAGTCTCTCTACCCGAATTGTCATATGGCTGTCCTGGATCTGAAGGACGCGTATTATCATGTTCCCATCGCTCCTCCCTCCCAGCAATATCTCAGGGTGGCGGTGATGCTCGACGGGTCGGTGCGTCATCTACAGTTCAGGGCCTTACCATTTGGCCTGGCAATTGCGCCCCGTATCTTCACGAAGCTCGTCCTGGAAATCACTGCCCACCTGCGGGAAGACAGAATTCTCATTATCCCGTATCTCGACGACTTCCTCGTGGTGGGGGATTCAGCGAACCATTGTACTACCGTGCTTCAGACTGTCTCCTCAAAGCTGGAAGGTCTCGGCTGGATTTTGAACAGGGAGAAGTCGAGGATGCTTCCAGCCACGGTGCAAGTCTTTTTGGGACTTACTTTGGACTCTCTCGTACAGGAATGTCGTCTACCACCTTCCAAAGTGGAGAAGATTCGCTCTCTGGTGCAGCAGGCGGTGGCGGTTCCGTACATGTCCCTGCGACGGGCTATGTCTCTTCTGGGCTCCCTGACCTCTACTCTCCCTGCAGTTTTATGGGCTCAAGGACATACCAGAGCCCTCCAGTGGGACATTTTGGGACATCAGTCGTCTCTGGGGGACAGGTTGAACAATCGGATTACTCTGAGCTCCAGCTCCATCGCCTCCCTTCACTGGTGGCTGGTTCCTGTGCACCTCACAAGGGGAGTCCCATGGTCTGTCCCGGTGTCCCGAATTGTGACCACGGATGCCAGTATGTCCGGATGGGGGGCTCACCTGCTGGACCGTCCGATTCAAGGTATCTGGTCACCCAGGGAGGCAGCTTCCTCCTCCAATACCAGAGAGCTGCTGGCTGTGGAACGGGCCCTGACTGGACTTCTCCCTTAACTGACTGGTCACCATACCCGGGTGTTGTCGGACAATCAGGTGACGGTGGCTTATCTGAACCATCAGGGGGGCACAAGATCCAGGTCCCTTATGATGATAGCCGACAGGATTCTGCTACTAGCAGAAACTCACCTTCTGTCCCTCACTGCTGTTCACATCAGGGGGAAAGACAACCTTGCGGCGGATTTTCTGAGTCGCACTCGCCTGCGCGAGGGGGAGTGGGAGCTCAACCCGTCCGTCTTCAACCTCATCACGGCCAGGTGGGTGGTTCCAGCCATCGACCTTTTTTCCACCAAACTGAACAGGTAGGTTCCTCAGTTCTGCTCTCTCAATACCAAGGAACGTCCGTATGCTGTGGACGCCCTGTCAATCCCGTGGGACTTTCCCCTAGCTTATGCATTTCCCCCACTGGTCCTTCTCCCCGTAGTCCTGAAAAAAATCAGGGACGACGGGGCCAGAGTCCTTCTGATTGCTCCCTTCTGGCCAAAGCGACCATGGTTTTTTTTGGCTGGTTTGGATGTCTGACCGACCCGTGGGTCCTCCCAGAACTTCCGAATCTCCTGTCCCAGGGACCTGTGTGCCATCCTCCGACTGTCAAGTTTCACCTGACGTTATGGAATTTGAGAGGGTGTTACTGATCAGTAAGGGGTTTTCCCCCAATTTAGTTTCCACACTGTTGGTTGTAGAAAGCCTGTGACGACCAAGATCTACTGTAGAACTTGGAAAAAGTTCTTATCTTCCTCGGGGGCTAGTGTAACTGGGGAGGTTCCCATCGGTCCCATCCTGGAGTTCCTGCAGTGCGGGTTGGACAAGGGGTTGGCGGTTAGCACACTCAAGGTCCAGATCTCCGCGTTAGCGGCACTCTACAATTATGATGTCGCGGGGAACCCTTGGGTGGCTCGGTTTATCAGGGCTAGTTCACGCCAGCGTCCTAGACGGGTAGTCTCCCTCCCCCTTGGGACCTTAACCTAGTTTTGGGGGCCCTGACGGATCCTCCGTTCGAGCCCCTTGACTCCATATCTGTTAAATATCTTTCCCTTAAGACGGTCCTCCTGGTAGCCCTGACCTCGGCCCGTAGGATTAGCGACATTCAGGCCCTTTCTATTGACCCGCCTTACACTCAAATACTGGACGATAGGGTAGTTTTGCGCTCTGACCCTGCGTACCTCCCCAAGGTTGTTTCTCGGTTTCATACGTCCCAGGAGATTGTATTGCCATCCTTTTGTACTAACCCGACGCGTGCGGAGGAAAGGCGTTGGCATTGTCTGGATGTACGTCGTTGTCTCATCCAGTATCTTCTTGTCACCAGTTCCTGGAGGAGGGACAAGTCTCTGTTTGTCTCTTTCCAGGGGCCTCAAAAGGGGGTTAAGTGTTCCAAATCCACGCTGGCCAGGTGGATTAGGGACGCCATTGAGTTAGCTTACGCGGCTAGGGGTGCTGCTGTTCCGGTGGGTCTGAAGGCACATTCCACGCGGGCTGTAGCTTCATCTTGGGCAGAACGGGCGGATGTTTCCATTGCTCAAATTTGTAAAGCTGCCACATGGTCCTCACCCTCGACCTTTTATAAGCATTATAGGTTGGATCTTTCCTTCTCCGACCTCACCTTTGGGAGGCGTGTTCTACAGGCTGTGGTCCCTCCCTAATATTTCTTTCGCTGTAATTCTCTCGTGGTGCCGTCATAGGGTGAGGGAAAAATACGTAATTACTTACCGGTAATGTGTTTTTTCCAAACCCATGACGGCACCCTTATATTCCCACCCTGCACTGGGGATTGTTGATTGGTTCACCTTCCTTTCTTCCTTCTTTCACAAATTTTTCTGGTGGTGGCCTTCTACTAACCTGTTGTTTTTTTGTGGAGGTCCTCTCATGCTCTGTAATCAAACTGAAGCGGCGAGAGGACCGCCCTTTTTTAACCTGAAGGTTTCCTGTCCTGGATGGGTGGATCCTCTCTCGTGGTGCCATCATGGGTTCGGAAAAAACACATTACCGGTAAGTAATTACGTATTCCTTATAGATATGGTGAACCCTCAAGTAACCTTAAATGAAGGTCAATGGACACAGGTGGCGGAATTGAAGGAATTGCTTAATCATCCATTTACCGTGACTAAACAATTACCAGAATAAAGGAAAGAAAAAAAGAAGAGAACAACGGGGCGCCAAATCTAAGTGTAGATGTATGTAAACACAGATTGTATGATCATACGAATTTTACACTCACCGTGCAGATTTCTTCTGTTTTCGTTGGCCGCACCACACAAACGGTGCGGTCACGCATGAATGGCCACAGGCACAATGCGAAAAAAGGTTTTCTTAAACATAGTCTCTCCAGACACCTGTTAATCAAACATCAAAAAAATTTTGATATAAAAGTGACCCCTGTAGAAAGAATTGCAGAGGACGATAGTGACAGTTTTAAAAAATTAAATAGGAAGGAGTCCTATTGGATTTTTAAGCTGAAAACCTTATACCCAGATGGTTTGAATGATGTGATAGAGAATGTCTAAATGTATATGTATCTTTTTTTTGTTTTGTTTTTTTTTTGTTTTTTTTCTCTTTGTCTCTTATTTATAAATGCAATATATCTGGAAGTGATTTTTATATAAGTGCATGAATTTTAAACTATTCTCTAAAGGAAAAAGGAAGGAAAGGGAGAGAGCAAAAGGGGAAAGGGAGAGAGAGGAAAGAGAAGAGAAAGGAAAGGAAAGAAAGGGAAAAAAAAAAAAAAAAGGAAAAATTGTGTTTTTAATCTGAATGGTTTGTTGTGTGTTTTGTATCACCGCATATTTTGAATGCCAGAATTTTCCTTGTTGGCGGTTGGAATTTTTGTTCTTTTTCATTCATGGATTGTGTCGTTCATGCATGGCAGCAATATTTGCTTGCCCCTGCACATGATCCATATAAGGATTTCAGCACAGGGACCACCATTTACCTCTTCGAGGTTGAGTGCTAATCTAATTGGAAGTACACACCCATGTTCCTCATACCCGCCTACATCATACACATAGACAGATCAGTCTATAAATTAGATTTTCTTAATACCAGCAATGTAAACTACACCTGATGAAGGCTTTTGTTAGCTGAAACGCGTTGTCCGTAATTGTCCGTTTTTTATTGAACCCTTAATAAACCCTTGTTCTTGAAGTTGTTGCAAACTTGCACTGATAATCCATTTATCCTCCGGAAGCGCCGAAAGGGATTTTGTCTTTACTCCTAAACAATTACCAGCTAAGGATTTAACTCCTGGCATTTTCATAATGGAGTGGAAGAACTTGCTATTTTGCCTGTCCCAAAGAGGAGGTTTAATCCCAGATGGCATTTCTGCTTCAATGAAACGGAGAGACACAGCTATTGTAAAATAAAATTTTTCTGGCAGCTGTTTTTGTGGCCCCAAGTCATCATATACTGCCTGATGATCAACAGCTTACTAAAGGAAAAGAAGCTTTGAGTGAGGTAGCAGTTAGGATGAGCGACTACAGGACTGCCAGGCGCAAGAGGACTTGGGGCCTGACAGTGCTACTGCTGCCATATCTTCATCCTCATCAGATGAGGAGTTTAACTTTGACAAGTATTTGGATGACATGGAGCAGGCAAAGCGTTGCCGCAAGGAAAACGATTTCACTCCGTCTCCTATAGCAGCAGATTGACCAGATTTCAGTAACATTTTTCACTTGCTCTCAAAGAAATAGAAAATTTCAACCATTCATCAAAACTGACTGTGCATGAGGCAATTCCTTTATACACGGAAATTGTTAGAGATGTTGCCCATGTGGTTACGGCTTTGCCTTCAACCCAAGTTACTGTAGAGAGGTTGTTCTCTAGCCTTAACGTTATTAGGTCAGATTTGAGGTCCTCTATGAAGGAGGATCTGATGGAAGCAATTCTATTTCTTACAACAAATTCATAGATTGTACAAATGTTATTTAGTATCTTTTTTGTTGAAAACTGTTTTTTGCCACTTACATAGTATATTACATAGTGTTATATATAACACAATATAAGTGGCAAAAAACCGTTTTCTCACAAAAACATACTAAATAATAACATTTAGTATATTGCTTATATTATAGTGAAAAATGTATTGTAGTGCAATGTGAACAGCAGACATTTAATCATTTTTATGATACAATAATCAAGATATTTAGATATATTTTATGTTGTATTTATTGGAATACAACTTTAAAACCCAAGACTGTAATAAATTGTAAATATGTAATACAATATGTAATATATATATATATACACACACACAGGATATATATGCAATCTACTGTATATTACATAGTGTATTACATATTTACAATTTATTACAGTTTTTTGTGTTCTAAAGTTGTAGCCAATAAATATATTTTATGTTCTATCTAAATATCTTGATTATTGTATCATAAAAATGATTAAATGTCTCCTGTTCACATTGTACTACTACTAATAATACTACAATACATTTTTCACTTAACTATAAGCAATATATGTGGGAGTCTCGGAGTCGGTGCAAGGGAAATTGAGGAGTCAGAGTCGAAGGTTTGGCTTACCGACTCCACAGCCCTGTATAGCAGGATGGGAGCGCATACCAGGATGGGGGTATATAGCAGGATGTGGCCATATGCCAGGATGGGGTATATAGCAGGACAGGATGTGGCCATATGCCAGGATGGGGTAGTGCTGATACATCACACACAAATCAGATTAGAAAAATATGTAAACACTGGCTGTAGTAACCGAATAGGTAAAAAGCCAAGGGGCTGAATACTTTTGCAAGCCACTTTTTGTGGGGAGCTTATACTGTATGTAGGGTGCCGTGTGAGTCTCATACTGTTTGTAGGGTGCTGTATGGGGCTTATACAATATATAGGGGAATGTCAGTGTATTTATTTCTGATCAATATTAAATGATGGCAAATATAAAATAATATGTAAATATTAATAATGAGCAGAATTAATTTCAGCCTATTGGTTTGGCCTCCACAACAGTCATGGGGTCTCTCATGTGGCCCCTCAGGAAAATTAATTCCTCACCCCTGCTATGCACATTAGATAACTGTCGGCCGAACCATCATTGGGCTGACTGCTTGTCCCCCATACACCAACACTCCAGCTTTCCTGTGGTCTCTATGGGAGAGCTGCCTCCAGACTCCTGGAGCGGAGGATTATCTCCAGGAAGAAGAAACGGATCCGTCTCTGACATTCAGCATGCCGGATCCTTCTCTGCCCGGATGTCATCTGTCGGGAGGCTCCATATATATTATACAGCGACCAATCCCCTATACTATCAGCAGCTACCGCTGACCTTAGTCTGATGTGTTTGGGGCCTAACAGCTTATTGGACGCCGCCTCTGGCAGAGATTAATAAACATTTGTAAATTGTACATAGGCCTCTAACTACTATAGCAACTAAACAGCCCCCAATAATCAAGAAATTATAGGATATGGGGGCAATGAGAACCTGCTTAATTTTCTAGCCATTTTCATGTAATATACAGAAGCCTAGGGGGAAAATGCCCCCCCCCCCAAAAAAAAACCACATATCAAGGGCTATAAAAAAAAAAAATACCAATGCCAAATCTAAACCCCTGTCCATGTAAACATTTTCCTCTCCATTTAGTGGTGGTGATGAAGTCAGTGACGGACTCCGGACAAATATGTACCGTATTTTTCACTTTATAAGACGCACTTTTGTTCCCCCAAATTTTGGGGGAAAGTAGGGGGTGCCTCTTATAAGCCGAATATGCGGGCGGGTGTGTGTGTGTATATATATACAGTGCCTACAAGTAGTATTCAACCCCCTGCAGATTTAGCAGGTTTGATAAGATGCAAATAAGTTAGAGCCTGCAAACTTCAAACAAGAGCAGGATTTATTAACAGATGCATAAATCTTACAAACCAACAAGTTATGTTGCTCAGTTAAATTTTAATAAATTTTCAACATAAAAGTGTGGGTCAATTATTATTCAACCCCTAGGTTTAATATTGAGTGGAATAACCCTTGTTTGCAATTACAGCTAATTCTTTTCTAAGACCTGATCAGGCTGGCACAGGTCTCTGGAGTTATCTTTGCCCACTCCTCCATGCAGATCTTCTCCAAGTTATCTAGGTTCTTTGGGTGTCTCATGTGGACTTTAATCTTGAGCTCCTTCCACAAGTTTTCAATTGGGTTAAGGTCAGGAGACTGACTAGGCCACTGCAACACCTTGATTTTTTTCCTCTTGAACCAGGCCTTGGTTTTCTTGGCTGTGTGCTTTGGGTCGTTGTCTTGTTGGAAGATGAAATGACGACCAATCTTAAGATCCTTGATGGAGGAGCGGAGGTTCTTGGCCAAAATCTCCAGGTAGGCCGTGCTATCCATCTTCCCATGGATGCGGACCAGATGGCCAGGCCCCTTAGCTGAGAAACAGCCCCACAGCATGATGCTGCCACCACCATGCTTGACTGTAGGGATGTTATTCTTGGGGTCGTATGCAGTGCCATCCAGTCTCCAAACGTCACGTGTGTGGTTGGCACCAAAGATCTCGATCTTGGTCTCATCAGACTAGAGAACCTTGAACCAGTCTGTCTCAGAGTCCTCCAAGTGATCATGAGCAAACTGTAGACGAGCCTTGACATGACGCTTTGAAAGTAAAGGTACCTTACGGGCTCGTCTGGAACGGAGACATTGCGGTGGAGTACGTTACTTATGGTATTGACTGAAACCAATGTCCCCACTGCCATGAGATCTTCCCGGAGCTCCTTCCTTGTTATCCTTGGGTTAGCCTTGACTCTTCGGACAAGCCTGGCCTCGGCACGGGTGGAAACTTTCAAAGGCTGTCCAGGCCGTGGAAGGCTAACAGTAGTTCCATAAGCCTTCCACTTCCGGATGATGCTCCCAACAGTGGAGACAGGAAGGGCCAACTCCTTGGAAAGGGTTTTGTAACCCTTGCCAGCCTTGTGACCCTCCACGATCTTGTCTCTGATGGCCTTGGAATGCTCCTTTGTCTTTCCCATGTTGACCAAGTATGAGTGCTGTTTACAAGTTTGGGGAGGGTCTTAATTAGTCAGAAAAGGCTGGAAAAAGAGATAATTAATCCAAACATGTGAAGCTCATTGTTCTTTGTGCCTGAAATACTTCTTAATACTTTAGGGGAACCAAACAGAATTCTGGTGGTTTGAGGGGTTGAATAATAAATGACCCTCTGAATAAACGTTTCACAATTTAAAAAAAAAAAAAAAAAGAAATAACATTATTTTTTGCTGCAGAGCATTTCACACTTCCAGGCTGATCTACAGTCCAAATGTCACAATGCCAAGTTAATTCCGAATATGTAAACCTGCTAAATCTGCAGGGGGTTGAATATTACTTGTAGGCACTGTGTGTATATATATATATATACACGCCCTGGGGGCGATATCTAACACAGGGGAACGTGTGCAATCCATAGAGGACCATAGGCAGCACAGGGGAACGTATGCAATCCATAGTGGGGCCATAGGCAGCACAGGGGAATGTGTGCAATCCAAAGGGGCCATAGGCAGCACAGGGGAACGTGTGCCAGCACAAGGGTGCTATATTCATTATAAGGGGGCCATATCCAGATTAAGGGGGCTAATTTTAGGATGGGGGGCTATGAGGGACATATACCCTATATCGGTCATGGCGAACCTTTTACAGGCCGAGTGCCCAAACTGTAGCCCTAAACCCAATTTTTTTTCCGAAGTGCCAACCAATCCTATTATATAAAGAATTGATTTTAATCTTACCTTTGCCGTCTTCTCTTCAGCAGGGGGCATCACGCTCATGCATGCTTACCACACATTGAAGCTGAGCCCCTGCCCTTTCCAGACACAGCTGTTGGATTGATCTTTCTGGAAAAAAATTGCAGCATATTAGACAGAGATTTTAACCTGGAATGCAATCAGATGTCACCCTGTAATCCACATCTACATTTCAAAGTCTGAACATCCTGAAATCCCATAAAGACGTACGAGTGGCTCCCCTCCCCATCATTGTGTAGTTCTGTCCCCCTTCCTCGGCCACTTCTTGGTAAACATGTCCCCCATCCTGATATATATTTCCTACATTCTGGTATATTTGTCCCCATCACGGCCCCATCCTGGTAAATGTACCCCATTCCTGGTAAATGTACCCCATCCTGACATATTGCCCATCGTAAATGTTCCCCCATCGGGGCATGTACCCCATTCCTGGTAAATGTTCCCAATCCTGGTTAATTTATCTCATCCAGGTAAATGTACCCCTTCCTGGTAAATGTACCCTGTCGTGGCATGTTTCCTCCATCCTGGCATGCATGTTTCCCCATCCTGGCATGCATGTTTCCTCCATCCTGGCATGCATATTTTCCCCATCCTGGCATGCATATTTTCCCCATCCTGGCATGCATATTTTCCCCATCCTCGCATGCATGTTTCCCCATCCTGGCATGCATGTTTCCTCCATCCTGGCATGCATATTTTCCCCATCCTGGCATGCATATTTTCCCCATCCTGGCATGCATATTTTCCCCATCCTGGCATGCATATTTTCCCCATCCTGGCATGCATGTTTCCCCATCCTGGCATGCATGTTTCCTCCATCCTGGCATGCATGTTTCCTCCATCCTGGCATGCATATTTTCCCCATCCTGGCATGCATATTTTCCCCATCCTGGCATGCATATTTTCCCCATCCTGGCATGCATGTTTCCCCATCCTGGCATGCATGTTTCCTCCATCCTGGCATGCATGTTTCCTCCATCCTGGCATGCATGTTTCCTCCATCCTGGCATGCATGTTTCCTCCATCCTGGCATGCATGTTTTTCCCATCCTGGCATGCATGTTTCCTCCATCCTGGCATGCATGTTTCCTCCATCCTGGCATGCATGTTTCCTCCATCCTGGCATGCATGTTTCCTCCATCCTGGCATGCATGTTTCCTCCATCCTGGCATGCATGTTTTCCCCATCCTGGCATGCATGTTTTCCCCATCCTGGCATGCATGTTTTCCCCATCCTGGCATGCATGTTTTCCCCATCCTGGCATGCATGTTTCCTCCATCCTGGCATGCATGTTTCCTCCATCCTGGCATGCATGTTTCCTCCATCCTGGCATGCATGTTTCCTCCATCCTGGCATGCATGTTTCCTCCATCCTGGCATGCATGTTTCCTCCATCCTGGCATGCATGTTTTCCCATCCTGCCATGCATGTTTTTCCCATCCTGGCATGCATGTTTTTCCCATCCTGGCATGCATGTTTCCCCCCCATGCTGGCATGTGTGTTCACCCACCTCATGCTGGCATGTGCGTTCCCCCACCCCCACCCCACGCTGGCATGTGTGTTCCCCCACCCCCACCCCACGCTGGCATTGTGCGTTCCCCCACCCCACGCTGCCATGTGCATTCCCCCTCTCCCACCCCACGCTGCCATGTGTGTTCCCCCACCCCACGCTGGCATGTGCGTTCCCCCTCTCCCACCCCACGCTGGCATGTGCATTCCCCCTCTCCCACCCCACGCTGCCATGTTCGTTCCCCCACCCACCGCTGGCATGTGCGTTCCCCCTCTCCCACCCCACGCTGCCATGTGTGTTCCCCCACCCCACGCTGGCATGTGCGTTCCCCCTCTCCCACCCCACGCTGCCATGTGCATTCCCCCTCTCCCACCCCACGCTGCCATGTTCGTTCCCCCACCCCCCGCTGGCATGTGCGTTCCCCCTCTCCCACCCCATGCTGCCATGTGCGTTCCCCCTCTCCCACCCCCCGCTGCCATGTGCATTTTCCCTCTCCCACCCCCCGCTGCCATGTGCGTTCCCCCTCTCCCACCCCCCGCTGCCATGTGCGTTCCCCCTCTCCCACCCCATGCTGGCCCTACCGCACACGAGTTATATAAAAAAAAAAAAAGCAACACACAACTTACCTTCCTGCACCCGCTCCACCGCTGCACGCTGCTGGGTCCTCAGTTCCCACGCGGCCAGCAGACGGCGCTGGTGCCGCTCTCTGACGCTCCTCCGTCTCCTAGGCAACACACTGCAGCCTGGGGGAGGAGGAGTGTCAGAGCGGAGGAGAAATGTCTCCTCCGCTCCAACACAGATTTGATCTGCCGGCGTGACTGCACTAGCAGACCAAAGCTGCAGCATCGAGCGACAGCACGCGTGCCAGCAGAATGGGCTCAGCGTGCCCCTGGTGGCACGTGTGCCATAGGTTCGCCATCACTGCCCTATATGATTTGTTAGACGGACACTGGCATTATAAGATGGACCTCATTTAAAAAAAAAAATTCTCTTTTCCTTCACCAAATTTGGGGGTGCGTCGTATAATCAGGTGCGTCTTATAAAGCGAAAAATACGGTATATAGAGACGCAGTAGAGGATGAAGATGTCGCCCTCATCAAGGAGCTGTTATGTCTTCTCTCACGTGTAATGAATTTCTCCTGCAGTTTTGCTGATGCCGATTCCAGTGTCGGTAAATGAGAGGAGAATTAGTGATATGGAAGATGAGTCTATGAGAAACGTATTCAGCTGCCGACTCCGAGGAGGAAACTGCTTGTTGTGTGTGGCCTAAATATATAGGATTTATTAGTAGAAAGAAAGAACTGACTACTGTAAAATACTAACAATAGTAACACATAACGCTCCCCCATTACTCCTGTGCCCCCGCTGCTGGGGTCCCCGCCAGTCTCTGGATTTCCTGTCAGTTTAGTCACTGATAACAAACGTGATCTCTGCCGTCAATCAGTGGCTGAAGCATTAACTGAAACAACCAGTGACTGGGAGCGGAGGAGACGTCTTAGTCAGGAATTCAATTTATGTTCCAGTCCATACGAAACAAGAGCGAACAACTTCTACACGTTCTGTCTCCTCATATGTTTCCCCTTATTATCTCCAGTAATTGTATTATTACAGCGGATTCTTTATGATGTTACATCGTCCTCTTCTCCCCATTCAGGTCCCTACAATATCGGATCCTCTCAGTGGAGATCTTCTATAGAAGAGAATTCTCCTGATTGACCCATCAAGGATGGATATGGACAGGGACAAGATGGCGGAGAGGATATTACACCTCACCCTAGAGATCCTCTTCCGGCTTACTGGAGAGGTGAGAGATTCTGATGACGTCACATTACATCATTCTTATCTATGGGAATAACAGATGGACAGAACTGGAGAGGTGAGGACTCTGGAAATGTCTGGAGTGAGATTTATTACTGTGTCTCTCCATAACCAGGATTACACAGTAGTGAAGAAGACCTCTAGTGAGCGCTGTCAGGCCCCTGTGTCTGAGGGATGGGGAAGACCCCTGAGCCCAATCACGGGGCTTCCACCTCACCCCCCGATACATGAGGAGATCAATGACCAGAAGATCCTAGAACTCACCTACAAGATGATTGAGCTGCTGACTGGAGAGGTGACACTGCTGGGAATGCTGGGACATTATACAGTAACGCTATGAAGGGATCGGGGGTGACGGTATCATTGTATGTGTCAGGTTCCTATAAGGTGTCAGGACGTCACCGTCTATTTCTCTATGGAGGAGTGGGAGTATTTAGAAGGACACAGAGATCTGTACAAGGACGTCATGATGGTGGTTCCCCAGCCCCTCACATCACCAGGTAATAGACAGGACTAAATACACACGGCCTATAATTATCTGTATGTAAGGAATTAATTCAGTCCCTGTATGTGTCTCCTCCAGTTCTATCCAGTAAGAGGACAACACCAGAGAGATGTCGACGTCCTCTTCTCCCACAGGACTGTAAACAAGAAGATCCCGATGTTCCTCAGGATCATCAGGTAGATGGAGAGAAGGGGCCATGAAATCTCCCTATGATGTGTAGACGGCTGTGAAGGTCTTGTGCTCAGTCTTGTTTTATCCTCCAGTATTATATGTGTTATACTTGTGTAATGAGAGCGGTGGAGATGGCAGGATTAGAGCTGATCATAGATGGGACTTCTCCATCTGTCTGTGACTTTTACAATATTTGTTTCAGGGGGAAGATCTGACCCATATTAATACAGAGACATATGCGAGGGGTGATGAGCGGAGTAAAGAGGAGATTCCTACAGATAACCGCCCAGGTGAGTAGTGACCACTAAATGCAGAGAAGTCACAGATTCTTCTCAGTCTCCGGCTGTGGCTGCTTTATCAGGGTTGTAGTCCGGCCATATCAAATGGTCACCATTCTGCTACTAGACCACCACATGCTCCTCCACCCAAAACTGTCCTCATTATTTTGGGCATTGGACGCTCTTCTGTTGGAGTGAGATCTGTAAAAGTCAGATCTTACAGGTAGGATCCATCCTATCCCCTGAAATTAGAAGATGTTGACCCTTTGCTGCCCAGATCTCTAATCTGCAGAGCCAAATGACAGCGTACGTAGAATGTGCAGACAACTTAGAAAATCATGGGAAGAAAAATCTAATCTGTATGGTGGACCCCTAAGAGAAAGCGGAGGGTAATGATGCTGGTGACGTCCTAGAATCTCGGCATCTCATTGATGAATCTTCCTTCTCTCCCTTCTGCTGAATGTACTGATCGGATTGTTACAAAGGTCCAGTCTTGTGAAACTTCCCATTTATGACGAGACACCATTCCATGAGCGGTGAAGTTCCTACTTTCCGGGCAGTCACAATACATGTGAAATAGATCTGAAGCCTCTGAGTTACACATGGGACATTTAGAAGATTTAATATTTCCGATCTCGGGCATAAAAGCTGAGGATGGTGTAACCTGTGAATTACCATAGATTGAAACCTGCTCTCATTTTCTTAGACAGAAGAACGTTAGCAGAATTTATAATTATTTTTCATTGTTTATGGTACAATAAGTTTTTATTTCATTATTCAAGAATTGACAAATATTTTGTACAAATATAATTTTGAATACAAAACACGAGACACAATAATGTCATACAAAAGGGGGTAGAGAAGAAGAGCACACACTATAAAACATAAAATATAGAAACACATAAGGGGAAGAAAAGCATCAATTTAAGTACAAAAAGCCTCATATCATTACTAGATGTAACATGGATTGGTTAACCAAGTCTCAAAGTCAGGAGAGGTAAAGGAAGACCGGGGTAACCGTGTCCTCCTATTCATAAGACTCAGAACGGAGACAATCATCTGAAATTATTACATTTTCCATCCGTATTAAAAAGTCCACAGATGCAGCCAATTCCAGCTTAGAGGGGAGAGGATGATCTCCAGTGTCTAGAGATGACTTGCCTCATTGCTGTCAGAGATATTCAGAAGAGACCTTTCTTGATGGATGAAACTGACATTGGAAATATGGAAAGTAACGCTGCTTCTGGAGAGTTCTGTAGTGTTGTACCAAAGAGTTTATTAAAGAGGTCAAAGATTTTGTCCTGAAGATGGTTAATACCTGAACAGGCCCACCGAATATTGGTCATATTGCCCACAGCTGAGTCACATCTCCAACACTTATCAGATGTACCAGGCAACATGTGATGAATACGCTCGGGGGTCTTATACCACCTGGACATGAACTTATAGTTCATCTCTTGGATATGGTACTAGAGAGGAAAAGAAGCAGGCATTAGCACTCAGCTCAATATAGAATGCATGACAATCAATATATAAATAACCAGAAATCTTTTATTGAAAACATACCCCAATAAAAACATTTAAAAGGCAAAAAACACCAGACAAGAAAAACAATGATTTGCTGTGGTGCTATACAATGATGCAAAGTATTAACCAGCAAAGGACAAAATGGTATGGTATGGGGGGTTCACCAGACTTCTGATTGCTACCTTGATCACTTAGGCACTTAACAGTGATGTACTTCTGTTATGGTGGGTTATTTCATTTGTGCAATTATCCAGCTGTGCCATTATATGTGTATGTTTTTGCATCTTTTGAATGGACTCATTGATATGTCCTATGGCTATTTTGTCCTTTGCTGGTTAATACTTTGCATCATTGTATAGCACCACAGCTAATCATTGTTTTTCTTGTCTGGTGTTTTTTGCCTTTTAAATGTTTTTATTGGGGTATGTTTTCAATAAAAGATTTCTGGTTATTTATATATTGATTGTCGTGCATTCTATATTGAGCTGAGTGCCATTGCCTGCTTCTTTTCCTCTCTAGTACCAATTGTTTACAGCAGACTGTGCACCCTCATTTTCTTATATTGGTTGGCTGTGCATTCCCTTTTTCTTGCTTCATCTCTTGGATATGACAAGATACAGAGATCTTATGAGTAACCGTAAAGATCTCATCCCACTCGGCAGAAGAAAGTGATTTATTGCGCTCCCATTCACACGCCCCATGAAATGGAGCCGGGATGTTTAAAGCATAACCATGATCTTAATTTTTATATCATAAATAATTAGTGCACATGAAAGTAAGCAATTCTGTCATATATCTTATTCTCTGGAGGAATTGATCAGTTAAAATTTTCAATCCTGAGGTAAAAATCTGTATTCAATGAAGACTTTCCCATTACTGAGGTAGGAGATGGCGGTTGTTACTGATGAGACTCTCTGATGATGACAGGAGCTAGAAGCAGAGGGAGAAGCTGGACACGGAGGAGCTAGAGGCAGAGGGAGGAGCTAGAGGCAGAGCTCCTCCCACTTGTATCTACATAGAATCCCATCAGAATGATAGAGGATTCCCCCGGTGATCTCAGCCAGTGAGTGCAAAACTTTGATCCCAAATGGTCTTTGTTCGGTGTTGAGGAAATAAATGTGAGCAATACACACTCTAAAGCAGGGGTCTCAAACTCAGCTGGGTGCATGGGCCGCATATAGAAAAAAAAAAAATGAGGGGGCCCGCATTATTTGCAGGACAAAGTGAACATTTTTAATGAATCCATGTTTTTTTTTCTATACATCTTGGATCACTTTTGTAAACATTTTTCGCTTGTTTATTATAACAAACGTGCAGTTTTTTGTTAAGTTTATGTACAGAAAAGCATTTTTAATGTAAATAAAAAAAATGTCATGCTTTAGGATTTATTTTTTTTTTACATTTTATCACCTTCTTGTAATTGTTTTACAATTAGCAGCATCATATAGTAATCTTAGCCAAAATCTTGTAGTAATGTGCCCATGCTGCAGTAATGTCCCCATCCATGTGCCCTGTAGTAAGGTGCTCATCCTTGTGGTATTGTGCCCAGTAGTATCTGCCCATCCTTGTAGTATGTGCCCAGTAGTATAGTGCCCATCCTTGTGCCCTGTAGTATTGTGCCCAGTAATATTGTTCCAATCCTTGTAGTATTGTGCCCATCCTTGTAGTATTGTGCCCAGTAATATTGTGCCCATCCTTGTAGTATTGTGCTCATCCTTGTAGTATTGTGCTCTGTAGTATTCTGCCAATTCCCGTAGTATTGTGGCCATCCCCGTAGTATTCAACCCATCCCTGTAGTATTGTGGCCATCCCTGTAGTATTGTGGCCATCCCTGTAGTATTGTGGCCATCCCTGTAGTATTGTGGCCATCCCTGTAGTATTGTGGCCTATCCCTGTAGTATTCTGCCTATCCCTGTAGTATTCTGCCTATCCCTGTAGTATTCTGCCTATCCCTGTAGTATTGTGGCCATCCCTGTAGTATTGTGGCCATCCCTGTAGTATTGTGGCCATCCCTGTAGTATTGTGGCCATCCCTGTAGTATTGTGGCCATCCCTGTAGTATTGTGGCCATCCCTGTAGTATTGTGGCCATCCCTGTAGTATTGTGGCCATCCCTGTAGTATTCTGCCCATCCCTGTAGTATTCTGCCCACCCTTGTAGTATTCTGCCCATCCTTGTAGTATTGTGGCCATCCCTGTAATATTCTGCCCACCCTTGTAGTATTGTGGCCATCCCTGTAATATTCTTCCCACCCTTGTAGTATTGTGGCCATCCCTGTAATATTCTGCCCATCCTTTAGTAATACGCAAACAAAAAAAATTCTCCTCACCTTTCCTCCGTTCCCTGTGTGCCCATGATCAGTACTTGCAGAGTTTTGGATGCAGCATGCTTCAGCTGCGTCCAAAACCCTGCTATGTATGGTAAAAGCACAGTGGGCATGGGATTTCTAAAAACCCCATGCCCACTGTGCGTGTACGGCCCGCAGTGAAAACGGAACTGCGGTGTGGCTTCCAGAGGCCGCAGCATGTGAATTTATGCTGCGGAGTCGGAAGCGTCCTTCCTAGGCAGAGCACAGCGAGGAGACCGCAGCAGCCCGAACCCCTGATCACAGGCACGGGCAGCTGCGGTCTCCTAAGGAGTAGACTTGCGGCCCCGCCGATCAGGACGCGCTGTGTCCAGCACGCAGCGGGTCCTGATCTTGAGCACGTACCTTACCTGCTTGTTGCGGCCCGTGACGATCGCGGCTCTGTGCTGAGGGTCGGCGCCGGCAGGAACTTCACTGCATTTGAATCCATTTGTGGTGCAGCGCAGAGGAGCTGTGTCTGGACCAATGGCTGCTGCCTGCCAATCAGATGCAAGGAAGTGACGTCGCTGTATGACGTCACCTCCTTGCATCTGATTGGCAGACAGCAGCAGCAACTGGGATAGAACTGACAGCTCCTTGCGCGGCACCGCAGATGGATTCAAATGCAGTAAAGTTCCTGCCGGCGCCGACCCTCAGCATAGAGCCGCGATTGCCACGGGGTCTGCGAGCCGCAACAAACAGCCTCAGGGGCCGCATGCGGCCCGCGGGCCGCGTGTTTGAGACCCCTGCTCTAAAGAAAATGTATCAACTGTCCGAATCAACTTGCGACTCCAAAATCTGGTGTGTAAGGGATTTGTGGAAAGCAATAGAAACACCCTTCGATTTATTATTTGGGTTAGTAGAAAGGGAACAGGCATTGTAGTATCTATTTGAATACGTAAAAACTGAAGAGAACTTAATGTTTGTTTCCGAAAGCATATCTATTGAGACCCTTTTTTATGTAGATACTAATATATCTGACTCTTTTTCATAAGACTATTTACAATATAAGATGTAAATGTTAACTTAGCCATAGTCACAATTAGAAAAAGGGAGGGAGAATGACTAAGATAGGATATAGACGAGACAAACCTGGGGAGAAATGCGATATTCGAAGGGACAACTTCCATAGGCCACACTAAACTGTTAACTCCTAGCAGGAGAAAACTGAACCTTATGAACAGGTCCCAATATCTAAGTGGGGTTAAAGAAGCCAAGACAGGGATAGTCTCCACAAGAGACCCGTATTACTCAAATACCCAAAATATGTATAGTATACCCACTAATATAGAGAAAATCAAGACGAAAGAGAGAAAGCAGAAAAGAAAGATAATCAGAGTAGGAAATGAAGTGACAATGATACATTAGGTGTAAAAAAAAAAAAAAAAATACAAATACTTCTTGATACGAATTCTCAAATCAAGCTCCTGCCTACCATTTATAGGCATTAATAATGACCGAATTGTAAATCTAGTGATAGTAATAAGTACAGATCAGTCATCCTGGAGAAGACCTCATGTCTCTGAGATGCCCATCACTGAGGGATAAGCATTGCAATTTTGGTGACTTTCTCTGTTTCCCAATTAGCATGTGGGATTAAAGGAGGTAGAGTACGAAGTGCCGGCCATTCTGGCAGATGGATCTGAGTCGAAGGTAGATAATTTGGTCAGGAGGTCCCCCAAGTTTTTTAATTCTGCGGAGCGGCCATATTGTTTTGCAAACAGTTGAAGTGAGGAAACGCCCAGTGGTAGGAGAACCCTTTGGTCTCAAAGTAACTCAGTGAGTGGTTATTAGGCTTTACGAAGTTGAAGTGTGCTCCTGGCCAGATCTGGGAGGATAACAATGTCATAGTCTTCCAGTTGTATGTTCTATTTAGATCTTGCAGCTTGCAAAATAGTTTACTTCTCCTTGTAAAAATGAATGCAGGACACATCATCACGTGGTCTTCAGGCCAAGGTGTATTTGGGACCAGTATCTCTGAATTATATCAATTTCCATAAGCGAGTCCTCTTTCCTCCCAAGTAAATCATAGGATAAAGTATTAATGGTTTTCTCCCGCATATGGGAAGAGATTTCTTCAGACAGGCCACAAATACAGAGATGGCTCTCTATGTCATCTTTAAATGTTAGAATATCTGAGATCTGACATCTGTTCAGATATAAGATATTGGTCCTCTATTGTTACATATAAAAATGTTGCGTCAGACTCTAGGTCATCCACTCTGATGCCCACTTGTGTGATGTCCTGTTTAACAGAATACAGGGCTCGGGTCTGAGTCTCCTCTAGTCTATTAAACATGGCCTCCAGGTCCTGCTTTGTGGGGATTGAGCACAGATGTTCTTTCCAATCTCCTTGAAAGAGGATTGTGATAAACTGCACAAAGAACATGACACCTACGCCATGATAAATTGCTAAGCTGTGCGTGGTTGATGGCTATAAAATACATTTAATCACATGTACAGAATCGTCATGAATTCTATTATGTTTGCAATCCTAAGAAATTCAGATTACTGTACAATATGGGGAGCACTAATACTTCCTCTACTTTTCTCGCGAAAACTCATCGTAGCTCCAATGGTTTATCTTAAATGCGTACAACTCCGCTTTACTAGACTAGGTTAAAAAGTTCTCTCTAAATGTCTAATATTTCTTCAAGAAACTCATCTGACAGAAGATATTGGCCCATGCAATAGTTTGGATTGCCGAGAGCCCCCGAGCTACATACTGTAATTACTCCAGATGTGTCACCTCTAGTTACTAAATCACTGACGGTGAAGGCTGTCGGGGTGGAGGGCGGTCATCTTAGTAGATGTGTTATGTCTATAGTCACAGTTTTCTCTATAGTAGTTAGTACCAAAGCCGCTCTTATTTCATGGCTTTCCACTGCAGCCAGTTTTCTGCTCCTATCCAGGCCCCATTTCTCCAATCTGACATCTGTCACTGTACATAACACCTTTGTAATGCTGAATCTGATCCCAGTGTTTCTGAGATTTTTTTTCGTGACACATTTTACTTTATCTTAGCTGTAATGTAAGATTGATTTGTCTCCTGTTCACTTAAGAAAAAAAAAGTCTGAAATTCGCTTCAAACATTGCTTTTGGATGTTCTTAAAACAAATAGTGATACCACAACATATAGTCAATAAATAGCATTTACCGTATTCTGCTTTAGCCTAAATTACTATTTTGACTGTAGAGGCAGTCTCTGAGTGGATGTTGTAGAGGGAAAATTTCAACTATACCATTATACTGCCCAATACATAGCACCCAGCTTGGGCTTCAGGAACCACGCAAACCTTAAATGTTTGTGGGTTCTGTGGATTTTTATGGATTGGATTATGAAGCCACATCATTTTTCAAGAGTTTTCAGCTATAACCAATGTGGAAACACCCTATCTTTTTAACTGATGGAGTAGACGTTTTTTGGTTTAATTTTGGTGACAAATCATTTGTTGGATTATTATTCAAATATGAACAAAGAGGATTGAACATCATGGTCTACTGGTTTCTGCTCAGAGCTCTAGTGTTAAATTGTGAACTGTTTTTGTTTCAGTAAATATAATTTATAGATTGCTACATAACTTGCAATTTCTATAGCTATTTTACAAATTATATCCTTACATTTTTATATATTAAAAATATTTTTTTGTTCTTGGCAGATGACTGCACCAGGAGATCAGAAGCACAGCTGACATCTTCAATTTTTAAATCAGATGATCTTGATATCACACAAGCAAATACTGAAGCAAATGCCATTGCTCCAGATAAAGCATCATCTCTTCAAAGCAAAGATCTATCATCTGATTCTTTTAAACAGGTCCTATCTTCTGATTTATCACAGACTATTAAGAAAAATAAAAGTCACAAAACAGGCATTCAAAATAGAAGTGCTCTTACAGGAAAGACGCCATTTTCAGTTTTAGAATCTGAAAAAATAGATAAAAAAAATCACACAGGGGTGAAAGGATTTTCTTCAGAGTCTGTTAGTTATCAGAGAACTCGCACAAGGAAGAAGTCATTTTCATGTTCAGAAAGTGGCAAATGTTTTGCACATAAATCAAATTTTGTTGCACATCAGAGAACTCACAAAGGGAAGAAGCCTTTTTCATGTTCAGAATGTGGGAAATGTTTTCATCGTAAATCACTTCTTGTTATGCATCAGAGAACTCACACAGGAGAGAAGCCTTTTTCATGTTCAGAATGTGGGAAATGTTTTTCACGTAAATCACATCTTGTTATACATCAGAGAACTCACACAGGAGAGAAGCCTTTTTCATGTTCAGAATGTGAGAAATGTTTTGCACATAAACAACATTTTGTTACACATCAGAGAACTCACACAGGAGAGAAGCCGTTTTCATGTTCAGAATGTAAGAAATGTTTTACATGTAAATCACTTCTTGTTATGTATCAGAGAACTCACACAGGAGAGAAGCCTTTTTCATGTTCAGCATGTGAGAAATGTTTTGCACATAAACAAAATTTTGTTACACATCAGAGAACTCACACAGGAGAGAAGCCGTTTTCATGTTCAGAATGTAAGAAATGTTTTACACGTAAATCACTTCTTGTTATGCATCAGAGAACTCACACAGGAGAGAAGCCTTTTTCATGCTCAGAATGTGGGAAATGTTTTGCACGTAAATCTCATTTTGTTACACATCAGAGAACTCACACAGAGGAGAAGCCATTTTCATGTTCAGAATGTGGGAAATGTTTTGCACATAAATCTGATTTTGTTTCACATCAGAGAACTCACACAGATTAGAAGCCTTTTCATGATAGAATGTGGGAAATATTTTACATACAAATGCAATCTTTTTGAACATCACAAAAATCACACGGGTGGTAGCCATTATCATACCTAGACGTTTTAGAAATGTTTTACTTGAAAATTATAATTTGTTTACCATTAAGAAAAATTCACACAGGGAGAAGCCATATACAGGTGCATCTCAGAATATCATCAAAAAGTTAATTTATTTCAGTAATTCAATACAAAAAGTGATACACATATAGTTATATAGCATCATTACAAACACAGTGATCTATTTCAAGTGTTTATTTCTGTTAATGTTTATGATTATGGCTTACAGACAATGAAAACACAAAAGTCATTATCTCAGAAAATTAGAATAATTACCACAACGCACCTGCAAAGGCTTCCTAAGCGTTCAAAATGGTCCCTTAATCTGGTTCAGTAGGCTACACAATCATGGGGAAGACTGCTGACTTAAGAGATGTTAAGAAGGCAATCATTGACACACTCCACAAGGAGGGTAAGCCACAAAAGGTCATTGCTAAAGAAGCTGGCTATTCAGAGAGTGCTGAATCCAAGCATATTGATGGAAAGTTGAGTGGAAGGAAAAAGTGAGGTAGATAAAGGTGCACAAGCAACAGGGATAACCGCAGCCTTGGTAGGATTGTTAAGAAAAGGCCATTTAAAAATTTTGGGGAGATTCACAAGGAGTGGACTGCTGCTGGAGTCAGTGCTTCAAGAGCCACCACACACAGACGTACCCAGGACATGGGCTACAACTATGGATTCCTTATGTCAAGCCACTCATGGCCAATTAACAACGCCAGAAGCGTCTTACCTGGGCCAAGGAGAAAAAGAATTGGACTTTTGCTCAGTGTTCCAAGGTGTTGTTTTCAGATGAAAGTATATTTTGCAATTCATTTGAAAATCAAAGTGCCAGACTCTGGAGGAAGAGTGGCGAGGACACAACCCAAGCTGCTTGAGGTCTAGTGTGAAATTTATACAATCCATGATTGTTTGGGGAGCCATGTCATGTTCTGGTGTAGGTCCGCTGTGTTTTATCAAGACCAAAGTCAGTGCAGCCGTCTACCAGAAAATTTTAGAGCACTTCATGCTTCTCTCTGCCAACAAGCTTTTTGGAGATGGAGATTTAATTTTCCAGCAGGACTTGGCACCTGTTCACACTGCCAAAAGTACCAAAACCTGGTTTAATAACTACAATATCACTGTGCTTGATTGGCTATGGGATATTGTCAAGAGGAAGATGGGAAACACCAGACCCAACAATGTAGATGAGCTGAATGCTACAATCAAAGCAACCTGGGCTTCCATAACACCTCAGCAGTGCCACAGGCTGATCGCCTCCAGGCCACGCCGCATTGAGGCTGTAATTCATGCAAAAGGAGCCCCAAACAAGTATTGAGTAGATTTACTATAAAAACATTTTTTCAGTTGGTCTTAGATAATAATCTAATTTTCTTAGATAAAGATTGTTGGGTTTTCATTGGCTGTAAGCCATAATCATCAACATTAACAGAAATAAACATTTGAAATAGATCCCTCTGTGTGTAATGACTGTATAATATATAGGAATAGATCCCTCTGTGTGTAATGACTATATAATATATAGGAATAGATCCCTCTGTGTGTAATGACTATATAATATATAGGAATAGATCCCTCTGTGTGTAATGACTGTATTAACTTCACTTTTTGTATTGAATTACTGAAATAAATTAACTTTTTTGATGATTTTCTAATTAATTGAGATGTACCTGTAGTTGACAAAGTGTAGAAGAAAACACAAAAGAGACGGTCAAAGTAGAGGCAAGTAAGAAAACAAGAAAGGGAAAGCATGTTAGAAGTTACATTAGAATTATAATATATACAGTTACTAATAGACGTCTGTTTTCTAAAAATCCAATAAAAAGCAATATTCCATGTGTATTGAACATTCACATTTTTAGACACTGATGAGCAAAAGGGTTAAAATGTTTTAAACTTTTACTTCTTCAGCGCTCTATTGGGAGACCCAGACGATTGGGGTATAGCTACTGCCCTCCGGAGGCCACACAAAGCACTACACTAAAAAGTGCAAGGCCCCTCCCCCTCTGGCTATACCCCCCCGTGGTATCACGGGTTCTCCAGTTTTCAAGCTTTGTGCGAAGGAGGTCAGACATCCACGCATAGCTCCACAGATTTTAGTCAGCAGTAGCTGCTGACTATTTCGGATGGAAGAAAAGAGGGCCCATATAGGGCCCCCAGCATGCTCCCTTCTCACCCGTGGATGGTGTTGTAAGGTTGAGGTACCTATTGCTGGTACAGGGGCTGGAGCCCCACATGCTGTTTTCCTTCCACATCCCCTTGTAGGGCTCTGTGGAAGTGGGATCCTGCCGGCCTCTAAGCTCTGACGCCGGGCTCCATCCACAGACCCATAGCACCTGATGGATACGGAGCAGGAGTACAATCAGGGACATGGCCCTGCATCATACAGGTACTCTGTGTCCCCGGCAGGCACAGACACACTCCGGGCTGGCTGGGTGTTGTAGTGCGCCGGGGACCGTAACGTTGGAGTTAGTGTTCCTACAGTTTACTGGGGGACTTTGTGTTGTGGGAACGCAGCGCCGACCCCCACTGGACCGGGCGGCGCTGCTGTGACTTGTGGTGCGCCGGGGACACGCCGACCGCGCTTTTACGGCGGCGGCGTTTATAACTTTAGTCCCCGGCTTTTTGCGGCCTAGCTCCGCTTCGTTCCCGCCCCCACCCTGTCAATCAGGGTAGGGGAGAGACGCTGTTTCGCAGCAGCGACGAGGGCTGGAGCCTGATTTACATGCTCCAGCCCTCTCACTAGGCACAGAGGGAAGCAGGCTTCCCGCTCTTAGCCAGGAACGCCCAGGGCCCGCCCCCCCTCCTCTCCCAGGACGCCGGCAGCCATTACATGCAGTCTGGCTGGAGGAAGGACGCAAGGCTCTGGGAGACCTGGACTAGGGGGCTTTTGGAGATCACACACCCGCTCTTAAGCGGGCGGTAAGCGGCTTTTCAGCTGGCCCCTCTAGTGCCTCAGTGTGTATTGGTGTACTGTGTCACCAGATATATATATTTAGTTATTTCTTGCACTGTAAGGTCGCTTCCTGGCTGGATACCCCAGATCGCTCTGAGGAAGCAGCAACATGTCATCCACAAAACGCAAGGCTGCCAAGACTAGGGCTGTGTACACTGCGTGTGCTGCATGTGGGGCTGCTCTACCAGCAGGTTCCAAAGACCCCCATTGTGTGCAATGCTCAGATCCGGTGCTGCTTCGCCAGCCGGAGTCCGGAGAGGTAGTGACCCAGGCTGAGACGCTTGTAAGTCCTGCCCCGGTGTCAGGGACAGACTTTGCAGTTTTTGCTGATGGAATGTCTGTGACTATGGCAAAGATCCTTGAAACTTTGCAATCCATGACTGGGGCTCAGTCTATGGACACGGCGAGGTCTCTGTCCTCTAATCCCCCTCAGTTGGAATTAGTCCAGACTGCAAGGGGGTCCCCGGTTTCCCAGGCTGAGTATTATGACTCAGATGATAGCCCCAGCCACCCTAAGCGAGCTCGCTGGGAAAGACCCTCAACGTCATCACACTGCTCAGGGTCTCAGCGCAATCAGTCGCCCTGTGATGCGTCTGAAGAGAGTGATCAGGAGTCTTATCCTGGAACCCCTCTCAATCTGGATACCCCGGATGGGGACGCCATGGTAAACGATCTTATCTCAGCCATCAATAGACTGTTGGATATTTCTCCCCCAGCTCCTTCTGCAGAGGAGGCAGCAGCAGAGCAGGAGAAGTTTCGTTTCCTCTATCCCAAGCGTAAATTGAGTGCTTTCTTGGATCACTCTGACTTCAGAGAATCAATCCAGAAACACGACGCTCATCCAGAAAGGCGTTTCTCTAAACGTTCTAAGGATACACGTTTTCCTTTCCCCCCTGATGTGGTCAAGCGCTGGACCCAGTGTCCAAAAGTAGACCCCCCGATTTCCAAACTTGCAGCTAGATCCATAGTTGCAGTGGAGGATGGCGCTTCACTTAAGGATGCCAATGACAGACAGATGGACCTTTCATACATCCAGCGGCGCCGCAAGTGGCGTCCCTTACCTCGCAGATGTTTGCGTCTTACGCTATCAATGCGGTCCTAGAATCTACCAGCCGCACCTCAATGGCGTCCGCCAATTCGGTAGTTTTGCGCAGAGCCTTGTGGTTAAAGGACTGGAAAGCAGATGCTGGTTCCAAAAAATGTTTAACCAGCTTGCCTTTATCTAGAGATAGACTGTTTGGCGAGCCATTGGCTGACATCATTAAACAGTCCAAGGGTAAAGACTCTTCTTTACCCCAGCCCAGATCAAGCAAACCTCAGCAGAAAAAATGGCAGCAGAGGTTTCAGTCCTTTCGAGGTTCGGGCAAGACACAATTCTCCTCGTCCAAAGGGACTCAGAGGACGCAAAGAGTCTCAGATTCCTGGCGGGCTCACGCACGCCCCAAGAAAGCAAATGGAGGAACCGCTTCCAAAGCGGCTACCTCATGACTTCCAGCCCCCCCCCTCCGCATCTCCGGTTGGGGGCAGGCTCTCCCGCTTTTCCGACATTTGGACGTCACAGGTCAAAGACCGGTGGGTGACAAACATTTTGTCTCGCGGGTACAGAATCGAGTTCAGTTCTCGTCCTCCAGCTCGGTTCTTCAGAACCTCCCCACATCCAGACCGAGCAGATGCCCTGCTGCAGGCGGTGGACTCCCTAAGAGCGGAAGGAGTAGTGGTTCCTGTACCGCCTCAGGAACAAGGGCGAGGGTTTTACTCCAATCTCTTTGTGGTTCCAAAAAAGGACGGCTCGTTCCGTCCTGTTCTGGATCTAAAGCTGCTCAACAAACATGTGCACGCCAGACGGTTCCGGATGGAAACCCTCCGCTCTGTCGTTGCCTCAATGTCTCAAGGAGACTTCCTTGCCTCAATAGACATCAAAGATGCTTATCTCCACGTGCCAATTGCTACAGAACATCAACGTTTTCTACGTTTTGCGATAGGAGACGACCATCTCCAGTTCGTAGCTCTGCCATTCGGTCTGGCGACAGCCCCCCGGGTCTTCACCAAGGTCATGGCGGCGGTGGTAGCAGTCTTGCACTCTCAGGGACACTCGGTGATCCCTTACCTAGACGATCTACTTGTCAAGGCACCCTCTCAAGAGGCATGCCAACTCAGTCTACATGCTACGCTGGAGACTCTACAGACGTTCGGATGGATCATCAACTTTCCAAAGTCGAATCTGTCACCGTCACAGTCGCTAACGTATCTTGGCATGGAGTTTCATACTCGAGCAGCGAGAGTGAAGCTTCCGCTGAACAAGCAGCGGTCCCTACAGACAGGGGTGCAATCCCTCCTTCAAGGCCAGTCGCACCCCTTACGGCGCCTCATGCACTTCCTCGGGAAGATGGTGGCAGCCATGGAAGCAGTTCCCTTTGCGCAGTTTCATCTGCGCCCACTTCAATGGGACATTCTCCGCCAATGGGACGGGAAGTCAACGTCCCTGGACAGGAAAGTCTCTCTTTCCCAGACGGCCAAGGACTCTCTACAATGGTGGCTCCTTCCCACCTCATTGTCTCAGGGAAGATCCTTCCTGCCCCCATCCTGGGCAGTGGTCACGACAGATGCGAGTCTGTCAGGGTGGGGAGCAGTGTTTCTCCACCACAGGGCCCAGGGGACGTGGACTCCGCAGGAGTCCACCCTTCAGATCAATGTTCTGGAAATCAGGGCAGTGTATCTTGCCCTACTGGCCTTCCAACAGTGGCTGGAAGGAAAGCAGATCCGAATCCAGTCGGACAACTCCACAGCGGTGGCATACATCAACCACCAAGGAGGGACGCGCAGTCGGCAAGCATTCCAAGAAGTCCGGCGCATTCTAATGTGGGTGGAGGACACAGCATCCACCATATCCGCGGTTCACATCCCAGGCGTAGAAAATTGGGAAGCAGACTTCCTCAGTCGCCAGGGCATGGACGCAGGGGAGTGGTCCCTTCACCCGGACGTGTTTCAGGAAATCTGTCGCCGATGGGGAGTGCCGGACGTCGACCTAATGGCGTCCCGGCACAACAACAAGGTCCCGGCATTCATGGCGAGGTCGCGCGATCAAAGAGCTCTGGCGGCAGACGCATTAGTTCAAGATTGGTCGCAGTTCCGGCTCCCATACGTCTTCCCGCCTCTGGCACTCTTGCCCAGAGTGTTACGCAAGATCAGATCCGATTGCAGCCGCGTCATACTCGTCGCCCCAGACTGGCCGAGGAGATCGTGGTATCCGGATCTGTGGCATCTCACGGTCGGTCGACCGTGGTCACTGCCAGACCGACCAGACTTACTGTCCCAAGGGCCGTTTTTCCATCAGAATTCTGCGGCCCTGAACCTGACTGTGTGGCCATTGAGTCCTGGATCCTAGCGTCCGCAGGATTATCTCAAGGAGTCGTAGCCACAATGAGACAAGCTAGGAAGTCTACGTCTGCTAAGATCTACCACAGAACGTGGAAGATTTTCTTATCCTGGTGCTCTGCACAGAGAGTATCCCCTTGGCCATTTGCATTGCCCACCTTTCTTTCCTTCCTGCAATCGGGGTTGGAAAAGGGCTTGTCGCTCAGCTCCCTTAAAGGGCAAGTCTCGGCACTATCCGTGTTTTTTCAGAAGCGTCTAGCACGTCTTCCTAAGGTGCGCACGTTCCTGCAGGGGGTCTGTCATATTGTGCCCCCGTACAGGCGGCCGTTAGATCCATGGGATCTGAACAGGGTACTAGTTGCTCTCCAGAAGCCGCCTTTCGAGCCTCTGAAAGAAGTTTCCTTTTCTCGCCTGTCACAGAAAGTGGCGTTTCTTGTTGCGATCACATCGCTTCGGCGAGTGTCGGAGCTGGCAGCTCTGTCATCCAAGGCTCCCTTCCTGGTGTTCCACCAGGACAAGGTAGTGCTGCGCCCCATTCCGGAGTTTCTCCCTAAGGTCGTATCCTCGTTTCATCTTAATCAGGATATATCCTTGCCTTCCTTTTGTCCTCATCCGGTTCACCGGTATGAAAAGGACTTACGTTTGCTAGATCTGGTGAGAGCACTCAGAATCTACATTTCCCGCACGGCGCCCATGCGCCGTTCCGATGCACTTTTTGTCCTTGTCGCTGGTCCGCACAAGGGGTTGCAGGCTTCTAAAGCCACCCTGGCTCGATGGATCAAAGAACCAATTCTAGAGGCCTACCGTTCTGCGGGGCTTCCGGTTCCTTCAGGGCTAAAAGCCCACTCAACCAGAGCCGTGGGTGCGTCCTGGGCATTACAACACCAGGCTTCGGCTCAACAAGTGTGCCAGGCAGCTACCTGGTCGAGTCTGCACACTTTCACCAAGCATTATCAGGTGCATACCTATGCTTCGGCGGATGCCAGCTTAGGTAGAAGAGTCCTGCAGGCGGCAGTGACACCCCCGTAGGGGAGGGCTGTTTTGCAGCTCTAACATGAGGTATCTCTTTACCCACCCAGGGACAGCTTTTGGACGTCCCAATCGTCTGGGTCTCCCAATAGAGCGCTGAAGAAGAAGGGAATTTTGTTACTTACCGTAAATTCCTTTTCTTCTAGCTCTTATTGGGAGACCCAGCACCCGCCCTGTTGTCCTTCGGGATTTTTTTGTTGTTTGCGGGTACACATGTTGTTCATGTTGAACGGTTTTTCAGTTCTCCGACGTTATTCGGAGTTAATTTGTTTAAACCAGTTATTGGCTTCCTCCTTCTTGCTTTGGCACTAAAACTGGAGAACCCGTGATACCACGGGGGGGTATAGCCAGAGGGGGAGGGGCCTTGCACTTTTTAGTGTAGTGCTTTGTGTGGCCTCCGGAGGGCAGTAGCTATACCCCAATCGTCTGGGTCTCCCAATAAGAGCTAGAAGAAAAGGAATTTACGGTAAGTAACAAAATTCCCTTCTTTCAGGCTCCATTTTTCACCATCCACTACAGCTTTGAATGTGAGACTTCCATCATTTTATAAACAATCATCTTGGCTATCTCATACATGAATGTGACTTGTGACTATTTAGCATATGATTAGTGATGCAGATTCTTCTCATGTCACTGCATTTTTCTGTTTTGCTCCTAAAAATAAATTTTTTTATTCATTTGTTAGGGTTTTGTAAATCCACTTTTTGGCTTCCAACACTGCCTGAATCCTTCTCTGCATGTTCTGGATCAGATTCAAGCATGTCTCCACCGAAATCTGATCCCAGGTCTCTTCTACACGGTCCCAATGTTTGTGCATACTGGTCTACTCTTTTGAGTATGTATATAGCTTTTTCTTCAACTCTACCCACAAGTGTTCAATTGGGTCGAGGACTGGGGACTGTGTGGACAATCTACTTTATTGTCATTTAACCATTTCTTTACCAATCTCAAATTATGCTCCGGGTTGTTGTCCTGCTGCAATACTGTCATCCTTTTCATACCCATAGTATTGGAGTAGTATATAGAAAAAGTCCAGCTCACCCAATGGAGACGGCTCACTGTTTGATCGGTGCACGGAAAAGAAAGCAGAATCCCTCTGCAGCAGGACATAGTGTAGAAAATTATCCAGCATCCAGATCAGTAGATTGGTTAAAAATCAATTTTCCTTTATTCCAAACTTCATAAAAGCATAAAATTCTCCATCATGATGAAGAACGCATCACAAGGCGTGTAAGGTGGACGTGTTTCGGACAAATAACTAGTCCTTAATCTGAGACAACACATAATACATCTGAACACATACTTATAAAAGGAACCACAGGAAGTCATGGAACAATCAGAGCTGAACCAGGCCACCTGATATGCTGAGTAATGAATCGCAGTAACCCTTACAAGACACTCAAAATTTCGTTTCTAACATTCATGCCTGTTGGAGTTCTACTTTGTAACATTAACATCCATTTTGCCTCAGGGCGCAATAATAAATCATTTAAATCTCCACCTCCCCTCAGTGTCTGCACTTTCTCTATTGCATTAACTCTAAAGTGACTCAAATCACCTCTGTATATGCAAAAAATGACGGGAGGCGGCTGATAAACTGCGTGTGGTGGTGTGACCTACGTCATAAACGTGCTCCGATATGCGGCGTCTTAAAGTTTGTGAAGTATTCCCCACATACTGGATATTGCAATCTGTACACGTTATGACATAGATCACACCAGCAGAACCGCAGTTCATCAGAGACTAAATTTTAAATTCCTTTTTTGTAACAGAGGAAACAGTTTTGTCCGTATTCCACATGAATCTGCACAGCCCACAGTTTTTCTGGCCGCATTTTAAAGACCCACAAGTGGGTAGCCAATTCCTTGCAGTTATTTTATAGTTTTATTCCTCCTGGACACGAATTTGACTCCATTTTTAATATGGTTTTTAACGTGTCATCTACATATAAAATCGGCAAGAATTTTTTAATGATATTAATAATCCGATAAAAATCGGTACTGTAGCTTGTTGAAAAAAACAATAGGCATATGACCTTCAGCAAGAGCAAGGTTTTTTTTGGTATTATTTCTGCTTATTTTTAAATAATCCTCTCTAGTTTTCTCATCCGTTTTTTGTTTAGCTCTCTCTATATTTTTATTAGAATAGCCCCTCTTCATAAAGCGCTCTCCAATAATCTCACATTGTTTCTCATATATATGGGGTGCAGTACATGTTCTCTTCGCTCTTATAAACTCCCCCGTGGGGATATTAACTATTACATGGCGCGGGTGACAGCTGGTTGCATGTAATAACGAATTCCCTGCTATTGTTTTTCTGAAAATATCACAGTCAATTTTCCCTTCCTCCAGGTTTGCTGTCCAAAAGAGGGATTGTTTGAACACTATACTGATATGTAAACCGTATATTGCATGGATTATTGTTAATGTAAAAGGCGAAGCTCTCAATGTCGGCCACTTCACCATCCCACACGATTATAACATCATCAATAAATCTCAAAAAAAGAAAAATATTGGCAGAAAAAGGATTTTTTTCCGAAAAAATATATTCCTCCTCCCACCAAGCCATGAAGATATTGGCGAGAGAAGGTGAAAATCTAGAACCCATAGAACAACCTTGTACCTGTAAATAAAGATCATCCAGAAAAGAAAAAAAATTGTTTTTTAACAAAAAATAAGTAACTTCAATTAAATAGGTTTGTAAATCAACTGAAAAATTACTATATTTTTACAGGTAGATTGTTACAGCCAAAATGGCCAGATCGTGGGGGATGGAGGTGTACAAACTTTGCACATCACAAGTTAGCCAGCAAAAAGAGCTCCGCCATTTCACCTGTGAAAAAATATTCAGAACATGCTTAGAATCCTGCACGTAACTAGGTGAGATTTTAGCTAGGGGACTCAATCTAACGTCCAGCCACTCTGACAGGTTCTCATTGAGAGATCCTATGCCAGATATGATTGGGCGGAAAGGTGGTGGAAAAATTTCCTTGTGCACTTTTGGGAGTGTATGGAGCAAGGGGGTTCTGGGATACAAAGGACAAAAATAATCCAGCTGTTTTTGATTAATAATTCCCAAACTAAGGCCCCTATTTAGGATTTCCTGCAGTTCTGATCTGATATTTTCCGTGGGGTCACGATTAATCCTTCTATATACATCACTGTTATGAAGCATAGCTCTAACCTCTTTTTCATATAACCCAGTGTCGAGTATAGTTACAGACCCTCCCTTATCGGAATTCCTCACAACAATATTGTCATTAACAGATAACAAATCAAGTGCCTGTCTTTCAGCAAGAGAGATATTAGAATGTCCATTCTTTTTTACATTGTAGATTTTCATAAGTTCATCCTCAACAAGGTACTGGAAATCGTCCATAATCTGCAGTTTGGAATGCTCAGGATAGAACTTGGGATTAGGGATCCTTGAGGAAAAATTGTTATCCGTTAAATGTGGTAACCTGGATCCAGATTCTGACAAGTCCCTCAGATTTGTAATGGTGACCTGCTCCTGGAAAGAGGTGGGTGTAAATTCCTCTGGATCCATAGCAAAATTCATAGCATTACTATCCATAGCATTCCTCTGGCCTGAGTCCTCCACAAAAAAATGTCTCTTAAGGGTTAATCTTCTCATAAAATGGTTTACATCAAGCATAGTATTAAATATGTCCATTTTTGCAGAAGGAACAAAATTGAGACCCCTTTTAAGAATATTAATTTGGTCATTAGATAAGATGGAAGCAGAGAGATTCAAAACCGTAAACTCTTCAGTTGAATCTAGAAGTGTTTGTTCCGCGCCGATCTTCTGAATTCCCTTATTATGGGGGTGTTTTCTCCCTGATCTCCTTTGGCGTTTTTTCTTCCTGGACCGTTTTTTGAACGATTATTACTGTGGCAATTCTGTTGATCCACACCCTGTGCGTTATTATAGCTGGTGGAAGACAGATTCTCAGTATCAGAGTTGTCTGTATTAACATCCGTATTGTCCATATCTGTTGAAGAAAAGCTTACTCTGTTCTCTCTCCGTTTCAGAATAGAGGGATTAATATTATTACGTCTCCTTCTATAGTCATGCCAGTTATATATGTGGTTATTTTCATAATCGCTCTTATCCCTTCTAAACTTTTTTTCTTTTATAGCTGTAATAGAGGCCTCCATTTTAATCAAATTGTTGTTAATTTTTTCTTTAGTAGTTTTGAAAAAGGTACAATCTTTAAATTTTGTCAGATCATTTTCAATTTTTTTAATAGATTCCTCCAAAGTCAGCATCTTAATCTCCTCTCTCTCCACAATCAAATTCATCAGCTTAGTGGAACAGTCATTCAAAATGTTATCCCATTCTTTTACAAATTCAGGGTCATATTCTGTAGTAGGGCGCTTTTTAATGCGCAAACCCCTAGGGATCATTCTGCTGTTCACATAAGCCTGCAGGGTTTTGTGGTCCCACCACACCCTGAGCCGGGAAGACATATGTTTCTCAAGTTCCCACATAAGCGATTTCAAATCTGTTTCATTCTCAGGTGGGGCGGTATGCATGTTAGAAAAAATATTAGCAGCCTTGTCCAGCCGTTGCCGACTGTTCACATTGAAGAAATCATCACAAATAGTACCATCAGAATTGTTAATAGCAGTCTCTGAATTCATGGTCACCAGGAATTTCTAGAATATATATAACGCAATTGCGATTATAGGGGAGCACGAGAAGTAGGAGATCCAAGCAATGCAGTATATAGAGAAAGTCCAGCTCACCCAATGGAGACGGCTAAATGTTAGATCGGTGCACGGAAAAAAAAGCAGGATCCCTCTGCAGCAAGACGTAGTGTAGAAAAATATCCAGCATCCAGATCAGTAGATTGGTTAAAAATCAAATTCCCTTTATTCCAAACTTCATAAAAACATAAAATTCTCCATCATGATGAAGAACGCATCACAAGGCGTGTGAGGTGGACGCGTTTCGGACAAAAAACTAGTCCTTAATCTGAGACAACACATAATACATCTGAACACATACTTATAAAAGGAACCACAGGAAGTCATGGAACAATCAAAGCTGAACAAGGCCACCTGATATGCTGAGTAATGAATCGCAGTAACCCTTACAAGACACTCAAAATTTCGTTTCTAACATTCATGCCTGTTGGAGTTCTGCTTTGTAACATTAACATCCATTTTGCTTCACGGCGCAATAATAAATCATTTAAATCACCACCTCCCCTCAGTGTCTGCACTTTCTCTATTGCATTAACTCTAAAGTGGCTCAAATCACCTCTATGTATATGCAAAAAATGACGGGAGGCGGCTGATAAACTGCGTGTGGTGGTGTGACCCACGTCATAAACGTGCTCCGATATGCGGCGTCTTAAAGTTCGTGAAGTATTCCCCACATACTGGATATTGCAATCCATACACGTTATGACATAGATCACACCAGCAGAACCGCAGTTCATCAGAGACTGAATTTTAAATTCCTTTTTTGTAACAGAGGAAACAGTTTTGTCTGTATTCCACATGAATCTGCACAGCCCACAGTTTTTCTGGCCGCATTTGAAAGACCCACAAGTGGGTAGCCAATTCCTTGCAGTTATTTCATTGCCCAGAGTGTTTTTATTTTTATTCTTTTTGGAGTGATCACTAGGGGACACCCTATTAGCGATAGTTTTATTCCTCCTAGACACGAATTTAACTCCGTTTTTTAATATGTTTTTTAACGTGTCATCTACATATAAGATCGGCAAGAATTTTTTAATGATATTAACAATCCGATAAAAATCGGTACTGTAGCTTGTTGAAAAAACAATAGGCATATGACCTTCAGCAAGAGCAAGGGTTTTTTTGGTATTATTTCTGCTTATTTTTAAATAATCCTCTCTAGTTTTCTCATCCGTTTTTTGTTTAGCTCTCTCTATATTTTTATTGGAATAGCCCCTCTTCTTAAAGCGCTCACCAATAATCTCACATTGTTTCTCATATATATGGGGTGCAGTACATGTTCTCTTCGCCCTTATAAACTCCCCCGTGGGGATGTTAACTATTACATGGCGAGGATGACAGCTGGTTGCATGTAATAACGAATTCCCTGCTATTGTTTTCCTGAAAATATCACAGTCAATTTTCCCTTCCTCCAGGTTTGCTGTCAGTAGAATGTCCAAAAAGGGGATTGTTTGAACACTATACTGATATGTAAACCGTATATTGCATGGATTATTGTTAATGTAAAAGGCGAAGCTCTCAATGTCGGCCACTTCACCATCCCACACGATTATAACATCATCAATAAATCTTAAAAAAAGAAAAATATTGGCAGAAAAGGGATTTTTTTCCGAAAAAATATATTCCTCCTCCCACCAAGCCATAAAGATATTGGCGAGAGAAGGTGAAAATCTAGAACCCATAGAACAACCTTGTACCTGTAAATAAAGATCATCCAGAAAAGAAAAAAAATTATTTTTTAACAAAAAATAAGTAACTTCAATTAAATAAGTTTGCAAATCAACTGAAAAATTACTATATTTTTGCAGGTAGATTGTTAAAGCCAAATTGGCCAGATCATGGGGGATGGAGGTGTACAAACTTTGCACATCACAAGTTAGCCAGCAAAAAGAGCTCCGCCATTTCACCTGTGAAAAATTTTTTAGAACATGCTTAGAATCCTGCACGTAACTAGGTGAGATTTTAGCTAGGGGACTCAATCTAACGTCCAGCCACTCTGACAGGTTCTCATTGAGAGATCCTATGCCAGATATGAGTGGGCGGAACGGTGGTGGAAAAATTTCCTTGTGCACTTTTGGGAGTGCATGGAGCAAGGGGGTTCTGGGATACAAAGGACAAAAATAATCCAGCTGTTTTTGATTAATAATTCCCAAACTAAGGCCCCTATTTAGGATTTCCTGCAGTTCTGATCTGATATTTTCCGTGGGGTCACGATTAATCCTTCTATATACATCACTGTTATGAAGCATAGCTCTAACCTCTTTTTCATATAACCCAGTGTCGAGTATAGTTACAGACCCTCCCTTATCGGAATTCCTCACAACAATATTGTCATTAACAGATAACAAATCAAGTGCCTGTCTTTCAGCAAGAGAGATATTAGAACGTCCATTCTTTTTTACATTGTAGATTTTCATAAGTTCATCCTCAACAAGGTACTGGAAATCGTCCATAATCTGCAGTTTGGAATGCTCAGGATAGAACTTTTCACAATCCCTCTGACGTATTGGGATTGTGAAAAGTTACTGTCATGCCATCAGAGTCGAAATTGATGTTAGCTTGGAAACGGTGTAAGAGGTCAGCACCCAGAAGATTAATGGGACAGGAGTCTGGTCAAAACTTCAGGGAAAGGGCTGATTGGGACCGGCACTGTGAGTTGGTTTCTAGTTGGTGTGCCATCTACACCAACACAAGTAAAAGTATCTGAAGTAAGAGGGACTGATAAAGGTAGGTCTTGTTGTCTAATAACCGTTTTGGCCGCACCTGTGTCCACTATGAATTTGATTGGGTTCTCATCTACCATTAGGGTGACTGTAGAGCAAGGGGAAAAGGCACTTGTAGTATAAGCCATGGTAAGTTCAGGCGTGCCTAACCATCATTGCGGCTGTTGTTGAGCCTGATCTCGGTCACCTTGTTCAAGTGCTAAGTATTGTCTTCTTGGTTGCCGGCTATCAACATTCCGTGGGTAACACTTATTGGATGGTGTTCGACAATCACGTTTGATATGTCCTTCCCTTCTGCATCGGAAGCAAGGGCCTCTGACCCCTCTCTGGTCAGGTTAGTTTTGAAATTGTGGTGAAGGTTTGGCTGTAGTCTGATAGATAGCGGGAGGGTACACTTGCATAGGAAATGGTGATACATTAGACATGACGTATTGAGGGTCCTCAGAGTCCTTTTCCGTCAGGACAACCATCGCCTTCTTGGAGGGCTTCATATTCTTCTGGAAGCACTTTGCTATAATAATAGCATCTGTCATGGTGGCATTTTCAATTTCAGGGCGAGTCTTCATTATATTATTCCTAAGCTCCTCCCTCAGACCAGCGACAAAGGCTTGTGACAGAAGCTGAGCTTGAGGCTTAATTTGTTGTGAGAATCCGAGGTCTGCAAACATCTGTGTAAGCCTGGAAGCGTACTTTTCAACTGACTCTGCTTGTTCTTGAATCACATCCTTAAGGCTAGTAGCTTGATCAGATAAACGGTCTTGTGCCCAGGATTTCAACTGTTCGCAAAAAGTGATACCGGATTGCCAAGTTTCTTCAGAAGACAGGCGAGAATCATTCAGGGCCCCTTCCATGACTGGCCAATAGGAGTCTCCTGCTTTATCTTGGGCCAGTGACATTAAATCTTGCCATGTAGCTGCATACATCTTCTAGATTTGTACGATACGGCGGTAGAATGGCATAGGTTGGGCCTCTGGGTCTGGCAGTGTGGAGACTAAGGTGGCTGCCTGTCCAGGAGTAAAGTTTATATACATCAAGGGTTCTGGGTTGTCCTTATCAAGTATGGCTTTCTGTGTCCGGATTGGTACTTGATCATCACTTGCATCTTCAACCATAATAGGTAGTCTCGTGGAGGTGGTAGTGGGTGTGGATGGGCGAACGTATCCTTGAAGGGCGTCCTGAATGACCTTAACAGTCGCTTCCAAACTTCCAACTAGACAAATTGCTTGCAAATTCAATATTTGACTATGGATCAGGGGCATTATAGTTTTAACAATCTCATTTGGACAAGCGCTGATAGGAAATCTGAAAACTCCAGCTGAAATGGGGGGCAAGGCTATTGACCGTAAAGTCATCTGGGTCTGAGAGGTCCGGGAAGCGTGTAGGATGGCTGCTTCGACTGCCTCTCGGAGGATCCGGCAACTGGTGTCATGTTGATTGGAATCATAAATTGGGCCAACTGCATGAATGACTAGATTGCAGGGCAGGTTTCCAGGGCCTGTTATAGCAATGCGTCCCGGTTGGACAGGGCCTTGTGAACGTACTAGGGCTTCTGAGTCACGTTGAATAGATTCGCCCCCAGCTTTGACTATACGGGCTGCTAGGCCACTTCTTTGACGCAGGTGGCCATCGGCAGGATTAACCACGGCTCCTACAGGCATGGTGGTGATGTCTCCTTTTCTAACTGAGAGGAGGAGGGTGGTGCTTTTGGCACCGGCATAATGGCGCTCAAAGAGAGGGTCCCACTCCTCGGATTCCGTAGAAAATGAATCCTGTGATCCTCCATCTGTAGGGGGGTTATCATAAGCCACACCGTCCTGTGCATAAGTTACACCCTCCTGTCCGGGTGGGTCGAGCTCAATAAGCTCATGTGACAGTACAGAACGGGTAGTATGTGGTGGGGGCCTATGAGGTTTCAGAACTGGAGGTGCCACTGAGGGTACTGGAAGATTGGGACAAAGTAAACCGGGTTCAGGCACCGGGCTATAATAGGTTCCGGCTGGGGTGATGACTGGACAAACTAGTTGTGGTTTATGAGGTGTAATGCCATCAGTGGGTGTAGCAAGATGGCCGCCACAGGAAGTTCCAGGCACCTGACTTCTGGGAGTACTTCCATGTTGGGACACTATGGGTGTAATGGGAGGGGCTGGAGCTATGGACTGAACCAGGGGTGTTACCTTTAGTGCCTGTAAACCAGTATGCATTCCAGTATACGAAGGAGGGGTTTGATTAGTACCAAATGTAATGATTCTAAAGGAGGACAATGAGAAACTACTGGAGAAAGACATTTAGTGATTTCAGAAACAGCAACAGGCAGAGGGGGGTAATGAGAGGGGCTGTAAGAAGGGACAAGCACCGAATGGGGTCTTTGTGCTCCACAATCATAACAAACATCACAATAATCAGGATTTTGGCAATCACAAACAGGACAAATCCACCCTCCTGGACCGACCATGGTACCATTGTAGGACGGCAGAAATAAGGTGGGTAAATCTGTCACTTGAACCTTTTGAGTTTTCACTTAAAACATAACCATACAGCTTAACATTTCCTTGGTCCACTTCTATCTCCTCCCAACCTTCTTTCTGCAAGACTGCAGCTGTCCGAAACCAAGCTTTTGCCGTGTCTAACAGATTATTGTCTTCAAGTATACCCTTATTGGAGGACAATATGGACATCCATACACTGGGCTGCAGCCTGCCACCTGGTGGTAGTCCAACTGCTTTACACAATTTCTTACAATCCTTTGTATACTTTTTTCCCTCACGTCTGTTGACTAGGGCGATAGCATTTTCAGTCCCTTCCGGAAAAAATTATTTCTTTTTGAACAGAGTATGCATAGTGCTCTAACTGGATTGGCCAAATCCAACTTAAATCCTTTCCCACCTCGTTTTGAATCTTCTAATACGAACAGTGGCGCATGTCTGAATACACAGGGGAATATGCTGATTCTAACACTATTAATCCACCTGAACCCTTTCCCTTCTCGCACGTGTGATTTACACGAGCAGTGAATGTGTCATATACAACACAGGGGAATCGCTGGTTCCCACACTTCTGTTCAAAAACAAACTCACAATTGTAAAATAATGAAAACATATAAGCCAACTACTTTCTCTCTAAGTAAAGACTGCAGCAGTGGCTGATTGACCCCCCTTCTTGCTCGTTCTTAGTGTAAAGATTGCAGCGGTGTCCCTGTGTTCTGACTCTCCCTCTCTCTGCCTAACTCAAATAGCCATGGGTAACTGACCCCCCTTCTTGCTGCTGGTGATTCCAACAGCTGCAACTAATTAACTCTTTGAAAAGTCAGAGTGAAGAATTTACAGCCCTATCACTGTGGAGCTCAAAGCCCTCCTACTAAACTATGTACCTGAGCCTATGAAATGGCTGAATTAAGTATTTTGGTTACTCAATTCTAATCCTCAATAAGACCACTGGTTTTACATCATGATCCCCGACCAATTCTTCCAAATTACAATCCTCATCCATTTAGTTTAGCATTACATTGGCCTCCTGTTCAGAGAAGGAGAATCCTTCCAATTCATTACACATTGTAAATTTATTACTAGAGTAATTCTGACCTGAAACATTTCTATCCTCAGCAAATAAATGCTACTGACAAAATTTAAGCCCCTGGCCAGGACTTCTATCTGCTCAACCGTTAAGACTGTGATTGTCAAAACCAAAACATTATGTTATGCCAGAGCATACAGACACTCAGCATGCAATGTAACACAAGGGTTACAACAGGAATGGTAAAAAAGGAAGACCCTGATGATGGGGAGAGGGGACACCTCCAGCAACTCACCTGAGTCTGTACTCTATTCTCCCTAACGTCTCTATACGGGTCCTTCCCCCTGTTGTCATCATGTGCCTGATGTGCCTAGGTCTTCACTAAGCCTGGCTAGTGAGAAGGTCGGCGAGAGCAGTATTCTCACCACTGCAATACTACAACACAAGGTAAATGAGACAGGGGGAAAATAGACACAAAAAGGAAAAATACTTCAAACTCTTCCAATGCAGCTAAACATCACAGCTGCAATAGTCACAACTCCTCAGCTTCTTCCAGAGACAGGCTCCTTTCAAAGAGGTCAGCATGGAATGAGAATCTATAACTGGCATCAGATGGTAAAATACATGACTTTTTAAATTGAAGGGGAGTGGTCACAAAAGAGATGCACCTGAGATTAAGGCTACAAAGGATAGCCAGATTGGAAAGAGTTTTTAACCCTTACAGCATTAAAAGAAAGTAGATTGACTCAAATAATGTTGTAGACCTATGAACAATAAAGTGCTGTGATCTTCTGATCCTAGAGTCACCAGAGGTCTCCCCAGAGCGTGACACACTCATGACACATTATCCATAAATTCATTCATAGTCAAGTTCATTTTTTCTTGTTCCGTATTGGAGATCTTTTCATATCCTTCTTATTGGTTCTCGTTTTTCTCTTTCTTTTTCTGAATCCTGAAATTCTTTGAATGATGTATTAGAATGAACATTTTCTATTTAAATTATCAGGATTACAGTCTGAAGATTCCAGATCTGTAGATTTTTGCAGCGTCCGTGCAATAGTTATTGTGTGAGGTTTTCTTTAAGATTTAGGCTATGTGCACACGTTGCGTTTTTTCTTGCGTTTCTGCAGCGTTTTGAGCTGCAGCGTTTTAATGCAAAAATGCAGGCGTTTTGATTTCCAAGTCTATGGGAAATAGGCATATTTTGTGCGCACTACGCGTCCAAAAACGCAGCATTTTTTGTGACAAAAATTTGTCAAAATCTCTGCGTTTGAAGAAGCAACATGTCAATTGTTTTGTGCGTTTTGGCAGCGTTTTGGTAACATTGAATTCAATGACAGTTGTGAAAACGCATCCAAAATCAAAATTGAAGCGTTTTACATGCTTTTTTTTATGCAAAACGCATGCTTTTTTTGTCAAAAAGCATGCGTTTTTGGCATTATAGTGAGGGCAAGAGGTTTCCTTTTGCCCTCACATGCAGCCCGACAAAAAAAAGGGTCAAACAATAAGATACATTTATTTTTAATATAAATATTAAATCTCAATAATCTTTTTATGAAAATTATCATTATAGTGTATGATTTAAAGCATGATTTTTTTTTCCTCATTTTTTTCCTAGTGTTTGTGTTCAAACTTTATTTAGTAGCGTCTTTGTCTTGAAAATGCACCCCATTTTAAGCACTGAAAAAGCATGTAAAACGCGGTCAATACGCGGCAAAAACGCAAGAAAAACACATGCATTTTTCCTGCGTTTTTGTGGTCACAAAGAAATTTGACAAATTCTGCCAGAGGATGCGTTTTTTTCTGCAAGGTACAGGACGCAACGTGCGCACATGGCCTCACTTTTGTGAAAGAAGGTGTTTGCCCGACATTGCGCTATGAGCCAAATGTCTATCATGGTGCAGAGAAAGGCGGCAATCGATCTCCCCCTAGAAGTGGGACTCCTGGGAAAAACAGGGGACAAATGTGGAGTGGGAAAATGTGTGATCAGAGTTGGACAGAAATAAACTCCATTTTAGTATAGGTTATTACTTATGTTGTGCTCTGATCTGGAGGAACAGGAATTGTGAGCACTTTGGGAATGTCACAGAATGGATTGATAAAGGTATAACTAGATTGTGCCCATTATTTAGAGGAATGTAATATGTACATTGTGTAATGTTCAGCAGAGATTTGGGTAACAGAAGAATGACTTTATCTGCAATTATTATTTTACTTGATAAAGGATAATAATAAATGGTATTCACTTATAAAGGGGAGAATAGATCAATAGAGAATTAATCAATAGATGTAAGGGGAAGAAAAATTCAGAGTTGTCACAATTTCATTGATCATTGTTGGATATTTGGCTGACAACATCCACTTGTTACACGCCTGTCCCGTGTCTGGGATCTGCCCCTTCCCCCGGCCTGATAAACTTTCTTGTGCTCCATGTTGGGCTTTGCAAGTAGCCGGACATGCTCCATGTGTAGAGCTTAGGCTGCATTCACACCTCCGTTTTTTGCAATCAGGCACAATCCGGTTTGTTAAATATAATAGAATACAGGAATTCATGATATACATAATAAATATTGCTAAATGACTAAGATCACCATATAATACATTATTGGAAAAAATTGACTCAGTCTAAAGTTTATAAGATATTAATGAGGGCAACAATGCACACAATAATTGAGAAAATACAAAAGTATTTATTATTATGCGTGACACATAAAGGACATACACAGACAATGATGGTTTAAAATCAACACAGCAGAAAATTGGGTGATGTGACAAAAAGTGGGGCTTATCATGTATTGCACATTGCATGTAAGGTAAATAAGAGCTCTATAGAAACAACTGCTACAATACAACTGTCAGCAATAGTAATCAGATGAGGAGATCTATGTATTAGTCTACAAAAGGTAAAAAAACCTATAACCACAGTAATCAATGAATATATATATATCTAATAATAAGACAATAAATCAGCACTGGACATTAATAAGTAATGATTAAGTCATATAGTAGAAGCTACCAAGCAAATAATCATAATGCCAGTTCGCATCAACACATTAGATATGGATACAGTTGCAGCCAGGCAAGGTAAAAAAAGCCTGATTAAATACACAATAAATGCTAGCCAGAGCTGCTGCAGAAAATAGAAAGACACCTCCGACGAAGCCGTTGCGAAACGTGCGTCAGGTGTGGGCGGTGTGCTCTGGTGGGGCTACTATATTGGTGGATATCTTCCCAACTGAGCTCTCTCTTTATTGGGTACATAACCCTTACAAGCGGTGATCGTTGTTTTTGGCTTATTCCCTTGGTTACTTTATTGCAGCCTGCTTTTGTATCTTCATCATTTTAAGCCTGTCAATGATACTTACTGTTATTGCTGCTATGGCTAGCAGGACTATTTAGTCCTTAACTCTTTCTATTTTCTGCAGCAGCCCTTTAGACTGAGTAAATTTTTTCCAACAATCCAGTTTGTGCCTGATGCAACGGATCCGACAGCAAATGTGCAAAAAACGGACCAACCAGATCCGTTTTTCCCGGATCCGTTGTGCCGGATCCGGAAAAAACGGATCTGGTTGGTCCGGTTTTTGCATCCGTTTGGTCCGTTTTTTTGCATCCGTTTGGTCCATTTTTTGACGGATCCGTTTTTTGAAAGAGAAGAAAAAACCCCCCCACAAAAAAAACAAAACGTTGATTGGCCAATGAAAAACTATATATACAGTGCTTTCACAGCACAAGACAGCTTGAAGACAAAGAGGGAGACATGGATGCTATAATAGCAAATATCTTGAGGATTTCCGTGGACTTCAATTTTGAGGCTAATCGGTTAGCAATAATTGTGCGGGAGAAAGAGCAACAGCGCATAATGCGTCAGCGACTGTGGCGCTTTTGGATGCACCCATTGACAGCCCACAGAATGTCCCGTGGGGTTTATTGCACTCTATATTTAGAGTTAAGAAGACACCCTGAAAGGTTTGCCAGCTATGCACGGATGACCCCGGATTCCTTCGACATTCTGGTTGGCTACGTGGAAGAACAAATCCGGAAGTCTGACACTTACTGCCGGTTCTCCATTTCACCAGCGGAGCGTTTGCTGGTGACTCTTAGGTAAGGCATTTTTACTGTATCTTCTTCCGTTAGGAGACTTTAACCCCTTCAGCCTCCGGGCATTTTGCTTTTTTCCATTTTGTTTTTTACCTCTTTGTTCAGAGAGCCGTAATGTTTTTACTTTTCAGTCAATCTTGCCATATAAGGGCTTGTTTTTTGCGTGACGAGTTGTACTTTTAAATGAAACCATAAGTTTTACCATATAGTGTACTGGAAAGTGGCAAAAAAATTTCAAGTGTGTAAAAATTGCAAACCGTGTTATCGTGTTATCGCACAATATTTTTTTGGATATTTTATTCACCATGTTCACTATATGGTAAAAATTATGTGTCATTGTGATGCCTGAGGTCATTGAGAGTTTTTAGACACCAAACATGATTAGTTTTACTTGTATTTTAGGGGTTAACAAAAAGTCACAAGCTTGTCCAAAAAAAGTGGCACACTTTTTGCGCCATTTTCATAAACCCATAGCGCTCTAATTTTTCTGGATCTATGACTCAATGATGGCTTATTTTAGAGCTGACTCTTTTAACTGGAACATTTTTTCGCAGATGCTACATTTTGATCTCCGGTTATTGTATTTTGCGCACTTTGCAACGGTCAAAAACCTCATTTTTTTGCTTTTATTTATTTTTGGTCGTTACGCAGTTTGATAATCAGATAATTGATTTTATATGTTGATAGATTGGGAATTTCTGAACGAGGCTATACCAAATAGCTGTATGTTTTTATTTTTTTTTTAACCGTTAAATTTTTCTGCCATATGTCAAGATCACAGCTACAGAGCTCAGAACTGCAGATATTGTGCTTAACTTTCAATGCCGGCTGTATTCCAGCATTGAGAGGAAGTGACTCATGTTAGCTACAGGCGTCATCACATGACCCTGTGCTACCATGACAACGTGATCATGTCACGTGACTTCCAACGGGGGCGGGGTAATTCACTGTAATAGCGGAGCGCATATACATCTCACTGCCAGATTTGGGCAGCCACATGTAAAGGGTTAATATTCACTGGTGGAAGCGATTCCACTCACGATTAGCAGGCACACATGTCAGCTGTTGAAAACAGCTGATATGTGCGCGGCTGGCAACGACCTGCCCACGGCAGGGGGTGGGGATTAACCTCACATGATCCATGACATACTCAGTACGTCATGGTTATGTGGTTAAACTGTTATTTTTTTTTATTAATTATTGTCTTACTTTTGACAGATTCCTTGCAACAGGAGAATCACTATCTTCTCTCCACTTCCAATTCCGCCTTGGGGTCTCCACAATCTCCGGAATTGTCCGCCACACCTGCAGAGCATTGTGGGATTGTTTGCAGGAAGAATTTATCCCACAACCCACAAGGGACACTTGGCTGCAAATTGCAGATGGCTTCCTACAAACCTGTCAGTTTCCAAATTGCTTGGGTGCGGTGGACTGGAAGTACATCAGGATTGTGAAACCAGCGGCATCTGGATCAGAGTTTTACAATTATAAAAAGTACTTTTCCATTGTACTTATGGCCATCACAGATGCACATTACAAATTTGTAGCGGTGGACATTGGTGCCTATGGCCACTCCAACGATTCCCAAGTGTTCAAGATGTCAGTGATGGGGCGGCAGTTGTATGGGAACACCCTTGACTTTCCAGCAGAAAGACCACTTCCGGACACCACTGGGCCACCAATGCCATATGTGTTCGTTACTGACGAAGCTTTCCAACTTTCAGAACACCTTCTCAAGCCCTACTCAAGCAGTGGATTGACCCTAACCAAAAAAGTATTCAACTATAGATTATCCAGAGCGCGTCGAATGGTTGAGTGCTCTTTTGGTATTCTGACAGCTAAATGGCGCGTCTTATTGACCGCCATTAACCTGAAGACTGAAACTGTGGATGAGGTCATTAAAGCATGTGTCGTCCTCCACAATTTTATCATATCTAAAGAAAGTATAAATGTTGATGAGAATGCTGAGCAAAGTACTTTGCGTGATTACACTAATGTTAGTGTTAGAAGAAGTGTTGCTGTTTGTCGATTAAGGGACAAGTTTGCTGATTACTTCATGTCACCTGAAGGAAGACTGGAATGGCAGGATGACATGATTTAATCTTTGTAGGTATATACCACACTTCAGGGTACCATCTCACAAAACGATGTAGCAGTGATTCAGACCACGATATGACCTGGTCAAGATCACTGGTGCATCGCTACATGGTTGCAGGTGAGCTGTCATCAGGCACATCTCACCAGCAACTCGTGGAAGCGATGCTGCGCTTGGTAACCAAGAGAAATATCAGGTAACTAAGCAAAATGCTGTGCTTTGTTAACCAATGTTTACCTTGGTTACCAGCGTATACCGATTAACGCTGGCTCCCTGCACTCGTAGCCAGGGTACACATCGAGATAGTAAGCAAAGCATAGTTACCCGATGTGTACTCTGGCTACGTGTGTAGGGCACAGTCAATGGCAGCCTGAGAGCGGCATACGTTCATAACCAAGGTAAATATCGGGTTCCTTAGTTACCCGATGTGTACCTTGGTTACCAGCGTTCGCACCTTCCAGACGCTGGGTCCCTGATCCCTGCACATTAAGATAGTTTCTCTCTCTCTCTCTGTCAAACACAGCGATGTGTGCTTCACAGCGGAAGAGCAACGAGCAACAAAAAGAACCAGGGCTGTGTGTAACGAGCAGCGATCTCACAGCAGGGGCCAGATCGCTGCTCAGTGTCACACACAGCGAGATTGCTAATGAGGTCACTGGTGCGTCACACAAACAGTGACTCAGCAGCGATCTCGCTATGTGAGAAGTACCCCTTAGATTCGTAATTACTTTTTTAAAGTCTATTACCTTTTATTATACCTTGTACCTTTTTTTTAAAATTTGTTTTATTGTTAAACCACATTTTACCTTCATACCATAACATTTTTGCTTATGATTAAAAAACCACACAATAAATCTTTAAACCAAAAAAGTATTTTTTATTATATACATTAATTTAATGGAAAAATTTATAAGTTAAAAAATTCTTGGGTGGAGATAGTACTGGAGGGGCTGGGGCTGTCAGATGGCAACACTTGGACAGTGGGAGTATGGAGGGTGGATTTTGGTGAGGGTGAAGGAATACAAGAAACAGAAGGTGAAGTGGTGGTGGAGAAACCAAGAGGAAAAACAGGAGATGGCATGGAATGAGGCGTGGAGTGGAGGGATTGGGTGACAGAAGAGGTGGTGGGTGAAGAAGAGTATTGTAGTTGGGGCAGGATGGGTGTGGAAGGAGACTGGTGGTACTGGGCAGGGAGTACAGGTAGGGCAGGGAGTGGACGGACAGATGTTGTAGTTGTGAACTGGTACGGGGCTGGACACTGGAATGGGGCAGGATGCTGGTATTGTATAGGAGGGGGAGGAGGGACAGTGGCTGGAGAGGGGGCAGGTGCGGGAGGAATTATGGTGGTTGGAGGTGGTTGGGAGGTAACCTGCACCAGAGCATACTGGGTGGCTTGCATTACATGCATCTGCTGCTCAGGAGAAAGGTTTTCCATGCGCTCGAGGACTGCCTGGAAAAAACAATGATTGGGCGACTTTCTTGCATCTAAATGCAGCCTGTCCAGACGCGTGCACAATTCATGCGTATTGCTCTGCATGGTGTTTTGAACCAGGCTGAATGCAGCACTGGTTTGCTGGGAGAGCAATTTGATTGTGTTCTAGAAGGCTGCATTTAGAAGCAAGAACTCGGGCGCATAGCTCCTATCCAGACCCCTCTGACGCTGACGCCTAGAACCCAATGGTGTTGTACTGAGGGCAGCAGTGTCAGAGGGGTGGGGTAGGGGAAAAGCTAACTCGTCAGCAGCAGCTTCATGTAATGAAGCCTCACCAGATGCTCCAGTGCTGGTGGATGGGACAGAGGGACCAGAAGACAGGGAAGGTGCAGAAGGGTGGGGTCTGTCCAAGTGTTCTCCGGTGGATGACTGTGTTGGGATGGCTTCAGGACGGTTTGATGCTGGCTCCCGGGTGCTGCAGACAATGCTGTGGAAGAAAGGAAACAAAAAAAATAAATTATATTGCTATTGCCTGTCTCTTGCTGAAACTCAAAAAAAGGTTACACATGTAAACAGTTTCACTTTGTAGATGTTGTGTGAAATATTTACCTTCTGCTCGCCATTGTTGTCCGGAGGAACGCCAACACTCGGAAATACTTATATCTTGAGACGCATCCTCCGGATCCACTCGGGGCCAGCATCTCTTTGTTCAACTCCTTCTTGAAGCGATCCCTGATGGACCGCCACCGGTTCTGAACTTTTTCCCCTGAAAAGTGAAAACACAAAATGGTTATTATACAAAACATTACATCCTGCAACATAACCTACTGAACTGTGAATACTTACTTGCTCGATTCTGGGCACTAGGATTAAGGTCCTCCCAACCTGTCACCACTTCACGGCAAACCTCCTCCTATAGCCGACGGGTAACAACCGAATCAGCGTGGCGGCGGTCACCCATATTCCACAGGGGCTCCCGCTCTCGAACTTCATCGATGAGAAGGTCGATGTTGTTAATACATCCGGCCTCCTCACCGTCTGAGTCAGGAGCACGCTGTGAAGCCTGTTGAAAACCAGATAAAAAAAAATTACGCAAAAATGACAATGAAGTAGATAAAAAACAAACAAAAAAAAACTTACACTGTGACCGCCGCGACGATTATGCCGACGTCCATGGGAGGAGGTGTTGGGAGGAACTCTACCCCGAGCCCCAGAATCGGAAGCCTAAATTGAAAAAAAAAAAAAAAAAAAAAGGGTGGATGTGTTGGGTGCACTGTGGATGTGTTGGGTGCACTGTGGATGTGTTGGGTGCAGTGTGGATGTGTTGGGTGCACTGTGGATGTGTTGGGTGCACTGTGGATGTGTTGGGTGCACTGTGGATGTGTTGGGTGCACTGTGGATGTGTTGGGTGCACTGTGGATATGTTGGGTGCACTGTGGATGTGTTGGGTGCATTTGAAATAAACTTACACTCTGTGCGCCCACTCCTTGTATCTCTCCACCCCTCGTGTCCCCTCCTGGAAGCGCCTTAACTTCATATTCCTGTTAAAAAAAAAAAAAAAAGGTAAATCGATTTGTAATATATTTTGATTGTTAACCCCTTCAGGTCCAGAGCATTTTCCCTTTTATTTTTCCTCCTTCTATGAGAGCTTATTTTTTTGGCGGGACAAGTTGTACTTTTAAATGAAACAAACCATAAGTTTTACCATATAGTGTACTTTAAAACAACCAAAAAATTCCAAGTGTGGAAAACCTGCAAAAAAAGTGTGATCGCACAATACTTTGTGTCATATTTAATTCACCATGTTCAATATATCGTAAAACTAATGTGTTGTGATGCCTGAGGTCGTTGCGAGTTTGTAGACACCAAACGTATAGTTTTACTTGTATGTACGGTGTTTACAAAATGCCAGACGCATATACATCTCGCTGCCAGACTTTGGCTGCGAGATGTAAGGGGTTAAAAGTTACGGGTGGAGCGTAATGCCACTCATAACTTGCAGGCACACATGTTAGCTGATAAAACCAGATGATATGTGCGCGGAGCACCACGACCTGCCCTTGGCAGGGTGCATGGATTAACCATACACGATCCATGACAAATATCTGTCGTGGGTCGTGAATGGGTGAAAACACAAAAATAAAAAAAATACCTCATTTTGATGAGAAGGTGCAGGAGGGCTCCCAGAAGAAGACATTTTTGCTAGACTTTTCCCTCGGCTGGTGCCTGCTGCTGGTTGCTGCCTGCTAGTGCCTGCAGTCGGGTGGTGCCGGTTCCTGCCTGCGGTCGGGTGGTGCCGGTTGCTGCCTGCAGTCGGGTGGTGCCTGCAGCCTGTTGCTGCCTGCTGCCGGGTGGTGCCTGTTCCTGCCTGCGGCCGGGTGGTGCCTGTTGCTGCCTGCGGCCGGGTGGTGCCTGTTGCTGCCTGCGGCCGGGTGGTGCCTGTTGCTGCCTGCGGCCGGGTGGTGCCTGTTGCCTGCGGCCGGGTGGTGCCCGTTGCTGCCTGCGGCCGGGTGGTGCCCGGTTGCTGCCTGTGGCCGGTTGCTGCCTGCGGCCGGTTGCTGCCCGGTTGCTGCCTGCGGCCGGTTGCTGCCCGCTGCCAGGTGGTGCCGGTTGCTGCCTGCTGGTGCCTGCAGCTGGGTGGTGCCGGTTGCTGCCTGCGGTCGGGTAGTGTCTGCGGCCGGTAGTGCCTGCGGCCGGTTGCAGACCGCTGGTGCCTGTGGCCGGGTGGTGCCTGCGGCCTGTTGCTGCCTGGTGCCGGGTGGTTCTGGTTGCTGCCTGCTGGTGCCTGCAGCCGGGTGGTGCCGGTCGCTGCCTGCGGTCGGGTGGTGCCTGCGGCCTGTTGCTGCCTGCGGCCGGGTGGTGCCGGTTGCTGCCTGCGGCCGGGTGGTGCCGGTTGCTGCTTGCGGCCGGTTGCTACCCGGTGGTGCCTGCGGCCGGTTGCTGCCCGTGGTGCTGGTTGCTGCCCGCTGGTGCCTGTGGCCGGGTGGTGCCTGCGGCCGGTGGTGCCTGCGGCCGGTTGCAGACCGCTGGTGCCTGTGGCCGGGTGGTGCCTGCGGCCTGTTGCTGCCTGCTGCCGGGTGGTTCTGGTTGCTGCCTGCTGGTGCCTGCAGCCGGGTGGTGCCGGTCGCTGCCTGCGGTCGGGTGGTGCCTGCGGCCTGTTGCTGCCTGCGGCCGGGTGGTGCCGGTTGCTGCCTGCGGCCGGGTGGTGCCGGTTGCTGCCTGCGGCCGGTTGCTGCCCGGTGGTGCCTGCGGCCGGTTGCTGCCCGGTGGTGCCTGCGGCCGGTTGCTGCCCGGTGGTGCCTGCGGCCGGTTGCTGCCCACTGGTGCCTGTTGCCGGGTGGTGCCTGCGGCCTGTTGCTGCCTGCTGCCGGGTGGTGCTGGTTGCTGCCCGCTGGTGCCTGTGGCCGGGTGGTGCCTGCGGCCTGTTGCTGCCTGCTGGTGCCTGCAGCCGGGTGGTGCCGGTTGCTGCCTGCGGTCAGGTGGTGCCTGCGGCCTGTTGCCTGCTGGTGCCTGTTGCTGCCTGCGGCCGGGTGGTGCCTGGCGGGCAGAGGGGGTCTCGTCTGGCCAGGGATATAGGACTCACGGGTGGGCAAGCGGTGGAGGTGCTGCTTCTCTCCTTGTGCGCGCGGTCTGTGTGGGACAGGAAGTGGACGCAGGAAGTAGGCTGAGAAAATAGATCCTGCCTACTGGAGCATGCGCAGTGGCAAAAACCGCATGCGGTGGCCGGATGCGTTTTTTACCGCAGGACGCCGCATGCGGCGCCCATAGGCATGCATTGAAAATTGGGCCGCATTGACCGGATGCGGCGCAATGCGGGTTTTTTTGCCGCACAAAAAAACGTGCCAGGCAACGTTCCATCCGGCCGCCGCATCGGCTAAATCTGCCGCATGCGGCAAAAACCGGACGGAACGCAAGCCCATGCGGCACAATGCGGCACTAATGTTAGCCTATGCAAAAAAAACGCAACCGGCAGCAAAAAAAAACGGTTGCGTTTTTTCTGCAAAGTGCCGGATTCTGCCGGATGTGTGAAAGCAGCCTTACTGGCCAGTGCTAACTGCAGGAGAGGAAACGAGTGCTGATTGTACGGTCTGCTCCTCAGTTTCCTGATTTCCGGTGTGTCTGCAGCAGTGAGAAGCAAACACAAGGGGAGTCAGAGAAAACAGCTGGAGAGAAGCGCACAGGTTCGGGGCTGGGGGTGCAGCTCTGGGGTTTGGGGTGTAGCTCTGAGGTTTGGGGTGCAGCTCCGGGGCTGGGGTGCAGCTTTGGGGCTTGGGTGCAGCTCTGGGGCTGGGAGTGCAACTCTGGGGCTGGGAGTGCAGCTCTGGGGCTGGGGGTGCAGCTCTGGGGCTGGGGGTGCAGCTCTGGGAATGGGGGTGCAGCTCTGGGAATGGGGGTGCAGCTCTGGGGTTTGGGGTGCAGCTCTGGGGCTGGGGGTGCAGCTCTGGGGTTTGGGGTGCAGCTCTGGGGGTGCAGCTCTGGGGCTGGGGGTGCAGCTCTGGGCTGGGGGGTGCAGCTCTGGCGCTGGGGGGTGCAGCTCCGGGGCTGGGGGGTGGAGCTCTGTGGCTGGGGGTGCAGCTCTGGAGCTGGGGGGTTTAGCTCTGGAGCTGGGGGTGCAGCTCTAGGGCTTGGGGGTGCAGCTCTGGGGCTGGGGGTGCAGCTCTGGGGCTGGGAGGTGCAGCGCTGGGGCTAAGGGTGCAACTCTGGGGCTCGGGGGTGCAGCTCTGGGGCTCGGGGGTGCAGCTCTGGGGCTCGGGGGTGCAGCTTTGGGGCTCGGGGGTGCAGCTCTAGGGTTGGGAGGTGCAGCTCTGGGGCTGGGGGTGCAGCTCTGGGGCTGAGGGTGCAGCTCTGGGGCTGGGGTGCAGCTCTGAGAGGATTCATACCTTAGCAGTAGCACAGTCACAGGAGTTTCATGTAGGGCGCTCGGCCCTGTAATGGTCATGTGGATAGAAGGGAGCAACAGAGAGGCGGGGCTACAGTGGGTGGGCGGAGCCACGGGATACATAGTTCACGCTCGGGACTTGGGACCAGACATACAAAACCGTGAAAGTCCCGCTGTATCTGGGACGGTTGGGAGCTATGCTTCCAGTGCTATGCTTCCAGTGCTATGCTTCCAGTGCTATGCCTCCAGTGCTATGCTTCCAGTGCTATGCCTCCAGTGCTATGCCTCCAGTGCTATTCTTCCAGTGCTATGCCTCCAGTGCTATGCTTCCAGTGCTATGCTGCCAGTGCTATGCTTCCAGTGCTATGCCTCCAGTGCTATGCTTCCAGTGTTATGCTTCCAGTATGTCTGCACCTGTCTGAGGTCTCCAGAACATCTCCAGACTATCTGTGGCCTCCAGCACCTCAGCTACCAATCTGCCTGTGGCTTCCAGTATGTCTGCACCTGTCTGAGGTCTCCAGGACGACTGCGGCTTCCAATACCTCAGTTAGGCTGCTTTCACACATCCGGCTTTTGCAATGCGGCACAATCCGGCACTTTGCAGGAAAACCGCAACCGTTTTTTTTTTTGCTGCCGGTTGCGTTTTTTCCTGCATAGACTTTAATTAGTGCCGCATGGGCTTGCGTTCGGTCCGGTTTTTGCCGCATGCGGCAGATTTAGCCGATGCGGCGGCTGGATGGCACGTTTTTTGCTCCGGCAAAAAAAAAACGCTTTTCCCAATGCATCCCTATGGATGCCGGATGCGGCGCGATGCGTCAAAAACCGCATCCGGCCGCCGCATGCGGTTTTTGCCACTGCGCATGCTCAGTAGCATGCCGCAAGCGGCAAAAACCGGACCGGCCGCATGTAAAAAACTTATGCAAAGGATGCGGTGTTTTCACCGCATCCGTTGCATAGGCTTCACAGCCGGATTGAGCCGCACTGCTCAAACCGGATGTGTGAAAGCAGCCTTACCTGCTCCACACACACATGGAGCTGATCATGTGACCCTGACTCCTCCCCTCCATGTGACATCATCACAGGTCCTGTAAGCACAGAGCAGCCATATATCTAGTGTGCGGCTCTGCAGGTGGAGGTAGGTGCAGGGTATTATATATCTAGTGTGCGGCTCTGCAGGTGGAGGTAGGTGCAGGGTATTATATATCTAGTGTGCGGCTCTGCAGGTGGAGGTAGGTGCAGGGTATTATATATCTAGTGTGCGGCTCTGCAGGTGGAGGTAGGTGCAGGGTATTATATATCTAGTGCGCGGCTCTGCAGGAGGAGGTAGGTGCAGGGTATTATATATCTAGTGTGCGGCTCTGCAGGTGGAGGTAGGTGCAGGGTATTATATATCTAGTGTGCGGCTCTGCAGGAGGAGGTAGGTGCAGGGTATTATATATCTAGTGTGCGGCTCTGCAGGTGGAGGTAGGTGCAGGGTATTATATATCTAGTGTGCGGCTCTGCAGGAGGAGGTAGGTGCAGGGTATTATATATCTAGTGTGCGGCTCTGCAGGTGGAGGTAGGTGCAGGGTATTATATATCTAGTGTGCGGCTCTGCAGGTGGAGGTAGGTGCAGGGTATTATATATCTAGTGTGCGGCTCTGCAGGAGGAGGTAGGTGCAGGGTATTATATATCTAGTGTGCGGCTCTGCAGGTGGAGGTAGGTGCAGGGTATTATATATCCAGTGTGCGGCTCTGCAGGTGGAGGTAGGTGCAGGGTATTATATATCTAGTGTGCGGCTCTGCAGGTGGAGGTAGGTGCAGGGTATTATATATCTAGTGTGTGGCTCTGCAGGAGGAGGTAGGTGCAGGGTATTATATATCTAGTGTGCGGCTCTGCAGGTGGAGGTAGGTGCAGGGTATTATATATCTAGTGTGCGGCTCTGCAGGTGGAGGTAGGTGCAGGGTATTATATATCTAGTGTGCGGCTCTGCAGGAGGAGGTAGGTGCAGGGTATTATATATCTAGTGTGCGGCTCTGCAGGTGGAGGTAGGTGCAGGGTATTATATATCTAGTGTGCGGCTCTGCAGGAGGAGGTAGGTGCAGGGTATTATATATCTAGTGTGCGGCTCTGCAGGTGGAGGTAGGTGCAGGGTATTATATATCTAGTGTGCGGCTCTGCAGGTGGAGGTAGGTGCAGGTTATTATATATCTAGTGTGCGGCTCTGCAGGTGGAGGTAGGTGCAGGGTATTATATATCTAGTGTGCGGCTCTGCAGGAGGAGGTAGGGGCAGGGTATTATATATCTAGTGTGCGGCTCTGCAGGTGGAGGTAGGTGCAGGGTATTATATATCTAGTGTGCGGCTCTGCAGGTGGAGGTAGGTGCAGGGTATTATATATCTAGTGTGCGGCTCTGCAGGTGGAGGTAGGTGCAGGGTATTATATATCTAGTGCGCGGCTCTGCAGGAGGAGGTAGGTGCAGGGTATTATATATCTAGTGTGCGGCTCTGCAGGTGGAGGTAGGTGCAGGGTATTATATATCTAGTGTGCGGCTCTGCAGGTGGAGGTAGGTGCAGGGTATTATATATCTAGTGTGTGGCTCTGCAGGAGGAGGTAGGTGCAGGGTATTATATATCTAGTGTGCGGCTCTGCAGGTGGAGGTAGGTGCAGGGTATTATATATCTAGTGTGCGGCTCTGCAGGTGGAGGTAGGTGCAGGGTATTATATATCTAGTGTGCGGCTCTGCAGGAGGAGGTAGGTGCAGGGTATTATATATCTAGTGTGCGGCTCTGCAGGTGGAGGTAGGTGCAGGGTATTATATATCTAGTGTGCGGCTCTGCAGGAGGAGGTAGGTGCAGGGTATTATATATCTAGTGTGCGGCTCTGCAGGTGGAGGTAGGTGCAGGGTATTATATATCTAGTGTGCGGCTCTGCAGGTGGAGGTAGGTGCAGGGTATTATATATCTAGTGTGCGGCTCTGCAGGTGGAGGTAGGTGCAGGGTATTATATATCTGTGTGCGGCTCTGCAGGTGGAGGTAGGTGCAGGGTATTATATATCTAGTGTGCGGCTCTGCAGGTGGAGGTAGGTGCAGGGTATTATATATCTAGTGTGCGGCTCTGCAGGTGGAGGTAGGTGCAGGGTATTATATATCTAGTGTGCGGCTCTGCAGGTGGAGGTAGGTGCAGGGTATTATATATCTAGTGTGCGGCTCTGCAGGTGGAGGTAGGTGCAGGGTATTATATATCTAGTGTGCGGCTCTGCAGGAGGAGGTAGGGGCAGGGTATTATATATCTAGTGTGCGGCTCTGCAGGTGGAGGTAGGTGCAGGGTATTATATATCTAGTGTGCGGCTCTGCAGGTGGAGGTAGGTGCAGGTTATTATATATCTAGTGTGCGGCTCTGCAGGTGGAGGTAGGTGCAGGGTATTATATATCTAGTGTGCGGCTCTGCAGGAGGAGGTAGGGGCAGGGTATTATATATCTAGTGTGCGGCTCTGCAGGTGGAGGTAGGTGCAGGGTCTCCATTATTTTGGGGTCACCATTATCATTAACCCCTTCATATCTTGGCTATTTTTAGCTTTAACCAGTTCATGACCAGTTTCCCGCTATATATCACCGGCTCATTTCCATATTGTTTTGGTACAGGTCAAATATATCTTTGTACCGTGTTAGCCAGCAGAGATAAGGTAGATGCTAGAATGTTCAGGCACCTGACAGGTATGACGTAACTTGGCATATGATGGGACGTGTTCAAAATGCAGCCTGATGTCCATGTGGTCATAGAGATGATTATAATAGAATCGGGGGTCTGGGGGTAAGAGCACCAGATGGGGAGTGCAGGGGGTGCAAAGCCACAGGAGGGGGGGAGAAACCACAGGAGGGGGAGAGAAGCCACAGGGGGGGAGAGAAGCCACAGGAGGGGGGAGAAGCCACAGGAGGGGGAGAGAAGCCACAGGAGGGGGAGAGAAGCCACAGGAGGGAGAGAGAAGCCACAGGAGGGGGAGAGAAGCCACAGGAGGGGGAGAGAAACCACAGGAGGGGGAGAGAAGCCACAAGGGGGGAGAGAAGCCACAGGAGGGGGGAGAAGCCACAGGAGGGGGAGAGAAGCCACAGGAGGGGGGGAGAAGCCACAGGAGGGGGGAGAAACCACAGGAGGGGGAGAGAAGCCACAGGAGGGGGGAGAAGCCACAGGAGGGGGAGAGAAGCCACAGGAGGGGGAGAGAAGCCACAGGAGGGGGAGAGAAGCCACAGGAGGGGGAGAAGCCACAGGAGGGGGAGAGAAGCCACAGGAGGGGGGAGAAGCCACAGGAGGGGGAGAGAAGCCACAGGAGGGGGGAGAAGCCACAGGAGGGGGAGAGAAGCCCCTCTTGCATGATTATAATGGACAAGTAGACACATTGTCACGCCCCTAACCAAGCTGGTCACGCCCCCAACCAAGCTGGTCACGCCCACTAACCTGGCAGGAGCCCATACATTCTAGACTCAACCGTACAGATAAAAAAATTGTTTAAAAGAACTGAAGTCCTTAGTGGTTGAAGCCTTTTAATGGCTAAAGGTGGCTTTCCACACTGCAACATCGCAAACGACATCGCTGTAACGTCACCTGTTTTGTGACGTTATAGCGACCTCCCCAGCAACATTGCAGTGTGTGAAACACATCAGCGACCTGGCCCCTGCTGTGAAGTTGCTGATCGCTACAAATCGTTCAGGACCATTCTTTGGTCCTTTGTTTCCCTCTGTGCAGCAAAGTCTCAGTGTGTAAAGGGGACTTAAAACACACATCCGTGAAAACTGTCGGCAGACAGCAGACAGAGTAGCGCGATGAGAATGAACTCGGCTCTGTCTGTGTGCCGTGTACTGATTAGGGGTCACCTGTGAAGAATTCACCGGTGACCGCTAATCCCCCGAGTGACTGAAGTGTCCCCCCCTCTCTCATACTCACCGATCCCCGATCCCCGGCGCTGCACGGCGTTCACACTGCTCCAGCGGCTTTTTCTAATTTGAAAAAGCCGGCCGCTCATTAAACAATCTCGTATTCCCTGCTTTCCCCACCCACCGGCGCCTATGATTGTTTGCAGTGAGACACGCCCCCACGCTGAGTGACAGGTGTCTCACTGCACCCAAACTCGCGGCCACCGCTGCATCCACCACTGGATACAGGTAACCTCAGTGACAGCTCAGCCGATCACGCGGCTCTCTTCATTTGCTGCGTGGAGGTGACAGGAGCGGCGGTTTCTTCTGCTGCTCCGGTCACCTTCATGCAGCAGAGCTGGAAGCGACGCTGGACCATCCTGGATTCCGCCGGACATGGAGGGCTTTTTGGGGCTGATTAAAGTGGTGAACCAGGGAATGTGTTTGTGTTTTTTATTTCTAATAAAGGATTTTTCAGTTGTGTGTGTTTATTTACTGTAACTTACAGATTAATCATGGAAGGTATCTCGGGGAGACGCCTGACATGATTAATCTAGGACTTATTGGCAGCTATGGGCTGCCAATAACTCCTTATTACCCCGATTTGCCAACGCACCAGGGCAAATCGGGAAGAGCCGGGTACTGTCCCAGAACAGTCGCATCTAATGTATGCGGCCATTCTGGGCGGCTGCTGACTGATATTGTTAGGCTGGGGGGCTCCCCGTAACGTGGAGCTCCCCATTCTGAGAATACCAGCCTTCAGCCGTATGGCTTTATCTGGCTGGTATTAAATTTGGGGGGACCGCACGCCGTTTCTTTTTAATTATTTATTTCTATACTCCATAGTGACACGCCCACCGGCTGCTGTGATTGGGTGCAGTGAGACACCTGCCACTCAGCGTGGGGGCGTGTCTCACTGCAAACAATCATAGGCGCCGGTGGGCGGGGAAAGCAGGGAATACGAGATTGTTTAATGAGCGGCCCGCTTTTTCAAATTAGAAAAAGCCGCTGGAGCAGTGTGAACGCCGTGCAGCGCCGGTGATCGGGGATCGGTGAGTATGAGAGAGGGGGGGACACTTAAGTCACTCGGGGGATTAGCGGTCACCGGTGAATCCTTCACAGGTGACCGCTAATCAGTACACAGCACACAGACAGAGCCGCGGCATGACAATGAAGTCGGGTGAAGTTCACCCGAGTTCATTCTCATCGCGCTACTCTGTCTGCTGTCTGCCGACAGTTTTCACTGTGGTTTTCACGGATGTGTGTTTAACTGACAACGTCCCCAATGACTAGCTAGGTCGTTCTGCAGGTCCGGATCGTTGTTGCGTCGTTGGCCAGGTCTGCCTGTTTGACAGCTCACCAGAGACTTTGTAGCGATCCCGGCCAGGTTGGGATCGCTGGTGGGATCGCTAGAAAGTCTCAGTGTGTAAAGGGGCCTTAACTGAAAAGATGGTAATAATAGCAGCTTTCCAGACTACTCAGGTCTCTTCATCAGATATACACAACACAACAACATGGACATAGAATGGAGCAGTAAATAAGACAAGTTATGTGAAGCAGAACTATCAGTATGGGAAGGGGACAATCAGTTGTGGCAGTAAATATTGCAGCAGTTCATAGATAAGGAGTGTGAAAGTTTTATTGACCTCTGATTGGGGTCTGGTTCAGGCTGTGATGCCCCCAGATGCTCTGAGGAGCACATTTCTTAACTGATGTAGAAAGACATAAATCCATGTGACCCCTTCATTCCTGCTCTGATTGTGTCACCGGTCATCATAACATTGTATTCCCAGACTCTCCTGTCTCTCTGGGATTTGAAGTTTCCTTTCAATACCAGCAATTTCATGTCCATGATGCTGTGATCTGGGTACAGAAATGTTTGGCCACAGGTAGATCCATCCGTTTTTCTCTAATTGTGTGGCGGTGAGAATTCATCCTTGTCCTAAGCTATTGTCCTGTCTCCCCTACATACAGACTCCCAGTGGGACATTTGGTATATATAATTAAGTACACCCCATTAGTTCCTGGGATCTTGTAGTCCTGATGTGATCTGGGAATCTTTATCTTGTCTGTTGTCAGTATAAATGGACAGGTCTTACATTTTTTCTAGTTGCAGGGAAATGTTCCTGTTTTTGGAGAGGACAAGGGAGCTTCTGACAATGATGCTTCTTAGATTTGGTGGCTGCCTAAAACACAGAAGTGGGGGGTCTGGAAAATAGATTTTAATCAAGCATCTTTTTGCAGTAATGGTTGTAGTTTCCGTGCAGCTCCTCTTAACACCTCCAGATGTGGATTGTAGGTGATTACAAGAGGGACCCGGTTGTTTTCTTCTTTAGTTTTATAATGTAGGAGATGGTTTCTTGATATTCTGGTGGCTCTTGTAATCTGGTTTTCAATTGTTCTTGGGTGGTAGCCTTGATTCAAAAAGGTCTTTCTGAAGCCCTGAAGGTGATTGTCTCTATCTGTAGTGTTGGAACATATCCGATTGTACCTGATGGCCTGACTGTACACTGTAGAGTTTTTTTATGTGTTTTGGATGAAAACTGTCCCATTTTAGGTATGTTGGACGGTCAATTGGCTTCTGGTACAGGGATGTCTCTATTTTATTGTTCTGTAGTTTGATGATAAACCCAACAAAGTGGAACTTGCTGTGCTTTCTAGGGGACTCTCATTTTGTCCTACTAAAGCTCTAGATAAAACTGAACTCTGCAGCGACATGGAAGATTACTTCAGGAGACTACGCCTGAGGGAATATTTTAACGATGCAGATGATTCAGAATCCACCCAAACTGAAGGAAGACGGATCTTAACAACCAAGAAAAGGTCAGATAGGACACCTGCACCTGGGCGCAACCCTCATTTGGATAACTATATAGACACTTTCAGACGTTTGGTAAAATCCACTATCCTAGACACACACAGGAGGCAACCATCCAACATCAGTGCCCAGGAGAGAAGGGCCATAAAATCTTTGAAAACAAACAAAGAAATCAAATCATAATTAAACCTGCAGACTAGCGGGGTACAATAGTCATGATGAACAAATCAGACTACATGAAGGAAGCACACAGACAACTAATGGACACACGCTACTATAAAAGATTGGAGTCTGACCCTACACAGGACTACTACGAGGAATTAAACAAGTTGGCCTCTTGTCTGCCTGACATATCCTTAAGAGCCGATGAACTGATACCGGTAAGTCCAAGAATAGGCACATTCTACATGTTCCCAAAATTCATTAATCTAGAAATCCAGGAAGACCCATTATTTCATGTGTTGGCACCCTCACTGAACAGGTCTCTGGATGGGTAGAGGGTATCCTTAAACCCTTGGTAAGCGATACAACCAGCCACATCCAGGGCAAAACTGACTTATTGAAGAAACTATCAGCAATAGGTCCTCTTCCAGAAAGAACCATCCTTGCCACTATGGATGTGGAATCTTTGTACTCGAATATTCCCCACCAGGATGGATTAAATGCTTGCAAAGTCTTCCTGGAAAATGCTTTGCATTTGATAATAACTTATATCTACAGAAGACTGGGACTGCAATGGGAAGCAAAATGGCACCACGATATACAAATCTTTTCGTGGCCAAGCATGAGAGTGACTTTTTATCCTCTTGTCCTATCAGGCCTCTGGCCTACTACCGGTACATCGATGATATTTTAATCATCTGGACAGAGTCTGAGGAGCAGCTGAAGACCTTCTATAAACACTTTAGTCAGTTTCATCCCACCATCAACCTAACACTCAACTAGTCCTGCACTGAAATCAACTTTTTGGACACCATCATCAAACTACAGAACAATGAAATAGAGACCTCCCTGTACAAGAAGCCAATTGACCATCCAACATACCTGAAATGGGACAGTTTCCATCCAAAACACATAGAAAACTCTATTGTGTACAGTCAGGCCATCAGGTACAATCAGTTCCAACACTACAGATAGAGACAATCACCTTCAGGGCCTCAGAAAGACCTTTCTGAATCAAGGCTACCCCCCAAGAACAATTGAAAACCAGATTACAAGAGCCACCAGAATATTAAGAAACCATCTCCTACATTATAAAACTAAAGAAGAAAACAACCAGGTCCCTCTTGTGATCACCTACAATCCAAATCTGGAGGTGTTAAGAGGAGCTGCACGGAAACTACAACCATTACTGCAAAAAGATGCTTGATTAAAATCTATTTTTCCAGACCCCCCACTTCTGTGTTTTAGACAGCCCCCAAATCTAAGGAGCATCATTGTCAGAAGCTCCCTGTCCTCTCCAACAACAGGAACATTTCCCTGCAACCAGAAATAATATAAGACCTGTCCATTTATACTGACAACGGCCAAGATAAAGATTCCCAGATCACATCAGGACTACAAGATCCCAGGGACCTTCAGCTGCACCACAACCAATGGGATGTACTTAATTATATGTATCAAATGTCCAACTGGGGTCTGTATGTAGGGTAGACAGGACAACAGCTCAGGACAAGGATGAATTCTCACCACCACACAATTAGAGAAAAAAGGATAGATCTACCTGTGGCCAAACATTTTTGTAACTCATATCACAGCATCATGGACATGAAATTGCTGGTATTGAAAGGAAACTTCAAGTCCCAGAGAGACAGGAGACTATGGGAGTACAAACTTATGATGACCTTTGATACATTCAGAGCAGGAATGAAGGTGTCACATGGATTTATGTCTTTTTACATAAATTAAGAATTGTGCTCCTCAGACCATCTGGGGGCATCACAGCCCGGACCAGACCCCAATCAGAGGTCAATAAAACTTTCACACTCCTTATCTATGAACTGCTGCAATATTTATGGCCACCACAGTTTGCACCCTTGCCATTGTGATCGCTCTGCGTGTCTTATTTACTGCGCTATTCTATGTCCTGTTGTGTATAAATATGTGACTCTTCAGATCTTGTGTTATATTGAGCCTGATGAAGAGACCTGAGTAGTCTCGAGAGCTAACAACCAATAGGACTTCAGTTCTTTTAAACAATTTTATTTATCATATTGTTTTGTACATTCAGGTTAATGATCTGTGAAAATCTTTTTTTCTTGTTCGGATTTTCCAGTAAATTTTGTGTCTTTTTCCGGTATTTTCTCGGCTTCATTTTCCTGTTCCTGTCGTCGTCTTTATTATTTGTTTGCTTTTATAATTATGCTGAAGTTGGTTTCTTATTCGGCAGGAGTTTTTTCTGTGTTTTTTTTTAAAAAAAGGAAAATTCTTGCACCCTCGTCTCTTCATTAAAATCTTCAATACTTTATTTGCATGTCAAGATTAAAAAATTCATGAGGGGCGCAGACCCTAAACACCTGAAGCGTTTCGAACAAAGTTCTTAATCATAGGCATGTGAACAATACATAAAACATCCTTCTATACCTATTCCATTAGATAAAACCATATACACCTGCCTGTTACTTGACAAAGTTAATTGTGAACATTGTAATTTAAATGTGAGACAGCCTACCCAAAAGTCATGACGCCAACATAGACTGTCGACCCTCCCTCTACATAAGCGGGCTTTACACGCTGCGACATCGCTAGCCAATGCTAGCGATGTTGAGCATGATAGCACCCGCCCCCATCGTACTGCCGATATGTGGTGATCGCTGCCGTAGCGAACATTATCGCTACGGCAGAGTCACACGCACATACCTGCCTAGCAACGTCGCTATGACCGGCGAACCGCCTCCTTTTTAGGGGGGCGGTTCGTGCGGCGTCACAGCGATGTCACTAAGCGGCCACTCAATCAAAGTGGAGGGGCGGAGATGAGCGGGACGAACATCCCGCCCACCTCCTTCCTTCCTCATTGCTGGCGGGATGCAGGTAAGGAGAGGTTCCTCGTTCCTGCGGTGTCACACGTAGCGATGTGTGCTGCCGCAGGAACGAGGAACAACATCGTTAGTGCAGTAGCAACTATATTTGGGAAGAGGGGGCATGTCACCGATGAGCGATTTTGAACATTTTTGCAACGATTCAAAATCTCTAATAGGTGTCACACGCAACAACATCGCTAAAGCGGCCGAATGTGCATCACAAAATCCGTGACCCCAACGAGATCACTTTAGCGATGTTGTAGCGTGTAAAGCCACCCTTAGACTAGCAAAAAGCCTTCCTATATACCAATTTACTGAATGGAGGAACGAGAAAAAAACAAAACACACCCAAATACATTCAATAAAAATGGCTGTCACTGCACATATTAATCCCAAGGGGAATATAGCCTACAACTCAATTATCCAAGGCATTCCCATATAGATCTATTCAATACAAGGTTTAACAACAAAAATAAAAAATGACAACAATATAATCCCCTGCAGTGCGGAGCCCGGATGTGAATATACTGAAGAGCAGCAACAAAAATGATAAAACTGGCACAAAAATGTCCATCTAACCTGCACCGAAGGGCTTTATGGAAAGGGTTAAATGGACATGGGCCACTGATCTATATAGGTAAAACCATAATAATTTGTGAATAGACTTAAATCAGAGAACAATGGCGGCTTTCCCTTTGTGATTACTAATTAGTGACACAAACCCATTTACATCAGCCGGAAGAGAACTTTACAGAACACCAGTTACTTATGTAAATCTGTGAAAATTGGCTATTTGCCCTCTTTGGTACCAGTTCTGATCCCAAGAACCCATTTGGGCCGGGCTGGAGTGACCTGAATTTGATGCGAGACATCACTATATAATGATGGTGTGAGATCAGTGGCCCAAGGTCATTTAACCCTTTCAAAAACGCTCTTCGGTGCCCACTTTGATGCCCATTTTTGTGCCAGTTTTATAATTTTTGTAGCTGCTTTTAAGTGTATTCACATCCGGGCTCCTCGCTGTATTGTACTTTATTATTGTGATTTTTTTACGTTTGTTGTTAAACCTATAAAGAGAAAAAACAGAAAAAAATGCAAATAAGAAACCGACCTCAGCCCCGATTAAGAAACTGACCAATCAGAAACCAACTTCAGCCCCGAATAAGAAACTGGACCAATCAGAAACCAACTTCAGCATTGAGGTTTTATTGCTGATGTCGAGCGATACTGGTGGGAAAAGTCTGTTATTACCACATATATACCCTGCCCCTCCTAACACCCCGCAGTGACTGACAGCCGCTCAGCATTTGAACCTGCTATCAGTCAGTACTGAGAGCGCAGTATACTGAGCGGTGATTAACACCTCATCGGTGCCACCCCTTTGACTGAAAGCTGGATGCTGTCATAATATATGTTGTTAGAGTTAAAATAATTTTTGGATCTAAGTAACTTTAAGGTCAATTACGGAAATCAGAAGCCTTAAATGTTACTTTGAACCCCACGGCGGTATCTATGGCCAAAACTAACTTCCCTTTTAAGTGGCAGTCCAGGGCAATCAAATTTGTTAGGTATCTCCATCTCTGCTAATCTAGACTCCCTCTACACCATGAACTATCAGGTGCCTTTCTCATATACTGTAAGGGATCTTCTAGCATATCCTAAAAAAATCATCTCTTGGTTCGGGTGTATTAACACATTCAAAATGGATATACTCCCTCGGTTCTTATATGTCTTCCAAGCAGTCCCAATACTCCCTCTCACCAGTTTTTTTCCCACTTTGAAGTCCGCCCTGCATAAATTATGTGGTGACACTCTAGAGCCAGAATTAAGTATCAGATATTCACACGCCCTACCTCTACAGGTGGCATCGGTTTCCCAGACTTCCGTAGATATCATTAGGCTGCATTACTACCATGTTTTTCCAAAAATAAGACACTGTCTTATTTTTTTTTTTGCCCCCCAAAAAAGCACTGGGGCTTATTTTTGGAGGTCTTATTCTTGGAGAAACACGGTTGGGGGTAAGCAGACCCCCCCTCCACTTCCCAGGAGACTCATACTCACCAGACCAGGACGTCTGCGTGGTTCCCAGGTCCTCCTGTGATCTCTAGTAGGTGCTGCACGCCGTCCTACCCTGCTGCTAGCTGACACACACAGCAGATCACACATAGCAGATCACACACACAAACACAGCAGATCACACACACACACAGCAGATCACACACACACACACACACACACACACACAGCAGATCACACACACACCGCAGATATATACAGCAGATCACACACAGCAGATCGCAGGCACACATAGCAAATCTCAGGCACACACAGCCGATCACAGATACACACATCCGATCGCAGGCACACACACAGCAGATCACACACACACAGCAGATCACACACACAGCAGATTGCAGATATACTACACAGCAGATCACACACATCCGATCGCAGGCACACACAGCCGATCACAGATACACACATCCGATCGCAGGCACACACAGCCGATCACAGATACACACAGCCGATCACAGGCACACACATCCGATCACAGATACACACAGCCGATCACAGATACACACATCTGATCGCAGGCACACACAGCTGATCACAGATACACACAGCCGATCACAGGCACACACATCCGATCACAGATACACACAGCCGATCACAGATACACACATCTGATTGCAGGCACACACACACACACAGCAGATCACACACACACAGCAGATCACACACACACACACAGCAGATTGCAGATATACACAGCAGATCACACACAGTAGATCGCAGGCACACACAGCCGATCACAGATGCACACATCCGATCGTAGGCACACACAGCCGATCACAGATACACACATCCGATCACAGATACACACAGCCGAACGCAGACACACACAGCCGATCACAGATACACACATCCGATCACAGGCACACACAGCCGATCACAGATACACACATCCGATCACAGATACACACAGCCGAACGCAGATACACACAGCCGAACGCGGAAACACACAGCCGATCGCAGAAAAACACAGCCGATCGCAGACACACGCAGCCGATTGCAGACACACACAGCAGATCACACACACAGCCGACTGCAGACACACACAGCAGATCACACATACAGCAGATCACACACACACACTCACATTACATCCAGCACTTACGGCAGCAGAGAATGAGAGTAAGTCACGTGTCCGGCCGCAGGTCCTGTTCCTTGCACTCCACTGCACTGCAGGATTCTGCCGGCGAGAAGAGATCGGTGTCGCTGGATGAGGTGTGTGTGCGATCCGATGTGTGTGCAATCCGATGTGTGTGTGTGTGTGATTTGATGTTTGTGTGTGTGATTTGATGTTTGCGTGTGATCCGATGTTTATGTGTGCGATCTGACTGTATGTGCGATCCAATGTTTGTGTATGAGATCTGATTGTGTGTGTGTGAGAGCTGATGTGTGCGGGTGTGTGATCACTGCAGGTCCTGCCGCTCCATGTCGGGTGAGTGTAATTGCCGGGTGCCGCTGTGTATAATGAAGTGTCCTGCAGTATTTGTAACCTTTTTTAAGCTGCACGGACTCTTCATTATTGATCCGCAACTAGGGCTTATTTTTGGGGGAGGGCTTATATTTAAGACTTTCTCTGAAAATGCTGAAAATCCCTGCTAGTGCTTATTTTTGGGGGAGGTCTTTTTTTTGGAAAAACACGGTAATGCACATGTTTGACTGTCATTTCCATGCAGGTACTAAAAAGCGGGTTACCCTAGAACAGGGAAGTACCGAATTTTTCATTTTATAAGACGCACTGGATTATAAGACGCACCCCAAATTTAGAAATAAAAAAGGTAAAAATAAAAATGGTGTCCGTCTTATACTCCATTGTTGTCTTATTGGAGGGGGTGGCAGCAGTGGTGGAGCGGGGTCACAGGAGGCAGCGGCTGTGCTGGCAGTGGCGGCGGGTCAGTGGTGGCAGCGGTGGCGGTGAGTCAGTGGTGGCAGCGGCGGGTCAGTGGTGGCAGCGGAGGCGGCGGATCAGTGGTGGAGCAGGCCGGTGCGGCTAGCGTCCCAGTCTGTCCACGGTCCCGTCTTCGAATGATGGCGCCTGGAGCGGTGCGTGTGCACATGGAGCTTTCATCCAAAAGCTCTATCTGTGCATGAGCTGACTCCCGGAGCGGTGCGTGCACAGATGGAGCTTTCATCCAAAAGCTCCATCTGCGGACGCGCGGACTCCCGGCACCATCAATTGAAGCCGGGACAGCGGACAGACTGGGACATCCACTGCACAGCTACTGCAGTCTGCAGAGCCACCCGCCCACACAGAGTAGCAGCCAGCAGGCCGCCTGCTAGCCCACCCGCACAGAGAGGGAGCTGGCCACCGGGACAGAGACACCCGGCCACCCACACGCACTGACAGACACCATTCCGCGCGCCCGCACACAGAGTGGCAGCCAGCAGGCCGCCTGCCAGCCCACCCGCAAAGAGAGGCAGACGGCCATCGGAACAGAGACAACTGGCTGCCGGCATTGACAGACACCCCACCGCCCGCCTGCACACAGAGCCGCACAGACAGCCCCCTGCTAATTCTCCACTTCCCGGTAAGCTATATTCGGATTTTAAGACGCACCTCTCATTTTCCTCTCACATTGTAGAACATCGCTTCAGAGTAAGGCGGGCTTTGCACGTTGCGACATCGCAAGTCGATGCTGCGATGTCGCATGCGATAGTCCCCGCCCCCGTCGCAGCAGCGATATCCTTGTGATAGCTGCCGTAGCGAACATTATCGCTACGGCAGCTTCACATGGAATCACCTGTCCTGCGACCATCGCTCTGGCCGGTGACCCGCCTCCTTGTTAAGGGGGCGGGTCGTGCGGCGTCACTGCGACGTCACACGGCAGGCGGCCAATCGGAGCGGAGGGGCGGAGATGAGCGGGATGTAAACATCCCGCCCACCTCCTTCCTTCCGCATATCCTACGGAAGCCGCGGTGATGCCGGTAGGAGATGTTCCTCGCTCCAGCGGCTTCACACAGCGATGTGTGCTGCCGCAGGAGAGAGGAACAACATCGGACCGTCGCGTCAGCGTAATTATGGATTACGCCGACGCTGCACCGATGATACGATTCCGACGCTTTTGCGCTCGTTAATCGCATCATCGAGCCTTTACACACTACGATGTCGCATGCGATGCCGGAAGTACGTCATTTTCAATTTGACCCCACCGACATCGCACCTGCGATGTCGTAGTGTGCAAAGCCTGCCTAAGTGTCAGATGGCATAGACAATTAAAGTCTACGAGCTCCGAAACCAGTAAGGAATAGCTGATCTTTTTTATTTACAGAATTTTTCTAGTTTAGTAGTGAAATATAATGTGGGCACATTTTGTAATCGGGTTAATTTTCACTCTTTTGCTGCCTTCATACAAGAAATAGGTGGTAAATTGTGCATGGGACCCCGCTACGGTCACACTTGTCTCCATGATCTGATTTCCGTACAAGCGCTCTCACTGTGCCGTATCACTAGAGTCTTGAGATGAACAAAACGATTCTCAGACCCCTGATGCAGAGGCCAGGTCAGTAGTCCATGGGGGCTGAATATGAGCCATGTGAATTTTTTTTTTATTCTTAAAATAAACAACAAAAGGAAATCGGACAGGCCCCATATGAATAAATGCTGGGCCACTCTGCTTCCGTTAGAAACATGAATACCTAATTCCATTGCTCTGTTCTTAACCAAAAACTGGGACATTGTTTTGCTTTTACTCTTTTGTATTTTCCTGCTCTTATTTTGGGAGTAATAATTGCTTTTATTTTTCCGCCCACATGCCATATGAAGGATTTTTTTTTTTTTAAATGGATAGTCAGCAAATCTACCGGAGATTAAGTAAAAATTCAAGTATGGTGAAATTGTGAAGAAATAGTGGGTGCACACTACATCCGATCACGCTGCTCTTACCCCCAGTGCGAGCCGATCAAACACTGCAAGCGGCTCACACCGGGCCGAGCACCGAGAGTACCCGAGCACAGCGATGCTCGCGAGAGTGGTTTACATATGTAAAGCATCCGATCTCCGCACCTTCTTGGAAAAGTCTGAGTTTGTACCAAACACTGAACTTCAGGTTCACTCATCTCTAGTGGTGAATAAAAATCACTTTTGTAAAAATATAAGTTTGTGTCTCCATTTTCCGACACCGGAACAACATTATTCTTTTTGCGTCGATTGAGCTGAGTGAGGACTTGTTTTGTGCTTGATGAGCCGACATTTTCATTGATACCATTCTAGGTGCAATATGGATAATTCATCACTTTTCATTGTATTTATATTGTTATAAAAATAATGTTATACTTTTATGGGTCGGTTTTACTACTTACATAGCACATTTCATGTTGAAATTTTTTCTTACCTCCATTATTATCTGCAGTATTTTACATATCAGTTCATCTCCTTCTCATTCAGGTCCCTACAATATCGGATCCTCTCAGTGGAGATCTTCTATATTAGAGAATTCTCCTGATTGCCCCGTGAAGGATGGATATGGACAGGGACAAGATGGCGGAGAGGATATTACACCTCACCCTAGAGATCCTCTTCTGGCTTACTGGAGAGGTGAGAGATTCTGATGACGTCACATTACATCATTCTTATCTATGGGAATAACAGATGGACAGAACTGGAGAGGTGAGGACTCTGGAAATGTCTGGAGTGAGATTTATTACTGTGTCTCTCCATAACCAGGATTACACAGTAGTGAAGAAGACCTCTAGTGAGCGCTGTCAGGCCCCTGTGTCTGAGGGATGGGGAAGACCCCTGAGCCCAATCACGGGGCCTCCACCTCACCCCCCGATACATGAGGACATCAATGACCAGAAGATCCTAGAACTCACCTACAAGATGATTGAGCTGCTGACTGGAGAGGTGACACTGCTGGGAATGCTGGGACATTATACAGTAACGCTATGAAGGGATCGGGGGTGACGGTATCATTGTATGTGTCAGGTTCCTATAAGGTGTCAGGACGTCACCGTCTATTTCTCCATGGAGGAGTGGGAGTATTTAGAAGGACACAAAGATCTGTACAAGGACGTCATGATGGAGGTTCCCCAGCCCCTCACATCACCAGGTAATAGACAGGACTAAATACACACGGCCTATAATTATCTGTAAGGAATGAATTCAGTCCCTGTCTGTGTCTCCTCCAGTTCTATCCAGTAAGAGGACAACACCAGAGAGATGTCCCCGTCCTCTTCTCCCACAGGACTGTAAACAAGAAGATCCCGATGTTCCTCAGGATGTGTTTCCTCCAGCTCTATCCAGTAAGAGATATCTACTCATGTACTTTCTGCACTAATTTGTGATTACATTTTTAGGCTTTCTGCTGTGGGTTTTTTCAGCTGTATTTTCTTTGCTTCTGCTTCTTCTGCTGTTTGTTTCTAGTCCCTTCTCTATGTTGTTGTGAAGGCAACTCAAAGACCTGCAGAGGGTTCATGAATATCCTGTTTCCCTAAATATAAGCCCTAGTTACAGTCAGGGCTAGTGTTAGGAGGAATCAAACTGTGCAATTTCTCAGGAACCCACTTTCTTAAGGACCTCATCAGTTGCATTCGGAAGTTGATTGTTTAAGGACCTTTGATGAAGTCATGTGACATGATGTAACCAAAGGTCTCTTAATTGCAGGAGTCTAAAAGAACTGAACAGAGGACAGGCTGGCATGCAGAACTAGCATTAGTGCAAAGGGAGAGCAAACAGGACAATTTCCCCATTCTCCTAGCGGCCCCAGTGTTTATATGCCGATTATAGGACTGTTTAAGAACTTTTTTGATATCACGTCATGTGACCAAAGGTCTCTTAATTGCAGGAGTATAAAGCTGATGAGGAGACAGGCTTGTGTGTGTTTGTGTGTGTGTGTGTGTGTGCGTGTGTATAGCTAGATAATAGAAAAAAAGAGTTACAGTCACACACTGAAATACCACATTTTTAAACTACCTAAAAATATTTAATAAAATTATTGCTTTAGAGAATGTGAACTACTGGCAAACTACCCTGGAAGGAATGGAGACCCCTACAGAAGGAGATTTGACACCTAGACCTTGATTCTTCAAAGCAATTATGCCAGAATTCTGACAGAAATCACTTTTCAATCAATTTTTTGTGCAAGACAGAGTTGTGAAAAACGATTGTGTGACTAAATCATCACGGTGCGCTGTGCTGACATCACTCGCATGTCCTTCAGCTCCCAGCAGCACAAGCAGACATGGCCTCCCCTTACTGGTACCTCATAGTGAAATGTATGACCTCCAGCGCCACCGTGAAGAAGCTGACTATCAAGCACGTTACTGTGATCGGAGGAGGCCTGATGGGTGTCAGGATAGCGCAGGTAGCTGCAGCAACCGGACACACTGTTGTTTTAGTGGACCACACTGATGACATCTTGAAAAAGTTTGCAAAAAGTATTGAAGACAGATTGAAAAGGGTCACTAAGAAGATGTTTGCGCACAAGCCTGAGGCTGCTTCACAGTTCATCAGCAAAACCCTCTCAAACTTCAGCACAAGCACAGACCCAGCGGCCGTGGTGCACAGCAATGATCTGGTGGTGGAAGCCATAATAGAAAACTTGGAAGTGAAAAACGCACTAATGAAGACACTGGACAGATTGCACCAGAACACACCATATTTGCCAGCAACACATTCTTATTGACAATAACCGACATAGCCAACTCCACAACTAGGCAGGATTAGTTCGGAGGGCTGCATTTCTTTAATCCAGTACCAATAATGAAGCTGGTGGAGGTCATTAAGACATTAATGACTAACCAAATGACTTCTGACTCTCTCATGGACTTCAGTTAAACACTAGGAAAGATTCCTGTGTCATGTAAGGACACCCCAGGGTTCATTGTTAGCCGTCTTCTGGTACCATACTTAGTGTAATTCGTGCATCTTCATGAAAGAGGTCATGCATCTTAGATATGGATGTTGCAATCAAATTGGAAGCCTGTTACCCAATGGGTCCTTTTGAGCTTTTGGATTATGTTGGTCTTGACACTAGTAAATACATCATTGATGGTTGTTACCAGATGGAACCTGAAAACCCCCTTTTTGCCCCCAGTGAATTGCACAATAAGCTTGGAAAGAAGACCGGAGAAGGATTTTATAAAGACAGATGGTTGGCCTGGCTGCACTGCAGAGCTATATTGTTATAGTCTCTTGTTTGCTTTGATTACAATGACCGCTGTTGCTTTTACATTGCACGGTTTTCTCAGCACTTATTAATGTGGAGCCCCGCGAACGCTGTGTCGGTGCATTACCTTCAGGGACTCCACGCAGCTGGATCTGGTCACAGGTAGGGGATCTTCTATTTGTCGTGACGCCACTCTCAGAATTGCGGTCAGTGGGGACCGCCACTGCAGATTAAGGGATGCCTGGGGCTGATGGTGGGTGCAGTCGGTTGTAATAGCCTCCTGAGAGTGAGGCAAGCCCCAGGGCCCTGTGTAGGTGTGTAGAACCACAAGGCGCAGAATAACTCCACACAAGCGAAATGTCTTTCAGGGGTTTTACTCACGGAAGGTGGCAGAGTGAGTAACCCGGGCGTAGCTGGGATGAACCAGGCTGGAACCAGGTGTCCTTCAGGCTGACTGATGAGGGTGACTACCGACTCGCCTTCCTTAGCCCTTTGCGTTTTGGGGTAACCCCGACTTTTAGTCCCTATGGGGGTCACCCAAGGAAGTTGCTGGTGCCTCTCTCCCCTTCGTTTTGGCCCGTTTGCTTGTAGCCTGGACCAGGACACTCCGGCTGCTTGCCTCCTGTGAACTATGGGCCCTAACTGTGGCTACGTGGCTGCGGACTCTGTAGTGTGTTCTTGGGGGTGTGAAGTGCCCCCTCAAGCAGGTTTGGCAAGGAAAGGTGGATCTATCCCTGCACTGGGACCTACTACCCGTTTGGGCCTGGTAACTCCCTAGCAGTCTCCTTACTTCCCACTCCGTTGCTCTCTCTTTAGCTGAAGATGGATTTCGGGTAGCACTACTAGGTGACCGTTCTCCCCCGTCGGTAGCCACTGCGCGGACGCTGTCAGACTGCAACAGCCCCAGGGGTCTGCTCCTGACGTCTGCTCCTGACGTCTGCTCCCCCTGAACTCCACACTGAACCGGCTCACTTGAGGGACCTGCACTGCTGCTCCTGTCAGAGCTCCACTTCCATGCTCCTCACTCCTCCCCACTCTGCTTCAGACTGTTCTCCTCCTTCTCCCTCTTGTGCCTGCCTACGCCACCTAGCAACCAGGCTCTCCACCACACCCCTTGAGTGGAGATGGAGGCTTTTGGCCCCCTCCACTATTCCAGTGGAGGTGTAGGCTTTGCCCCCTCCTGGGATCCCCAGGGGTCCTCTCAAAGGTACATGTGTGAGACCTGATCACTATGCGCCTGTGTAGTCACACCTCGGTCAGCCTTCTGGATTACCTGTATTGTACTGTCCCCAGCATGGGTGCAGTACTCAGTGGTGCCTGACCAGGTCAGGGGCGCCACATTCCCCCTTAGTTATCACCAGCACGTCCTCGGGCTGCAAGACAACATTTTAAAATGCATAAAACAGTAAAACATTTTTAAAACCACCTGGTACCATACATCACCACCCTCCACCCACAAGTCCGTTAACCCACCCAAAACCCTCTCACGTTGGCCGCGCCTTCAGCCACTTCTGGCAGGATGTAGAGGCGGCTTTCATGGTCTGGTGGTTTCAGGGTATACCTGGCCTGGTGGAACCGCGCCTTCAGCCTCTTCTGGCAGGATGTAGAGGCGGCCTCCACAGTTGGTGCTGACCAGGTACCCTCTTTGTGGTGGAGAGCCAGGCCCCATAAACGGACGTGCTCCCTGGTCGCAGGCGAGCCAAGCCCCTAAACAGGCTGGCCCTGGTGGTGGTACCTCTGGGGTAACTATTTACACTGCGAGAGTTTGTGGCTATAGCCAGTTCATAGCCTTAAGGTTTATGGGTTTCTCACATTAGTTTATGTGGGCACATCTCTTGAACAGTAACGTTGCAAACTTCAAACTGGTCAAAACAGTAACTTGTTGTACTTTCTTTGCTTTCAAACAGATTCCTCCTCACCAGGGCTTGGGCCTGTAGGGCTGCGGCACCTGTTGGTTTCTCGATCTCTTTCATCGTCCGTGGTGGTCTCATCAGTAGGTTCTTTGTCTTTTCTTTCTCTATCTCCGTCTTCTTCTGTGTCTGTTTCTTTTGCAGGACTACTGTAAGGATGTCTGGTACATGGCGTAACATCCAATGCATACCAGCCTCTTTCTCCTTGGTGCATGGTAAATTCCACTGAGTCTCCTGTTCGTAGATTTCTTCCAGGATGTCCTCTGGGCAAATGAGCTCTAACGTCTCTTCTGTTGACAAAAATGCCTTCTTTCATACCAGGTGCTACTATGAAGCCGTATCCTGATTTTAGGCTGAAATCTTCTACTACACCACGACAAAGTGGTCCTCTGACCTGGGCTTTGGACCTTCTCAGGAACCGTTTCTCCTCCAAGTCTCTGGCCGTGACTTCATCTTTATTCTCTGGAGACTGCGGTGCAGGGGAAAACTTGGTCCTATTGCGGCGCCGTGTCTTGCGGGCTTGATTCTGCTGGGTGGCTGCTTCACTGTTTGCAGGCTCCCAGGTGAGGTTGCTGGACAAATCTTCCTCTTCATCCCAGCGAGAATATGGCAACATCTCTGGCTCTGGGCATGGATCCACTGCTGATGGCTCCGGGGTCAGCTCCTCAGCTTCCTGGCCTCCTCTCCCCCTTAGTTCTTCTGAGCACTCCTTCGGTGGCAGCGCTGGGGATGAGTGTTCATCAGCTGGCCCGGGCGGTGGACTTTTTGGCGTGGATATCTCCAGAGTCTTCTGAGGGGTATGTGGAGGGAGCAGATACCGGTCCACCACCTCCTTTGGGAACTGGGCCTCTAGGTCAGCCTTCAGCTTCTGGTATTCGGGGTCCTCCCCCAGCGTAGACTGCCTAGCAGGGACCTCCTTGGACTGGGGAGCGGTGTCTGCTCTGGCCTTGCAGGCCGGGGTAAATGGTGGTACAATCTTATCTTGGCGGGCCGCGCCTGGCATGGCGGCGGCCTGGATCAGCGTCGCTGTTGCAGCTGGCGTCTTAGCGGGCATCGCTACTATGGCCGGTTCTTGGCGGGCCGGGCAGGGCATCGCTGCGGCGGCCTGGATCGGCGTCGCAGCTGCGATGGGATCTGTGCAGGCTGGGCTGGGCGTCGCTGCAGCGATCTGGGCTTGGCGGGCCGCACCGGACGTGGCTGCGGCCTGGTTCAGCACCTCACTTGCGGCGCGGACGAGCGTTGCTGCTGCGGTGGGGTCTCGGCGGGCCGGGCCTAGCATGGCGGCGGCCTGGGTCAGCGTCACACCTGCGGCGCGGATGAGGGTCGCGGTGGCAGCCGGTTCTTTGCGGGCCGGGCAGGGCATCGCTGCGGCGGCCTGGGCTTGGCGGGCCTGGCAGGGCATCGCTGCGGCGGCCTGGGCTGGGCGGGCCGCACCTGGCGTGGCTGCGGCCTGGTTCAGCGTCGCCGCACCGGGCGCCTCTTCAGGGACTACGGGCGTGGCAGCAGGGGTCGGGGCACTCGTGCTGGCAGGGGCAACACTGGACTCACCCATCGGTAGCAGCATCGGGGTCTGAGTCGTCGCCGCTCGGTCTGGCACTCGTCGCGTGGCCCTCTCCTCGTAGGCCTGAACCGCCGTAGCCATCCCCAGAAGCTCCTTGCGTCCCTCGCTGAGCTACCGTAGAACCCTGGTTTCTAGTTGGTCGCAGCACTGAGCAAGCTCTCGGGCCCACCAGGCAGCGGAGCCTGGCTCGGGGTCTCTGCATCCAGACGCCATTTTCTCTGCGTCTCCTTCCTCCAACAGCAGACTTCTGGCTTCCTTTCTGTCCCGACGTCTCTGAACGCTTCCGCTCTCATCACTTGCGAGGTCAGAACTCTGCAGGGGATCTCTGGGTAGCCACACCTCTTCGTGGGCGGTAACTTCTTCCAGCGCGGGCTGCTGTTGTTTTTCAGCGCGCTTTTCATGGTGGCAATATGGCGGCGCTTCCAATTTTTCAAGCGGACCGCCCAGGCACATGGTCACCTGTCTGAACAGGTCTAGTCCTTATCCTGTTCGTGACGCCAGATGTGGAGCCCCGCGAACGCTGTGTCGGTGCATTACCTTCAGGGACTCCACGCAGCTGGATCTGGTCACAGGTAGGGGATCTTCTATTTGTCGTGACGCCACTCTCAGAATTGCGGTCAGTGGGGACCGCCACTGCAGATTAAGGGATGCCTGGGGCTGATGGTGGGTGCAGTCGGTTGTAATAGCCTCCTGAGAGTGAGGCAAGCCCCAGGGCCCTGTGTAGGTGTGTAGAACCACAAGGCGCAGAATAACTCCACACAAGCGAAATGTCTTTCAGGGGTTTTACTCACGGAAGGTGGCAGAGTGAGTAACCCGGGCGTAGCTGGGATGAACCAGGCTGGAACCAGGTGTCCTTCAGGCTGACTGATGAGGGTGACTACCGACTCGCCTTCCTTAGCCCTTTGCGTTTTGGGGTAACCCCGACTTTTAGTCCCTATGGGGGTCACCCAGGGAAGTTGCTGGTGCCTCTCTCCCCTTCGTTTTGGCCCGTTTGCTTGTAGCCTGGACCAGGACACTCCGGCTGCTTGCCTCCTGTGAACTATGGGCCCTAACTGTGGCTACGTGGCTGCGGACTCTGTAGTGTGTTCTTGGGGGTGTGAAGTGCCCCCTCAAGCAGGTTTGGCAAGGAAAGGTGGATCTATCCCTGCACTGGGACCTACTACCCGTTTGGGCCTGGTAACTCCCTAGCAGTCTCCTTACTTCCCACTCCGTTGCTCTCTCTTTAGCTGAAGATGGATTTCGGGTAGCACTACTAGGTGACCGTTCTCCCCCGTCGGTAGCCACTGCGCGGACGCTGTCAGACTGCAACAGCCCCAGGGGTCTGCTCCTGACGTCTGCTCCTGACGTCTGCTCCCCCTGAACTCCACACTGAACCGGCTCACTTGAGGGACCTGCACTGCTGCTCCTGTCAGAGCTCCACTTCCATGCTCCTCACTCCTCCCCACTCTGCTTCAGACTGTTCTCCTCCTTCTCCCTCTTGTGCCTGCCTACGCCACCTAGCAACCAGGCTCTCCACCACACCCCTTGAGTGGAGATGGAGGCTTTTGGCCCCCTCCACTATTCCAGTGGAGGTGTAGGCTTTGCCCCCTCCTGGGATCCCCAGGGGTCCTCTCAAAGGTACATGTGTGAGACCTGATCACTATGCGCCTGTGTAGTCACACCTCGGTCAGCCTTCTGGATTACCTGTATTGTACTGTCCCCAGCATGGGTGCAGTACTCAGTGGTGCCTGACCAGGTCAGGGGCACCACATTAACACTTTAGTGCCTTAGAGTCATGATTCTCTATTTCATCAACATCCTTTTGTACCGCTGATTCCAAACATTGATACGTCATAGCAATTCTACAGTCAATAATAAATAAATGTACAAAAAATCTAAACAAGAACAATTTAGCCCAATAAACCATATTTATTACACTGGGGAACGCAATTTTTTAGGAGTTAGGTCAGACAACTGTTCTTAATTAATTTTTGGATGCTGAATCCAGAAATGATCTCAGTTTTTCTCTATCACGTCAAGTTTTTGAACTATAGGATTTTTGTCTTCTCAAATATATGTAAACTACTGTACCTAAAAAGTGTTTTGTTTTTTTTAAATAGTACAAATATGAACAAAAAATGAAATATATAAGAAACCACACTGTCTCAGTTGTGACTACTCTTACAAGTTGCCACGTAGCTCTATATGACTCGAATTGTACTCAGATAACAAGTCTTATTACAGAAATCAGTGCAATTATGCTTCTATGGCAGGTAAGTTGAGGAAGAAAAACTTGACGTGATAGAAAAAAACTGACTACATTTTTGGAATCAGCATGCCAATTTTAGTATAAATAAGCTCAAAAACCCAACTCAACAGAAATTTCTTTTCAAATTGTTCCCCAGTATTATTAAACATATAAAAACACCCACACAACAAATAGATACATGATATCAAAACATTGGTTGTGCATGCCAAGTAAGGGTATAGGGGAAGGAAAATATAATTAAATCACCCTAAAGTTACTTCCCTGTTAATGATGCCCCTACCTCACGTGGAGAAACACCATAAGGTAAAGGGGTGCCCCCACTCCACGATGGCTCTCCCTATTTTATCCCTCAACTCACCCTTCCTATAATATATCAGCTCCACTCATCCACCGTTATAAACAGGAAAAGGTAGGAGAGAAAATTGAAATATAGAGTATGGGAGAGACCTTAATCAGTCACATATGGCATACATTCCACCACTAACAAGTGCCAACTTAGTTATATTATATAGCTCAAGTCCAGCAGCCCCTTCTATCAATAATGGTTAGATTCACTGCCTCAATGGACACCAGCCGATTCCATAAACGTACAAGGGTCCATTAGGGCAATGTATAAACACACATAAAGGATACATATACTGTTCAACATCTATACCAACCCAAATTATGATGGAAAAAAGTATATACTAATATACACAGATGAAATAGTAAATTAGCTCATAAATAGGTTCCACCCAAGAGGTAGGAAACCATTATAAAATCAGAATAAGGACATATATACACATAACTTTATAGTCCAACTTCCAGATATGTCCTCCTCCGTGCTAGATATAAGCAGACATCAGCAGTCCCTGGTATTTAGTGGGTTAGTAGATAGTTTACCAGGCCTCTCAGATCCTCCATCATGTCCACATTTAGTTATGTTAAACACTGCTGCATAGATCCAGTTAGAAACCGCTGTTCACCACATGATATAGTCGTGTAGAAATTGTAGAATTATAGAATTGTAGAAATTCAATAAGGAAAAGGCTGATAAGCAATCGATACAGGCAGTGTAGCATCTAGTTTATATCTCTTCCACCTCACACAGTTCTTATTTCTTCCACCTCGACGCGTTTCTCCCAATATAAACATTGGGGTTCATCAGGAGGCTTTTTATAAGATAAGATCAAAATATGTCCGTGGGAAAAATATCCAGCATATATTAGATAAATCATAATACTAGGATAAGTCCCCCATAAGCCAGCAGAGACAATAAATCATTCCTCCAAAAGCTCTTGTGGCCCCTTGGTACAATCCCCTTGTCTCCTCCTCAGTGTAAGCAAGATAGCTCCTAACACATGACAGGCGTGGCATCCATAAATCACGTACCTTAATAATAAATGAATGTACAAAAAATAAATCGTGCAGCTTTTGGAGGTTTTAGCCAGCTTTCCCAAAATGGGCAGAGCTTGGCCAGAAGAAGGGTGTGATACCACCACTTCTCTAATTCATAACAAACTGCGGCGTTCCCTATGCCAGAAATCTCACGCCAGTCCCTGACATCAATTTTTATTGTACATCGCCGGTCTTGATGAATTGGAGCTCTAATGTTTATCTGCACAGACCGCAAGAACCTGCTACTTGCTTTGGTTACAAAGCCTAAGGATAGGCCATCAATGTTACAGTCCCGGACAAGCCCATTAAATATTTGGCATCTGTCTCTATTTCATTTTCGTCTTCGAATAAAATCCCTTTTGAAATTGTCTATGTTGTGCATCTCACAACGAGATGCTTACAGGCATCGCCAACTGTCATGGCGGCATCAGGATCTGTGGAAATTCCACATTCTGGCACTCTGCATGTTAACTTCTCTGATGTCTGTGAGCAGCACAGGGAGACGCAGGCGTCGAACCACATACTTAGTAAGACTAGCAAGAGTTATTCTCTGCTGGGCTCCTTGTTAGGCCTAAAACACACTTCCGCATAAAAAACGTACGTGTCTCACGTTCCGTTTTTAAGGGGCATTTCTCCGGTACGTATGGCATCCGTGTGATGGCGTATGCGAGCCCTGTGTGCGTGTGGAATGTCCGTATTGACATAAAATACGCACGTGTACTGTGTATGTGCGGTCCGTTTTGTAAGAACTGTATTCTTACCCAATTAACGTTGTTAATCATTCATCATGAGATCCTGGTGTTGTTGTTTTCCTTCAAATGACCTGATAGATTGGAAACAAGTGTTTCAGATTTTTTAATGAAAAACGGACATGGACGATACGTGCTGAACACGGACATACTCCGTGTGCGGTCCGTGCAGGCATGAACCCATAGACTTTAGCGGATCTGTGCCTGCGTGCTGCCGGCCAAAAACGGACATGTCGTCCGTGTAGAAACCTGCACACGTGTACTTACCACACGGACACACGTTCCGTGTGATTTTACGTGTGTGTGCTATCAACCATAGAGTAACATTGGTCTCAGTGTATCCGGTATGTGCAAATACATACTAAACACGTACCGGAAACACGGATGTGTGTTGCAGGCCTAAATGTCATTGATACTGGCTCCCCTACAGCATGTGATCATTCGCTCCCCTCCTGTATATGCTGGCTGGACTATTCCATTAATGCCAGCTATAGTTTACCTATACAGGTGTGGTGAGGTGTTGTGATACAAACTAGTGGTTGTTGTGCATTATTGCTGTGAGCAGTTGTGGTATTAACCCTTGTTGTCTTTTTGTTTCTGCCTTCCTGCTCTTGCTTTTCTCCTTAGTCTCTCACTGTTTATTTCTGTGAGTTTGCAGTGTGTCTGATTTTTGGTTTTCCCGTCTGTCTTAATCTGTATTTCCATCATTCTCCTGCCCCTTCCTTCCACGTTCAGGGGTAATCCAGAGGTTAGGGATAGCCTAAGGTCTCCAAGCATGAGGGAAAGTATAGCAGCCTCCTGTCCCTCATTATCCTACAGTCACATTGCGACAATCAATCAGATAATTTACTATAGCACATTCCAGAGAACTGGTGCTAGGAATAAGAGATCGGAGTTAACAAAGATGTAACTCTTAAGGCCCCGTCACATGCAGCGACGTATCTAACGATATCTCACCGGGGTCACGGATTCCGTGACGCACATCCGGCATCGTTAGTGAAGTCGCTGCATGTGACAGGAAGGAATGACCGTTAACGATGGAAAATACTCACCTTATGGTCCATCGTTGACACGTCGTTCATTTTTAAAAAAATTGTTGATTGTGGAGGACGCAGGTTGTTCATCGATCCCGAGGCAGCACACAACGCTACGTGTGACACCTTGGGAACGACGAACTGCAGCTTACCTGTGGCCGCCGGCAATGCGGAAGGAAGGAGGTGGGCGGGATGTTAAGTCCCGCTCATCTCCGCCCCTCCGCTTCTATTGGGCAGCTGCTTAGTGACGCCGCTGTGATGCCGCACGAACCGACCCCTTAGAAAGGAGGCGGTTCGCCGGCAACAGCGATGTCGCTAGGCAGGTAAGTACGTGTGACGGCTCCAAACGATTTTGTGCGCCACGGGCATCAATTTGCCCGTGATGCACAAACAACGGGGGCGGGTGCTTTCACCAGCGATATCGCTAGTGATATTGCTGCATATAACACCCCTAAAGGCCCTGTCACACACAGAGATAAATCTGCGGCAGATCTGTGGTTGCAGTGAAATTGTGGACAATCAGTGCCAGGTTTGTGGCTGTGTACAAATGAAACAATATGTCCATGATTTCACTGCAACTACAGATCTGCCAAAGATTTATCTCTGTGTGTGACGGGGCATTTAGATCTCAAAATTGGACAACAGATCAGAATAATTTGTTTCCTAATTTAATTTCTTATGTTATAGTTTAAAAAAAAAATCTACTTTCAAAATTATATCATAAAAAATAATAACATTGTGTTTATTTTTAGCCGATGACTATATCAGGAGTTCAGATGGACATCTAATATCTTCAGAATTTAAAACAGATGATCAAACTATCACACATGATACATATGAAGAGTATGCTCTTATCCCAGATATACCTCCAGTCCTTCCTTGGAAAGCTTTATCATCTGATCTTTTCAAACAAGTCCAAAATTCCCATTTATCACAGAATTGTAAGCAAAATAAAGGTTACAGAAGGGATGTGGAACATGAAACAGCTGCTACAAGGGAGAAACCATTTTCATGTTCAGAATGTGGGAAATGTTTTATTGGGAAATCAGTCCTTGTTAGACATCAGAAAATTCACACAGGAGAGAAGCCATTTTCATGCTTAGAGTGTGGGAAATGTTTTATTCAGAAAATAAACCTTGTTACACATCAGAAAATTCACCACACAGGGGAGAAGCCATTTTCATGTTCAGAGTGTGGGAAATGTTTTATTTGGAAATCAGATCTTGTTGTTCATCAAAGATGTCACACAGGGGAGAAGCCATTTTCATGTTCAGAATGTGGTAAATGTTTTATTAAGAAATCACACCTTGTTGGACATCAAAAAAATCACACAGGGGAGAAGCCATTTTCATGTTCAGAGTGTAGGAAATGTTTTATTCAGAAAATAAACCTTGTTACACATCAGAAAATTCACCACACAGGGGAGAAGCCATTTTCATGTTCAGAGTGTGGGAAATGTTTTATTTGGAAATCAAATCTTGTTGTGCATCAAAGATGTCACACAGGGGAGAAGCCATTTTCATGTTCAGAGTGTGGGAAATGTTATATTCAGAAATCAGACCTTGTTAGACATCAGAAAAATCACACAGGGGAGAAGCCATTTTCATGTTCAGAGTGTGGGAAATGTTTTATTCAGAAAATAAACCTTGTTAGACATCAGAAAATTCACCACACAGGGGAGAAGCCATTTTCATGTTCAGAGTGTGGGAAATGTTTTATTTGGAAATCAGATCTTGTTGTTCATCAAAGATGTCACACAGGGGAGAAGCCATTTTCATGTTCAGAATGTGGTAAATGTTTTATTAAGAAATCACACCTTGTTGGACATCAAAAAAATCACACAGGGGAGAAGCCATTTTCATGTTCAGAATGTGGGAAATGTTATATTTGGAAATCAGAACTTGCTAGACATCAGAAAAATCACACAGGGGAGAAGCAATTTTCATGTTCAGAATGTGGGAAATGTTTTATTCAGAAATCACACCTTGTTGTTCATCAAAGAACTCACACAGGGGAGAAGCCATTTTCATGCCCAGAATGTGGTAAATGTTTTATTAACAAATCAGGTCTTGATTACCATGAAAAAAATCACACAAAATAAAGCATTTTTATGTTCTGAAGGTGGAAAATGTTATTCTCAGAAATCAGATCTTGTTAAACATGTGAAGGAGCTGCACAGAGAAGGAACCTTTTTTATGTTGTGAATAATTGAAATGTTAAACTAGTAAATCAAGTCTTGCCGACATCTGAGAACCAACAGAGTGGAGCAGCCATTCTTGCTTTCAGAATTTGGCAAATGTTTTTATCATTAATCAGGTCCCATTGTCAGAGGAGTCACACGGGAGAAGCCATCATGTACCATAATTCAAAGACTTTTATCCAAAAATCAGCTATAATTATTGCTTAAGTAAGAATTGGTGAGGGAAACAGCCATTTTCTTTTTTTAAACTTATCGTATTTTTCAAACCATAAGAATGTGGTCATGATGCACTGTTATGGGCGAATCTGCTGCTGACATTGGTACAAGGGTAATATCCCCCAGTTTCTCTGTGTTTGATGACTTTTCCTTTAAATAGTGCTTATAACAAATCTGTGGCTGCCTTTATTATTTACTAAAACAGTGAAGAGCCACCGATTAGTGAATTTTTTTAAATATAATCCAGTACCAAAACATTTTGAAGTGTCCCTAATGTCCCCCAAAAGGAACTTCCAGGTTGTGAGATCCCACAACCCTCAGTGATCACTCATAGTGGAAGAGTGAGCTCTACGACTCCAGCTCTGCAGCTTCCTTCTTAAGCAGTTCAGTAAAACCCTAAAAAGTATGTGACCGCGCTGGATTAGTTGAGAGAGCAGTGTCTCATGCTTAGAGCAGCTGCAGAGATTTGTGGGATCCCGCTCTACACACTAAGATCCCACAAAATGGAAATTCAAGTTCCACTTCGCTAGTAAGTTGGGCATTTCGAGAGGCTTTATGAACATTTGTGAAAGGTTTTGATACTAGATTATATTTAGATAATTCACTAATCTCAGGTTGCCCACTGCTTTATTTACTAAAAAGCACAGCTCCAGATTGGAGATAGGAACTCTTCAGTATATCATATTGTATATAATTGCATTTCAAAACTTGACTTTATTAATAAATGCTTGTAAATGTATATTCTTGATGCCTGTCTTTCTCTATTGTTTAGATGTGATGATTTTGCCTCAGAACCTCTGGAGTTGAGGCAGAGCTGTAGGCATTTAGCACAAAAATAGTGAGGGGATGTCACAGAGTTGTCATGGCCGGCAGAGAATCCAATGGCAGAAGTGTTGGAAAATCCCAGAGATTTGCAGAATGTGTTGTTAACTGACAGCTCTCTGTTTCTGCAGCAGCGGACTCTATGACTCTGGGAAATTGTCATTTTTTTCCTCTCAGTTGCCAGTCTCTGACTTCCTTTATAAACCTCACCCTGGGGTGCTTTGGGTGAGTGTAATAGTTGATCCTGGCTGTGGTTTGCAGCGGTCGTCTCCTTTTGTTGTTCCAGAGACTTCTGTGGTAGCTGCTCCTAAGATAAGTGTTTGAATTTTGCTATGTACCTGGGCTCAGGTGGTAGCATTTGTGTCTCCCCTGTATTGTTTCCTTTTGTCTCCCTTAGCGCTGGTGGTGTTGACAAAGAGCTCATACCTGCTGTAAAATACTGAGTTATTATGAATATTTTCCTCATAATATAACTCTACATACATTCATAAACTGTTTGTATAGTAATCACAGGCCTTAGCTTGTATGAAGTGTGTGTGAGTTTGGGGAACTTCTGGCCAAGCATCTGACATGGTTAAATCAAAGCTGACTGACAGCTCAGTGCTATATTCATCTAGCCGAGGTCTGGAATAGCATTGAAGCCCATCTAAGCATTACATTAGGTCAAAGGTCAACTAGCCTCAAAGAGCTTCTATGCATTCTTTAGGTCAAAGGTCAACTAGTCTGGTTTTGGAAACAGGTTCTGCGCAGGACACTGTGTCTGCAGATTTAGGACCACATGACAATGACTTAATGCATGGGCTAAAACTGAGAATGAGTTATATTGGGTTTTTGAAGACATATTTAAAGCCATGTAAAGACACAAGTGAGGAAAAGAGGGTGTGGTGAAATGTATTTAAGCTTGACTACACTTCATAGAGTTTAGAATACTGACCATTCTCAACCAGATGGAAGACTGCCATGACATCACAGCTATGTAAGATAATGGACTCTTTATCTTTTTCTCTCTTAACTCAAATCTAACTAAGCCAAGCATTATTTTTCTGTAATCATTTTTCACCTTTATTGAATAAACCCACATATGGTTTGCACCTCTATTTCTCTTCAATCACTATATACTGGCTAAGCATAATATACGTCAAATCCTATTTTTAACACTTTGCGAGCTTCAGCCTGAATGATTGGGAGGCACAGCTGTTTTTCCTGTGTGTGGTGAATAGTCACTTCCACACTAGTTCTTGCTACGGGAACTTTTTTTTTTTCTCTTTTGTTACGCTTTCCCTGACCTTTTGTCCACAAAGGGGGGACGGGTGGGGAATAGTGACGAATCTGTCCAAAAGACTGCAGGAAAAGACTACACTGTGCCTAAATCAAACAGAACCTTAGAAGAGGATTGACGTAAAGACTGCAAGGAGGTCGTATGTGTCGTGCCCTGACGGACATCTGAGGACAGCCAGGACCATCGACCCACAGATGGTTGGACCCATTCCAGGACAACGCATCACATCACATATAGGTGAGAAATGGATTTTATTCATGATTATTCTAAGAAAAGTAATGTGGAGTATACATTTGATCATAAGCATACTGATGCTCAATTATGGTCAAATCTGTACCGGCAATGTGAACTTGAGAATAATAAGCTAGATAAGAATTTTTTTTACTGTAAAAAAGTTGCAGAAAAAGATACAGAATGTATTGGGCATGGTCTATACTTATAACTCTATGGTGGGTGGCGCACAACCAACACACAACATCTGCATGGTGACAGACACATCCAATACAACGGACACACACATAGCAGATGCAGAAACAACAGATTGTCCAAATTGTTCAGTATTGGCTGAACATATTGAACATCTGGAGGATCAATTGGAAGTTAGAGCAGATTTAATATCAAAATTACGTAAGGATATAAAACATGTGTCGGCCAATACAAGAGAAAATAAGAGGGATGCCTCAGCATCACCTGCCTCAGGTTCAGATGTTCCTGACCAGTTAAATACTACTGTGGAGGACGAGCTGAACGAGGAGATGCGAAAAAAGAAATTACATGAAAAAGCAGCCCGTCTTAACATTAAAATTCATGACCAATTGAGTCCAAAATGGCCGCCAATGCAGGAGGACGTATCTGACAGAGCTCTGAGACATCCAGAGACATCTGAGCCCCTGCCCGACTTAGATCCATCTGAAGCCTCCATATACCGTCCCTGAGAGCCAGCGGACCCCAGGAGACGAGTATTGTGGGACAGGACCCTACCTGAATCCCAGCAGACATCATTCTCAAGGGAATCAAAAAGAGTAAGCTGGGCTCACTGCTTCAGTCCTGGTGCTCGGGAGAAAAAATAGTCCATATAATTATAAAGAACCCCGGCACACAGTATGGAAAAAGGAAAGACAGTCAATGGTTTTTGTGGTATGTTCAGGTTTTATTCAAAAGAAGTTTTCACAACGATTGGAAGTTGCAATACAGTCCTTTCACAACAACAAGGAGTTGTAATACAGTCCGACGTTTCGGCTCTTAAATGAGCCTTCACCAGGGACATTAAAGTACTAGATTGTAACAGGAAAAATCACAGGAAACATAATTACAATAACATCATGTTCAGAGTGAAAACATAACAACAATATTACTCCAAATGGTGTGGTTATAAAATGTGGGAGAATATGTACACATGTTAAAGTGCTATCTTGATGTACATCCGATGGGAAGGGGATTTTAAGAGTGAAAAGGGAGGCTGAGGAGGAGGTGAAGTGAAGGAAAGAGAGAAGGAAGGGGAGAAAGAAAGCAAGAGAGAGAAAAGAAAAGACAGACGAGAAAGAGAGAAGAAAGAAGAAAAGAGACATACCCGTACTGTTGTTGTATAGAGTGGGTCCTGTGCACAACAATAGGAGATGAGAAACTGGAGACTGAAGAGAAAAGGGGGATTATGATCAATGTTGCATCCTAGTCTATGTTGATAAATGATTAGGAAGAATATAGCTTACATTAAATGGATTCAATAGATTAAGGGTCCTCGTGGCTCCAAATGTAAGGACTATAGTGGCTGGATATAGGTGAATGCTATAGGAGGCTAATAGAGAAAATGAAAGTGTTAGGGAGGCGCTATAAGTAAGAAAGTATGAAGGATTAGCTTGTTCACGTACCAATGAGAATCGATGTACTATATGAATGGGCAGAGGCTCATATATAGTAAAGATGCATAAATGCGAGGTATGCTGGGGCACGTATATGATGCTGCTATAAAGGAAATGAACATGTCATGAGATCAAAAAGTAAAATGATCAGTAGTAGATAAATACGGAAAAGGATAAGTGAAACATACCACACTATGTAGAGGGATTACTTCAGGAGTAAAACATAGGACTGAATTCCATAACCAGGCAGCGAGATAACTACCCCATAGGTTATGAGAAGAAGGGGGCTGCAATGTAATATATCAATATCATAGCGTTATAGTTATATCAATGTAAGACAGGAAAAAAGTGAGATGTAGCAAAAAGACATATAGTCACATACCTACAGTGGCAATGAAAAGGTTAAATGACCAAGGAAGAGCCTGAATGCCCTAAAGAGAATACATGTAGATAAGAGAGCATTATAGACTTGGAGAGCATGTAGGTAAGAGAGCATTATAGACTTAGTGGTAATCTGACAGAGTGATAGGGAAACCTTACCTAGAACAGCCTGTGACTCGATTAGTGGAAGCCCAGGGACAAAATTAATGGACCCGGTTTATATGGGCAGTGTGTGAGAGAGCGTCTGTTGTCATATCCGGGTTGGGGAAAGCCGGGAGGTGGTGACGTGTTCGCGCATGCGCATTGCGCCGTACTCGCTCTGCCCTCCAGGCTAGGGAACGCAGGCGAGCGATGCACAATGTACGCATGCGCTGTGCGATAAGGTGACGTGCGGTCACATGGTGCCTTCCTATTCATAGACGTGCATTCCAGGGTGACGTCAGGACAGTGGTGGAGCGTGCTACTGGTGTAAGGAAGTGTGTGCACGCTATAGGACCAGTGAGGAGGTGTTCTAGGTTATCTGGGGGAGAAAAAAGAAAATTATTTAGATCATTATAGTGACATACAATAACGATTTCATGGGTACTCATTATGTGAATGAGGAGGATTAATAGGATATTCAAGGTGCAAGTTACAACCATGTTAATATAACATATACATATGTATGTACATACATAAAGAGTATATCTCTGATAAGGAAAAAATAGATAGTCATGTGATAAACATTGAAAGCACCATCATGGTGCAGGAGGAGTATCACCTGGGTCAAAGGTTTCCAATGGACAGTACTTATATTATGGACAATTGTTAAATCTGTTGTAATAGATAATACAAGCATTGGAAATAGAAGACATAATAAATGAGATAATCAACCATAAATGTAATAGATGTAATAGATAACCTAACAGATAACTTCATATTCCCTATTGAGACCTAAAGGTTCTAGGGCTTTGAGTGTATGGATCCAGTAGGCTTCTCGTATCTTGAGTTTAGTGATCCTATCGCCCCCTCTTCTGATAGGGGGAACATGTTCTATGACTTGGAACCGTAGTTGAGATATGGAATGATTGTGAGAAATGAAGTGAAAAGGTATGGGTAGAAGTGTTTGTTTGCAGCGAATTGTGGATTTATGTTTACTGATGCGGTCTCGGATATGCTGGGTTGTTTCCCCAACATATCCGAGACCGCAAGGACACTTGATCAGGTAAATAACAAATGAGGACTCGCAGGTAAAGAAACCCTTAATAGGAAATCGTTGGCCTGAATGTGGGTGCGTAAAAGAGTCACCCTTAGTGATGTTCGAACATTGAGTACAATTTAAGCAGGGGAAGGTGCCCTTGCGTTGTGATGTCAAGGTACGTTGAGTAGAAAGAGGTGTGGTTGATCCAATGTCGGCTGTTACCAAATGGTCCCTTAGATTCTGAGATCTTTTATGGCAAAAGAGTGGTGGTTGACTGAAAGCGGGAATGGAAGGATAAGATTGCGACAATAAGGGCCAGTATTTACGTATGGAGTCTCTAATAGGTGTGTTGAAGGGATGGTAGGTTGAGACAAAAGGGATTCTAGAGACCTCCTTACTAATCTGTGAACTCCGTGTGGGTGCCGGAGATTGTTGGGAGATGTGTAAGGGATAGCCTCTCTCTTGGAATTTGCGAGTCATCTCATCATGGCGAGCTATACGAGTATTGGGATCAGTCACAATACGGGTAATTCTGTGGTGTTGTGAAAGTGGTAGAGAGTTTTTAACATGCCTAGGGTGACAACTCGTGTAGTGTAGAAGGCTATTTTTGTCAGTGTCTTTTGTATAGAGATCAATGGAAATGGTACCTGTGTCATCCAAAATTACGGTGGTGTCCAAGAAATGGATGGAAGTAGGATCCTGATGGAGGGTGAAGGTCACATTCGGTATACAACAGTTTAGAAAGATTAGAAATTTATCCAAAGTTTCTGCTCTGCCCTGCCATATGACGAACACGTCATCTATATACCTTTTCCACGTTACGACATGTGTCTGGAAGAGTGGAGAGTTATAGATATAGTGTTCCTCAAACCAGGCCATAAAAATGTTGGCATATGGGGGTGCCATATTAGACCCCATCGCTGTGCCTCTCCGTTGTACATAGAACTGATCTCCAAAAAGGAAAAAGTTTTGTTCAAGGACTATGTGCAAGAGGTCCTGGCAAAAAGTATGTTGCTGATCGGAGAGGTTACTATAGTGTTCAAGGAACCAGTTAACAGCCTCTATACCAAGATGATGATCTATACTGGTATAGAGGCTGTTGACGTCAAGTGTGGCTAGAAGGCAGTGAGCTGGTATGGAGCCCAGGGATCAAATATGGATTAGGAAATCAGTTGTATCTTTTAAATAGGAAGTGATACTTGGAACCAAGGGGGATAGGATCCTATCAAGAGTGATGGCCAGGGGAGAAAGGATCGAGTCTGTGGACGCCACAATTGGACGGCCTGGTGGTCGCGTGAGATTTTTATGTATCTTAGGAAGTACATAGAAAACAGGTGTGATGGGATTGGTTTTCTGCAAAAACTCAGCTAGTTTTTTGTCAATAGTACCAGTCTGTAGATGGTAATTGATAGTGGTGGAAATGGTCTGCCGTATTTGGGAAGTGGGATCTCTGCTGATGGGTGTGTAGGTAGCAGTGTCATGAAGCTGATTGTGGATCTCTGAAAGGTAGTAGGTTTTATCCAAAACCACAATAGCCCCACCCTTATCGGCTGGTTTAATAATTATTTGGGGATTGTTTTTCAGATTAGTGATGGCACGCGACTCATCAGGAGTGCAGTTGTGGTTGAGATGAAATTTCCCTAGATGTATGTCATTGAGGGTGCGATCAATCTCGGTTGTGACTAAGGAAATGTATGTTTCCACTGGGTGATAGTTCTTAGGGGGGCAGAAACTGCTAGGATTACGTAGGCCTAGGGTGTTCAACTTAAACATTTCAGTGGACCCAGACTTGTCAGGTTCAACATGGCAATCTTGGGAAGTATTGAAATGTACTTTAAGGCGGAGATTCCGAAAAAATCTCCTAGTTTCCTGATCTAATTTGAAGGAGTCGAAAGACGGGGTGGGGCAGAATGATAGTCCTTTCTGTAGTACAGCTGATTCTCTAGGGGAGAGGTTATAGGAGGAGATATTGTAGACCAAGTTGGTCCTACCTGTGATCGGGTCGTGATGGTTCGTAGTCCGAAGTCCCTTGCCCCGCCGCGTCTTCCTTTTGGAGGTTGTCTTGGGCCTAAAAAATGAGAGGAACGAGATTGATTGTGTTCGCTGTCGGAGCTGTTGGAAGATAGAGTAATGTCCTTGATAAGGGGTACGTCGTGGTTGATTGTAACTTGAGGAACGCCATGTGTAGACTTGGTTTTTCTGGTAGTCCTCTAGGTCTCGCTGAAATTTCGTACGTTTACGTGTTTGTAAGGATTTCCTAAATTCCGAGATTGTTGCTTCGGTCTTGGTCTTAATATTGTTATATTCAGTGGGTGATAAGGTATTCTGGAACTGATGTTCGATGGTAGTGATGTTGGCACCGATGTCCTCGATCTCCTTATCAAGATATTCAATGGTCAGTAATATGAGGTCCATGGAGCATTTATTTAAAATGCTCTCGTACTTGTCGCAATAGGAGGTATTCTCTGAAAATAATGTAGGTCGAAGGGGAATACGTAGTCCACGTGGAATCCTTTTAGCCTTGTGGTACTCCGCCAAGGTGATGTAATGTAGCTCTAGAGCAGTATGTCTGCGTAATTCTTTCTCGTAATCCTTGCTTCTGATCTCTTCAGTTGGAATTGAGAGAAATTGGTTTGAAGCAGTTACTTTGGAGAGAATAGCGGATGTAGCTTCATCATTATTTGAAAATGTGGAGAACGACATATCAGAAAAATCGTGAATGGAAGCAGGAGCACCGGCCAAAATATTCAGACAATCAAAAAGAGTAAGCTGGGCTCACTGCTTCAGTCCTGGTGCTCGGGAGAAAAAATAGTCCATATAATTATAAAGAACCCCGGCACACAGTATGGAAAAAGGAAAGACAGTCAATGGTTTTTGTGGTATGTTCAGGTTTTATTCAAAAGAAGTTTTCACAACGATTGGAAGTTGCAATACAGTCCTTTCACAACAACAAGGAGTTGTAATACAGTCCGACGTTTCGGCTCTTAAATGAGCCTTCACCAGGGACATTAAAGTACTAGATTGTAACAGGAAAAATCACAGGAAACATAATTACAATAACATCATGTTCAGAGTGAAAACATAACAACAATATTACTCCAAATGGTGTGGTTATAAAATGTGGGAGAATATGTACACATGTTAAAGTGCTATCTTGATGTACATCCGATGGGAAGGGGATTTTAAGAGTGAAAAGGGAGGCTGAGGAGGAGGTGAAGTGAAGGAAAGAGAGAAGGAAGGGGAGAAAGAAAGCAAGAGAGAGAAAAGAAAAGACAGACGAGAAAGAGAGAAGAAAGAAGAAAAGAGACATACCCGTACTGTTGTTGAATAGAGTGGGTCCTGTGCACAACAATAGGAGATGAGAAACTGGAGACTGAAGAGAAAAGGGGGATTATGATCAATGTTGCATCCTAGTCTATGTTGATAAATGATTAGGAAGAATATAGCTTACATTAAATGGATTCAATAGATTAAGGGTCCTCGTGGCTCCAAATGTAAGGACTATAGTGGCTGGATATAGGTGAATGCTATAGGAGGCTAATAGAGAAAATGAAAGTGTTAGGGAGGCGCTATAAGTAAGAAAGTATGAAGGATTAGCTTGTTCACGTACCAATGAGAATCGATGTACTATATGAATGGGCAGAGGCTCATATATAGTAAAGATGCATAAATGCGAGGTATGCTGGGGCACGTATATGATGCTGCTATAAAGGAAATGAACATGTAATGAGATCAAAAAGTAAAATGATCAGTAGTAGATAAATACGGAAAAGGATAAGTGAAACATACCACACTATGTAGAGGGATTACTTCAGGAGTAAAACATAGGACTGAATTCCATAACCAGGCAGCGAGATAACTACCCCATAGGTTATGAGAAGAAGGGGGCTGCAATGTAATATATCAATATCATAGCGTTATAGTTATATCAATGTAAGACAGGAAAAAAGTGAGATGTAGCAAAAAGACATATAGTCACATACCTACAGTGGCAATGAAAAGGTTAAATGACCAAGGAAGAGCCTGAATGCCCTAAAGAGAATACATGTAGATAAGAGAGCATTATAGACTTGGAGAGCATGTAGGTAAGAGAGCATTATAGACTTAGTGGTAATCTGACAGAGTGATAGGGAAACCTTACCTAGAACAGCCTGTGACTCGATTAGTGGTAGCCCAGGGACAAAATGAATGGACCCGGTTTATATGGGCAGTGTGTGAGAGAGCGTCTGTTGTCATATCCGGGTTGGGGAAAGCCGGGAGGTGGTGACATTGATCATAATCCCCCTTTTCTCTTCAGTCTCCAGTTTCTCATCTCCTATTGTTGTGCACAGGACCCACTCTATACAACAACAGTACGGGTATGTCTCTTTTCTTCTTTCTTCTCTCTTTCTCGTCTGTCTTTTCTTTTCTCTCTCTTGCTTTCTTTCTCCCCTTCCTTCTCTCTTTCCTTCACTTCACCTCCTCCTCAGCCTCCCTTTTCACTCTTAAAATCCCCTTCCCATCGGATGTACATCAAGATAGCACTTTAACATGTGTACATATTCTCCCACATTTTATAACCACACCATTTGGAGTAATATTGTTGTTATGTTTTCACTCTGAACATGATGTTATTGTAATTATGTTTCCTGTGATTTTTCCTGTTACAATCTAGTACTTTAATGTCCCTGGTGAAGGCTCATTTAAAAGCCGAAACGTCGGACTGTATTAAAACTCCTTGTTGTTGTGAAAGGACTGTATTGCAACTTCAAATCGTTGTGAAAACTTCTTTTGAATAAAACCTGAACATACCACAAAAACCATTGACTGTTTTTCCTTTTTCCATACTGTGTGCCGGGGTTCTTTATAATCATTCTCAAGGGAGGCCTGGGACCACGCTGCAGACGCTGAGACCAGGAACGCGGTGAAAACCGCCCAGAGGAAGGAGAGCCGATGGGTGAAGAGGGAGCAGAGGCTTGAAAATCCGGGAAGAACACAAGGGAGGAAGGGATACCCAGAAGTCCCAAAGCGGAGGAGAAGCAGACACTTACCCGGCCTGGAGGAGGGAGAGACGCTGGAGCGGAGTGGAGCACGAGCCGGACACAGTGAGGGGGAGCCGCCTGGTGACTGTCGGGCCTGAGAGAGAGCCGGCTGGAGGCAGGCAGTGAAGTGACAGGTGAACGGCAAGAGAGAGGAGGCTGGTGAGTGGAAATCCCCCGTGCATAGGGGCGACAACCAGCCGGGTAACTGGCTGGTCCTAGGACGCATACACCCCCTGGCTCTAAAGCCAGTGCCACGCACTAGAGCACCATTACCCACTAGGGCTGTAAATTAACCCTCACCCCAGCAGCACGAGTCGCACTGCTCTGATAAGAAGCACAGGGGCTGCACACGGGTGTGGAGGAGTCTGAGGCTGGTTTCCCTGGAGGGGAGGGAGAAGAGGGAAAGCTAAGACCTCCAGAGAAGAAAGTAAGCCCTGAGATCTGATAACATCCAGTGCCCTTATAACATCTGAAGAGTTAACCCTTGACTCAAGTCTGACCCTGTGGCAGTACAGGGAGAGGGGTGCTACGGTTCCCTCTTCCATGATATAAGTAAAGAAGGGAGAAGGAAGAAAATTCGGGGCAATGCTGCAGAATTGTCTTTTCAGAGCCTGCCTTTTCTCTATATAGAAAAATCCCTCACTTTCTGCACTGTACTCTGCTGCCATCTTGTGGACATTGGAATAATAGCTTGCTGCAAAGAGATTTTCACGGAACGGAGCCATGAAAGAGATGTACACCCCTGTATAATGTCTGAGTAGAGGGGGGCTTGTCTTACCGCCCAGATAGAGGACATAAGTGAACAACTATAACTTTAACGGTCTTACATCTATAAACAATATTGAAAGGCGACATAATATATTGTACAGACCAGGTGACGATCTGGCTGGGGTGAGGAGGAAAAGAGGTCCAAGCTGGTCATATAGATTGAAAGGGGGGCAGTCGTTTGTGACCCCTCTAGACAAGTTTCTTACTAAAAGAGACTGTGCTGTGAGTGACCCCATGCCACCAAAGTCACGACAACAATCAACCCATAAAAGCAATCAAGCGAAAAATAAAACTACGCGGTCGGGTTCCGTGGATATGGACCTAGACTCTACGCCTTCGCTGTCTGCTTTGGTGTCTCAACAGGAAGACGGAGGAGGGTCACGCGACTCCCCATCAGAATCTGAGCCGGGAGATATGGAGCACCATTTTGACCACAGAAAATTAAAAAAGTATCTGGATCTCCTTCCTACCAAGGAAGACTTCAGATCCCTGATCTCGGAAGTAAAACAAACCTGTAAGTCAGAGATTAACTCAATCCGCCAAGATGTTGGGCTACTAGCAGATAGAGTGGACTCGGTGGAAAGGGATCACGATACCACTAGACAGTACATCATCAAATTACAAAAGAACGTGACCTCTTATGCTCGGGCTCTGAGTGAAACTAACAAACATCTGGAGGACCTAGACAACAGAGGGCGCCGTAATAATATCCGAGTGAGAGGCGTCCCTGAGGCTACAGGTAATGAAGACGTCCATGCCATACTTGAAACCATATTCAACACTGTACTGGAGCGCCCTACAACTCAAAGGATAAAATTGGACAGAGCACATAGAGCATTACGCCCCAGGGGGCCTCAAAATTACTCTCGTGACATTATTTGCTGTGTCCATGACTTCCAACTAAAAGAGTCTATCATGGCCAAATCCTGCACTTCGGAGGGAATTGAATATAAAGGGACTCGGATCCAATTATTCCCTGATCTATCTTGGATCACCTTACAGAAAAGGAGACATCTGCAGCCACTACTTGCATCCCTAAAAGATAAGGGCATCCGATACCGCTGGGGGTTCCCGTTTGCCCTCAGCCTCAAAAGATGGTCGTACGGCTGTGCTACGCTCTACTCAGGACCTCCCAGCCTTCTGCACTGACCTGGGAATCCCTTCGCCCTCCCTGGTAGACTGGGAATTAGAGATGTCATCCAATCCACCCCGTCCGATCTGGCAACACGTGGACTCTAAGGGGGGTTCTCCCTCATCACGGCCTAAGGCACGACCGGCTCCGACCTGAGACGACAATTTTATTTTTTCTTTCTTCTAGGAACAGGAGCCTTGAGTTTGAGTCTCTGGTTTCAGGCTGTAGTCCCCCCCTTGGGGGGTGGCTTCATACCCTCCCCAATTTATTATAAGGACTTTGGTTGGTCTTTTCTTTCATAACTAGTTTTTCACTTTCTTTTTTCTTTTCTGATATTGATATATCTGGTTACGATTCCTCATATCATTTGCATTGGTTTGCTACTAGGGCGGTGAGAACCGAATGCTCCCCTCTCTTAGATGTTTAGAATCTAGCTTTAGACACTGACTGTGATAGCAGTGTGTCCATAGCCACAAACTCCCTTTAAGGGTTAGAGTTACCCTGGTTCCTCCTACGGAAGAGTTGGTATAGGAGGTTAGGGTTTAGATATTGGTAAAGTTTTAAATTATGCCAATTTTTTCTTCTTTGACCCTGACCGGGGAGGACGGAAGCGGAGGTGAAGGCTTTTGCCTGTGGCTTCACTCCTCACCGGTAACATTTATGACATGTAAATGTTATGCTTTATATGTTATGTGTTTTGTCATTGTCTTTTACCATTCCTTATGTGTTTACCCTGATTGTAGTGAGGGAATCTTTTGTACCCCATTGAGAGCCATCCATCATGGGCCGTCAGGCAAGTTTGAGATGGGCAATACCCGGTTAGCCTTTGTATGTAATGCTAATTTTGCTTTATACCACTATAACTTAAAATATGGTTAAAATTTTAACACTAAATGTTAAGGGTTTAAACTCAAACATTAAGAGGCGAATGGCATTAGGTGAGATGCGGACCCAGCGAGCTGATGTGGTTTTCTTGCAGGAAACGCATTTGAATCTCAACGGGAACTGCAATTTCGCCAAACACCTTTACCCTACGATTTTTTTAGCCTCTCAGGAAAGGAAAAAAGCCGGTGTGGCAATCTTGATATCAAGGACCTGTCCCATTCAAGTTACTACCTCCCTGGCAGACCCACAGGGTAGATACCTTATCCTACAAGGGACATATAAGGAAGTTCCAATCCTTTTGTGTAACATTTATGCCCCTAACACCTCCCAGATCCTTTTTTTGAACCGGGTATTCCTCAAATTAACACGCCTTCCCCCCTCAGTGTGGATAGTGGGTAGAGATTTTAACACTATTTTCTCTGACTCTTTAGACAGGTTGACTATTAACAATCAATTGTCGAGCCCGTCTCAACGTAAATTGACAGCTGCCTTTCGAAGACTGATCCGCAGGTTTGCCTTATTTGATTTGTGGCGAGTTAAACATCCCTCAGAAAAAACCTTTACCTTCTACTCTCCCCCTCATGGTACACACACCAGGATCGATTTCTTCTTTGGCAACATTCAGGCCCTTAGATGGACGAGCAAAGTGGATATTGGTGCAATAACGTGGTCAGACCACGCGCCAATGACTCTCACCCTAGATCAGACAACCCAACGTACAAGAGTCTGCCACTGGAGGCTCAATGAGTCCCTCCTCAAGAGAACTTCCTACAGAGACAAACTGGAAGCAGGATTGATGGAATACTTTGAGAACAATGAGGGGTCAGTGCCCAATTTTTCTACTATCTGGGAAGCCCATAAGGCCGTCTTTAGAGGGCAATGCATAGCTTTAAGCTCCCAAATCAAAAAAGATAGACTTTATCAGAGAGATCAGCTCCTTAAAAGTCTCAGAGACTTAGAAAATAGGATGACCCTTAACCCATCAATACGTACCCTTAGAGGTATAGTAAAGACTCGTGCCCAACTGAAGGACCTAGAGGTCAATATAACAGAAAAATTACTACTCTATAGCAGGCATAAATACTATGACAAAGGAAATAAATCTCACTCTCTTTTAGCCCGCCAACTTAGGGAGGAGAGGGGGAACTCATCCGTTTATGCCTTGAGAGATTCGGGAGGGAATACGTTATATGACCCCACTAAAGTTGCAAAGATTTTTCAGGATTATTTGTCAAGATTGTATTCTTTGCCCAGCACCCTTCCTACAGACCCAGGAAAACAGAGGGAGCTAATCCACTCCTTTCTTGAGCAGTGTAAGCTGCCTACCCTTACTAAGAATGCTGTAAACACACTGAATAAAGAAATCACGTGTGAAGAGGTAGGAGAGGTGCTTAAATTACTTCCTAATGGAAAATCACCGGGTCCAGACGGCCTGACATACTTCTACTACAAGGCATTTGCGGATCGACTTACCCCCTATTTAGTTAAATTATTTAATAGCTTCCTCACGGGCTCCCCTATACGCACAAGTATGTTACATTCATATATTACGCTTATACCCAAACCTGGGAAGGATGCTATGGAATGTGCCAACTATAGGCCCATAGCACTCCTTAATGCTGATTTGAAAATCTTCACTAAACTACTAGCTCTACGCCTTTCAGTTCTACTTCCTCACCTAATACATAAAGACCAGGTGGGTTTTGTCCCATGTAGACAGGGAAGGGACAATACTAGGAAGATCATTGACTTAGTAGAGGTTGTTAATAAGACAGAGAGTGAAGCACTCCTTCTTAGTTTGGATGCGGAGAAGGCGTTTGACCGTCTGGGGTGGCCATTCATGTTCGAAACATTGCATCAATTTGGAATTTCGGGTCCATTTATTACTGCCCTGAAAAGTCTATATTCATGCCCCTCAGCTTCGGTGAAGCTTCCTTATGCCACATCTCAACCCTTTCAAATACACAACGGCACTCGTCAGGGATGCCCTTTGTCCCCCCTTCTCTTTGTCATGTGTATTGAACCATTGGCTGCTGCTATTCACAATGACCCTAATATACATGGAGTAATGGTACGAGATAAGGAGTTTAAGCTATCTCTATATGCGGATGATGTCCTATTGATCTTGTCCCAACCACATATCACCCTCCCGAATTTGCATTCCTTATTACTACAATTTGGAAGGCTGTCAGGGTATAAGGTCAATCAGAACAAAACGGAAGCTCTGCCTCTTAATATTCCACAGGAGCGGGTCTCCTCCTTACAGGAAAACTACAACTATAAATGGAAAAACATATCCTTGACATACCTTGGGATACAATTAACATCTAAGTATAAGCTCTTGTATCAGCAGAACTATCCTAGTTTATTTACTGAGATAAAAAGGCTCCTGCTCAATTGGAACAAGCTCCCATTGTCTCTGTTTGGAAGAATCTCTGCAGTCAAAATGTCTGTTCTGCCAAAGCTACTTTACCTGTTTGAGACCCTACCGGTGTGTGTGCCATACAAAGAATTGCGCAACATTCAGTCTAGTATACTTCAATTTGTTTGGGCCCATAAGAGACATAGAATCAAGAAAACAACATTATTTGACAGTAAACTGAGAGGAGGCCTGGGAGTCCCTGATATTACTAGGTACTATTGGGCAGCACACTTACGTCACATCCCTGCATGGTCTAATCGCAGTGCCTTCTCTAGATGGATGGAAATAGAGAAGTTATGGCTAGCCCCAATACACCCTAACTCCTACCTTTGGGGCACCTCATCTAATAAGCCTGACCCACATACCCTGGGCCCTATAGCCTTTACGAAGAGGATATGGGACTGTTGTGTCAAAACGTTTCCACTTAAATCTGAACACTCTCCATTGACTTCTTTTCTTTTTAATCCCAGAATGCCAGACGGTATGCAGGGTACAGCGACTAAAACGTGGTTTGACAGGAAACTCTTTTGCTTTGCTGACATAGTAGACGCACACTCCAGAGTCCTTCTCCCATACGCCACCATAGCTGCTAAATTTAATCTCCCAGGCAATTCCCAATATCGGTATTTACAAGTTAGACACCTGATGCACTCCCTTTTTACCTCCTTAGAAGTCTCTATCCCTACACTTTTTGAGAGATTGTGCAGAGCTGGGGCCTCTACTAAAGGCCTCATCTCCGATATATATCGTATTTTAATGGCTCCGTGCCCAGAAGACAAGCCAAATCATACATATATGAGGAAATGGGAAGATTTCCTTGGTGAGTCCATTCCCTTGTGTATGTGGAAGCGGATCTGGGATACGGCCTCAAAGACATCTTCGTGCTATGTTTATAAGGAAAATCAGTATAAATTACTTATGTATTGGTATCACACCCCATCACTACTACATAAACTAAACCCAGCTATACCTGACAATTGTTGGAGGTGTGGAGCCACAGGAGGAGACATACCGCACATATTCTGGGTATGCCCCAATATCCAGTGTTTCTGGAGGTTGGTGCAATCTCTTATTTATAAAGTAACTAACCTTCGGATTCCCCTGGATCCTAAATTCTATTTATTAAATATACCACTTGCTCAGCTGGGGAAAAGAGTGAAGCGGTTACTATTACACATGACCACAGCAGCTAGATGTCTAATTGCCCGTAACTGGAGGTTGGCCCATCCACCCTCACTTACAGATCTCCAATCTCGGATCCAAGATGTGAGAAGGATGGAGTATTTATCTGCCCTGTCAAATAACACAGTAGATCTTTTTGAGAGTGTTTGGTCACTTTGGGATACTTATTGGGCCAACAAAGAATAACAGTGAAGTACGGCCTTGATGGAAGCCTGATATAATAATAATAATAATTTTATTCATTTATATAGCGCTATTAATTCCACAGCGCTTTACATACATTGGCAACACTGTCCCCATTGGGGCTCACAATCTAGAGTCCCTATCTGTATGTCTTTGGAGTGTGGGAGGAAACCGGAGCACCCGGAGGAAACCCACGCAAACACGGGGAGAACATACAAACTCCTTGCAGATAGTGTCCTTGGTGGGATTTGAACCCAGGACCCCAACGCTGCAAGACTACAGTGCTAACCACTGAGCCACCGTGCCGCTGATATGCTCACCCTCCCCAATCCATCCCCCCTCCCTTATGTTTCCCTGTCTAGTATTGTATTGTTCGTCTTGTCATATTCCCTGTTTTCAGTGTATTAGTGGATAATATGGATACTGATTTCTGGTTTACAGTTATTGCTAACAAGCTTGTGAGACATATCTATGCATCCATGTACTTTTTTTGTATCTGTTCTAAAAACTTAATAAAACATTCAGTTATAAAAAAAAAAACAGACGCGGTGGAGCAAAAAGACGGTTGAAATCTATAGCGAGTAGTCAAATCATTAAACAAAAGAAGCGCTGGCTGTATGACTTTAACAATTACAACACAAATCTGTGCTTCAGTGCTAGTGTGTGTGCCCTGATGGCCGACACTGATGTCGGTGATTAAGTTTTACTGAGTTGTGCTAAAGCCATAAATGCAGCCCTGGGTATTCCTGAGGAACAACTAATAAGCTTTAGCGAAGTTGTGGATTTTGAGAAACTTCTGGGTGTCAACATTAAAGTACTGTACTACAGTCAGGGTGACTGGCGTTACTTTTAATCAGGTAAAACATCTGGTACTAAAAACATTTTCATATTGCACCATGATAATCACTACTACGGTATCAAAAATATGAAGGGTTTTATCGGTGAGGATTACTTTTGTGAAAGATGCAATTCGGTGTTTCATCACAAATTTAATCATTCGTGTCAATATTTTTGTAAAGCTTGTCAAAGAGAGAGTTGTGTGGAGAGCATTGATGCACAACACCCACCTCGTTGCCCTATCTGTCGGATTTTTTGTCGCTCGAGTGAGTGCTTAGATCATCACACACATTTAGCTACAGATAACCCAACATTCTGCAGACTTAAAACATTTTGTGATAAATGTCATCATTTTGTGTTCAAAGATAGTGAGTCCGAGCATAAATGTAAAGGCATGTGTTGTCCTGTTTGTCGCATACGTCTAAATGAATTTGATGACCATCTTTGTTACATGCGGAGGTATGTACCAAAGGAGGAAACAGAACAATATATATTTTATGACTTTGAATGTATGCAAGAGACAGGTACGCACATACCAAATTACATTTACGCAACAAGATTGCATGGCTGTCCTTCCTGGGAGTTTGAAGGTAAATCGTGTACTCATGACTTTGTACTGTTCTTTACAAGCGGTAAATTTTCAGGTCATACATTTATAGCCCACAATGCCGGCAGATACGACGCTTACCTTATTGTTAAAGAATTGATTTCTGAAAAACTCTGCGGAAAATTGATATCCCGAGGTGGACGCCTCTTGTGTGTAACGCTGCCTGATTTGGATATACGATTTATAGACTCTCTAAATTTCATCCCCATGAAACTTAGTAAGCTACCACAGGCTATGGGTTTTTCAGGTTCAAAAGGACATTTTCCCCACTTTTTTAACACCGAAGAAAATCAAAACTATGTGGGGCCCCTACCCGCTGTAAAATATTATGGGGTAGAGTACATGTCGCCTAGTGAGAAAGGGGAATTTATGGAGTGGTATGAGACCCAGGTAAATACAACTTTTGACTTTAAGTCTGAACTAAAAGCTTATTGCAAGCAAGATGTTGAGATTCTGAGGCGCTCTTGTGAACTCTATAGAGAGCGTGTTATGGAGATGACGCAGAAAAATATTCAAATATACTGTAAAAAGGAAAAGAAAAAGATTGAAGTGACCAGATGCATTGATCCTTTTCAACTCGTGACCCTGGCCTCTGTATGTATGGCAATGTACAGGTTTAAATTTCTTCCAAAAAACACAATAGCCATTTTACCTGGGGATAATTATCACAAGACAAAAAAACGTTTCTCGTCCCCCGCTATTCAGTGGCTCATGTATGTAGCACACACAGAGAACATAACCATTCAGCATGCTTTGAGAGGCGGTGAAAAACAAGTCGGAAAATATTTCTTAGATGGTTACGCCTATGTTAACAACAGTCACATAGCGTTTGAATTTCAGGGCTGCTTTTACCATGGATGTCCTGTATGTTATAATGAAAATGACTCAAATAAGGTCACAAACACATCCTATGGTCAATTATATTACGCCTTTTTAGCTAAAAAACGTTACTTGCAGTATTGCGGCTACACAGTGAGAGTACTGTGGGAACATGATTGGAATGAAATGGTTGAAAAAGATTCTAATCTTCAAACATTTCTTGTCCAAATGGAATTCCCCAAACCCTTAGATCCCCGCGATGCACTTTATGGGGGCCGTACTAATGCCATTAAACTTTATCACCAACGGGAATCTGGAGAGATGCTACATTACTATGATTTCACCAGTCTGAATCCCTTTGTAAACAAAACTAAAACAAATCCTGTTGTTCATCCTCATATTATCTATGAGAACTTTGGATTTATTAAAAATTACTTTGGTCTTGTCAAAGTCAAGGTCTACCCTCCAAGGGATTTATTTTTTCCAGTTCTTCCGGTAAAACTCAACAAAAAATTAATGTTCCCCCTTTGCTATACATGCGCTGTCAATTCACAAACTGAGGACTGTACACACAGTGATGAGGATCGCTCTCTGACAGGAACTTGGTGCACAATAGAGGTTGAGATGGCAATAGAAAAAGGATATAGGATTGCACACATCTATGAAATTTGGGATTTTCCTAATACCAGTGATACTCTGTTTGCGCCGTACATTAAATTACACCTTAGGGATAAGCAGGAGGCTTCCGGTTATCCCAGCTGGTGCACTGATGATAACAAGAAACAACAGTACATTGACACCTTTCTTGAAAAAGAAGGTGTACAATTACGATCTGAAAATATAGGAATGAACTCTGCAAAGAGACAGATCTCCAAGCTTTTCTTAAATTCTTTATGGGGAAAGTTTGCACAGAGATCTAATTTATCATGTACCAGCATTATCAGCGATGCTGAAGCCTTGTTTCATCATGTTTTTTTACCATACTATGACATTTCAATGTTGCATTTTATTGATGATGAGACAACCACAATTGACTGGAAATATACAGAGGGACATCACACTGTCAACAAAAACACAAACATTTTTATAGCGTGTTTTACAACAGCGTATGCCAGACTAGAGCTATACTCTGTTCTGGATAAATTGCAGGAAAGGTGCCTATACCATGACACAGATTCTGTTATTTTTGTGCAGAAAGATGGTGAGTGGAGTCCTCCTTTAGGGGATTACCTGGGGGAATTGACCAGTGAGATACCTGATGATACGTACATCACTGAATTTGTATCTGCAGGTCCAAAAACTTACGGATACAAACTCAACACTGGTAAAACTGTCTTAAAAGTGAAGGGTATAACGTTAAATGTTGGTAACAACCAATCTATTAATTTCAACAGTCTAAAAGATCTAGTTCTGGACTACCCGCGTAATTCTGATTCTGAAACACAGAAACGAATTATCGTTGAACAGCCAGGAATTGTGAAAAATAAAAAGTACTGGGACATTGAGACAAGACCATTACGCAAAACACAAAGGTGTGTTTACACAAAACGACGCCTATTTGATGATTTTACTACCGTACCATTCGGCTATTAGTTGTGACTTGTGATGGATACCCGTCTGCAACACCCATCTCCTGCATTCTAGCAGGTCCATCTAATTCTGGAAAAAGTTATTTTGTAAAACAACTGTTATATAATATTGACACTCATTTTTCTCATAAGCCTGATAATATTGTTTGGTTTTATTCGTGCTGGCAAAAACTATATGACGAAATCTCTCTTTCTTTTCCAATCATCAGATTTGTGGAGGGTCTGCCTCATACATTTGTAGATGATGAATTATTCCCTCCCGAAAAGGTAAATTTGACTATTGTTGATGATCTCATGGAGAGCGCGAGTGATAATAGTGAAGTAGAAAAAGCTTTTACCAAGTATGTACACCACAGAAATCTCAGCATTTTCTACCTGGTACAAAACATATTTTGTCAAGGTAAGAAAAGTCGGACGATAAATTTAAACACAAAGTACATGGTACTTTTTAATAATCCTCGGGATAAATTACAAATTGTTACGTTAGCGCGACAGATGTATCCAGGAAAAACACGTTTTTTCTTAGAAGCTTTTGAGGATGCAACGCGGGTACCTTATGGTTATTTGATGCTAGACTTAAGAGCCGATACCCCTGAGGATCTTCGCTTGAGGACGGGCCTGTTTCCACCAGCTTTACCCGCTGTGTATGTTCAAAAGAAAAATACTTCTAAAAAGTGAAATTTGCGCAAAATCAGACATTCTATGCTGTGGACATAGTGATGTAAAGATGTCTGAGAGAATCCGACGTAACTGGGATCTCTTAAAAACCCTCGTGAAGGCCCCTCCTGCTGTCAGAAAATCTATTTTGTGCAATGCAAGTCATGATTTAATTACAGCCATAGGGGAAATTGCATTAAACATCTTAAAAGGCCGTATTCCTCTGAAAGAACGCCAAAAAAATATACTAAAAAAATGGCGTAAAGCTATAAGAGCCATGAGTAATAAGTCCCACAGCATAAAGAAAAAGAAACGTATACTAAATCAGACCGGTGGGTTTATAGGTCCTCTTTTAGGCTTTGCGATTCCGATAACAAGTCTTCTCGCCGGTAAATAATGGAACATACTGAGAAAATGTATCTTGTTCCTAAGCAGGAACTAATTAAACTACGAGCCCCTATTACAGACAACATATGACAGAGTGTAATCCATCGTCTCGATGCTGAAATTAGTGAAATTTTACAAAGACGTGACATACCGGACGACATCAAAATTAAAAAATATAGTGATGTACTACAGAGATACTTGGTTCATGCTAAACACGATGCAAAGGAATTATCAACTTTAAAGTTTATTAACGCTCCTGAGATTGATCATCAACAATTGTCGAATTCAGAAACTGATAATAATACAACCGTTAATGAAATTGTAAGTCATGTAAATCCGCGCTATAAAAAGAACGCAGAATTTTTACTAAACAGACTGTTGCAGAACAAAAATATTACATCCTGGAATGATAAAAGTGAATTTATATTCAAAGGAAGTGTAATTCCAGGCTCTAACATGATGGATTTGGTATGTAACACAACTCAGAGTCACGCCCTGACCAACAGGAATTTACCTCGGGGCTGGGATACATTTATGCAGGCCATGGCTGAGTTAAATATGCCCTCCACTGTTGTGGGTAATTCCACTACCAGAGAACAGTTAGATCGATTAAAAATACCATTGAATGAATCTGATGGTACATCTAAATCTCGAACTCTGTTCACACCGCGACGTGTGAACCATCCTTTACACTCCTCTCCAATAGGTATTGCTCAAGGCCCTTTGAGGATTAAAAAAAAGAGTATCACCGATTCTACAATCCACGTGGCTCACTATGTAACGACAACTTTGATTTGTGTATTGCGGATGTGCAATTGTATTGATTTTTTGATATTGTTCACATGATAATTGCTTTGATATTTGCTGTGTATTGTGGATTTGGTTCAATAAACATTATACTATTATATGAAATAAAATGGCTTCTCTCATTTAATATCGTGGCTACTCGTATCAATAAGACTCATGGGGAACATTATACTATATATAATTCTACTGACAATATCATGGGGAACATTCTACTATTATAGGAATAAAGTTTCTTTTAATGGGTAATCGTGTCAGTAAGACAATTTGATATCAATGATACACTTTGGATATCAATTTGATTAACGGAAAATTACAGTATCAAAATACCTATATAAAAGAGAACAATTATTGGACAGATAAATAATAGGACAGGATTAAGGGGAAACATAACAACCTAACAAATAAATATCAGATGATAGCCATTTGATATCAAAAGGATATCAGATGATAGTCATTTGATATCAAAAGGATATATCAAAAGGATATCAGATGATAGTCATTTGATATCAAAAGGATATCAGATGATAGTCATTTGATATCAAAAGGATATATCAAAAGGATATCAGATGATAGTCATTTGATATCAAAAGGATATCAGATGATAGCCATTTGATATCAAAAGGATATCAAATGATAGCCATTTGATTAAGGGGGCGTGTTTAATACACTTTGATAGGGGCGGGGAAACTGTCAGATTTCTTTTGATGACTTGTCCCCCACCCCTACTACTTGTGCTTATGTAAAGTAGACATGTGGGAAATGTTATTTATTAACTATTTTGTGTCACAGAAATCTCTGGTTTAACGGTATAAAAATTCAAAAGTTTAAAATTGCTAAATTTTCAAAATTTTTGCCAAAATTCAATTTTTTTCATAAATAAACGCAAAAAATATTGTCCTAAATTTGGTACTAACATGAAGTCCAATATGTGACGAAAAAACAATCTCAGAATCACCGGGATCCGTTGAAGCATTCCAGAGTTATAACCTCATGAAGTGACACTGGTCAGAATTGCAAAATTTGGTCTGGTCATTAAGGTGAAAATTAGCTCCGTCACTAAGGGGTTAACATTAGAGATGAGCGCGGTTCGAGGTTCTCCAGTTCGCGGCTCGAGTGATTTTGGGGGCTGTTCTAGATCGAACTAGAACTCGAGCTTTTTGCTAAAGCTCGATAGTTCTAGATACGTTTGAGAACGGTTCTAGCAGCAAAAAGACCAGCTAATTCCTAGCTGGCTTTCTGCTGTAATAGTGTAAGTCACTCTGTGACTCACACTATTATGAAATTTCAGTGTATAGTGTGCGGGAACAGCGCATTCAGATCACTGCTGTATGGATAATGGCGATCGTCATTTTTTTTTTTTTCCTTGTCTTTCTTCCCTAAGCGCGCGAGTGTAGTGAGGCGGGCCAGCATGTCAGCCAATCCCAGACACACACACAGCTAAGTGGACTTTTAGCCAGAGAAGCAACGGCATGTGTCATAGGATGTCCATGTCACATGTCCCTGCAGTATAAAACCGGACATTTTCCTCCAGCACGCCATTATCTGCCTTCTGCGTCCTTGGTGTCAGTCATCACTGGCGCAGCTCCTATCGCCGATACTGCTGTGTACGCTCTATACACAGCGCTGTACAGCTTAGGGATAGCACTTTCTATCAGTCCTTTTAAGGGCTCATACCGGCAGGGTCAGAGCCATAGGTGACAGGTCCGTGAAAACAGAGTTTAACAGCTACACAAGATGACATGTCTGTGTAGCTAAGGTCAGGGATTTCCTCGCTGTATTTCCCCATTAGGAGGGATAGAAAGGCAGGCTTCCTTTCCTCTACCCAGAGACCCACAACCCTGCCACTGTACCCTCCTACCCTTTGCACACTCCAACTCATTGTTACTAAGCCATTATACTAGCAAACACTAAGTGAACTTAGTGTCATCCTAAACGTGGCTATTGGACTTCTGTATAGTCCCACTAGTGCAAAGATATTTGCAGCACGTCTGCCTGCATTGCACACTCCAACTCATTGTTACTAAGCCATTATACTAGCAAACACTGAGTGAACTTAGTGGCATCCTAAACGTGGCTATTGGACTTCTGTATAGTCCCAGTAGTGCACAGATATTTGCAGCACGTCTGCCTGCATTGCACACTCCAACTCATTATAACTAAGCCATTATACTAGCAAACACTGAGTGAACTTAGTGTCATCCTAAACGTGGCTATTGGACTTCTGTATAGTCCCACTAGTGCAAAGACATTTGCAGCACCTCTACCTGCATTGCACACTCAAACTCATTATAACTAAGCCATTATACTAGCAAACACTGAGTGTACCTAGTGTCATCCTAAACGTGGCTATTGGACTTCTGTATAGTCCCACTAGTGCAAAGATATTTGCAGCACGTCTGCCTGCATTGCACACTCCAACTCATTATAACTAAGCCATTATACTAGCAAACACTCAGTGTACCTAGTGGCATCCTAAACGTGGCTATTGGACTTTGCTATAGTCCCACTAGTGCAAAGATATTTGCAGCACGTCTGGCTGCATTGCACACTCCAACTCATTATAACTAAGCCATTATACTAGCAATTTATGCTGCCAGTTTAAGGGCCGTAGTTGCATTGTCAGGGATATTTATTCTTTATTATTCTGCTGTTAATAAAGCTAGACCACCGCTGCAATCTACACCACCTCTCAATTTTTACTACCACATTTTCAGTGCACAATCTTGTCGCAATCAACATGAGTGGCAAAATGACAGATGCTGGTGGAAAGGGAAAGAGGCGTGTTGGAAAAGGAAAAAAAGGGTTTGTCCGTGGGGAAGGTGGCAAAGCTCCATTATCATCTGCTGAAGATAGACCATCTACCAGCAAAAGTAAGATGTCTACTACTTACCGTGGACAATCCGATGTGCTCCCTTTTTTACGGACACGAACAACAGGAACAAAGGTAGATGATGGCCAAAAAAGCAAAATGCTTGAATGGATCTCAAGTGGTCCAACAAGTGCCCTCTCAGCCACTTCAAGTACCGCATCCAAAAAACACCAGTCCTCTGAGTTGTCATCCCAATCAAACTTGCTTTCTCCCAGCTCTGAAGTCTCCATCCGCCCTGCACAGTATGGTGGAACTGAGATGGCTGAGTCTGCAGAGCTGTTCACTCACACTATAGCCTGGGAATCAGAGGTCTGCTCCCAAGCTACAGTGAGTACAGACCAGGAAATGGTCTGCAGTGATGCCCAGAACCTTTGTGACTCTGATTCAGGCCGTGAGGACCAAGTTTCTGAGCATAATGTTGACCCTTTGTCACAAACTGTAACACCTGTGGTTATAGACAATGAGGAACATACTGATGAAGATGAGACACAGATACCCGATTGGGATGACAACTTAAATATTCGGTCAGGGCAAGAAGAGGCTCGGTCTGAGGGGGAGGGGAGTGCAAACACAACAATTGATGATGAAGTTCTAGATCCCACCTACTGTCAACCCCCAGTCAGGCACTCGAGGAGGTCAACAGAGGCGGTGGAGGAGGATGCAACCGACGACGAAGTTACCTTGCGCCTTCCTGGACAGAGTCGGAGCACTGGTAGCACGTCTACAACTACATCCTCAGCCACCACTCTGCCTCTGAGCACTAGTCGGGGGGCTCAGCAGGTCGCATGCCCTCTAAGCCTTGCCTAGCCTGGTCCTTTTTTGACATAGAAAAAGATCGCCCAAATTATGTGATGTGTAAAATTTGTCGTGATTCTGTTAGTAGAGGGCAAAACCTCAGCAGTTTGACAACTTCTTCCATGAATCGTCACATGAATAAATATCATAGGTCCCGGTGGGAAGCTCACTGTGCTGCAATGCGGCCTAGCGGAGCGAACCATCCACGGCCTGCCCCTTCCAGTGCATCCGCGCGCTCTTCATCTTCTAGGACTGTGGGGACAGCTGTCACACCTGGTTTTCCACGCACAACTTCCACCACTGTAACCGCAACAGGCACTTTGCTTGGTAGGTCGTCAGTTGGTTTGGAAGGGGAAACAAGTGAGTGTGCACAGCTCTCTCAGACATCGATAGCACCAACATTGGATGAAGGCAACATCATGTCTCCGCCTGCACTTTCCTCACAAACCTGCATTTTTCCAGGGACACCCTACTCAACACCGTCTACACACAGCAGCCAGATCTCAGTCCCTCAGATGTGGTCAAATAAAAGGCCATTTCCTGCGACCCATGACAAAGCTAAGAGGTTGACTCTATCCCTCTGTAAGCTCTTGGCTACCGAAATGCTGCCTTTCCGCCTAGTGGACACACAGGATTTTAGAGACCTTATGTCTGTTGCTGTGCCCCAGTACCAGATGCCCAGTCGCCACTACTTCTCTAAGAAAGGTGTGCCCGCGCTACACCAGCATGTCGCACACAACATCACCGCTTCCTTGAGAAACTCTGTGTGTGAACGGGTGCATTTCACCACCGATACTTGGACCAGTAAGCATGGACAGGGACGTTACATGTCGCTGACTGGGCACTGGGTAACTATGGTGATAGATGGTGAAGGGTCTGCTGCACAAGTCTTGCCGTCCCCACGACTTGTGTGTCAATCCTCTGTCTGTCCAAGTTCTGCCACTGCTTCTGCCTCCTCCACCTCCGCCCCAAGCCTGCCTGGTCAGGCCACCAGCGTTCTCACTGCGCAAAAGGAATCACGCACCCCTCATTACTATGCTGGCAGCAGAGCACAACGGCATCAGGCGGTCTTTAGCTTGACATGTCTTGGGAATAGGAGTCACACAGCTGAGGAGTTGTGGTCAGCTCTGCGGTCAGAGTTTAATAAATGGTTGTCTCCACTCAACCTGCAGCCTGGTAAGGCTGTGTGCGACAATGCTGCAAACCTGGGTGCGGCCCTTCGCCTGGGCAAGGTGACACACGTGCCTTGTATGGCTCACGTTTTGAACCTTGTCGTCCAGCAATTCTTAACACACTATCCCGGCCTAGATGGCCTTCTGACCAGGGCACGAAAACTGTCTGCTCACTTCCGCCGTTCAACCGCCGCAGCTGAGCGACTTGCATCTCTCCAGAAGTCTTTCGGCCTGCCGGTTCATCGCCTGAAATGCGATGTGGCGACACGCTGGAATTCGACTCTCCACATGTTACAGCGACTGTGGCAGCACCGCCGAGCCCTGGTGCAATACGTCATGATGTATAGCCTGGGCTAACGAGATGCAGAGGTGGGGCAGATCACCCTGATGGAGTGGTCTCAGATCAAGGACCTATGCACCCTTCTGCACAGTTTCGACATGGCGACGAATATGTTTAGCGCTGACAATGCCATTATCAGCATGACAATTCCAGTCATTTACATGCTGGAGCACACGCTAAACACTATTCGGAGTCAGGGGGTGGGACAACAGGAAGGGGAGGAACTACAGGAGGATTCATATGCGCAAGGGACAACAACATCACCAAGGTCCAGACGTTCATCATCACCAACGCAGCAGGCATGGGACCATGGGGGACAGGGATCAACAAGGGCGCATAGTAGCAGGCGAAATGTTGAGGGAGGTGCAGGAGAACATGAAGAAATGGAGTACGAACTGTCCATGGACATGGAAGACTCAGCAGATGAGGGAGACCTTGGTCAAATTTCAGTTGAAAGAGGTTGGGGGGAGATGTCAGAGGAAGAAAGAACGGGTAGCACCTCTATGCCACAAACACAGCGTGGACTTGGTCCGCATGGCTGCGCAAAACACATGAGTGCCTTCTTATTGCACTACCTCCAACATGACCCTCGTATTGTCAAAATTAGAAGTGATGATGACTACTGGATTGCCACACTATTAGATCCCCGGTACAAGTCCAAATTTTGTGACATAATTCCAGCCATAGAAAGGGACGCACGTATGCAGGAGTATCAGCAGAAGCTGTTACTCGATCTTAGCTCGGCTTTTCCACCAAACAACCGTGCAGGTGCAGGGAGTGATTCTCCCAGTTGTAACTTGACAAACATGGGATGGTCTCGTCATCTTCAACAGTCTACCCGTACCAGTAGGACTGTATCTGGTGCTGGTAACAGCAATTTTATGGAATCTTTTCATAATTTTTTTAGACCCTCCTTTGCAAGGCCACCAGAGACAACAAGTCTGACACATAGTCAACGGCTGGAGAGGATGATACAGGAGTATCTCCAAATGAACATCGATGCCATGACTTTGCAAATGGAGCCTTGCTCCTTTTGGGCTTCAAATCTAGAAAAATGGCCAGAGCTCTCCAGTTACGCCTTGGAGATTTTGTCGTGTCCAGCTGCCAGCGTTGTCTCTGAACGTGTCTTCAGTGCTGCTGGGTGTGTGCTGACAGATAAGCGCACGCGTCTGTCCAGTGACAATGTGGACAGACTAACGTTCATCAAAATGAACAAGTCATGGATCCACCAGGAATTTACTACCCCTGTGTCATCCTGGGGAGAGTAAATGCTTGTGGATTTGGAATGTGCTTGATGCAAATCAAAACATCCTGTTTGCAACTAGGGCACAAGTGCTGCCACTGATAAGGTGTCTGTGTGGCCCAATTTTTTGAAAAAAGGGAGACTCCGCTTGGAGTAACCCTTGCTTGCTGTGTTTTTTAAAAATGATCCAAGATGAACAGAGCTGGGATCAGGAAAGACTTTGCTACCTACCCCGGTGTCATCCTGGGGACGGTTAAGAATAGCGTATTTTTGAATGTGCTTGATGCAAATCTAGCTGTGAAGTGTACAACTGGGGCACAACTGCTGCCACTGAATGGGTGGGTGTGTGTGGGGCCCAATTTTTGGAAAAAAAGGGAGACTCCGCTTGGAGTAACCCTTGCTTGCTGTGTTTTTTTAAAATGATCCAAGATGAACAGAGCTGGGATAAGGAAAGACTTTGCTACCTACCCCGGTGTCATCCTGGGGACGGTTAAGAATAGCGTATTTTTGAATGTGCTTGATGCAAATCAAAACATCCTGTTTGCAACTAGGGCACAAGTGCTGCCACTGATAAGGTGTCTGTGTGGCCCAATTTTTTTAAAAAAGGGAGACTCCGCTTGGAGTCACCTTGCGGTGTTTTACATGATTTTAGAAGGGCATGCCATGCCTATATCTGTTTCTCGTCCTCTTTTTCCTCGTAACGCTGTTTTGTTTTCACATGAGAATTTGTCCTTGTCACTTTCCCATGTGTTTGTGTTGTGTTGTGAGTTGTTTGTCACCTTTTGGACACCTTTGAGGGTGTTTTCTAGGTGTTTTTATGTGTTTGTGAATGCCTGCCATTGTTTCCTATGCAGTTCGAGTTCGGTTCGTCGAACATTCGACGAACCGAACTCGAACGGGAGCTCCGTTCGGCGAACCGCCTCGAGCCGAACCGCGACCGGTTCGCTCATCTCTAATCAACACTCCCCACCAATAACTAATATTATTTAATTCAATTAAAATTCATTATTTCAACATTCCTTTTTGTTTTTAAAACTGAAGAAATGTTCATTAATTACATTCCTCCATGGATTTTTCTTCATTGCTTCCTGAGCGGCTTCATCTGTATTTGCACAACATGAAAACCCGCAGGCGGACCGCCACCTCCATGGCTTCTAACTGGGTCTGTTTAGGGCCCTTATACAAAAAGACATTTTTTAAATGTTCACACATATTGCTTTTTTTGCTTATATGAACTCCTTCTCGTACGTTAACCTCATATGTACGATTGCCGCACGCGATCTCTGCACACACACTGTATATTATGTCTGCACTACTATATGAAACCTCTCGACACTTCTTACCCATAAGGGCTTTCCTGCTCGCGGTCTCTGAACATTCGCACTGCATATCAATTTTTGCACAACCCGTCACTATACACACGCAATTTTTTATTTTTCTTCAGTTTTCGCCTTTTCCCTTTTGAGAAATAATACACAATTGTGAGATTCAAAATTTTTAATTATTTTTCTTTTTTTTTTTTTCTATTTCTGTAATATCATCATCAATTTAGTTTTTCAACACAACGTCTCCCATTTTTTAACACAATAAATACCATAACCTTTCTTCTCTTCGCATTGTTTACCATGATCCCCTATATAGGGCTGTGGATAGAGCCTCCAGCCAGTGTATTACTAAGATCCCCAGTCAATTCCACAGTTCTAGACTCTCAGCATTCTGTTATATTTCCAAGAAATATTTTTGTATTATTCTTTTTCTCTTTTTCCTTTTTGCTTTTTGTTTTGTAATTTCTATATTGTTGCGATATTTGTTACACGTTCAGGACTTTTAAGTTGTCTTTTAATACATTATGTTTTAAATCTTGTTGCCGTTATTTGATAAGTCGATTGTTGTAAAATAATGAGTTATTATGAATATTTTTTCCATAATATCTCTACATACATTCTTATAATGTATGTATAGTAATCACAGGCCTTAGCTTGTATGAAGTGTGTTTGTGAGGTTGGAGAACTTCTAGCTAGCATCTGACATGATTAAATCAAACCTGGCTGACAACTCAGTGCTATTTTTCTTTGTGGTTTCTTAGCGATGGACTGGAATTAGCATTGAAGCCCTTCTAAGCATTACTTTAGGTCAAAGGTCAACTAGCCTCAAAGCCTTCTATACATTCTTTAGGTCAAAGGTCAACTAGCTGGTTTTGGAAAACCTGTTCTGCGCAGGACACTACGTGTGCAGATTTAGGACCACGTGACAATGACTTAATGCATGGGCTAAAACTGAGAATGAGTTATATTAGGTTTTTGAAGACATGTTTAAAGCCATGTAAAGACACAAGTGAGGAAAGGAGGGTGTGGTGAAATGTATTTTAGCTTGACCACATTTCATAGAGTTTGGAATGCGGACCATTCTCAACCAGATGGAACACTGCCTGCATAACATCACAGCTATGTAAGATAATGGACTCTTTCTCTATCTTTTTCTCTCTTAACTCAATTCTAACTAAAGCCAAGCATTATTTTCCTGTAATGATTTTTTAACCTTTATTGAATAAACCCACATATTGTTTGCACCTATATTTCTCTTCAATCATTATATACTGGCTAAGCATAATATACGTCAAATCCTATTTTTAACAATTGTCCCGCCAGTATTTGACATACAGCGGCCGATCCTCTGACGTATCTGTATGTATATATATATACATATATATATATATATATATATATATGTTCTTTCCTCTGTAGTAGACTGTTGATTTTTCCTTGATGTCCTGATGAAGGAGACTGAGTTCTCTGAAACACGTCGACCTGAATAACAGCATAAGAAGATGAAATAATCAACATCTGATTTTCTGGTGATAGCGCGGCATACACCCGATCTTTCCCCCGTTACGTCTGAATTTGCTTTCGCTGCCACCATCCTTTATGTGCATTTAGGAGTTGTGACTGGCACAACCCTTATAGGTTAATGAAATTACCAGGTAAGGTAACAGATAAGCCAAGGTAAGACCCTGTCCTGCGCTTCTATCCACAGTATTTCCTACGTACACTGTGATGTTTAGGCAGAGACTGAGTGAGTTGCGTGATGAGCGGTGAAGTCTGAAGTCACCTGAGGTGAAGTTACCTGCTGTCACAAGTGGGGGACCGTGGGAACCTCCACCTGTGGCCACGGCTAACCTGAGTGACGTCACCACTGATCGCTACTCAGTTTCTGCCTGAACCTCACAGCGGGTGGTCATGTGCCATGATCACGTGCTGTGACTACATGTAGCAGAGCTTGAATTGTTGTGTAACCTCGTATGGATTATGTTGGACTTGCACAGGTGTTTTGGGGATTAATAAAGTGGTAAAAGAGGGTATCCGCTACATACACTGTGTACACATGGCTCCGCTACATATACATTGTGCACCCCCGGCTCCGCTACATACACAGCTCCACTACTACACATAGCACTGTTCAATACACATCGTACACATGCGGCTCTGCTCCATATACATCGCACACACATTTTCAGCGAATTGTGATCAAGACCGATCAGGTCCAAATGTTTTTCTTCTAAAGTCGCTCAACAAATCTTCTCCTCACCTGAACTTATTGTGACGCCCAGAGACCGGGGTACCCAGCACCGGATCGGGGGTCTATTTCTTGAGGGGATGTCACGAGTGGCTCGACCCGGGCTGTGGTTTCAGGCGATGCACAGTGCAATGGGGGGTATTTACAGGGGATAATTAAAAGTTTATAAGAGTTTTTCGTGATGCCACCCGGAATAAATGTGGCTATTTATGGCCACTGCTGCCAGTAGCTGGCCGGGGATGATGATGTGGGGCAGCTGAGGTGGAAAGCCCTTTCCGGGTAGGGCTGTGGGTCCCAGGCAGGTGAAGTAAAAGTCAATGGTGGTTATAGATAATGGTATTGTGAGGAGACTTTAGGGGCGCAGACACTTACTTGATCAGCAATAGGTTTTTTCAGCTTCGATGGTCCCAATCCTGGATAGGTGGCTACTGCCCAAATGAGAGACTGAGGCGCAGGCAACGTTTAACCGGTTTACTTCAACAAAAAACTGCATAACAACAAGTCCCATCACCGGAGTCTGTATAAGGAGGACTAAGTTACTCTGCCCTGCCGGGTCCTTGGCCTCCTACTTTGCGCTGTCTGTGTGTGGCCTGCTGCTGTGTGTGAACTAGCTGCCGGCCCAAACTGTCCCTCCCGGGTCCTATTTCAACAGGCAACTTGAGTCCTTTTCCTCTGCTTACCCCTTCCGGGAGTACCGCTGAACTCTCTGGATGCTGCTGTGTCTGACCCTGATGAAGCTTGAATCGCCTTCACTTTTCCTGGTTGCTGTATTGTGTAATACTAATGCAGCCACGAATCCGGTGTCCGTATTTGCGCCTTTTCAGGGCTAGATATTAATGGCTACCCGGTTCCTAAAATGTTCATCTTCTCTGTCTCCTCTTCCTCAGACCAATGGCTTGGGCCTGGAAATTGTCAGTCTCTCCTAAGGACCTCAGAGCAATTTCTCAGTAACTACTCCTCTGAGCATCCCGGCTCCAACAGAAAAACTAAACTGTCAATTTTACCTCAGATCAGAATATATCTAGGGGAGTCTCTTGAGCTCCCCCTTCTGGCCAGAGGTGGTAGTGCGGTGTCTGCTCTAGTGCTTGTGTTGAGTAACTAATGATGGTTTTACTGTGGATAATACCCCTAGGAGTGCCACATTATCAATAAAGAATTAAATTTAGCAAAGATTGAAATGAATTTGAAGGGGTCACAAACATACGCAACAGGGGTCACATACATACGCAACAGTGGTTTACTATAACCGTCCACTGACACCGCGCCTCATCCAGTGTGTGCACGCCAATATAGGAGTATACTGAGGAGCTGATCATGTGACCCCTGACTCCTCCCCTCCATGTGACATCATCACAGGTCCTGTAAGCACAGAGCAGCCATATATCTAGTGTGCGGCTCTGCAGGTGGAGGTGTGTGGAGATTCCCCATTACTGGGGCAGGCGGCATTAACCCCTTCAGCTCTGGGACTTTCTTGGAGTTTTTCTCTCTCTGATTTCTATGAATCGTGAGGTTTTCATTCTTTTTCCTCTGATAGATACAAACGCCCCAACTATGAGAGGCCGGAAGTGAGGAAACCCGTCTGCCCTCAGTCCTCAGCCCCTTTCTGCCCTCAGTCCTCGGCCCCTTTCTGCCCTCAGTCCTCGGCCCCTTTCTGCCCTCAGTCCTCAGCCCCTTTCTGCCCTCAGTCCTCGGCCCCTTTCTGCCCTCAGTCCTCGGCCCCTTTCTGCCCTCAGTCCTCGGCCCCTTTCTGCCCTCAGTCCTCGGCCCCTTTCTGCCCTCAGTCCTCGGCCCCTTTCTGCCCTCAGTCCTCGGCCCCTTTCTGCCCTCAGTCCTCGGCCCCTTTCTGCCCTCAGTCCTCGGCCCCTTTCTGCCCTCAGTCCTCGGCCCCTTTCCGCCCTCAGTCCTCGGCCCCTTTCCGCCCTCAGTCCTCGGCCCCTTTCCGCCCTCAGTCCTCGGCCCCTTTCCGCCCTCAGTCCTCGGCCCCTTTCCGCCCTCAGTCCTCGGCCCCTTTCCGCCCTCAGTCCTCGGCCCCTTTCCGCCCTCAGTCCTCGGCCCCTTTCTGCCCTCAGTCCTCGGCCCCTTTCTGCCCTCAGTCCTCGGCCCCTTTCTGCCCTCAGTCCTCGGCCCCTTTCTGCCCTCAGTCCTCGGCCCCTTTCTGCCCATGGCCCCTTCCCGCCCTCAGTCCTCGGCCCCTTCCCGCCCTCAGTCCTCGGCTCCTTTCTGCCTTCAGTCCTCGGCCCCTTTCTGCCCTCGGTCCTCGGCCCCTTTCTGCCCCCTACAGTATAATGTTCCCTCAGAATGTTCTCATTATTTCCCTTATTACCTCCAGTAATTGTATTATTACAGCGGATTCTCTATGATGTTACATCGTCATCTTCTCCCCATTCAGGTCCCTACAATATCGGATCCTCTCAGTGGAGATCTTCTATAGAAGAGAATTCTCCTGATTGCCCCGTGAAGGATGGATATGGACAGGGACAAGATGGCGGAGAGGATATTACACCTCACCCTAGAGATCCTCTTCCGGCTTACTGGAGAGGTGAGAGATTTTGATGACGTCACATTACATCATTCTTATCTATGGGAATAACAGATGGACAGAACTGGAGAGGTGAGGACTCTGGAAATGTCTGGAGTGAGATTTATTACTGTGTCTCTCCATAACCAGGATTACACAGTAGTGAAGAAGACCTCTAGTGACCGCTGTCAGGCCCCTGTGTCTGAGGGATGGGGAAGACCCCTGAGCCCAATCACGGGGCCTCCACCTCACCCCCCGATACATGAGGACATCAGTGACCAGAAGATCCTAGAACTCACCTACAAGATGATTGAGCTGCTGACTGGAGAGGTGACACTGCTGGGAATGCTGGGACATTATACAGTAACGCTATGAAGGGATCGGGGGTGACGGTATCATTGTATGTGTCAGGTTCCTATAAGGTGTCAGGACGTCACCGTCTATTTCTCCATGGAGGAGTGGCAGTATTTAGAAGGACACAAGGATCTGTACAAAGACGTCATGATGGAGGATCCCCGGCCCCTCACATCACCAGGTAATAGACAGGACTAAATACACACGGCCTATAATGATCTGTATGTAAGGAATGAATTCAGTCCCTGTATGTGTCTCCTCTAGTTCTATCCAGTAAGAGGACAACACCAGAGAGATGTCCCCGTCCTCTTCTCCCACAGGACTGTAAACAAGAAGATCCCGATGTTCCTCAGGATCATCAGGTAGATGGAGAGAAGGTGCCATGAAATCTCCCTATGATGTGTAGACGGCTGTGAAGGTCTTGTGCTCAGTCTTGTTTTATCCGCCAGTATTATATGGTTTATACTTGTGTAATGAGAGCCAGGGTTGGTCTGGCCCACCAGGGTAGCGGGGAATCCCCCAGTAGGCCCTGTGCATTATATAGTGCGGGGCGGCTGTACAGGGCCGCGGGGCCGCCTGTGTCTCAGAGCCAGCGTTTATTGGTGGGCAGACTCAGCAGCTCATTCAGGGCCCGCACGCTCTAAGGGGCCCCCAGCCTTTCAATCATTAACTTCAGTGATCGTACAAATTCTGTACGATCACTAACGTTTCTGCATTTGCATGACTTTTAGTGACCTCACATGTGTCATGTGACTCACCAAAGGTCCTACCAGTGCACTGCGGGAGTCCCCAGACCTGCACTGATGAGGTGTGCAGGCCTGGAGACCACGCCAGTATTCAAATGTATGCGCGTCTTTCAGGCACAGCCCGCACCGCAACGGGACGTCATCACTAGAGGAGGAGGACGCGACAGGACTGAGGCAGAGGATCGCGCCTCAGACCTGCATCGACATCATCATCACCGGGGCCGCAGCTGCAGGGATGAAGAGGAGGACGTGCAGGCACAGGTAAGCGCTCCAGAGGAGCCGAAGATGTACAATAATTTTACATGATTGGCTGCGGGTGGATAGGGATGGTGTTATTTTACAAGGGGCATAAAGAAGCAGTGGGGGACTTTATGGATCATATTATGGGTCAGTGGGGGACATAATAGGGCAGTGGGGGACATAATAGGGCAGTGGGGGACATAATAGGGCAGTGGGGGATATAATAGGGCAGTGGGGGACATAATAGGGCAGTGGGGGACATAATAGGGCAGTGGGGGACATAATAGGGCAGTGGGGGACATTATAGGGCAGTGTGGGACATCATAGGGAAGTGTGGGACATCATAGGGAAGTGTGGGACATTATAGGGCAGTGGGGGACATTATAGGGCAGTGGGGGACATTATAGGGCAGTGGGGGACATTATAGGGCAGTGGGGGACATTATAGGGCAGTTTGGGACATTATAGGGCAGTGGGGGACATTATAGGGCAGTGGGGGACATAATAGGGCAGTGGGGGACATAATAGGGCAGTGGGGGACATAATAGGGCAGTGGGGGACATAATAGGGCAGTGGGGGACATAATAGGGCAGTGGGGGACATAATAGGGCAGTGGGGGACATTATAAGGCAGTTTGGGACATTATAGGGCAGTGGGGGACATTATAGGGCAGTGGGGGACATTATAGGGCAGTGGGGGACATTATAGGGCAGTGGGGGACATAATAGGGCAGTGGGGGACATAATAGGGCAGTGGGGGACATAATAGGGCAGTGGGGGACATAATAGGGCAGTGGGGGACATAATAGGGCAGTGGGGGACATTATAAGGCAGTTTGGGACATTATAGGGCAGTGGGGGACATAATAGGGCAGTGGGGGACATTATAAGGCAGTTTGTGACATTATAGGGTAGTGGGGGACATTATAGGGTAATGGAAGACATTATGAAGCAAATTGGGACATTATAGGGCAATGGTGGAAATTATGAGGCATCAAGGATTGTGGAAGGCAGCGTAGTATAATGAGGAGGGGGAGGGGATTTATACAGCAATTTAGTATGGGGGAAATATTTTAGAAAGGGCAAATTTTTGGGGGACATTTTGGAATGGGGCTCTTTGTGAAGCTATTTTGGAGAGGAGCAGTGGTTGGGGGATATTTTGTGCAGGAAGCAATTTACAAGCCCTTCTGATTCCACTTGTTTCCCCAGACATTAAATAAAAGGGGCCATGATGAGGGACGTACATTATTAGTTTATGGTGGCACGTGGGGCATCATTACTGTAGGGGCAAATAAGGGGACATTATTACTGGTGAAATATAGGTTAATTTTGAGGATATTGTCTTCCGTGGGGGGAACAAGAGTCTGATGTAGTGTAGAAATTGGGGAAATAGTGTAGAATGTGCTCTGGGAGTGATCGGCTATAGGTGACTGTTATTTTCTGCAGAGTCGCGTCATGGCAGGAAGAAGTGATGGCGGTCAGCTCCGGATGAAGAGAAAATGTGAAGATGAATAAAGTCAGCTAGAGACGTCACTGGTAAGTCAGTGTGTTATATGAACACACACACACACACACACACACACACACACACACACACACACTATACTTAACACTATTTACAGAGCTCCTGTGTATAATGTCACTGGTGAGCACTGTATTACCTATACACTATATACAGAATTCCTGTGCATTATGGCACTGATGATAATATTAGTGTTATTAGTGTTGTAGTTTTTATTCCTGATCATTATTGTAGTATTATATGTCCTTGTGTGGTAGTAATATGTTCTGTGGTCATGTTGTACTGATATTTATCTCGTGTGCGGTATTATTTGGTCAATATGTGGTGTGGTTAAAGTGTTGCGGTATTTCTCCCTTGATTGTGGTAATATTCGGTTACTATGTAGTCTAATTATGGTGTAGTAGTATTACTCTCTGGTATGTGGTTGCTTTTGATCACTATGTGTTGGTAGTATGTTATCTGGTCATAGTGTCGCGGTATTTCTCCCTTGTATGTGGTATTATTCAGTCACTTTGCGGTCTGGTCACAGTGTGGTGGTATTTCTCCCTTGTATGTGGCTGTATTTGGTCACTGTTTGGTGGTAATATACGGTCTGGTCACAGTGTGGCGGTATTTCTCCCTTGTATGTGGTATTATTGGTTGTGTTGTGTATGGAGGTCACTTTTTCTCTCTATAAGGGGGAGATTATTTACAATAGAAATGAAATACTTAAACATTTAACTCCTCCCTGTCCTGTGACTATTACACTGCAGCACGTATGTACTTACAGAGGTTCTCCAGTGAAAACAAGTAATCACCTTTACTAAGGCTACGTGCACACACTGAGTATTCAGTGAGTTTTTTACCCCAATATTTTAAGCCAAAACCAGGAGCGGTAAAATCAGAGGAAAAGTGTAATAGAAATACGGGCACCTCTTCTGTATTTATTACCCACTGCTGGTTTTGGCTACAAATACTGATGTAAGATACTGACCAAACACTGAACGTGGCCTAAGGATAAGTGATAACTTATTCATCAGTGGGGCCTGATTGCTGGGACCTGCTCCGATCATGCAACTTTTATATCCCATTACACTGGAGCTCGTGTCCGACTCGACCCCTGATCCGTTCATTCCCTCAGTGGCTGCGAGCGCTGGGCTTGTTATTATCTGGCTGCTCCACAGAGGATGAATGGAGCTGCGGTCACACACCCCACCCCACAGAGGATGAATGGAGCTGCGGTCACACATCCCACCCCACAGAGGATGAATGGAGCTGCGGTCACACACCCCACCTGCTGCTGCAAAAAGTTCCCCAATCTTCCGATCGGTGCGGTTTCCACTGGTCTGGTTCCACCGGTCAATAAGTTATCACCAACCGAACCTGTAGATCAGTGATAACTTATTTTCACCAAAGACCCCATGACTGCAAACTACTGTAATTGTATATCCCAGTTATGGATCTACAATATAGATGTACAGGAGCCGCCTGTGTATGTGCCGCCCCCACGCCTGTAGCAGCCTGGCTGCTCGGATCTGGACCCGCTACGTGGCTCAAGGGATCCTCCGGACCCGGGGGTCACGTGGACATGCCAAATAAAAGGGGGATGTAGTTGTACGGGCTTGGCCGTACTCGGTTCGTGACGCCACCCACGGTGTGTGGTGAGGTGGGACACCACCGCTGCTGTTGTGGGGCACATGGAGGAGATGTAGTGACAGCGGTATGTTAACCCCTCCGTGGGTAGGGATGGTTGCCCCGGGGCCCAGTGTCTCTGTGCAGGGTATGGCGATGACAGGGGGCTGCGCACCCGGACGTAGCAGAGGACAGTTTGTTACTCAGTCACTGAACCACACGAGTCTTTTGGTAAACCAAGGGTGCTGATGGCCGGCCGCCATGGCCGGTTGTACTCTGGTCCCCCACCCGGGCTGATGGTCGCCGTCTTTACCCTCTGCACTGTGTTTCTGTAGATTTGGACTTCCCGGTCTGGAACACGGGAGTTCGCTCCCGGTTGGCTGTGTACCTGAGGAGCTGTGTCCGCTGACGCTGACCCGTGGGATTCTATGGCCCTGGCGGTGGCCCTTTCCCTTTCTGTGGGTGGTTGTCTGCTTTTGGGACTTTGGTTGGGACAGGACCTGTAATCCTGCCCTCAATTGGTTCATTATTTATGCAATCAGTTCTGGTCCTGGCTTCAGGGTACGAGTACCCCATCTGTGCACGGTTTCGGGGTCGGGTCTCTCTGGTGTCTACACCGGCGGGCTCCAACCCTTCTCCGGTCCACCTCGGATCTCCGGCTGCCATCTTCACGTCTCCTGCAGACAGAGACCGTCTGCCACCTAGCCAACGTACCAGGGCTCCAACCCTGGCACCTGTCAACTTAAACTGCTCACTTGACTCCTCACTGACTGACACCTTCTGTGTCCCAGCTTAAAACTAACTGTTTTTCCCCGCCCCGAGCTGTCTAGACCCCTAGGTGGGCGTGCCCTAACCGCCTGGTCCCGCCCACTGGTGTGTCTGTCTGGCCCTAAGGGGGGGGTGACTAGGAGTTTAATTGACTTCGTTGTAACCCTGTGAGGGATGGTGTTATGCGGGGGACTAATCTGACTCCTGGTTTTGCCAGGGCATCAAATGTATACAGTCAGCGCTCCACTATAACAGGGATAACACTAATGGGTGTTTATATTTAGCTGTAGGGTGAGCCCCTAGAGTCAATTCCCCTGTTGGGCCCCAGACACCGCAATCCGACCCTGATGAGAGCGGTGGAGATGGCAGGATTAGGAGAGATAAGAGCTTTGGTTCCTTTTAGTTCTCGTTCACACTTCTGTATTTTCAGTGCTGTCCATAAAATAACACAACGTCTCGCCCTCAGACCATTGTTATTGGATGTGGCAGTGCAGATGGGGATTTTCTTTCTCACTGACTGAATCTGCGTGTGAGAATAATCCCAGCATCCTCTAGTGCCTTCCGTAAATCGGAGGAGACTCGTCCATTCAGGTCTGTGTCTGCACAAACCATCAGATTCCCACCAGCTCCACCATACAGCAGACATTGTGTTACGGGTACATTGCAGTTCTGTAATGGAGGAAGCTGTAAATGGTCTTGTAAATTATTAATAGCGGCTGTAAATACCGGATTGTATATGGACGACAAATAAGAAAAGACTTGTCCTAGTTTTCTGGATGAAGCTGTGATGATTCTTTATCCGGCCGTGTGATCCCGGCATTAGAGGCCGTTACATCCCGGGAGGAGAGGATTTATCTACAAAGTGTAAAATCTTTCCCTTCCCTGAATATTTCTGCCTCCGGTCACATCCCGTCTGCCGGTATAACGGGCTCCGCACCACAAAACTCACATCCAACTCATCAATTGTGGTGGTTTTTTTTGTTTGTTTTTTTTCTATGCTGCTTTTTTTGTCTTCTCGTATCATTTTATGTTTTTTTTCCAAATTCTTCAGAATGTTGCAAGTGGATCATGAATTTTGCGCACAATAGAAACGCTTTGTATTTTTTTTCCTATGACCTTTGTTTGTGACTTTTTAGTCCAAAAAGTCTTGTCTTCCTAAATTGCGGCAAGTTTGCACCAAAATATTTCTGACAAAATGTCATCATTTTTTAGGTTGAAGGTAAACATACCTTTCCTTGAAAAACTATTCACACCCGGTGAACTTTTCCATGTTTTTTTATACATTACAGCCACAAACAAGTGGATTTTATTGGGGTTTTATATGATAACAACACAAAGTAGCAAACATTTGTTAAGTATAAAGGAAATTATAAACGGATTTTTAAACATTTTAAGAAATATAACTCTGAAAATTGTGATGTGCATTAGTATTGAACCCCCTGAGGGAATATGTCGCGGGCGGAGGAGGGGACGCTGCGCTCTTGACTCGCCCACCCCAGGGCTATGGGACACCCGGTGCCGGGCTGGACTAGTCCGGTGGTAGTCAGTGGTGGCTGGGCCCGGCTCCGTGGCCCTGGTGGGTGTCAGTTGAATATGTGGCTGATGACTTTAAGTTTGTATTTGTGACGCCACCTGTGGTCTGCGGCTATTAAGCCGCCGCTGCTGTGTGAGGCCACCGGGATGATGTTATAGCAGCAATGGTGGTACTGCTCCCCACAGGTGGAGCAATGCCCGGGGCACAGTTGGTGCTTGTGGAAGTCTATGGTGTTGTGTGACTAACACAGTGCAGGGCCGACAAGCAATGAAAGAAACAGGCACAAACAGTAGTCTCTTTACCTTTTCCTCTTTTACTCGGCAGAAACTTAGTCCAGGGAGACCGTCACAGATGGTAAAGATGGTCCGGCCGGCCTGGAAGTGCCTGGGGTGATCTTTGGCCAGTTGAGTATGAGGCCTACTCCTTAATCTTTCTCTGCTGTTTTAGGACACTGCACTTTGGGTTAGCAATTGCCCTCTTGCTGCTGGGACTTGTTGTTCGTCCCCTTTTCTGTGTGGTAGACTGCGCAGGCCCTCTCTGGTGCTTCTCTGCTGAAGTCCACACCGGGCCCTTGGAATGCAGCTGTACCTTCAGATTACTTCTGGGCCAGGGGCTTGCAGCTCTCCTGCCCTCCGGATTCAGCTACCAGGGATGGATTTTATGCCCTGGCAACTACAGACTCCGATGTCCGAGTCTCTGCTGTGCCTCACTGCTCCCCTTGCTTCACTGGGCCAAGCTATCCCAGCTCTAGGCCCCAGTTTCACAAGGCAGCACTACTCTGCGTCTGCACTCTTTCACTCCTGTGTCCAGACTAACCACTACTTCCTCCCTTCAGCCAGACTTAAGGAATGCTCCCTGAAGTTCCAGGTTCAGAGCTCCCTCTGCTGGCCGGAGGGAGAACTGTGTTGGGTGTTAACTTACTGGCCAATAGATCTCCCAATTACCTCCAGGCTCAGCATTAACCCTTTGGGAGGGCAATGCTGTTGTGGCGACCAGGTCCTGGGGCGCCACACTCCCCCTTAGTTAAATTCAGTACTCCCGGACTGTAGAAACAAACATGACATGTTAGAACATTTCATCCCATTATGGGAGGCGCAAATACTTTAACGTTACAGACTTAAACATTACTATAAGAGTCCAGTGTGGCTCCCTGCCGGGTGTCCATTACACTGCTCCATGGGGGACCCGCCGCGATCAAACCCCCAACGTAGGCTCTGGGCGTGCGTCAGAGCATTGATGACCCCACTCTATGCACGCCGGACGGGTTTTTCTTCAGGGGTGTCGAGCACACTGGTGCTAACTATGAACAATTTAGGTGTTGGCCACCCATAGTCCAGTGGCCCAATTGTCCATTTTCGCAATCAAAAAAAAAAAAGAAAAACATTTTGTACACAACCTTACAGACATTTTGAATAACTATGTACATTCTAATAAATACTCCTTCTTTTTCCTTATACAGTTGACTCTCTATACCTTGGAGGGGGTTGTCCCCGAGTGCTGCGTTGGGACCTGCGTAGCTCTGGTGTTTGCCCCTGACTACGTGGTGCGTCTTCTACCTCAGCACTACAGGTGGGCCTAACCCCGATAGGTAAGCGTGATGGTTGCCTATGTGGTCTAAGAGTCGCCAAGGATATGACAGGTTCACCACTGACAGGGGGTTGATCCTCCTGTTCCACTGCTGGCGTGTCATCTCGTGTTGGAGCGGACGGTTCTTTAGGTGGATCCGGAACCTTTTCTGTTTCTGGCTCGACCAACTGCGGAAACGTCAAAACTGGTACCACTATGGCATTGTTTATTCGGGTCCAAGTTTTGGGGAATTTTCCAAGGATGGTTTGAATCATCTCCCCTTCTTTCTCTTGACTTTGGGGACTTCCTTGTACTTCTTCCATTTCTCTTTGGATTCTGCACCGTTCAGGGCACGCTTTCAGGCGGTCTCGAGAAATTGCTTGATAGGTCTTGCCTTCATCCTTGCTTATGAGGCATACCTTACTATTGTCAAAGTTGGAGGGGATAATGGTGTAGGGCTCGTTTTCCCACTGATCATCCAATTTATGCGTCCTCCGCTTCTTCTTGAGGACTTGTTCTCCAGGTGCTAAGGGAGTTGCTGGGGCTGTTTGATTGTAATGCTGCTCTTGTCTCGTTCTTGCTTGAGACAGGCTCCTCTCTACGCACTCCTGGACCTTACGGTACCGCTGCTGCCGTTCTGTATCCCAATCCTCTATTTCTTGAACCGCCTCAGGCGACACAGTCCCCATCTCAAAGTCTACAGGCAACTTGCCAGGCCTGGCTCGCATCAGGTAAGCGGGGCTGCAGTTGGTCGAATTCACTGGGATATGGTTGTACAGGTCTACCAGATCTGGCAACTTTTCTGGCCATTGGTTCCTTTCCTCCAGCGGTAGGGTCTTCAGCATATCAATAACCACATGGTTCATTTTCTCGCACAGTCCATTGGTTTGGGGGTGGTACGGTGTGGTTCGGATTTTCTTACAACCGTACATGTTACAGAACTCTTGGAACACTTCAGCCTCGAATGCAGGACCCTGATCAGTCAGTACCCTTTCCGGATAGCCGTGAGGTCGACAAAAGGATGCCTGGAACGCTCTAGCTGCTGTCCTGGCTGTCTGGTCCTTCACAGGCACTACTACCAGGAAACGAGAGTAATGGTCCACAATGGTGAGGGCGTACACATAGCCTGACCGGCTTGGTGTTAGCTTCACGTGGTCCAGGGCCACCAACTCCAGGGGCTGCTTCGTGACAATTGGCTGTAGGGGAGACCTTTGGCTGGCATCATCCTTCCGCCTCAGGTTACACGGGCCACAGTCTCGGCACCACTTCTCGATCATCTTTCTCATGTGCACCCAATAGAACCGATCACGGAGTAGGGCCTCCAACTTCTTCCACCCGAAGTGTCCTGCGTTATCATGATACGCTGCTAGGACCATTGGAGCATCCCCCTGCGGAACCACTATCTGCCAGACAAGTTCATTTGTTCGCCAGTTGACATATCTCTTGCAGAGCTTGCCTTGGTAGGTGAACAGTCGTCCCCTCTCCTTCCACAGCTGCTGGGCTTCCTCTGGAGCGTCTGGGCCAAGATGGGTCTCAGCTTGCGCTAGCTTCTCTTTGACCAATCGCACGGCCGGGTCACCATTCTGTGTTTCTTCCCAATTATGGTGGAGTAATGGGTTGACCGAGACCTCGTGCTGGCTTGAGCGCTTCACTCCCACAGCATGCTCACACTGGGAAACACCTTGGTGATGGAAAGCCGGTAACTCTATCTCTTCGAGTTCATCCAGGTCTTCCCCAGACTCGGGTAAGTGAGGCATTCTGGACAGCGCATCAGCATTGTTATTCTTCTTGCCAGCCCGATACTTGATGGTAAAGTCAAAGTTAGACAGCCGGGCCATCCATCGCTGTTCCATCGCACCTAACTTGGCTGTTGCCAGGTGTGTCAACGGATTGTTGTCCGTGAAGATGGTGAACTTGGCCGATGCCAGATAGTGCTTGAAGCGTTCAGTCACTGCCCAAACAATAGCGAGGAACTCCAGCTTGAAGGAACTGTAGTTTTCTGGATTCCTTTCTGTGGGCCGAAGCTTCCTACTGGCGTACGCTATCACCCTCTCTCTGCCTCCCTGTACCTGGGACAGAACTGCTCCCAGTCCCACGTTGCTGGCATCTGTATACAGTACAAACGGTTGGCTGTAGTCAGGGTAGGCCAGAATTTCTTCTCCCGTGAGAGCCCCTTTCAGCCGGACAAAGGATGTTTCCAGTTGGCTGCTCCATTCAAATGGAGGGCTCTGCTTCTTAGCCTGCTTTGGCTGGCCCACCAGGAGATCTTGAAGGGGCGCTGCTATCTTGGTGAAACCATCAATGAACCTTCGGTAGTAGCCCACCAGTCCAAGGAACTGCCGCACCTCCTTCACTGTGGTGGGTCTTGGCCAGTCCTTGATTACAGTGACTTTCTCCGGATCAGGTGCCACACCTTCTGCGCTGACCACATGACCCAGGTACTGTACCTTTGGCTTCAAGAGGTGACATTTGGACGGCTTGATCTTCAGGCCATATTTCGACAAGGACTCAAACACTTCTGCTAAGTGCTTCAGGTGGTCCTCATAAGTCTTGGAGTAGACTATGACGTCATCCAGGTACAACAGCACGGTTTCAAAGTTGTGGTGGCCCAAGCAGCACTCCATCAACCTTTGGAATGTCCCTGGGGCGTTGCAGAGCCCGAATGGCATACAATTGAACTCACAGAGGCCCATTGGTGTCGTGAATGCAGTCTTCTCCTTGTCCGCCTCTGCCACGGGAACCTGCCAATACCCACTGGTGAGATCCAAGGTGGAGAAATAGTTAGCTGACTTTAAGGCTGTTAGTGACTCCTCTATTCTGGGCAGTGGATAAGCATCTTTATGTGTAATGCGGTTAATTTGCCTGTAATCTACACACATTCTCATCGTACCATCTTTTTTCTTTACGAGCACTAGTGGAGCTGCCCAGGGGCTACAACTATCTCTGATAACCCCAGCCTCCTTCATTTCCCGTAACATTTCCTTGGCACACTGATACTGTGCGGGGGGTACAGGGCGGTATCTCTCTTTAATGGGATGATAATCACCCGTGGGGATTTGATGTTTAACCCCTTTCACCTGCCCAAAATCTAGGGGGTGTTTGCTGAAGACCCGCTCGTACTCCTGTACCACCCGGTAAACCCCATGCTTTTGGTGCGAGGGGGTGGAGTCGGTGCCTACATGTAATTTTTGGCACCAGTCTTCCGGCTGCCCCTTGGAGCCATTGTCTTCCGCCTGGTCGGACGGGATCAAGGGTTCCACTGCTTTAATGGTATTGTTGCTGACAGTGTACAGTTTTGCTACAGTGGCGTACCGGGGCAATTTGGCCTCCTCCTCCCCACAATTCAAGACACGGACGGGCACTCTCCCCTTGCGGACGTCCGCTACCCCTCTGGCTATCAGGACTCCAGGCCTACTGTCTGAATACACCGGTTCTACCAAGGCATGGTAATCCTGACCCTTGAGGCCTATTGCTGCCCGACACCATATCAACATTTCACTTCTTGGGGGTATTACAATGGGGAGGGGGTCACTTACCCTCACACTGCCAATTTCTCCTCCGGCCAGCTCTACCTGCTGCCTCCTCATCAGGGCTCTGATCTCCCTCTGTAGGGCACGCTGCTGCCCGGAGCTGGCAGTTTCAGACGCCTGTTGCAACAAAATTATCACTTCGGCAATACAATTTTCTATCACATTTGTACCAATGGTTACCAATGGGTCAGATTCTTTGCGATCAATATCTACAATTATCATCCCCTGACATGGCAATTCCACCCGCCCCACTTTAATGGTTACTTCTTTGTACCCAATTTGAGGTAAGGGCTGACCATTACTGGCCACAATTGTTAAATCATCATCTGGGCCATGGTCAATGTCTGAATCCGCCCAATATCTTTTGTACAGTTTGTGGGGGATGGTTGTTACCTGGGACCCCGTATCCAGGAGGGCATTCAAAGGGATCCCATCCAGCACAATGGGAAGGACCGGTCGTCCTCCCACATACTTGCTGCGGCTGGGGTTTGAGCCGGGCTTCCTTACACCTGGGGGTTGGCTCCTGGCCCCAGGCTCAGCCCATTTAAAGGACAGCGTCGTGCAATGTGGCCCGCCTGGTTGCAGTGGCGGCAGATCGGTTGTCCTGTTGAATCATACCGGTCTGTGTCTCTGCCTCGGGTCGGCGGAATCCTCCTCTGTCGCATCCATGGGACGTCATCTGGGCTGGAGGCCAACTCGATTTTTGCAGGCGAGGGGGTCATTTGTAGAGACTGCACGGTCTTGGCAAGGGCAGCCACAGTCTTGGTCAGCTCCTGGAACTGCTGTCTGAGCTCTGCAGTGGGATCCTTATCCAGGGACTGCGCCTCAGCCCCTGCAGTGGCTCGTGTTGCAGGCACCACCCCGGGGTACGTGATAGCAAGAGGCCGGAGGGGTACTGGGTCATTCGGTGTAGATTCTCTCAGTACCCTGATGGCCTGGTCCTTAAACTTGGCAAAGTCCAGAGCAGGGTTCTGCAGGACCATGATACGCAGCTGGGTCCTGTGGGCATCTGACAGGAGCCCCTCTATGAACTGCTCAGTTAGGAGTTTGTCTTCTTCACGTACACTCTCTGGATCCACCTGTTTAACTGCTTTCAGGGCCTCCTGCAAGTTTAAGGCATAGTCCCTTATGCTGTCTGTGGCCCGCTGCTTGCACCCAAAGAATCTCATCTTTATCTCTGCTGCGGTGCGGGTGTCAAACGTACTCTTTAGCTTGGCCAGTATCTGGGCTGCTGTCCCTTTATCTGTATCAGGCCAGGACTTCGCTTCACGCTGGGCTGCGCCGGCTAGCTGTCCCATTACTATGCCCACCTTCTGGCTCTCAGTCAGCGGATACACCCGGAATAAGCTGTGCAGGCTTTCTCTGAAGTCACTCAAGGTATGTGACTCCCCGGAGTACTGCGGCAGCCATTCTGCTCCCGGTATGTACGGCATGGTGATCGGCATTACCGGCGCTACAGTGGGGGCTGGGGCGACGGCGACTGGGACTGCTTCGGCCGGTGCTGCGGCGCCTTGGGCGATGGCAGCCACCTGCTCTCCCTCTGAGTCGGACATCTTCCTCCCCCTTAGTGAACCTTACGAGGCTCCGTTCACTTTTCAAATTTTCTTCTGGGTCGCGCGGGGTTAACAGCGCTCTGCTCTGATGGCGCGCTCCCTTCGCGCTCTTTGTCAGGCACGCCCCCCTTCTTCCTGCGCTCGGCGCGGCTAATGGCGGCGGCAATTTACAACCAGTACACAGTCTTTTAAGCACAATTCCTGCAGGCGCACAGTACCCGGTTAGACCGGGCACGAAATCCTGTTCGTGACGCCAAAGTTGACTCGCCCACCCCAGGGCTATGGGACACCCGGTGCCGGGCTGGACTAGTCCGGTGGTAGTCAGTGGTGGCTGGGCCCGGCTCCGTGGCCCTGGTGGGTGTCAGTTGAATATGTGGCTGATGACTTTAAGTTTGTATTCGTGACGCCACCTGTGGTCTGCGGCTATTAAGCCGCCGCTGCTGTGTGAGGCCACCGGGATGATGTTATAGCAGCAATGGTGGTACTGCTCCCCACAGGTGGAGCAATGCCCGGGGCACAGTTGGTGCTTGTGGAAGTCTATGGTGTTGTGTGACTAACACAGTGCAGGGCCGACAAGCAATGAAAGAAACAGGCACAAACAGTAGTCTCTTTACCTTCTCCTCTTTTACTCGGCAGAAACTTAGTCCAGGGAGACCGTCACAGATGGTAAAGATGGTCCGGCCGGCCTGGAAGTGCCTGGGGTGATCTTTGGCCAGTTGAGTATGAGGCCTACTCCTTAATCTTTCTCTGCTGTTTTAGGACACTGCACTTTGGGTTAGCAATTGCCCTCTTGCTGCTGGGACTTGTTGTTCGTCCCCTTTTCTGTGTGGTAGACTGCGCAGGCCCTCTCTGGTGCTTCTCTGCTGAAGTCCACACCGGGCCCTTGGAATGCAGCTGTACCTTCAGATTACTTCTGGGCCAGGGGCTTGCAGCTCTCCTGCCCTCCGGATTCAGCTACCAGGGATGGATTTTATGCCCTGGCAACTACAGACTCCGATGTCCGAGTCTCTGCTGTGCCTCACTGCTCCCCTTGCTTCACTGGGCCAAGCTATCCCAGCTCTAGGCCCCAGTTTCACAAGGCAGCACTACTCTGCGTCTGCACTCTTTCACTCCTGTGTCCAGACTAACCACTACTTCCTCCCTTCAGCCAGACTTAAGGAATGCTCCCTGAAGTTCCAGGTTCAGAGCTCCCTCTGCTGGCCGGAGGGAGAACTGTGTTGGGTGTTAACTTACTGGCCAATAGATCTCCCAATTACCTCCAGGCTCAGCATTAACCCTTTGGGAGGGCAATGCTGTTGTGGCGACCAGGTCCTGGGGCGCCACACTCTCCCACTGCTCGGGTCCGGCGACTGCTGCTGCTGCGGCTGCTGCTGCTCGGTGGTGGCTCGAGCGATGGCCGGATCCCGGGGTCTCGAGCGGCGCTCCTCGCCCGTGAGTGAAAAGGGTAGGGATTGGATTGTGGGGATTTGGTTATTGTCCGTGACGCCACCCACGGTTGTGGTGATATTGGTGACACCACCGCTGCTCTAAACAGGGATCCCGGGAGCGGTGACAGGGAGCAGCTTGGTTGTTAGTTCTCCCCTCCGTGGGTAGGGGGTTGGTTGTCCCGGGGCCCGGTGATGGGGTAGGGATGGATGGCAGGCGGGTTACGGGGCCTGGCAAGGCGCAGGGTCGCGGGGGCAGCGCTGTGCCGCACGGCACGGTGGTACTCACCAATGATGAGGACACAGTTCTCGGTAAAACACATGGCTGGATGGACGGGTCCCACAGACGGCTGTGGTGTTGTTTCTCCCGGCAGGTTGATGGTGACTGCCTTTCCCTGCACCTGTGTACTGTAAACGGTTCCAATGGGTTCCCACCGGTAACCCGCTCCCCAGCTTGGATATGGGCTGGAGGAGCCCCTTTTGCCCGCAGGCTCTGGCCCTGGGAACTTTAGCCTTGGCGGTGACTGTGTTTCCCTCTCTCGGTTGGACTGTTGCCTTCTGTCGGGACTTGGCTGCTGGGAAACCCAGGAGGTTCCCTTCGCTAAAGGATTTGGCAAATTCACGGCGACTCCTAGCCTTGCCGGGGTCCGCAAGCCCCTGCCAGATGGTGCTGGCTTCTCTTTGCGTACCGGTCCGGTACCGCCGGGCCACCGCCCGTCCACGGTCTTTACGGTAAGCTCCAATAGGCCACTCCTGCAGACGGTCACCACCGTCTGCCAACCTTGCTGATCCGTCTGGGCCACACACCCGGACCAACTTCAGGCTGCTTAACTGACACTTTCCTCCTTCCACTTTCTCCTCCAAAAACTAATCTGCTTGCTTTTCCCGCCTCCAGGACTGTGAACTCCTCGGTGGGCGGGGCCAACCGCCTAGCCCACCCCCTGGTGTGGACATCAGCCCCTGGAGGAAGGCAACAAAGGTTTTCGTCTGACTTTGGTGTGCCTGACCGGGAGTGTGGGGTGTGTAGGTGTTGTTCTCTGTGGCCCCTGGCTTGTCCAGGGCGCCACAAAAACTTTGCAGGACAAACCTTTCACTGCAAGTACTGCTGCCAGTCTCTTGGGGCATGTGCAAAGCTGGTAAACACATCTACAGGTCACATTTTTGCCTCTGCTACTTTATAAAACAGCTCTATCTCAGGTAAATTGGATGAAGGCGTCTGTGAAGAAATTTTCAATTCTTATTCTTTTGCTTTTAAAAATATCCATTATTCTATAAAGACCAAATTTGTAAAGTTTATGACTTATAGTTGTCCTGTGAACAGATTCTCCCCCTGAGCTCTGGATCTCTCCTGCTTTTCCTCTGACCATAGGCCTCTTGGCTGCTTCTCTATAATTAGTGCTCAGGACCAGACCAGGACTTGTCTTCTCCTTCATGTCATACATGTTAGCGTTATTTCAGCGGCCAGTGATCGGATATAAAGTCTCCAGTAATTATGCTACTATACAGGATTCTTTCTGATGTTACATCGTCATCTTCTCCCCATTCAGGTCCCTACAATATCGGATCCTCTCAGTGGAGATCTTCTATATAAGAGAATTCTCCTGATTGACCTATCAAGGATGGATATGGATAGGGACAAGATGGCGGAGAGGATATTACACCTCACCCTAGAGATCCTCTTCCGGCTTACTGGAGAGGTGAGAGATTCTGATGACGTCACATTACATCATTCTTATCTATGGGAATAACAGATGGACAGAACTGGAGAGGTGAGGACTCTGGAAATGTCTGGAGTGAGATTTATTACTGTGTCTCTCCATAACCAGGATTACACAGTAGTGAAGAAGACCTCTAGTGAGCGCTGTCAGGCCCCTGTGTCTGAGGGATGGGGAAGACCCCTGAGCCCAATCACGAGGCCTCCACCTCACCCCCCGATACATGAGGACATCAATGACCAGAAGATCCTAGAACTCACCTACAAGATGATTGAGCTGCTGACTGGAGAGGTGACACTGCTGGGAATGCTGGGACATTATACAGTAACGCTATGAAGGGATCGGGGGTGACGGTATCATTGTATGTGTCAGGTTCCTATAAGATGTCAGGACGTCACCGTCTATTTCTCCATGGAGGAGTGGGAGTATTTAGAAGGACACAAAGATCTGTACACGGACGTCATGATGGAGGTTCCCCAGCCCCTCACATCACCAGGTAATAGACAGGACTAAATACACACGGCCTATAATTACAGTCATATGAAAAAGTTTGGGCACCCCTATTAATGTTAACCTTTTTTCTTTATAACATTTTGGGTTTTTGCAACAGCTATTTCAGTTTCATATATCTAATAACTGATGGACTGAGTAATATTTCTGGATTGAAATGAGGTTTATTGTACTAATAGAAAATGTGCAATCCGCAGTTAAACAAAATTTGACCGGTGCAAAAGTATGGGCACCTCAACATAAAAGTGACATTAATATTTTGTAGATCCTCCTTTTGCAAAAATAACAGCCTCTAGTCGCTTCCTGTAGCTTGTAATGAGTTCCTGGATCCTGAATGAAGGTATATTTGACCATTCCTGTTTACAAAACAATTCCAGTTCAGTTAAGTTTGATGGTCGCCGAGCATGGACAGCACGCTTCAAATCATCCCACAGATGTTCAATGATATTCAGGTCTGGGGACTGGGATGGCCATTCCAGAACATTGTAATTGTTACTCTGCATGAATGCCTGAGTAGATTTGGAGCGGTGTTTTGGATCATTGTCTCGCTGAAATATCCATCCCCTGCGTAACTTCAACTTCGTCACTGATTCTTGCACATTATTGTCAAGAATCTGCTGATACTGAGCTGAATCCATGCGACCCTCAACTTTAACAAGATTCCCGGTGCCGGCATTGGCCACACAGCCCCAAAGCATGATGGAACCTCCACCAAATTTTACTGTGGGTAGCAAGTGCTTTTCTTGGAATGCCGTGTTTTTTTGCCTCCATGCATAACGCCTTTTTGTATGACCAAACAACTTCATCAGTCCACAGGATTTTCTTCCAAAATGTAACTGGCTTGTCTAAATGTGCTTTTGCATACCTCAGGCGACTCTGTTTATGGCGTGCTTGCAGAAACGGCTTCTTTCGCATCACTCTCCCATACAGCTTCAACTTGTGCAACGTGCGCTGTATTGTTGACCAATGCACATTGACACCATCTGCAGCAAGATGAAGCTGCAGGTCTTTGGAGGTGGTCTGTGGATTGTCCTTGACTGTTCTCACCATTCTTCTTCTCTGCCTTTCTGATATTTTTCTTGGTCTGCCACTTTTGGGCTTAAGAACTGTACCTGTGTTCTTCCATTTCCTTACTATGTTCCTCACAGTGGAAACTGACAGTTTAAATCTCTGAGACAACTTTTTGTATCCTTCCCCTGAACAACTATGTTGAATAATCTTTGTTTTCAGATCATTTGAGAGTGTTTTTGAGGAGCCCATGATGCTACTCTTCATAGGAGATTCAAATAGGAGAACAACTTGCAAGTGGCCACCTTAAATACCTTTTCTCATGTTTGGATACACCTACCTATGAAGTTCAAAGCTAAATGAGATTACAAAACCAATTTAGTGCTTTAGTAAGTCAGTAAAAAGTAGTTAGGAGTGTTCAAATCAAGAAATTGATAAGGGTGCCCATACTTTTGCACCGGTCAAGTTTTGTTTAAATGCGGATTGCACATTTTCTATTAGTACAATAAACCTCATTTCAATCCAGAAATATTACTCAGTCCATCAGTTATTAGATATATAAAACTGAAAAAGCTGTTGCAAAAACCCAAATTGTTATAAAGAAAAAAGGTTAACATTAATAGGGGTGCCCAAACTTTTTCATATGACTGTATCTGTATGTAAGGAATGAATTCAGTCTCTGTATGTGTCTCCTCCAGTTCTATCCAGTAAGAGGACAACACCAGAGAGATGTCCCCGTCCTCTTCTCCCACAGGACTGTAAACAAGAAGACTCCGATGTTCCTCAGGATGTGTTTCCTCCAGCTCTATCCTGTAAGAGATATCTACTCATGTACTTTTTGCACTAATTTTGTGTTTACATTTTTAGACTTTCTGCTGTGGGTTTTTTCAGCTGTATTTTCTTTGCTTCTGCTTCTTCTGCTGTTTTCTAGTGCCTTCTCTATGTTGTTATGAAGGCAACTCAAAGACCTGCAGATGGTTCATGAATGCCCTGTTTCCCTGAAAATAAGACCTAGTTACAGTCAGGGCCAGCGTCAAGAGGAGTCAAACTGCGCTATTTCTTAGAAACCCCAGTCTCTTAGGGACCCCATCAGTTGTAATCTAAGGTTGATTGCTTAAGGACCTTTGATGCTGTTGCGGGCAGGGAATTGACCTTCAGTAGGAGGGGGGCACTCGAGACGCTCGGATCCGGGCGGTTGATGAGGCTCTAGTGGCAGCCGGACCCGGGCGCAGCCCTCCGTCACCCGCAAGTGAAAAGGGGGTAGTTATTATACAGGGGAGGTTTGTCAGTGACGCCACCCGGGGGTTGCGGTGATTGTTGGTGACACCGCCGCTGCCTTGGTATGGGGGTGCTCGGGGCTGATGGAGCGGGGCAGCAGGATGTTATCCCCTCCACGGGTATGGGAGGTGTTGTCCCGGGGCCCAGGTGTTGGTGGGATGGAGTGATGGGGCACAGTCTGCGGGGTTGGACCGGATGATACCAGTGTACTCACTGTTTGAATAGAGTCACACAGAGTCCAGATAGTAAACCAACTGACGATAACCGGTTGCCTCCGGAGGGGTGTGCTTGGGTCCCGCACACCGGTTGACAGAACAGGGGCCCTTCCTTCTGCACTTTTGGTTTGTGTCTTGTGTGTTGACTAGTCCGCATGAAACGGGGAAGTCCACTCCCGGGGTCTTTTCTGTGGGAGCTGTGGCCCGCGAGAACTGAACAGTGGGATCTTAACAAGAACTTGCAGACGCCCTATCCCCCTCGTTGGGCTTCCGTCTCGCATCTGGGCTGTCGGTGGGACAAGACTTGGAATCTTGTCCCCTGCTGGTTAATTAGAAAGGTGCTTGAAGCTGTCCTCGCTCCAGGGTTCAGTGACCCCGACTGTGCACAGCCTCCGGACCGGATTACCGCTGTCGGCACCGGCGGGCTACAACCCTGCCCCGGTCCACTTAAGGTCTCCCTCGACCGGATCTCCATCGCCTGTGGCCCAGCTCTGCCGTTTGCCACCTAACCTAGTCAGGTTAAGTAGTCCGGGGCTCCAACCCCTGAGCACCACTTCACAATCCTCTCACTTCAACTGTCTAGCACTGTTCTGTGTGTTTCCCTCCCCTGACACCTCAGAACCCCTAGGTGGGCGTCACCATCTGCCTGGCACCGCCCACTGGTGTGTCCCTATTGTCTTGGGGGGGTGACTAGGGTTTGATGGCTTGTGTTGGATACCTGTGTGTGTGTGTGGGGTTTTGTGTTGGAAGGCCAAGGAGGAGGGAGTCCTGCACCTGGAAGATGGATGCAGTCCTCTGTGACAACCTGATTTTGTCAGGGCGTCACAATGACTGAACTCTTGTAAATCTCTAATATAAAACTTATGCTTCTTTTCTTTAAGATGATATTGAAATTTTTCGATGGTGTTCTGCAGAGTCACCTCTTTCGCCGCAAATTCACCATCACCTGAAAATTTCTTTGTTATATCAATCTGTTCCTTTAAAGCTAATTCTAAATTTGCTAAATTTTTCCGTTCCTCCTCCAGCAAACATGTCATCAGTCTGAGTGAGCAGTCAGTCACCTCCCTCTCCCATTTAAGAGCCAGTTCTGGGCTTTTGTACCTGAAACCGGGCACGAGAGAGATCCGTAGATATCTGGGGACAATTTTATCCTTCAAATAATTTTCGAGCGACTGTACTTCCCACCATGAGGTGGTTCGCTCCCTATAAATCCTAGTCAGATCGTTAAAAGCGCCATTAAGAGTTGGGGTATATTTTTTCTGAACAAAATTTCTTTCTGAGAACACTTCCTTGGCTTCCGAAATCCAGTTATTTGTGTCTATACCTGTGTTTAAGAAACCTGCCATATCACAACGATCAAAAATCAGTATAATACAGCCACTGGTGAAATTAATCAAATATCAAAAACAGCAGAATCTAAAATTTAACTTTTATTAATAGTTTCTCTAAAAAAAGGAAAGGAGAACCTTGCCTTTAATAAAATGATGCCACGTGAAGGGTGAGAAACTGTATAGCCCTTATAAACTGCAGGAGGGCCAATACACCCTATCATATGGCATAAACAAATAAACACAAAGGCTGGTTAAATATGACAGCCGAACCAGGAGCAAAATGATTGAATTGGTATAAGCAAAACTCCAGACCTCAGGGTCGTCTCACCCTAGTGCTGCCTGCCTACAATATTGTACCAAACCACATCCTCATATACCTGGTAAAGGGGAAAGGTACCCCACCACCTGTAAAGGTGTTGGAACAATCAATTAATGCCCAATGGTTCAAATCAAATCGACAAAGCTTCAGGGTTAATAGTATACTCAAATCCCCACTGTATCTTTGTCTGATTAGTAAAGAATGGAGCGATCTCACCCGTGTTGGTGTATCTTATTTCCATACAGACAGTTTGCCACCATCAACGGCGTATCCACGGACCCTTCCACTCTGGATCCGGGATCCCTTCCAAAGTAACAAGAACTGTCCTTATCCCCAATCCTCCTTCTCCCGACACGTTTCCTATATGCTATTCTTTAGGGGAGTCTATATAAGGAGATGCAGGTTTTAATGAAAAAACCTCAAATGGGTTCACAGATGGTGACAGCTAGAATCCTCTCCGCTGTCCGCTGTTGATGGTGGCAAACTGTCTGTATGGAAATAAGATACACCAACACGGGTGAGATCGTTCCATTTAGCGTCAAATTTAGCGTCACAATGACTTCAAAGTCATGTGGCATGATGTAACCAAAGGTCTTTTAATTGCAGGAGTCTAAATGAACTGAACAGGACACAGGCTGGTATGCAGGACTGGTATTAGGGGAAAGGGAGAGTAAACTGGGCAATTTCAGAGGGCTCCCATTTTCCTAGTGGCCTTAGTGTTTATATGCCAATTATAGGACTGTTTAAGGACCTTATTGACATCACGTCAAGTGACCAAATGTCTCAATTGCAGGAGTTTCAAGCAGAAGAGGAGACAGGCTGGTGTGTGTGTGTGTGTGTGTGTGTGTGTGTGTGTGTGTATATATGTGTGTGTGTGTGTGTGTGTGTGTGTGTGTGTGTGTCAAATGTCAAAAGGGGCAGAGCTTGGCCAGAACAAGGGTGTGATGCCACCGGTTCTCAAATTCGTAACAATTGCGGCGTTCCCTATGCCAGAAATCGTACTCCAGTCCCTAATGTCATTTTCAGTGTACATAGCCAGTCTTGTTGAATTGGAGCCCAAATGTCTATCTGCACAGACAGGAAGACACTGCTTCATGCTTTCGTTACAAAGCCTAAGAATAGGCCATCAACGTTACAGTCCTGGACATCCCCGTTAAATTTTCACCATTTGTCTTTATTTTATTTTCGTCTTAGAAAAAAAATCTCTTTAAAATTGTTTATTTTGTGGATCAATGTCACAGATGTTTGCAGGTTATTCAACTGTCAAGGCGGTTTCAGGATCTGTGGAAACTACACTCTGCCTGCTAACGTCTCTTATGTCTGTGAGCAGCGCAGGGAGACACAGGCATCAAACCACAGATTTAGGCAGGCTAGCAAGAGTTAACCTCTGCTGGGTTGCTAGTTAGTGTATTTGACCAAATGCTGCGGGAAGCCAGTATCATTCTCTCCCCTCCTGTATAAGCTGGCTGGGCTATTCCATTAATGCCAGCTATAGGTTACCTATACTGTTAGCAAGAAATTGGCCATAATAAAGTATTAACTTATGGGACCACTCAGTAGTGTCCCATAAGGAATTGCCTACTCCATAAAGCATAAATGACTGGAGAAAAGAAGGAGATACGGCAAAGAACATGTGTGAAAAATTCCATTTTATTCATAAAAATATCATATATAATAAAATCACAACAATATGTGGTCAAAAGGACAAGGATCGGACAGGAGGTGGGGGAAGGTGGGCTGGGGAGGGGGGGGGGGGGCTTGAGGATGTGGGAGCAACCTGCCTCTCAGAAGCAACCAGGGTGAAGAATTAAGTGACTGAGTTTCCATCAATTGTAGGGCCAACCTATAGTAAAGAGCTGGTGGTGAATTGGGGCCAAGAGAGAAAATGAAGGATATGTGTCATGTGAACCACATGAGATATGCAACCAATCAGCAAGTGGGTATACATGCATGTAGTAAGCCCATCTGGAAAATGTGAAACCACAGTGGAAATAAGGCAAAGTGACTGCGCGGAGCCACAGGCGAGGTCCAAGTGACTCCTCAATTTGCACATAAAGAAATGTGTATATATATATATACACATGCACAGCAAGTCTGAGCCAGGTGCACTGCGCAATCAAGGGGCCTGAAGATATGGAAAGGTTTTCTCAATTATAATTGTGGCAAAGGAGCTGAACCAGAGGGGGGCTACTAAAGTGTACATGCAAAAATAATCACCGGCTGAGGCAGCACACATGTAATCTCCCATTATGTACACCACAGACATGTAAGAGTTAATACTGGTGCTGCACAGAACCAAGGGAGAATTTAAGGCAATACCAGGCACAGGGTTACTGTGCGATTATTAGTCCCAATCCAATTCACCATGCAGCCAAGGGAAGGCGGAACAATGGAGGGGCAACATAAATAAGTATACCTGGTGGTTGGTTCCGAGGGGCAGGAAACAGCCTCCTGACATCTGTTTCGCAGCGTTGCTTTTTCGAAGGAGGATTGCTCCCACATCCTCAAGCCTCCCCCCCCTCCCCAACCCACCTTCCCCCACCTCCTGTCCGATCCTTGTCCTTTTGACCACATATTGTTGTGATTTTATTATATATGATATTTTTATGAATAAAATGGAATTTTTCACACATGTTCTTTGCCGTATCTCCTTCTTTTCTCCAGTCATTTAGGTTACCTATACTGGTCTGGTGAGGTGTTGTGATCCAGACTTACGATTGGTTGTTGTGCATTATTACTGTGAACTGTTGTGGTGTTAACCCTTGTTGTCTTTTTGTTGCTGCCTATTTATTTCTGTGAGTTTGCCATTTGTCTCGTCTGTCTTAATTTGTGTTTCCTGTCTGTTTTAATCTGTGTTTCCATCATACTCCTGCCAATCACACGCCAGGGTGTATGCTATGGACAATTATACGCTTCTGTCGTTGCCTGAATCTTTGGGAGGAATGCTGTGTGACGGTGTCCACACGACCTCCTTGGTCAAACAATATATTGCTGAAGATGTTGCGTCGTTTGTGAGATCGGTACGTGTGACCGCTACAAAACGACCTATGAGCGATCTCGGCAAATCGTAGCAGCGATTTGGGCGTGTCACATCGCTAACGAGATCGCTAGCAATATCGTTGTGTGTAAAGCGGCCTTTAGATGTCGAAATTGGACAACAGATTCAGAATACATTTTTTCCTAATTTAATTTCTGATGTTATGGTTTAAAAAAATAAATATACTTTCAAGATAATATTAAAAAAATAATAACATTGTGTTTTTTATTTTTAGCAGATGACTGTATTGGGAATTCAGATGGAAATCTAATATCTTCAGAATTTATAACACATGATGAAGGTATCACACGTGATACATATGACGAGCAAGTCCAACAGAATTGTAAGCAAAATAAAAGTTACAGAAGGGATGGGGAACATGAAACGGCTTCCACAGGAGAGAAGCCATTTTCATGTTCAGAGTGTGGGAAATGTTTTATTCAGAAAACAGATCTTGTTAGGCATCAAAGATCTCATACAGGGGAGAAGCCATTTTCATGCATGGAATGTGGGAAATGTTTTATTCAGAAAACTGCTCTTGTTTTGCATCAAAGATCTCATACAGGGGACAAGCCATTTTCATGCTTGGAATGTGGGAAATGTTTTATTCAGAAATCACAACTTGTTTTGCATCAAAGATCTTATACAGGGGACAAGCCATTTTCATGCCTGGAATGTGGGAAATGTTTTACTTGGAAATCAGAACTTGTTAGGCATCAAAGATCTCACACAGGGGAGAGGCCATTTTCATGCTTGGAATGTGGGAAATGTTTTACTTGGAAATCAGAACTTGTTAGGCATCAAAGATCTCACACAGGGGAGAGGCCATTTTCATGCTTGGAATGTGGGAAATGTTTTATTCAGAAAACAACTCTTGTTATCCATCAAAGATCTCATACAGGGGAGAAGCCATTTTCATGCTTGGAATGTGGGAAATGTTTTATTCGGAAATCACATCTTGTTTTGCATCAAAGATCTCATACAGGGGAGAAGCCATTTTCATGCCTGGAATGTGGGAAATGTTTTACTGGGAAATCAGAACTTGTTAGGCATCAAAGATCTCACACAGGGGAGAGGCCATTTTCATGCTTGGAATGTGGGAAATGTTTTATACAGAAATCAGATCTTGTTAATCATCAAAGATCTCATACAGGGGACAAGCCATTTTCATGTTCAGAATGTGGGAATTGTTTTACTCGGAAATCACATCTTGTTAGTCATCAAAGATATCATACAGAGGAGAAGCCATTTTTATGTTCAGAGTGTGGAAAATGTTATTTTACAAAATCAAATCTCGTTAAACATCTGAAGAAGCTGCACAGGGAAGGAACCTTTTTCATGTTGTGAACATTTGAAATGTTTAATTGGTAAAACAATTCTTGTTGACCATGAGAAAACCCACACAGTAGAGGAGACATTCTTGCATTCAGAATTTGGCAAATGTTTTTATCATTAATCAGGTCTTGTTGTCAGATGAGTCACATGGGAGAAGGATTCATGTTATACCGTGAGTCAAAGGGTTTTATCCTAAAATCAATTGCTCAAGTAAGAATTGGTCAGGGAAAACACCATTTTCTTTTTAAACTTACCGTATTATTATGACCATAAGACGCACCTATGTTTTAGAGGAGGAAGATAGAAAAAAAATTGAAACAAAATATGTAGTCATGACGCACTGTTGTGAGGGGGAACCTGCTGCTGACATGGTAAGGCTGCTTTCACACATCCGCTTTTAGCAGAGCTGGCCAATCCGGTTCTAAAACCTATGCAACGGATGCGGCGAAAAAAACGCATACTTTGCATACGTTTTTACATGCGGTCCGTCTGGTTTTTGCCGGTTGCGGCTGGCTACTGAGCATGCGTAGTGCAAAAAAAGGATGTGATTTTTGCCGCAGGACGCTTTATCCGGCGTCCATAGGCATGCATTGGAAATCGCGACGCATCGGCCGGATGCGGCGCGATGCGGTTTTTTTCGCCGGACAAAAAACCGTGCCAGGCAACGTTCCATCCAGCCACCGCATCGGCTAAATATGCCGCATCCGTCAAAAACTGGACGGAACGCAAGGCCATGCGGCACAATACGGCGCTAATGTAAGTCTATGCGAAAAAAAACGCAACCGGCGGCAAAAAAAAACGGTTGCGTTTTTTCTGCAAAGCGCCGAATTGTGCCGCACAGGAAAAACCGGATATGTGAAAGCAGCCTTATAGGGGTAATATCCCCCCCCTGATTCTGTACTAATGTCCCCCATTTAGGCCCCTTTCAGTAATGTTTCTCTCTTCCTGGTGTATATGTCCCTCATCCGGGCAGATATGTTCCCCATCTTTCTCCCATAATAGTATACATGATCCCCATCCTGGTATATATGGCTCTCATCTTGGTATGTTGGTGTTGGGGTGGTTTTCGTGACGCTACCCACGGGTTGTAGTGATGCTGGGCAGCACCGCTGCAGTGAAGGTGGCGGGCTTCCGGGAGCGGTGTCGGGGCTCAGCTTTGGTGTTAACCCCTCCGTGGGTAGGGGCGGTGTGTCCCGGGGCCCGGTTGCGGGGAGATATGGTGCGGGGCACAGTGCTGCGGTGTGATGCGGTACTCACGATTTAGTCACTCAGGGTCTCTGGTAAACCAAACAAGATGTAGAACGGGCTGCCCACAGCCGGCTGCAGCACTGGACGGTGTGACTGGGTCCCCTTTCTCCTGCACCTAACGTAAGTGGACCACGGTGCCTAAGCACGGGTGGTCCGCTCCCCGGCGGATATGTCGTGGGAGCTCCTTTGCCCGCAGGCGCTGGCCCTTGGATTTATGGCCTCTGGCGGTGACTGCTATCCAGTCGGGTTGGGCTGTTGCCTTCAATCAGGTCTTTGGTTGGGAAAGGACCCCGTGAGGTCCAGACCTCAATCAGTAAATTCGACTATATGGTGGCCTACGGCCTAGTCAGGGTCTGAGTACCCTTCCTGGTGCTCCGGTAGACTGCTGGCTCCCCGGTTCGGGTCCGGCGGGCTCCAACCCGGTTCCGGTCCTACGGTTCCACCGGTCGTGTTCCCGGTCTCCTGCAGGCGGCCCCTGCTGTCTGCCTGCCTGCCTGACTGTGTGAGGGTCCTAGGCTCCGTCCCAGGCCCCTTGCAGCGCTGTGTGTCACACTCTGCTCTCCACTCAACTGTGCCAACTGTACTCCTCACTGTCCACAACTGGACTCTACTCCTTACTATCCAACTCTGAACTTCACACTGCACTACTCAGACTACTGTCCACGACTGGACTGAGATGCTTCCCTGCCTCAGGCCAGCAGACTTCTCGGTGGGTGTGTCTTTCCGCCTGACTCCGCCCACCCGGTGTGCCTGTCTAACACTGAGGGAGGCAATCAGGTCTTGATTGACGGATGTTAACTTCCTAGTGTGGGGGGGGTGTGTGTGTGGTGTCTACTAACCTGTGACCCCTGGTTGTCCAGGGCGTCCCATATATGTTTCTCATCACGCTGCAGACATAAAAAAACAACTGATTATACTCACCATCCCTCTGCTCCCCCAGTGTGCGGTGTTGTCTTTGATGCTGGCAAGTGACTTCAGTGTATAAGTGGCACATCGCATGACGTCACTGCCATGCACCTACAGGCACACGCGGACGTCGGCTGCCGGAATATTCACTGCTCCCCACACCTAGGATTATGGGCGTGTGGAGCAGTGAATATTCATTCTCTAATAAAAAACACGTGATCACCGAGCTGCAGCAGTTAGCTGGTGACTGAGTGATCATGTGTGCCTGCTATTAATGAATGAATATTCACTACTCCCCATGCTCATAATCCCACTCATCTCTCGATGCCGGCTTCAGTGCGTTGAGGTAGACTGGATTATAAGTGAGGGGAGCAGTGAATATTCACTTTTGTTATTAGCGGGCACACTGTTAGCCCTGGTTTCTGCCTCCTGTGACCCACTCCTCCACCGCCACCCCTCCAGTCACAGTCACAGTCACATCAGGACTATGACGCACCCCCCCTTTCCCTAAGACCCCCCCTTTTCTATATGGTAATTGGTTAACAAATAGTAAGAGTAAAAAATTACAATTCACTCAAAATCGTATGACATAAAAGGGCACAATCATTGTGAATCTATCTGACCGTTTCAGGCACCACCCTATTTCACTAAACTTCTCTTACATTTCAGACTAAAAATGTCAAAACTCACTAAATGTTTGAACAGTTAAGGTGTGTGATGCACAAAATGTGTGACGTTTACACAATAGTTCTTGCGCAATGAGTTAGATGAATTTCCCCTTAAATAGTGCTTATCACAAATCTGTGGCTGCCTTTATTATTTACTAAAGCAGTGGAGAGCCGCAGATAAGTGAATGTTCTTAATATAATCCAGTACAAAAACTTTTGGAAGTGTTCCTAATGTCCTCCCAAAGGAACTTTCAGGTTGTGAGATCCCACAACCCTCAGCGATAACTGATCGTGAAAGAGTGATCTCTATGACCCCAGCTCTGCGGCATCCTTCTTAAGCAGTTCAGTAAAATCTTAACGGGAAGGTGTCGTCCAAAAAAAAAAAAAAATAATAACTTAAAAATGTAAAGTATTAATGTTTTGCTCAAATATTATTTGTTTTTAATTGAGCAAAATAAAAAAATAAAAAGTTTGATATTTTCCACTCTGAAACACTAGAGGGAGCAGCTGCTGAAATCTGAAACTGTAGAAATAGCCTGGATTACAGCTGCAGTAAAGTGGGCGGAGTCTACTCTCCTGTGTGTGATGTCACCTCCCCCTCCCAATCTGAGGGTTTCCAAAGGATAACACAGAATGAAGTTTAGATCACAGTGTGGAGCCATTTTGTTGGTGACAAGAAATGTCTAAAGTGTCACCAAGGACAGCAGGAGTATCACACAGGATAGGATTAGATACACAGCTCATCAGACAGTATTACACAGGAGAGGATTAGATACATAGCTCAGCAGACAGTATCACACAGGAGCGGATTAGATACTCAGCTAAGGAGGCAGTATCACACATGAGAGGATTATATATACAGCTCAGCAGACAGTTCCAAACAGGACAGGATTAGATACACGTCTCACCGAACACGTATCACACAGGACAGGATTAGATACACATCTCAGGAGACAGTATTACACAGGAGAGGATTAGATACACACCTCAGCAGACAGTATCACACAGGAGAGGATTAAATACACAGCTCATCAGACGGTTCCACACAGGACAGGATTAGATACACGGCTCACCGAACACGTATCACACAGGATAGGATTAGATACACAGCTCAGCAGACAGTTCCACGCAGGACAGGATTAGATACACAGCTCAGCAGACAGTATTACACAGGAGAGGATTAGATACTCAGCTCAGGAGGCCTTATCACACAGGAGAGGATTAGATACACACCTCAGCAGACAGTATCACACAGGATAAGATTAGATACACAGCACAGCAGACAGTATCACACAGGAGCGGATTAGATACTCAGCTCAGGAGGCAGTATCACACAGGAGAGGATTAGATACACAGCTCAGCAGACAGTATCACACAGGATAGGATTAAATACACAGCTCAGCAGACAGTTCCACACAGGACAGGATTAGATACACGTCTCACCGAACACGTATCACACAGGATAGGATTAAATACACACCTCAGCAGACAGTATCACACAGGATAAGATTAGATACACAGCTCAGCAGACAGTATCACACAGGAGCGGATTACATACTCAGCTCAGGAGGAAGTATCACACAGGAGAGGATTAGATACACAGCTCAGTAGACAGTATCACACAGGATAGGATTAGATACACAGCTCAGAAGACAGTATCACACAGGATAGGATTAGATACTCAGCTCAGGAGACAGTATCACACAGGAAAGGATTAGATGCACAGCTCAGCAGACAGTATCACAAAGGAGAGGATTAAATACACAGCTCAGCAGACAGTATCACACAGGATAGGATTAAATACACAGCTCAGCAGATGGTTCCACACAGGACAGGATTAGATACATGGCTCACCGAACACTTATCACACAGGATAGGATTAGATACACAGCTCAGGAGACAGTATTACACAAGATATGATTAGATACACAGCTCAGCAGACGGTACCACACAGGACAAGATTAGATACACGGCTCAGCAAACAGTATCACACAGGAGAGGATTAGATACACAGCTCAGCAGACAGTATCACATAGGAGAGGATTAGATACACGGCTCAGCAGATAGTATCACACAGGACAGGATTAGATACCCAGCTTACCAGACAGTATCACACAGGATAGGATTAGATACACAGCTCAGCAGACGGTACCACACAGGATAGGATTAGATACACAGCTCAGCAGACAGTATCACACAGGAGAGGATTAGATACACGGCTCACCAAACACGTATCATACAGGATAGGATTAGATACACAGCTCAGCAGACAGTATCACACAGGAGAGGATTACATGCACAGCAGGCAGTATCACACAAGAGAGGATTAGATACACGGCATGGGGGGGTAGCGAGGGGTTTCAATGAAGATGGTAGCAGCAGCTGCGGGGGAGGGGCAAGGAGAGTGGGGGGTATCATTTTAACATTGGAGACAGTAGCACCTGCGGTGGTGGGGGGAGGGGCGTAGGTACTCACATGCTCTGCATGCACACGCACACAAACACACACAGTTCTGCTGCATGCTTGCCGGCATCGGTGGAGGGGGAGGAGAGCGGGGCTGGGGGCTGGGTAGAGCGGGGGGAGGGGGTGTCATTGGAATCTGTAACAGCGGGGGGAGGAGAGGCGCCCCGGCGCCCTGTACTCATACATCCCGGAGGTTGACAGGGGTAAAGTGGAGCAAACATCATACGCCATACCTCCCAACTTTTAAAGAAGGAAAAGAGGGACAAATTTTTAGGCCACGCCCCCTAACCACACCCATTTCACAGTCACGCCCATATCCACTCCCCATCCACACCCATTCAGCACAAACACGCAGGCAGCCGGCGGGCCTCCAGCACAGACACGCAGGCAGCCACAGTGAGGCGGCCGGTCGCCTTCACAGACAGGCGGCCGGCCGCCTTCACAGACAGGCGGCGGGCCGCCCGCACAGAGAGGCGGCCAGCCGCCCGCAGAGAGAGGCGGCCGGCCGCCCGCACAATGAGGCGGCGGGCCGCCCGCACAGACAGGCGGCAGGGGGGCGCCCGCACAGACAGGCGGCAGGGGGGCGCCCGCACAGACAGGCGGCAGGGGGGCGCCCGCACAGACAGGCGGCAGGGGGGCGCCCGCACAGACAGGCGGCAGGGGGGCGCCCGCACAGACAGGCGGCAGGGGGTGAGGGGGGAGGGAGGGAAATCAGCGCTGGGGAGATTAGTTTACTGTACCAGCAGCAGCACAGGCAGCGCTCCTCTCTATGCCACGTCTACTAGGATGGTAGGAGGGAAAAGCAGGGAGGCGGAGAGAGAGTGGGTGGGCGGAGCCCGGGAGCCGGCCGTCCCGCCCGTGGCAACGGGACAAACAACGTAAAGCGTGAAAGTCCCGCTGTATCCGGGACGGTTGGGAGGTATGCAGCATGTTAGAATGTGTACATAAGATCCCGCTGGTGGTGGCCGCAGCTTATAGGCCCCAAATCTGGTGACAGGTTCCCTTTAAAGTGAACCTGTCAGGAGCAATATGCACTCAGAGCCAGGAGCAGTTCTGGGCACATATTGCTAATCCCTGCCTAACCGTCCCTGTATACACTAGCATAGATAAAGAGATCAAGAACAAATATTTTTAAAGATCTTATATCTTATGCTAATGAGCGCGGGGACTAGTCCGAAGGGCGTTACTTCACTTGGCTAGTCGGCTCGCATAGCATGTTAGCATGTTATTACGCCCCTGTGTGAGTACTAACACGCTATATGAGCCGACTAGCCAAGTGAAGTAACGCCCTTGGGACTAGTCCCCGCGCTAATTAGCATAAGATATAAGCTCTTTAAAAATACTTTTTCTATAGATGCCTTTATCTATGCTGGTGTATACAGGGACAGTTAGGCAGGGATTAGCAATATACACCCAGAACTGCTCCTGGCTCTGAGTGCAGATTGCACCTGATAGGTTCCCTTTAAAGGGAACCTGTCACCAGAAATTTAGCAAAAAAAATAAAAGATTCCCCTCTGCAGCTCCTGGGATGAATTCTGGAAAGGTTCCTGTTGCTATTGTGCCCCCTTTGAGACCTAAAATAATACTTTATGAAGTCTTACCTTTTTGTATGCAAATCTGTTTTTATGGTCACGGGGGCGGGCTGCCTGGCGTCCGTTATTCCCCCTCCTGCCGTTGTACGCCGTCCCCCATTGCTCATTTCCATACATGAGGACGCCTTCCTCATGTAACTGTCCTCCTGAAGTTTTGTGCATGCCCAGTGCCACTCTCGCGGGAGTAAGCACTGTGCAAAGTGTGAACGCTTTTGAGGTGATTGCGCAGGCGCGAGATTATGGGCGGCGCTGTGATTGTCATCAGCAGCGTCATCCAAGTACCTGCCCATAATCTCGTGCCCGCGCTTCTCACTCTGCCTCCACCGTTATGCGCAAGCACTGGCCATATGAACCACGTTACCTATTACCATGGGCGCGAGATTATGGGCGGCGCTGTGATTGTCATCAGCAGCGTCATCCAAGTACCCGCCCATAATCTCATGCCCGCGCTTCTCACTCTGCCTCCACCGTTATGTGCAAGCACTGGCCATATGAACCACGTTACCTATTATCATGGGCGCGAGATTATGGGCGGCGCTGTGATTGTCATCAGCAAAGTCATCCAAGTACCCGCCCATAATCTCGTGCAAGCAGTAATAGGTAACATGGTTCATATGGCCAGCACTTGCGCATAACGGTGGAGTCAGAGGGAAAAGTGCGGGCACGAGATTATGGGCGGGTACTTGGTTAACGCTGCTGATGACAATCACAGCGCCGCCCATAATCTCGTGCCTGCGCAATCACCTGAAAAAGCGTTCACATGCGCAAAACTTCGGGAGGACAGTTACATGAGGAAGGCGTTCTTGTGTATGTAAATGAGCAATGGGGGACTGCGTAAAGCGGCAGGAGGGGGAATAACGGACGCCAGACAGCCCGCCCCCGTGACCATAAAAACACATTTGCATACAAAAAGGTAAGACTTCATAAAGTATTTTTGTAGGTCTCAAAGGGGGCACAATAACAACAGGAACCTTTCCAGAATGCAGCCCAGGAGCTGCAGAGGGGAATCTTTTATTTTTATTGTGAAATTTCTGCTGACATGTTCCCTTTAACTGGTAGGGGAGCCAGGATAAAGCAGAGCTGAAGCTGTTGGGAAGCTAGGACCCAGCAGCTCTGCTCCACAGGCAGGAGACCACTGATCGGTAATAGAAGCCTGCAGATGCCACTCTGCATAGGTTATTGTCACTGCTATCTGCAGGAGAGAGAAGTGCTGATTGCACGGTCTCCTCAGCTTCCTGATCCCCGTGTGTCTGCAGCAGTGAGAAGCCGCACACGGGGACTCAGAGAGAACAGCTGCAGACAAACGCAGGCTCCGGGACTGGGGGGGGTCGGCTCTGGTGCAGGGGGGGGGGGGGGCTCTGCTGCAGGGGGGGGTCGCTCTGCTGCAGGGGGGTCGCTCTGCTGCAGGGGGTGATTCATACCTCAGCAGCAGTCACAGGAGTAGGTGCTCGCTCGGCTCTGTAATGAATAGTAGAAGGGAGAAACAGCGAGGCGGGGCTACAGTGGGTGGGTGGAGCCGTGACAAACAGCCTCACGGGCGGGACCCGGGATCAAAGGCTCAGAAGAGGGACTGTCCCGCTGTATCCGGGACGGTTGGGAGGTATGTCATACGCTGTGTGCGCCACAATGATGGTGCTGATCTCCTCCCTCTGCTGTTATCTGGATAGCCCAGGGGGCGCGTGCATTTCACAGCAGATGCCTTCTCTAATGTTACTAAATGGGGTCAGAGCCCGACTATCAGAGTCTATGCACAGAGGGCTGCCATAAAGGAGGCGAGTATCTGTCCTTACAAACACCAAATCCAAGATGGCAGCGCCCAGTGCCTCCAGTAAAATTAGAATTAAATAAAAAATAAATAAGCAGTGATTTTAATTTTGTATTAAAAATACTTGTTTTCATAATCACTATTATTAATACAAAAATAAAAAACTGCGACACCTTTCCTTTAAACAAGTATATGACCGCGCTGGATTAGTTGAGAGAGCAATGTATCGTGCTTAGAGCAGCGGCAGAGATTTGTGGGATCCCGCTCTGCACACTGAGATCCCACAAAATGGAAATTCAGGCTCCACTTTGCAAGTAAGTTGGGTATTTTGAGAGCCTTTAGGAACATTTGTGAAAGGTTTTGATACTGGATTATATTTAGATAATTCACTAATCTCAGGTTTCCCACTGATTTATTTACTAAAAAGCGCAGCCCCAGATTGGAGATAGGAACTCTTAAGTATATCACATTGTATATAATTGCATTTCAAAGCTTGTTTTGTCAATAAATGCTTGTAAATATATATTCTTCATGCCTGGCTTTCTCTATTGTTTAGATGTGATAATTTTGCCTCAGAACCTCTGGAGTTGGCGCAGAACTGTAGACATTTCACACCAAAATAATGAGGGGAGAATTGAATCACACTGCAGCCTAGATATGTGGAAGTTGTTGAGATGCTCTGATCCCAATTTATCAAAGCTTTTATGCCAAAAAATTGTCACAAAAACTCTGAAAAGTCTCAAAAATTTGGATCAATTCAAAGTGGTGCCAAATTTTGGCGGCTTTTGGCATTTTCACTTTAAAATTGGCAAAGTTTGGGTGGGACGGGGGCGTGACAGCACAGCTCCTTTGTCATTTTACCTGTTTACCAAAACATTTTCAATATACAGTTATGTAATCGATATGTGTTTTTAAGTGCTGATTCTCAGCTTTAATTTGAGGGTATTAACATACTAATTGGAGCCAGGGCTTACGAATTACAGCCCATAAACATGTAGCGGTCTCTTTAAAAAGAGACCAAAAGTAACTGGACAATATCTTAAAAGCTCTTTAATGGGCTGCGTAGGATATTCCCTCATGAATCCATTATAAATTAAGCAGATAAAAGGTCTGGAGCTGATTCCAGATGTGACATTTGCATTTGGAAGCTGTTGTTGTAAACCCACAACATGCGGTCAAAGGAGGAGAACATCATTAAGATAAAAAATGAGAGCTAGTAGTAATGTTAGGGGTGGCCAAATCAGAAATTTGGTATATTCTGGAAAACAAATGAACGCACTCGAGAGCATCGGAACTCAAAGAGGTCTGGATGTCCAAGGAAGACAATAGTGATGGGTGATCACAGAATCCTTTCCTTAGTGAAGGAAAAGTCCTACACAACATCCACCCAAGTGAAAAAACATTCTTAAGAAAGTAGACGTTTCAGTTTCTAAGTGTGGCACCTGCTTTGGGAGCGATGTATAGAATTCCACCCACATTCACCTCTACAGATGTTGCTTCTTTGGTTGAACTGCAGAATACTACAACTCCCAAGATGCCATGCAAATCTGGGGGAGGAGGAAACAGGATGGGGGGGGAGGAAGTTGAGCCATCTTGGAGGGGTGAAGCTGCCACTCTGTATGATGAGAGACTGAGTTCTGAAGCTAGAGGATGCACTATTGGTAGGAGCTGCTGTCCTCCAGGTTTACCACGCCGAAGAAGGATTTTGCCTGCTGTACCCACTTCTCTCTGCAAGCCATTGAATCCAGAAGCTCCAGTGTGGAATAGTCTGAGAAAACAGACCTGCTGCAGACAGAAGTGAGTAGGACATTGCTGTGACTTGTAGTTCTACAGTTTGAGAAGTGTGAACAAAAGAGAAATACGAGTATATATGAAAATACAAGAATTTTATTAATGGAGATAACACGCAAGACAGCACAAAATCACACTTAAAATTGCTACAGAAAATCAAAACATCACAAGGGGTACAAGGTTTATATTCAATTGGTTAATGTAAAAGTTTCCTGTCTGTCTGAAGTAACCGTGGAAGAGGTGGGAAAGTCTAAATGACGGGACTAGATATAATGTAAGCAAGACACTTAATGACATGGACCAGACTCCATTGCATGATTTAATAGAATTACTAACAACTATGAGGTTGGGAGTAGAAGGTCCTACAATGAGGTGACAGTAACAGGGGAAACCACAATGTCACCAGGTATGTATAAAACATAACCCATTCACTCATGCATAAGATTTGGTTAGAGGATTCTGACCCTCGAGTTCGAGAATCAGAATCATGGGAGGATAATCATCATGCAAGCTTAGCCCCAGTATCAATAGACACCAATTAAATACAAGGATGTATGGAACAAATCAGGGGCCCAAGTACAGAGTACTAGTGTAGATGTTAACCTAGATTAACCTGAAGTATACCACGTGATAACAGGGTAAACCTGGATGAGATCATGACATTAAAATAGTAAAGTGCGTGTGCACATAGCCATCCAGGAATCGTGGTAAGTATGTATACAAATACAGGTTAAAATAATTACCTAGAAAAACTGTGGTTCAGGTAATAAAAAAGGGGACCCTGAGGCATAGTAACACCTATGTACACATAATAATAATAATAATAATAATTTTATTCATTTATATAGCGCTATTAATTCCACAGCGCTTTACATACATTTGCAACACTGTCCCCATTGGGGCTCACAATCTAGAGTCCCTATCTGTATGTCTTTGGAGTGTGGGAGGAAACCGGAGTACCCGGAGGAAACCCACGCAAACACGGGGAGAACATACAAACTCCTTGCAGATGGTGTCCTTGGTGGGATTTGAACCCAGGACCCCAGCGCTGCAAGACTGCAGTGCTAACCACTGAGCCACCGTGCCGCCCTTACACATACCCAGAAGAGTTAGGATCAACACCGACGCGTGTTTCACGGAGGTATTGTTGCTTTCTCAATGAGGAAGACCCTAATGGCAGTATAAACCCAGTAGGTATAAATAGCCTCTGTTAATTATCATTGCTGTCAGGTGTAACAATCCCTCAACCGAGGGATATGTGATGGAGAGAACAATAACGCCCATCAAGCAGGTGATAGGGCATCACCTAGATAGTGGGCGGAAACCTAAGACAGGTCACATGATGATCACTGAAAAAGGCGGATTATAAGAAGATCACAAAGATTGTTAATAGTAATCGCAATCTGACGTGGCAGCACTGGTAGCAGGGTACGCTACTGATAATGAAAAACAAATGTACAAGAGACGTCAAACATCTAGTGTAAGGTGAACCGGGGACTATCTCACATTACCCAGATGTCCCGCCCTCCAGCCAAGTCAGGAAGGAACACGTGGTGCCGAAGACGCGTAACCCCGGCAATCACGCGATCCAACCCGGCATTAGACATAACAGGGCGTAACACAACACATGGTGGATATACTTCCAGGAGTCACGCCTGCAACCAGTCACAAAGCAGACACGTAAAACGTGAGAGGTACGTCTCCACAGTGACCACCCAGCCAATTCCAGATTGAGGACAAGTTTATAGAAAACATATATTAGTTCGTATAGATCAGCATGTTCTTCTGCCAACATCATAACAAACCATAAATCTATCACATCCGATTCACGTCCCCACCGGGGCAGGTACATAAGACCATAAGTCACTTAGTGATCGCTTATAGGACACAGATTATAAAAAAGCACACACCTTGCTAACCGCAATCACAGCAAGGCATAATAATACTAGTAGCACAGTGCACCGCTAAGGTAAGGGGACAGTTATATAAAACGGGAATCATTTAGCGCCAATGGTCTGGAAGTGTTCCACACTGCTGGAGTATCCAGCCCTCAGGCTGAGTCAGGAAGGCACACGTGCCGAGGACGCGTAACCCCGGCAACCACGTGAGCCAACCCAACATCAAGCATGTCAGGACGTGAAACCACGCATAGTGGACGTAGTTCCAGAAATCCCGCCCCCAACCAATCACAGAGCAGGTGACTATAGCGCCGGAGACGCATCAACACAGCAACTTCCGGGCCTATCTCCGATTGAGACGGGCATGAAAAGGGGTGTGTAGTAAGTGATGTAAATTAATACATCCTATTATCAGCAAAACACATTGCAAGACACAAATGCACCACCCCAGGTGCACATTACGAGCGGGGCAAAACAATAGCCCCTGCAACGAACTGCCAGCAGACTAAGAACATTTGTATAAACATAGAGGTACAAAAATACCAAACATAGTAAACATTAATGCTGCTTCAGCAGACTAAACTTGTAAAGTAGGGGGAATGAGATATATATTAAGGATAGAAAGAAGGCTTATAAAGAACATGCTGATCATTCGATCATATGTCACGTTAAAAGTATACCATTGGTCATAGAGTATAAATACTTCAAATATAAATATAGTAAAAGGCCAATAGAAAAATAGATATATATACATATATATATGTTTCCAAGATAATCGTTTGTTGTACCAAACACAATAATAATATGACAACAAATACACACATATGTCAGGAGTGTGGTATTAAGATCGTAGAATAGCAGGAACGTCCATTCAGAAGATATCATTGATGTTCAGTGATGCCGGCACAAACTTGTAGGGTGATAGGAAAACAGGATCTTATATGATACGTCCAAAGATCAGAAAACGAATTTAGTATTGCATCAAAGACGGTTCCAATAAAAAGAAATAAACAAGAGAGGAATAAGTATACATAAAAGAAGACCACTGGGAAATACATTCGCCACAGACGAATTAATTGATAAGCGGTAGAGTAATAAAAACAAAATTAAAACAATTATGGTATGTTAAAAACGACCAAGTGATATAAGAAGAACATTATGCTTGGAAAAGCTCAGATAAACCCTATAAAAAGACACAAAACTGATGTTTTCGTTCAGGCCTCCAGGTGTTAAAGTCCCAAGGATGGTGATCCAACGAGCCTCGACTTGGGCTAAACGTTTCTTGAGGTCCCCACCCCTGGAGCCTCCATGAACAACATCGATACCCCGTACCTTGAGGCCGGATTGATCACATCCATGAAATCTCCTGAAATGTTGAGGAAGTGTCTTCAGGAGAGTGACATCGATCACATCGGAGGCAGCACGGATATCCCGTACATGCTCTCTGGTACGCACCCGCAATTCCGCAATTCGCGTGATGTGAGACCAACATATACCAGAGAATATGGACAGGTAGCATAGTAAATCACATGCGTGGTAGCACATGTGATACGATGTTGTATATTCATTGTCCGTGTGTCGTCCGATGATGAGAAAGTCGTGGCGTGGAGGATATTAGGACATGCGACACACCGCCCACAGGGAAAACATCCCTGTGTCGGGCCGCGAGTGCCAAACGGATTGGAAAGCGGAGGAATATAATGACTCCTTACCAGGATGTCACGGAGATTCTTAGCACAGCGAGCTGTCATAAGGGAACCTGAAGGGAGTATGTCTGCCAAAATTGGATCTATGCGTAGAACAGGCCAGTGTCTATCAAGGATGCCACACATCGTCTGCCATTGGTTGTTAGAGGTTCCTATAAAGCGAATAGGAGGGTATAATATGTGGTTGTTGTTGTTTACAATTATATTGAAGGAATTGTGTGCGTGGAGTTCTTTTGGCACGTAAATACCCCTTCTTAATGCAGCGATTGCTGTATCCACGATCCTGGAAACGGCGTTTGAGTTCTGCGCCCTGTTTTTCAAATGACTGGTCAGAGGAGCAGATCCGCCTAATCCTTAAGAATCGGCCGGTCGGGATGGCGCGTATGGTGGCAAAGGTATGGGCTGAGGATGCATGCAGCAGGGCATTGACTGAGGTGGATTTCCGATAGATACTAGTTTGTATGAATGACAAAGGATCCACCTCGATGTTGATGTCCTTTTTGGACATCAACATCGAGGTGGATCCTTTATTTTTTTGGCAGGGCACAGTGGAGCAGCTTGATGCATTTATGGTCAATTGAATGCTAATAATCTTAATATAAAGCTGACATATAAAAATAGCAGCAGGTGCATTGACTTTGTCAATGCACCTGCTGCTATTTTTATATGTCAGTTTTATATTAAGATTATTAGCATTCAATTGACCCATAAATGCATCAAGCTGCTCCACCGTGCCCTGCCAAAAAAATAATACATCATCAATATATCTGAGCCAGCACTGCACATGGGAGCTGGCACTGATGCCCCCATCGCCAAAAACCAACCTCTCCCACATGCGAAGGAAGAGGTTGGCATACGAAGGGGCACAGGCCGCCCCCATAGCAGTGCCATACTGCTGCAGATAAAATAGATCTTTAAAAATTAAAAAAATGTGCGTAAGTGCAAAGAGGAGCAGCTCAAGGATGAAGAGGTTCAATTTGCCATCACGACCGCCCATCTCAAGAAAAAGGCGGACCGCCTTCAAACCATCAGAATGTGATATGCATGTGTAGAGGCTCTCCACATCAGCTGTTACAATCAACATATCCTGATCCATAAAGATGCCGTCAATCCTCCTGAGGATGTCCGTCGTGTCATGGACATAAGAGGGCAAGGTTTCTACTAGAGATTTTAGATGATAATCAATAAATTTACAAATTGGATCACACAAGCCGTCTATGCTGGACATAATAGGATGCCCCGGGGGATTAAGGGCATCTTTATGGATCTTAGGTAATAGGTAGAATGTAGGCACCTTTGGATATTTAGTGGAGAGCCCCTCCATCATTTTTTATCAATAATGCCGCTCTCGCACGCCGCCTCCAGGATCCCCAGAAGGTCAATAGAAAACCGCTGCAAGGGGTTAGATGGCAGCCTCATGTTGGTGTCCTTATCACGAAACTGCTGTAAAGCTTCTTTCTCGTAATTCTCCACTGCCCAGATCACTATATTGCCCCCCTTGTCAGCTGGTTTAATAACAATGTCATTATAATTGCTCAGTTCAGAAAGAGCAGATCTTTGTTTATGAGTTAAGTTATCACCTTGTCTCTTAACCGTGATTTGTTTAAACTTATCCACCACTAATCTAGTGAAGACCTCAACGGCAGGACAAAGGGACAAGGGGGGAAATCTAGTAGATCTGGGCAGTAGCGATTTTGGGAACACATCTGTAGAGACACTGGACTGTTCAAGCAGAAGATCCTCAAGGGTCTGTAACGCCTCCCTCTCGGCCGGGCTATCCAAACCACTATTGTCTCGTTTATGATGAAGTTTTTTCAAAACTATCTTGCGTGCGAATAAATGTACACCTTTAATGCTGAAAAAAAGTCAAAATGATTAGTTGGTGAAAATGTTAGGCCCCTGGACAGCATGTCCAACTGGGCATCAGAGAGGGTGCGTGGAAAGGTTAATCACCTGTAGTTTGTTTTTGCCGTGTTTGTCATTCAATTTAGCTGATGTTTGCTTATTCCGGATAGACTTAACATGGGACCCCATGCTTTGTTCAGACTCACATACTCCACTTGACATCCCGGAGGACAAACCGCCAACAGAAACCAATGAAGACATAGAAGCTGATTGGCCATGAGACAAAGTCTTGGCTCGATAGCCCAGACGTGATCTAGAGTGCCACCTGTAAACCATCGTATTGGTGTAATCTGACAGGTCCCTATTATATTTCTTTAATTTTAGGCCACTAATTTCCTTTTCTAACTTAGAAAGGCCTTGCTCAATCTTCGTTTCCATCCTGGTAATCCGCTCAACTGAGCAGTTATTTTTAATAGCTTTTTCCAACTCCTCCAATTCTGTCTCCATCATGGTTAAAGAGGCACTGTTGTGTTTGAGAACTGTGCTGGAGCAAATTACAAGGCCTTGCTAAAGAGGACTCTTGATTGCACTAACTGGGAGTTTGCATAGGAGCAGCCCTGGGGAAATACTGCCTTCATTACTTTAAGTGCACCAACGTACAGCAAGCGCGCCAACAACCGCGGCAACTGGGGCCCCAATTTGGGACTGTGTCATTTGTGAGGCTGCAGCTGTTAGTTGGTAGATAGTAATTAGTCAGCAGAGTGTCTGGTGTAGGTTAAAGAGGAAGCAATACCCTTAACCTTCAGGTCTATTGCAAAGAGCCCCTCCTTAATTTTTGTAGAATACTGTATAACATTACCTGTTGTTCACTTTTATTTGCTTTTCCCCTGCAATTGCCAGTTTTTGTCGTCCTGCAAATAAACCTGTTAAGATTTCTAACATCAGTTATTGTTAGTGTGTACGGAGCGTGGGCAGAGGTTTCCCGAGTCGACCCCTAGCAGAAGACAAAGACCTTTCTGCATTTCCCTAGAGCTCCTAGCAAGATTCGAGTGGAGGCACTGTGTCATATCAAGGTGAGAACTACCGGACACCCTGCCCCAGTGGCAGATTAAGGCTGAGGCCACACGGGGATCTACTGCGATCCTCTCTCATGACACTCGGCTCGCGCTGGCAGCACAGCAAAGCCAAGTGTCATGCGTGTGTCCTGCGACTGAGGTCCGACCGTATGAGCGGACCTCAGCTGCGGGGGTCTGCCAAGCGCTGAGGAGGGGCGGGCAGGAGCTGCAGAGGGGAGGGAGGGATTTCTCGCCCTCTCTCCTCTGTAGCCGGCTATTGCGATTCTTACTCTGCACTTGTGGTACACCTGAATGGGTCCGAGAGAAAAGAGCCTCGCATTACAATCGCAGCATGCATCCGATTAGGGCTGAGAAAATAATCGCTCATGTGCGCTGACACACAGGCTAAAATTGGTCCGAGTGGAATGCGATGTTTTATCGCACTCCACTCGCACCGCTTTTCTCGCCGTGTGGCTTAGGCCTAAAGGGGTGTTACATAAGAGTACCATAAAGAGAAGACGTCATGAGTGCAAATACAAAGGGTTCACTAAAGGGAGCAAACCATTAATCAGCCTTTAAAATAGAAAGGCCAGCTTGGACTTTTTCAAAAAGCATCTAAAGAAGCCGCCTCAGTTCTGGAAAAGTTCTATGGACAGATGAGACTAAGATCAATCTGTACCAGAATGATGGGAAGAAGCAAGTATGGAGGAGGCTTGGAACGGCTCATGATCCAAAGCACACCACATCCACTGTAACACATGGTGGAGGCAGTGTGATGGCCGGGCATGCAGGGCTAACAATGGCCCTGGGTCACTAGTGTTTATTGATGATGTGACTGAAGACAGAAGGAGGCGGATGAATTCTGAAGTGCACAGGGCGAGTCTGAGGCTTTCTGCTCAGGTTCAACCATTTGCAGCAAAGTTGATCGGATGGTGATTCACAGAACAGATGGACAATGACCCAAAATATACTGCAAAAGCAACACAGGAGGTTTTTAAGGCAAAGAAGTGGAATATTCTGCAATGGCCGAGTCACTCACCAGATGTGAACCCCCTTGAGCTGCGTTGCACATGCTTAATACAAAACGTAAGGTAGAAAGAAACACAAACAAGCAACAACTGAAGTCACTACAGTAAATGCGGCACAATATCACAAAGGAGTGACTGTCTGAGGTCTCCAGTATCTCAGCTACTTGTCCCCGATCTTCTCAGATCTCTGCTACGTGTCTGTTTGTGGATTTCTGTGCCGCACTTTATGAGCCCCTGACATAACCTCCCCTCATCCAGCTCCATGACAACCAGCACAGCAGAGTCCTGCATACACTGAGGAGCTGATCATGTGACCCTGACTCCTCCCCTCCATGTGACATCACAGGTCCTGTAAGCACAGAGCAGCCATATATCTAGTGTGCGGCTCTGCAGGTGGAGGTAGGTGCAGGGTCTCTATTATTTTCTCTCCTTCATTTTCATTTTCCTGTCGTCCTCTTTATTGTTTCTTTGCTTTTATGACGAGGCTGAAGTCGGTTTCTTATTCGGGTTTTTCCTGGGGTTTTTTTACAGGTTTTTATCAACAAAAATAAAAAATCCCAACAATAAAATCCAGTGCAGTGCGGAGCCCGGATGTGAATAACTTACAGGGAAGGGAATAAGTATTGGATCCCTCGCTGATTGTGTAAGTTTCCCACTGATAAAGACATGAACAGTCTATAATTTTAAGGGTTACTTAATTTTGTCAGTGAGTCATAGAAAATCCAAAATAAAATCCAGAAAATCACATTGTATAAATTATATACATTTATTTGCATTTTGCAGAGAAAAATAATTATTTGATTTCTCTGGCAAACAAGGCTTAATACTTGGTGGCCGTCCCCTTGTTGGCAGCGCAGCAGTCAGATGTTCTTTGTAGTTGATGATGAGGTTTGATGTCATGAGGAATTTTGCTCCACTTTTCTTTGCAGATCATCTCTAAATCAATTAAGATTTTAAGCCTGTTGCTTGGCAACTTGGAGCTTCATGTCCTCCATGGGTTTTCTATGGGATTAAGGTCTGGAGTCTGGCTGGGCCACTCCATGACCTTAATGTGCTTCTATTTATGCTTGGATTTTCCATTCAAAAACAAAATCACCTAAGGTTTGAATCTGAGGCACGATGTTATGTTTCATTATTAGAATTTGTTTATGCTGTTATACATTTTTATGTATTTTTATATTTGTATATACATACAATTTTTTAATTGTTGATTTTTTAATCAACATATGTTGATTGTATGTTTTACTTTTTATTTTTTTCCCTTTGTTTGTATTGATAACATGTGTATTGTGTGTTTTTACTGATTAAGTCCACTCCATGCCTGATTGGCTGGAGTGGACTTATTATATAACTTAGGGTAAATTTTCCCATTGGGGTTGACAAAGAACACAGACCATGTTTGAAACGTGTTGCTGTTTCCATGTCTTTCTGGCCCCATTTCATTATATCTTGGTGTATGTCCATGTCCATTTTTTTTCTGTATTTTAAATGAATAAAGAATTGCTAAGTTTTTTAAAGACAATTCGGAAGCTGGATCTCTTCTTCTCAGGCCCCAAAGAAAATGGACACCCTCAAAAGAAAGCAGAACCCCCCCAGACCAGACCCAAAACAATTACAATTGGCACATACCGATGGTGGATGGGCTCTTACACAGAGATCTGCGTCACTGTTAGATCCCTCACCGTTACAGCTGCATTGCACCGCACAGCTGTGTATACAGTGACAGAGAAGGCAGAGGCAGTAATAAACCATCTCTGCCTTATGTAGAGATGGACGGATTTATTCTCCGTTGCTACATGTTTGCGTATAGATGCACTGCTATGTAATGACATTGTAGAACATCACTGCAAAGTAGGAGTCAGATGATGTAAGCTCCAGGGAGGACTGGTAGGCCCAGGAGGTGAATCCACTGGACCGTGCACCCCACCGGAGGCCTGGGTACACGGTAGCCGGAGCACTAGCGTGGCCGGGACGGGGACAGCGTCCCACAGGGGACGGGTGGAACAAAGTCACTGGGGTCACGGAGTTCCTGAGGACAATACGGAATACTGGTACAGGTGCCGGGTAGTAATGGCAAGCAGTAGTACAGGTAACGGAACACGGCCAAGGGGACCTGGGCACCTAGCTTTCAAGACTAAGCATCAAGACACGTTGATCAGGCCCCGCCCACATGGAAAGGCCAGTCTTATATACCCAGCACCGCCCTATGTCATATCCTGCTTCAGGTGTGCTGGGCCTATAAGACCAGGAGAGTGGGCGCGGCCCGGTCCTAAACAGAAACATGTGGCGAAGACTCAGTGTCAGACTCATAAGACCAGGAGCAGGATACAGGAGAGCACGAGCGGGAGCGGCAGCCATGACCGGTGGACACGTGGACTGGATCAGTGGTTAAGGAGCGGTGCCGGGATGGTGCGACCGGATCAGTGGGTAAGGAGTGGTGCTGGGACACCGGGAGCGTGACAGATGACCCGGATGTTTAAAGTCTACGAGCTCCGAAACCAGTTAAGAATATCTAAACTTTTTTATTTACATAATTTTTCTAGTTTAAAAGGGAAATATAATGTGGGCACATTTTTCAATTGTGTTAATTTTCACTATTTTGCTGCCTTCATACAAGAAATGGGAGGTAAATTATGTGTGTCACCCAGTGCACAGATCTGTACACCATCTGTGAGCTCTGTGACCCTCGTATAAGAGGGACCCCGCTACGGCCACACTTGTCTCCGTGATCTGATTTCCATACAAGCGCTCTCATTGTGCCGTATCACTAGAGTCTTGAGATGGGGAAAATGATTTGCAGGACCCCGATGCAGAGGCCAGGTCAGTAGTCCACGGGGGCTGAACAGGAGCCATGTGAGCATTTTCTTTTATTCTTAAAATAATTAACAGAAAGAAATCGCACAGGCCCCATATGAATCAACGCCGGGCCCCTCTGCGTCCGTTAGAAACAAGAATACATCAAATCCTAATTCCATTGCCCTGTTCTTAACTGAAAAACTCAGAAATGTTTAGTTTTTTCTCTTTCCTATTCTCCTTCTCTTATTCCGGGAGCAATTGTCCTTTTATTTTTCAATCCACATTGCTGTATGAAATTTTTTTTTTTGAAGATGACTCATAGTTTTTCATTTTACCATAAAATGTACTGGAAATTAAGTAAAAATTCAAAGTACGGTGAAATGGTGAAAAAAAAAATAATCCCACCATTGTTTTTACTACATTCATTGTGTGCTGAAAGTGAGCGGTCAGCGTGATTCTCCAGGTCAGTGTGATTACAGCAATATCAGACTTGTATATTTTATTATTTAGCGGTGACTAGAGATGAGCGGATGTTTGGCTTCTGCTTATCCAGCTGAGCTTTTGTAAAGATCGGTTCTGGACTTAAGCGGGCTTTACACGCTGCGACATCGCTAATGCGGAGTCGTTGGGGTCACGGAATTCGTGACGCACATCCGGCCGCATTAGCGATGCCGTTGCGTGTGACACCGATAAGCGATTTTGCATCGTTGCAAAAACGTGGAAAATCGCTAATCGGCGACATGGGGGTCCATTCTCAAATCTCGTTACTGCAGCAGTAACGAGGTTGTTCCTCGTTCCTGCGGCAGCACACATCGCTGCGTGTGACGCCGCAGGAACGAGGAAGCTCTCCTTACCTGCCTCCCGGCCGCTATGCGGTAGGTGGGCGGGATGTTACGTCCCGCTCATCTCCGCCCCTCCGCTGCTATTGGGCGGCGGTTCAGTGACGTTTAAGTGACGTCGCTGTGACGCCGCACGGACCGCCCCCTTAGAAAGGAGGCGGTTCGCCGGTCACAGCGACGTCGCCGGGCAGGTAAGTATGTGTGACGGCTCTGGGCGATGTTGTGCGGCACGGGCAGCGATATGCCCGTGTCGCGCAACAGATGGGGGCGGGTACCCACACTAGCGATATCGGGACCTATATCGCAGTGTGTAAAGTAGCCTTTAGACTTAACCTGAACTTTATTTGAAGTCATTAATTGGGCAGGTCATGTCTCCACCCACATACAGCCATAATCACATCACTTCCGGCAGATTGTGGATTTTTTCTATTTATTTTTTTGTTTGTGCACACTACTGTGCTGTTTTATTTGTCTTAGTTAAAACTGTTATTTAATGTTTTTCATGCTTGTCTCTGCTGCCATCTACTGGTCAGACCTTTCGGCTCCTCTGTTTCCTTTGCCCAGCCCATGGGAGTGTCTGATGACCCTCTTGCATCACATCCTGGATATTTTTTTCCAAAGCAGAGTCTGTGAGAACAACATCCCTTATTGGAGCTACTAGGAGTAAAGTCTTCTGACCACGTAGTAGCTACAGAGGCAAGCATCACTGGAAGATTTCAATGCCAGGTACTTGGATTACTGCACTCTGCATGTCCTAACCTTTGGAGAAAATAAACCACCATTGTTTCATCTCAGCAAGTGCATGTTTTCACTCTGGAGTGCTCTGGTCCTGTCTGCCCCACCTATAGGAAAAACGAAGGTAAGATTCTCACAACCTCTCACAACTACGCACCTTCCATCGCCTTTAAGTGGGGACAGAACAGTCAGAAGACTGCTTAAGAGCTCAATACCCCGGCTACAGATCCCTAAGAACCCTGTAACTTCCCCTGTAATCTGCCTAGCAACAAGCCTTGTGCACTAGTCTGCCTGCACAGTGCATGCCTGGACAAGCCTAAGGGGAAGCTCTCCCATCTGCCACGTCCTGTGTCACCTCTGCTTGCATTGTAAAGGGACAGTTTATGCACCTGATGTTTCTCTCTTGCTATACTCCTTCTATAGACTTGCAGTACATTATACCCCATTACTGCACATCGCTGCACTGCGAACCCCAAGTTTTACTAAAGACACCTTGGGAATCTCATCAGGGAGTCCTTGCAGAGCTGCACAACGATTTTGGATCACTATTCAAAAGTCAAGTTTCTTAAAGAGACAGTACACCTTAAATAAAAATGGCCGAAAAAGACCTCGGACAGTTCCCCACTGCTGAAACAGAGCAAATACAACCTGATACTGTCCATTATGAAACCCAGGAGGCAGAGCCCATGCTTTCAGCAGACCAAGTTGTCCGACCGAAGCGCTCCTCCAAACCCACGATAAAGGCCGCTGAAAACTATCATACTATGAAAGATGAGTCATGTGAACACCTGGAAGAACAGTGGGAACGAGTCACCTATTACATGTCAAGACTTGAATCCTCATCAGGTGATGCCACATGCTTACAAGCTGCTCTGAAACGGCTGAACACAGCTCATGAAAGATACAAGAGACTGTCAACAAGGTACATTACCTTTCTAAAAGACTCTAAAATTGATGAAGCGCTTTCAGACCTGAGCAAGGCAGAAGAGGTAGACAAGGAAAGAGATGCCAAGGTGCAAGATGCCATAGACAAGGCCGAACACCGTATCTCTCACCAGCAAGAAACCAGATCACACCGATCAACCTCATCTAGACGTTCCTCTCGGTCATCCGGGTCATCATCCTCAAGAAGCTCAGCCCTGAGCGACAGGATACTAGAGGCCCGCATAAGAGCAGAGGAATCCAAGGTGAGACGTTCCTTCACAGAAAGAGAAGTAGAGGAAGAAGCCAAAAGGGCAGAAGCAGAAGCCAAAAGGCCAGAAGCAGAAGCCCTTGCAAAAGCAGAAGCCGCTAAAGCAGAAGCCCATGCAAAAGCAGAAGCTGCTAAAGCGGAAGCAAAAAGGGCAGAAGCGGAGGCTCGGATAAAGATTCTTCGGTCACAGATGGAAGAGGAAGTTGCGCTAGCTAAAGTGAGACTACTTGAGCAAGCATTGATCCAAGGTCCTGATCCAGCTGACTCGCCACCACTGGAAGCAGACAATCCAGTTGATCGCACAAGAGACTATGTACTGAATCAGTTACCTGTAGCAACCCTGGTTTGCAGTACCGTCCAAGCCGACAACACCGAAACCTCCAACTTACCTCTACCAGTGCCAGTGCCACCTAAAGGACCCGAGCAAATTAATAACAGTCACCAAGAGGTCCCCTCTCAAACACAGTCACCACAGCAAGATGGCAACCAAGTGTTTCCTGACCCACTTCCACAGCTCAAGCAGCGGTCATCAGAATCTACAGAGGCTAAACCACAGCTCAACCCTGCAGCAACGTCATTCTACCCGGGAACATCTCATCCATTCACGCCAGGCAGCCCATACGCCCCAGGGGCATCACGAGTCGTCGTGGCAACAAGTGGTTAGAAATCAGATATGTCTGAGTCTGCCAGGTTCATGGTGAGCAGAGAGCTAATCAACACTAGTCTCACGAAATTTGATGATCGTGCAGAGAGCTACAGGGCCTGGAAAGCAACTTTCAAGGCAGCCATCGCCAAACTCAACTTCACTGCAGAACAGGAGCTCGACCTCCTGATCAAGTGGTTGGGCCCAGGCTCTACAAACCGTATCAAGAGCCTCAGAACCGTCTATGTGGGACAAGCAGAAGCAGGTCTCGCTGCTGCATGGCAGAGACTGGAACGCACCTTTGGCAGCGCAGAAGCAATAGAGAAAGCCCTATTCAAGAGACTGCAGGACATCCCAAAGATCAACCTTAAAGAAGTCCACAAGCTTCAAGACCTAAGTGATCTGCTCATGGAGCTGGAGCTCGCCAAAAGAGATCCTCGTCTGTCTGGGCTGTGCTACCTGGATACAGCCCATGGAGTGAACCCAATCGTGGTGAAGCTGCCATACAGTCTGCAGGAGAAATGGGCAACGTCAGTCTCAAGGTACAAAAGAATGCATGACGTCACCTTTCCCCCATTTATTCAGTTCTGCAAGTTCATCGATGAGCAGGCCCAGATGAGGAACGACCCCAGCCTCGACTTCCTAGAGTTCAACACTTCGGCAGCCGCAACATCATCATCAAGGTATGAAGGTGCCATACACAAACGCAGAGACATTAAGAACACTGTGAGTGTCAGGAAGACTGAGCTACCATCACCTGCAGCACGCACAGATAAACAAAACACCATCTCATCACGAGATAAGTCTTTCAATAAAGAATGTCCCATCCATAAAAAACCGCATTCACTGAACAAGTGCAGAGGGTTTAGATCCAAAACCCTACAGGAGCGCAAGAAAGTCCTCACAGAGCTTGGGATTTGTTTCAAATGCTGCGCATCACTTGAGCACATGGCCAAGGACTGTAAATCCATCGTCAAGTGTGAGGAGTGTCATAGTGAAAAACACGTTTCAGCCATGCACCCAACCCAGCTAGCTAGAGACACATCGGCTGCAGTCACCACCACTCCCACTCCAAGTCATGGCGGGGAGCCCAAGAATCAGACTGACACCACCACAGCCGTCTCCTGCTCATGCTCAGAGGTATGTGGAGAGGGCCAAACACAGAAATATTGTGCCCGAATATGCCTCATCAAGGTTTATCCCGAGGGACATCCAGAAAAGGCAATGAAGGTGTATGCCATCATAGACGACCAAAGCAACCGGTCCCTAGCAGGAACCAAATTCTTTGAAGCCTTCGGAATTAATGGACCATCAGAACCCTACACTTTGAACACCTGCTCGGGTCGCATAGAGACTAGCGGCAGAAGAGCCCAGGGATTCATTGCTTCTCCTATCAATGGGAAGACTGAAATACCTCTACCAACGCTCGTTGAATGTGACCAAATACCCAGCCACAGGAATGAAATTCCTACCCCAGAAGCTGCATTTCATCAACCACACCTAAGACACCTCGCTAGCGTTATCCCACCTCTGGACAATAACGCAGAGATTCTACTCCTGCTCGGCAGAGACAATCTAAGGGTACACAAGGTGCGACAGCAGTGTAATGGGCCTGACTATGCACCATACGCCCAGAGACTGGACTTGGGATGGGTAGTCATAGGAAATGTGTGCGTTGATCGATCAGAAATTGATTCCTTCAAGACTTATGTGCATGGAGATGGACGCACAACCTGCTTAAAGCCATGTTCTCATCACTATGGAGTGAAAGAGAAGTCTCCAGACACAATACAGCTACCTGACATTGCTTCTTCTCTGCATATCGACAACTTGGGAAGATCAGTCTTTCACACAACCAAGGACGACGATAAAGTAGCCTTGTCAGTAGAGGACAGAGAATTCATCGAAATAATGGATTGTGAGTTTTCTAAAGACAAAACCAACCATTGGGTCTCTCCATTACCCTTCCGATCTACCAGGGTAAGACTCCCAAACAACCGAGCTCAAGCTCAGACCAGATTTAACTCTCTTCAGCGTTCTATGAGCAGCAAACCTGAAATGAGAGAACATATTGTTGCCTTTATGGACAAAATATTCCGCAACAACCACGCAGAACCTGCTCCATTCTTGAAGAAGAACGAAGAGTGTTGGTATCTGCCTTCATTCGGCGTATACCACCCATGAAAACCGAATCAAATCAGGGTTGTCTTCGACTCCAGCGCCAAACATGAAGGCGTATCCCTTAACGATGTTCTCCTCACAGGTCCTAACCTAACAAACAACTTGGTAGGAGTATTGCTGAGGTTCAGAAAAGAGCTTGTCGCCATCACTGCCGATATTGAACAGATGTTGCACTGTTTCCTAGTCAGAGAGGACCACCGGAACTTCCTCAGATTTCTGTGGTACAAGGATAATGACACCAATAAAGCGATGGTGGAATATCGTATGAGGGTCCACGTGTTTGGAAACAGCCCTTCACCCGCAGTTGCAACCTATGGTCTCCGGAGAACCGCATTGGAGGGAGAGTCCGAGTATGGAACAGATGCCAGAGACTTTGTTGAGAAAGACTTTTATGTAGATGATGGGCTCAAATCACTACCCACCGAGGAAGAAGCCATTGATTTGCTCAAAAGGACTCAAGGCATGCTGTCCCAGGCAAAACTCAGGTTACACAAAATTGCTTCCAATAGCCTGACCGTAATGAGAGCCTTTGAGTCGGGTGATCACGCCCCTGGGTTCAAGGACATTGACTTGGGGCTAGACAGTCCACCCGTGCAGAGGAGCCTGGGCATCCGATGGGATCTTGCAGCCGACTCCTTCGGATTTCAAGTAAGTTGCTCAGACAAGCCATTCACAAAACGTGGTGTCCTCTCTATAGTGAACAGCTTGTTCGACCCACTGGGATTTGTGGCGCCTATCACTATACAAGGCAAATCCTTGCTGAGACAATTCTCTGAAACCGTCAAGGACTGGGATACCCCACTCCCTTCCAACAAACAGCAAAAATGGGAAGCTTGGAAACAGTCGTTGTGTGGGTTGAACAACATCCACATCCCAAGATGTTATCTCAAAATCTCCCTCACCTCTAGCATAAAGAAGGAACTGCACATCTTCTCAGACGCCTCCACAGAAGCTATAGCAGCAGTTGCATACCTGAAAGTGACAGACCCCAACGGACAAACCTACGTTGGATTTGTATTTGGCAAGGCGAAGCTGGCCCCGAAGCCCGACCATACCATTCCCAGACTGGAACTATGTGGCACCGTTTTGGCAGTGGAAATTGCCGACTTCATACGACAAGAACTGTGTGTCGAAATAGATGAGGTCCAATACTACACTGACAGTAAGGTCGTTTTAGGTTACATCTACAATCAATCAAGACGATTTTATGTGTACGTCAGTAACCGCATTGAAAGGATCAGGAGATCCTCCAAACCAGAACAATGGCGTTATGTACCATCTGAACTGAATCCAGCAGATCACGCAACTAGACCTATGTCTATAAGTTCTTTTGCTAACTCTTCTTGGCTTACAGGTCCAGAGTTCCTGCTGAGACAGTCAGAAGAAGGTGTCCAGGAAGCCTTCAGCATCTTAGATCCAGACAACGATCCAGATGTCCGAGCTGAAGTCAATACCCTGGCCACCAGTGCAGAAAAAACTTCCAACTTCGGTTGCCAACGTTTTGAACGTTTCTCCAGCTGGATGAGGCTCGTCAGGACTGTCGCTAGGTTAGTGCATATCGCCAGATGCTGTCGTACTGACCTTAAAACCAAAGACTGTCATCGCTGGCATGTCTGCCACAAAGCCCTTTCTGCTGAGGACATCTCCCATAGCGAGTCCCTCATAATACGCCACCTCCAACAGAGTGAATTCGCCGTAGAATGGAAGTGTTTATACAACAAACAGCAGATTCCATTAAGAAGTCCTCTCGCCAATTTAAACCCAGTCATCGACAGTTTCGGCTTACTGAGAGTTGGTGGTCGTTTAAATCAGGCTCATCTTGGAGTTGCAGAACAAAATCCTCTCATCATTCCCAACAAACACCATGTTACAGTCTTGCTGATCCGACACCACCATGAAAAGACTGAACACCAAGGCAGGCAAATTACAGAAGGTGCTTTACGGTCTGCAGGCCTCTGGATTATTGGAATGAAGAGACGTGTAGCACAAATACTACACGATTGTGTGCACTGTCGTAAAGCAAGAGGAAAACAACTGTACCAGCAAATGGCTGACTTGCCTACAGACAGACTTTCTACAGAGCCACCTTTCACCTACGTGGGCCTAGACGTTTTCGGACCATGGATGGTGTCCACACGCAGAACTCGCGGAGGCCAAGCAAACAGCAAGCGGTGGGCTGTGCTATTCACCTGCATGAGTGTTCGAGCCGTTCACATTGAGGTGTTAGAGTCCATGGATACCTCCAGCCTAATCAACGCCTTAAGAAGGTTCCTTGCCATCAGAGGACCAGTGAAACAGCTGAGGTCTGACCGTGGAAGCAACTTCGTCGGTGCATGTAGAGAACTGAACATCGACACCAAACCTATCCAAGATCAGCTGGCAGAGAAAGGTTGCACCTGGATCTTCAATCCCCCTCACAGTTCTCACATGGGAGGCTCCTGGGAGAGGATGATCGGGATTTCACGCAACATCTTGAACTCCATGCTAATGGACGTCAATTCCTCAAGACTCACACATGAGACTCTAGTCACTCTTTTAGCTGAAGTCTCAGCCATTATCAATTCAAGACCCCTTGTGCCGGTGACCATGGATCCAGAAACACCAACCATATTAACTCCTACTATTCTCATTACCCAAAAAACTGACAACGCGGTAATGCCCAGCGGAGAGTTCACCCACGCGAACACTTATCAAAAACACTGGAAACGGGTTCAATACTTGGCTGACTACTTCTGGAACCGATGGAGGAAGGAATACCTCACCATTCTTCAAGGAAGAAAGAAGTGGCGACATCCCAAGCCGAACCTAAAGGAAGGAGACCTAGTCCTCATGAAAGATCAGACCACAGAAAGGACTGACTGGCCTATGGGACTAATTACTAGGATACTGCCTAGTCAGGACGGCAATGTTCGGAAGGTGGAGCTAAAGGTCATCAGGAAAGGTGAGACGAAGACCTTTGCAAGGCCAATCCACGAACTTGTTCTGCTTTTGCCCATAGAGAGCGTCCCTACAGGATGAACGCTACCGGACCTGAACTTTGAGTCATCCTTCTTGTTTTGGACTCAATTGAGCTTGTTTTTGCATTTAACATGCCTTTCCTTTCAGGTTGTATTATGGACTCAATAGTGAAATCCCCAAAGTGAATTTCAGACTGGGAGTGTGCTGTTTTATTTGTCTTAGTTAAAACTGTTATTTAATGTTTTTCATGCTTGTCTCTGCTGCCATCTACTGGTCAGACCTTTCGGCTCCTCTGTTTCCTTTGCCTAGCCCATGGGAGTGTCTGATGACCCTCTTGCATCACATCCTGGATATTTTTTTCCAAAGCAGAGTCTGTGAGAACAACATCCCTTATTGGAGCTACTAGGAGCAAAGTCTTCTGACCACGTAGTAGCTACAGAGGCAAGCATCACTGAGAATTACAATGCCAAGAACTTGGATTACTGCACTCTGCATGTCCTAACCTTTGGAGAAAATAAACCACCATTGTTTCATCTCAGCAAGTGCATGTTTTCACTCTGGAGTGCTCTGGTCCTGTCTGCCCCACCTATAGGAAAAACGAAGGTAAGATTCTCACAACCTCTCACAACTACGCACCTTCCATCTCCTTTAAGTGGGGACAGTGAATATAGCAATAAGAGGCTAAAATTTAACTTTTAATTCTGATATAATAAAAGCCCAAGAGGGGTACATGTAACCATAAAACTCCCCAGTGCTCTGAAATCTCAGATAGTACTATCGTAGCACAGGGAGTCAGTGACGTATAACAAACATAACAAAAAAACACAAAATACATAAATAATAAATTGAGTAGATTGTATCCACCCAAGGGACAGTGGTCCACCTACTAGGGAAGAAAAAACAATCAAACAAACTCAATATACATAAATCAAGAGCTGAATGTTGGTCCTCAGTGGAAAGACCAACACAAAATCCTATTGCTCAATATGCAAATAAATGGGAACAATCTCACCCATATTCAGTGGTCTGGGGCAACTCAGGATCTCCTCCGTGTGGGTCCTCTTTGTATCATCAGGTTGTCGCTGACCCTACACAAGCCTAGGAGATTAACTTAACCTGTTGCCCAAACTTCTGTCCTGACAAGGACAGACCACAGCTGGCCCTCTCTATATACCCCTGCACCGATCCTAGCCACGTCCCGACGCGTTTCGTCATACAAGACTCATCAGGGGACTCCGGTGTGTAGATAGAGGCCAGAGGTCCTAAGCCCTCGCTCCCAGAATAACACAAGGGAACCAGAGCCACAGTGATAGAGGGTATATAAATGGTATCAATCCAATTAGAATTGGAGGCCAATTAAGAGACTCACCAGTGGTGATTCAGTTACACAGGTGAATCCATATCCAGTGTATTACAAGGTAATATCCCATGATGACGCCCCTTCATGCGCCGATCTCGTATTCACGTGGAACGCAAACAGCGTTACTTCCACAATGAGATCCCATAGAGCACATCCGGTCTCGCATAGCGATAAACCGGAAGTGCGTCACATCGAGGGCGGGACCCTTATTTCAGGCTAACGCGCAGGCTCCAAGCCTGGAGCACAAAGCAGCGTTCAATTCGTGTACCGGAAATGAGGTGAGGGAATAAGGCGGCGGTGGGAGTGGCAGGTGCGTCACGCATACATCAAACCACCCACCGCCCAGCCAGTGAGATCACGGCTAATGGTAACACGCCTCACATTCCCAGTGCCTAGAATGCACATAGGGAAACGGGCCCCCGCCGACCACACACCTCATTCGCCGGATCAAGTCCCAGTCCCGCGCCTCAGGAAATGAGAGGCACGAACAACACCATCGTCAGGAGGGGGGCACTATGCAGGCCACAATGCACATATCCCAAAGACAAAACCCACAAGATGAGGGGCACCCCATTAGTACACAAGGGGAAAGGGATCATGGGGCAGGATCACATCACTGGATGCACCTGTCTACAAATCACAACACATCTTACTAAGAGCCATCTTAATGATCCTATTCAGTGTATTCAGATTTCATTACACATAATAATATAGTCATGTTACCCAGATATTGCAAAAGTATACATATCTAGTATTCCACATATATAGAGGGATTAATTCATGAATTCCCTGTCCCTCTAAGACTATACAGGTTACATTTACTTCAAAAATATGGTCAAGGTTGTCATTGGCTGGTAATTCTCCTAAAGTCTAAATAAAGCTGGCAAATTGAAGCTGTTCATTTAGGCCCCCCGGGGACGAGGTACCCAGTCTAAATATCCATTTCGTTTCCTGTTGGAGTACCCGCCTGTCCCAGTCGCCACCCCTCTTTGGTCTGGGGACGACATCAATACCCATAAAACGGATCGCTGTAGGATTACCACCATGTTTTGCCCAAATGTGTCTGGCTAGTGGTTTGTCCCTCTTATGCTCGATGTCGCCAAGATGGTCTCCAATTCTTCGCCTAAATTCGCGGATCGTTTTCCCCACATACTCTAAGCCGCAGTTGCAGGTAGCTTTGTAGATCACTCCTTGAGTGCGACAATTTATAAAATGACGTATTTCAAAATTCCTGTCCAGCACCATACTCCTGAACGTTTTCCCAACTTCTAGGTAGGGGCATGCTATACACTTAGAGCATCTATAGCAGCCTTTCACCTCCCTAGACAGCCAATTAGTCTCTTGGTGTCGTTCAAAGTGGCTATGCACAAGCCTGTCACCAAGAGATCTCCCTTTTTTGTAGGTAATCATTGGTCGTTCAGGCAAAGAGGGGCCCACATCTCTATCCATTAAAAGAATAGGCCAATGGCTCTCCAGGATTTTACGGATTTCAGTAGCTCCGTTATTGAAAGTTGTGATGAAGCGAGAGAAACCATTCTCCTCCAAAGGCCTCTCTCGGTCCATCAACAATTCCATTCTAGGGGTGTTCTTTGCTTCATTATAGGCTCTCTTAAGAATCTCCCCAGGGTAACCCCTCTCCTTAAAGCGATCACGGAGCTCCCTTGATTGGCTTTCAAAGACCCTTTTATCCGAACAGTTCCTCCGTAAACGGAGGAACTGTCCTTTAGGAATCCCCTTCTTCATGTGGAAGGGATGACAGCTCTCCCACCTGAGGAGAGAATTGGTGGCTGTGGGTTTACGGTAGGTTGAGGTGGAAATCTCACCATTTCCACTTTTCTGGATGAGGATATCCAGAAACGGGAGATGATCTTCCCCAATGACATGTGTGAAGGTGAGGCCAATGTCATTTTCATTAAGGCCCGCTACATAGTTAGACAGTTCCATCCTCGAACCTGTCCATACAATCAGTATGTCATCTATGTAGCGGGCCCATACCTCAAAATTCGATGTAAATTCCTCCATCTCTTCCACAAAAATCCGCGTCTCCTCCCACCAACCCAGGAACAAATTGGCGTAAGAGGGAGCACAAGGGCTCCCCATAGCCGTGCCCCTGAGTTGGTGGTAGATCCGCCCATCGAAGGTAAAGATGTTTCTCGTCAAACAAAACTCCAAAAGTTTGAGAACAAATCTATTATGTTCCTTATACTGACAGCCCCGCGTGTTCAAAAAATAATCCACCGCCTCAAGACCCTTCGTATGGGGGATAGAAGAGTAGAGAGCCTCAACATCCACACTTCCAAGAAGTGTGCCCTCACTCACTGATATCCCGTCTAGTTTCCTCAATAGGTCAGGTGTATCTTTCACAAATGAGGGTAGGGCTGCAACAAATGGCTTAAGAACTCTATCCAAGTATATTCCACAATTCTGGGTCAGATTGTTGATCCCAGAAACTATTGGCCTCCCCTTCAAAGGGCAGAGGCCCTTATGGACCTTTGGTAGGCAATAGAAGGTCGCCATTGTTGGCTCTTTTGGGAGAAGAAACTTCAGCTCTTGATTTATGTATATTGAGTTTGTTTGATTGTTTTTTCTTCCCTAGTAGGTGGACCACTGTCCCTTGGGTGGATACAATCTACTCAATTTATTATTTATGTATTTTGTGTTTTTTTGTTATGTTTGTTATACATCACTGACTCCCTGTGCTACGATAGTACTATCTGAGATTTCAGAGCACTGGGGAGTTTTATGGTTACATGTACCCCTCTTGGGCTTTTATTATATCAGAATTAAAAGTTAAATTTTAGCCTCTTATTGCTATATTCACTATTTATTTGATAAGTGGCCTCCCTCTGTCTGAAGTTTGCTGACATCTTTAAGTGGGGACAGAACAACTACATCCAATCACGTTGTTGTTACTCCCAGTGTGAGCCGATCAAACGCTGCAAGCGGCTCATACTGGGCTGAGCACCGAGCGTACCCAAGCACTGCGATCCTCGCGAGAGTGGTTTATATACGTAAAGCATCCGAACTCCGAACATGACTATTGTTTTCTGGGGTTCTGATTTTGTATCGCAACTTCAGGTTCGCTCATCTCCAGTGGTGAATAAAAATCACTTTTGTAAACTTGTAACTTGTTTTTTTTCTTGATGAGCCGACATTTTCATTGATACCATTCTGGATGCAATATGGGTAACTGATCACCTTTCATTGTATTTATATTGCTATAAAAATAATGTGCTACTTTTATCGGTTGGTTTCATTACTTACATAGCACGTTTCATATTGAAATTTTTTTTTCTACCCAAATGATATCTTACCTCCATTAATTTTACATATGGGTTCATCTCCTTCCCATTCAGGTCCTTATAATATCGGATCCTCTCAGTGATTTTATTCTGTTTTAAGAAAATTTTCTATTAAGGATGGATATGGACAGGGACAAGATGGCGGAGAGGATATTACACCTCACCCTAGAGATCCTCTTCCAGCTTACTGGAGAGGTGAGAGATTCTGATGACGTCACATTACATCATTCTTATCTATGGGAATAACAGATGGACAGAACTGGAGAGGTGAGGACTCTGGAAATGTCTGGAGTGAGATTTATTACTGTGTCTCTCCATAACCAGGATTACACAGTAGTGAAGAAGACCTCTAGTGAGCGCTGTCAGGCCCCTGTGTCTGAGGGATGGGGAAGACCCCTGAGCCCAATCACGGGGCCTCCACCTCACCCCCCGATACATGAGGACATCAATGGCCAGAAGATCCTAGAACTCACAAGATGATTGAGCTGCTGACTGGAGAGGTGACACTGCTGGGAATGCTGGGACATTATACAGTAACGCTATGAAGGGATCGGGGGTGACGGTATCATTGTATGTGTTAGGTTCCTATAAGGTGTCAGGACGTCACCGTCTATTTCTACATGGAGGAGTGGGAGTGTTTAGAAGGACACAAAGATCTGTACAAGGACGTCATGATGGAGGATCCCCAGCCCCTCACATCACCAGGTAATAGACAGACTAAATACACACGGCCTATAATTATCTGTATGTAAGGAATGAATTCAGTCCCTGTATGTGTCTGTCGCGGGCGGGGAGGAGGGTGTCGGCACACCACGCTCACCCCTTCTGCTCGGGTCCGGCGGCTGCTGCTCAGTGGTGGCTCGAGCGGTGGGCCGGATCCCGGGGGTTCTCGAGCGGCACTCCTCGCCCGTGAGTGAAAAGGGGATTTTGGTTGGGGAGATTGTTTATTGTCCGTGACGCCACCCACGGTTGTGGTGATTGAGTGTACACCACCGCTGCTCTATATGGGGATCCCGGGGATGGTGAGGCGGAGCAGCCAGTTGTTGTGTTGTCCCTCCGTGGGTAGGGGTTGGTGATCCCGGGGCCCAGTGGGGTGCAGGGGCGCAGGGGCAGCGCTGTGCCTTGCGGCACTGAGGTACTCACTCAGCCAGTAAACACGACACAGTTCTCGGTAAACAAACGGCTGGTTGGACGGGTCCCTCGGACGGTTCACGGTGCTGCGGTTCCCTGCAGTTAGCGGTGACGGTCTCTTCCCTGCACCTTTGAAATGTCTGTTTGGTAGCGATGGATTCCCATCGGTTACCCGCTCCCCGACTACAATCTGAACCGGAGGAGCTCCACACTTTGCCCGCAGGCGCCGGCCCTGGGAAACTGGTGCCTTGGCGGTGGCGGTGTTTCCCCGTTGTGGTTGGACCTTTGCCGTCAATCAGGACTTGCTTGTTGGGGGTTCTACGTCCCCTTTACTAACGGATTTGGCAATTTACAGCGACTCCTAGCCTTGCCGGGATCCGAAAAGCCCCTGCCTTGATGCTGACTGCCCTTTGTATACTGCTCCAGACCCCCGGGTACACACAGCCTCCGTGGTCCTTCCAGCAACCTCCAGACAGTCCCACTGCAGACCTTCACCACCGTCTGCTGACCTTGCTGACTCCGTCTGGGCACACAGCCACAGACCAACTTCAGGCTTTCCGTCACTTTCACTGTAGTTTTCCTCCTTTACCACTTCCACTTCTACTTCCACTTCCTTAACTCCTCTACTTAGCTCCTCACTCCTGCTCCTCCCTGAGCTAACTCTCTGGTTTCTCCCGCCTCCAGAGCTGTGACCTCCTCGGTGGGCGGAGCCAACCGCCTGGCCCACCCCCTGGTGTGAATCATCAGCCTCTGGAGGAAGGCAACAAGGATTTGTAGGTTAGCTGGTGTACCTGCAGGGAATGTGGGGTGTGTGTGTGTTGTTACCTGTGTCCCCTGGCTTGTCCAGGGCGACACATTCCCCCTTAGCAAAACGCAGACCGTCCTCGGGCTGCCCGTCCAACACCTGTTTTATTTTCCTTTTTGTTTTCTGTAAAAGATAACAGGGTATAACATGATAAACGGTAATTTATGTACATTTTTAATAATAACTTCCCAAGACGGGAGGCACATTACTTTTAACGTTGCAAACGGTTTACGGTTTCCGCTCTCTCCCACCCAAGCAACCTGGCCCTGATGCTGCCCCTAAAGCCCAGGCAACACCCCTTGACCCACAGTCCAGCACAAGTTACCCGAGCGGGATCTGTCCTTCCCCTCCAGAGGGTAGCCACCGGTTCCTTTGGTGGCTGGGCCCCAGCCTGCTCTGCTGAGGGCCCTCCCTCCAACCTGCCTCTCCGGAGGCGGCATTGCGGAAAATGGTAACGGTAAACAACATATTTACAAGCCACTTAACGTTTGTGGTTGCCCTGCAAGTTCACGGGCTTGTCGCGGGCGGGGAGGAGGGTGTCGGCACACCACGCTCACCCCTTCTGCTCGGGTCCGGCGGCTGCTGCTCAGTGGTGGCTCGAGCGGTGGGCCGGATCCCGGGGGTTCTCGAGCGGCACTCCTCGCCCGTGAGTGAAAAGGGGATTTTGGTTGGGGAGATTGTTTTTTGTCCGTGACGCCACCCACGGTTGTGGTGATTGAGTGTACACCACCGCTGCTCTATATGGGGATCCCGGGGATGGTGAGGCGGAGCAGCCAGTTGTTGTGTTGTCCCTCCGTGGGTAGGGGTTGGTGATCCCGGGGCCCAGTGGGGTGCAGGGGCGCAGGGGCAGCGCTGTGCCTTGCGGCACTGAGGTACTCACTCAGCCAGTAAACACGACACAGTTCTCGGTAAACAAACGGATGGTTGGACGGGTCCCTCGGACGGTTCACGGTGCTGCGGTTCCCTGCAGTTAGCGGTGACGGTCTCTTCCCTGCACCTTTGAAATGTCTGTTTGGTAGCGATGGATTCCCACCGGTTACCCGCTCCCCGACTACAATCTGAACCGGAGGAGCTCCACACTTTGCCCGCAGGCGCCGGCCCTGGGAAACTGGTGCCTTGGCGGTGGCGGTGTTTCCCCGTTGTGGTTGGACCTTTGCCGTCAATCAGGACTTGCTTGTTGGGGGTTCTACGTCCCCTTCACTAACGGATTTGGCAATTTACAGCGACTCCTAGCCTTGCCGGGATCCGAAAAGCCCCTGCCTTGATGCTGACTGCCCTTTGTATACTGCTCCAGACCCCCGGGTACACACAGCCTCCGTGGTCCTTCCAGCAACCTCCAGACAGTCCCACTGCAGACCTTCACCACCGTCTGCTGACCTTGCTGACTCCGTCTGGGCACACAGCCACAGACCAACTTCAGGCTTTCCGTCACTTTCACTGTAGTTTTCCTCCTTTACCACTTCCACTTCCTTAACTCCTCTACTTAGCTCCTCCCTCCTGCTCCTCCCTGAGCTATCTCTCTGGTTTCTCCCGCCTCCAGAGCTGTGACCTCCTCGGTGGGCGGAGCCAACCGCCTGGCCCACCCCCTGGTGTGAATCATCAGCCTCTGGAGGAAGGCAACAAGGATTTGTAGGTTAGCTGGTGTACCTGCAGGGAATGTGGGGTGTGTGTGTGTGTTGTTACCTGTGTCCCCTGGCTTGTCCAGGGCGACACATTCCCCCTTAGCAAAACGCAGACCGTCCTCGGGCTGCCCGTCCAACACCGGTTTTATTTTCCTTTTTGTTTTCTGTAAAAGATAACAGGGTATAACATGATAAACGGTAATTATGTACATTTTTAATAATAACTCTTCCCAAGACGGGAGGCACATTACTTTAAACGTTGCAAACGGTTTACGGTTACGGTTTCCGCTCTCTCCCACCCAAGCAACCTGGCCCTGATGCTGCCCCTAAAGCCCAGGCAGCACCCCTTGACCCACAGTCCAGCACAAGTTACCCGAGCGGGATCTGTCCTTCCCCTCCAGAGGGTAGCCACCGGTTCCTTTGGTGGCTGGGCCCCAGCCTGCTCTGCTGAGGGCCCTCCCTCCAACCTGCCTCCCCGGAGGCGGCATTGCGGAAAACGGTAACGGTAAACAACATATTTACAAGCCACTTAACGTTTGTGGTTGCCCTGCAAGTTCACGGGCTTGTCCATGGATAGTCCTCCATGCAAATACTTTAAACGGTCCCCACGGGGACAACGGTGCCGGCTCCAGCCGGTTGCAAATCACAAAGCAAATCAGGTGACTGTCACGGTATCATCATTTTTCATTCTTTCGAACTTTTCAAACAACAAAACAAAACGGTGGTCCCAACGGGGACTGGACAACAGTGCTCCGCTGCCCTACTCCAGGCCTTCAGCTTCATCCGAGGGAGGGGGTGCAGGACTCACTCTGCTCTCCTGGCTGCCCCTCAGCTTCACATCCAGGGCAAACCACCCCCTCTCTCCGCAGTGTCGGGTGTAACGAACAAGGTCTCCCGGCATTAGGTTGCGGCCGGGATGCTCCTCAGGCAGGTGGGCATTCACATCCCGCCGGGCTACAAACACTTCGGCCTCCAGGCCCGGCTCGTAGATGAACCCGTAGCCCCGGCGGACATCAAACCGCCTCACCTGCCCCTCGTACAACGGACCCCGGACACGGAACGTGGCCTGGCGGAGATTTTCTTTTTCTCGGATAGCTCGGGCCACCAGCTCGGCCTTCTTCCGCTCCCTCTCGGCGATCTCCAGGCCCAGCGGTACCGGCTCCCTATCCCAATACGGCGCTGCCGCCAGCGCACGGGTCGGGCCCCGCGGGACATCCTGGACGTTGCCCACTGTCAGGAATCTGGGCGGCATGTCCCGCGGTGTCTTGGCCTTGGGCGCTGCCTTGCAGCAACAACCCGGCGCTACCTCAGCCGAGGTGTGGGGGATGGGCATAGGGGCTTTCCGCTGCTGGGCCTTCGGCTCGGAGCGGGTCATCAGCTCCCGCTCGGGGGACTTCTCGGGGGATGCCTCCGGTGCGGACTTCGGGGCCTTCCATGGCAACACCTCCGGTCGACTACGGGCTCCGGCTACAGGTCGGCCCGCCTGGGCGGGGACGCTGGGTACTGCTACCGGTTGCGGTGGTAGCAGGCCTAGTGGCGGGGTCACGGCCTCCGGGACGGGTGGCGAGGGAGGCAGCGAAGGGAGAGGGCTTGGACCGGGCCCCGCAGCCACGATGACCGGCCCTTCCAGGGCATCGGGACGTGGGTCACTCACTTTCCCTTTCTCCGCTTCCTCCTCGCGTCTCCGCACGGTGGCTACAACGTCCGCCATGTCGGCCTCGCACTCCTCCATGAGGAGCTGCATCTTCACCTGCAGCCGTTGGTAGAGCTGCGCGGTCCGGATCTCCACCCACGCCGCGGTTCCAGGCGCAGGGGGCTATGGTGTCGCGGGACGGCATCCACATGATGGCTATCTCGTCCAGGAACGGTATGTCTGCAGAGTCCTGGCGTCCCTGCTTTTATAGCTGCAGCTACATGCGTCCAGCCGCCATCGCGTCCCCCTTAGCTCTTTTCGGCCCCTCCTCTCTCGGGGCGGGGTTTTGGCCTTCGCGCCTCTACTGCTCGAGAAGACGCTCGAGCGTGAACTTTTCGCGCCAAAGATGGCGGCTTCTGAAATTTTTCTGCCGGATACCTCCGGCAGTAACAAGGCGCACCTCTACCAGACGGCAGAGCGGTAAGATCCTGTTCGTGACGCCAAGTTGTCGCGGGCGGGGAGGAGGGTGTCGGCACACCACGCTCACCCCTTCTGCTCGGGTCCGGCAGCTGCTGCTCAGTGGTGGCTCGAGCGGTGGGCCGGATCCCGGGAGTTCTCGAGCGGCACTCCTCGCCCGTGAGTGAAAAGGGGATTTTGGTTGAGGAGATTGTTTATTGTCCGTGACGCCACCCACGGTTGTGGTGATTGAGTGTACACCACCGCTGCTCTATATGGGGATCCCGGGGATAGTGAGGCGGAGCAGCCAGTTGTTGTGTTGTCCCTCCGTGGGTAGGGGTTTGTGATCCCGGGGCCCAGTGGTGTGCAGGGGCGCAGGGGAAGCGCTGTGCCTTGCGGCACTGAGGTACTCACTCAGCCAGTAAACACGACACAGTTCTCGGTAAACAAACGGCTGGTTGGACGGGTCCCTCGGACGGTTCACGGTGCTGCGGTTCCCTGCAGTTAGCGGTGACGGTCTCTTCCCTGCACCTTTGAAATGTCTGTTTGGTAGCGATGGATTCCCACCGGTTACCCGCTCCCCGACTACAATCTGAACCGGAGGAGCTCCACACTTTGCCCGCAGGCGCCGGCCCTGGGAAACTGGTGCCTTGGCGGTGGCGGTGTTTCCCCGTTGTGGTTGGACCTTTGCCGTCAATCAGGACTTGCTTGTTGGGGGTTCTACGTCCCCTTTACTAACGGATTTGGCAATTTACAGCGACTCCTAGCCTTGCCGGGATCCGAAAAGCCCCTGCCTTGATGCTGACTGCCCTTTGTATACTGCTCCAGACCCCCGGGTACACACAGCCTCCGTGGTCCTTCCAGCAACCTCCAGACAGTCCCACTGCAGACCTTCACCACCGTCTGCTGACCTTGCTGACTCCGTCTGGGCACACAGCCACAGACCAACTTCAGGCTTTCCGTCACTTTCACTGTAGTTTTCCTCCTTTACCACTTCCACTTCTACTTCCACTTCCTTAACTCCTCTACTTAGCTCCTCACTCCTGCTCCTCCCTGAGCTAACTCTCTGGTTTCTCCCGCCTCCAGAGCTGTGACCTCCTCGGTGGGCGGAGCCAACCGCCTGGCCCACCCCCTGGTGTGAATCATCAGCCTCTGGAGGAAGGCAACAAGGATTTGTAGGTTAGCTGGTGTACCTGCAGGGAATGTGGGGTGTGTGTGTGTTGTTACCTGTGTCCCCTGGCTTGTCCAGGGCGACACATGTCTCCTCCAGTTCTATCCAGTAAGAGGATAACACCAGAGAGATGTCCCCATCCTCTTCTCCCACAGGACTGTAAACAAGAAGATCCCGATGTTCCTCAGGATGTGTTTCCTCCAGCTCTATCCAGTAAGAGATATCTACTCATGTACTTTCTGCACTAATTTTGTGTTTACATTTTTAGACTTTTTGTTCTGGTTTTTCAGCTGTATTTTCTTTGCTTCTGCTTCTTTTGCTGTTTGTTTCCAGTGCCATCTCTATGTCATTATGAAGGCAACTCAAAGATCTGCAGAGGGTTCATGAATACCCTGTTTCCCTGAAAATATGATCTACCCCCAAAATAAGCCATAGCACGATTTTATGGGATTTGTGGAGAATACTTGAAATATAAGCCCTACTCCAAAAATAAGGCCTAGTTACAGTCAGGGCCAGTATTGGGAGGAGTCAAATTCACAATTTCTCAGGAACCCAACTCTCTTAGGGTCCCCATCAGTTGTATTCTAAGGTTGATTGTTTAAGGACCTTTGATGATTGCAAAGTAATTTGACATGATGGAACCAAAGGCCTCTTAATTACAGAAGTCTAAATGAACTGAACAGACAACAGGCTGGCATACAGGACTGGCATTAAGGGAAAGGAAGTGGAAACTGAGTAGTTTCACAGGGCCCCCATTCTCCTTTTATTTGTATGCCAATCATAGGACTGCTTAAGGACATGTTTGACAATGTCTTTCATCACATGCTGTAGAGGAGAAAGTATCATTTGCTCCCGTTCTGTATATGCTGGCTGGACTATTTCATTAATGCCAGTTATAGTTTACCTATACTGATCTGGTGAGATTTTGTGATCCAGATTTACAGGTGGTTGTTGTGCATTATTGCTGTGAACTGTTGTGGTGTTAACTCTTGTTGTCTTTTTGTTGCTACCTTCCTCCTCTTGCTTTTGTCCTTAGTCTGTCACTGTTTATTTCTATGAGTTTGCAATTTGTCCCATCTGTCTTAATCTGTGTTTCCATCATACTCCTGTCCCTTTCTTCCCAAGGGGATCACAGAATAAATCTGATCTGGAAGACAGTAATGCACGGGACTCCGGCATCTCCATCTTCAGGGGTAATCCAGAGGTTAGGAATACCTTAGGGTCCCCTAGTGTGAGGGACAGTATAGGAGCCCCCTGTCCCTCATTATCCTGCAATCACATTGTGACAATCCATCAGATTATTTACTGTAACACATTCCAGAGAACTGGTGCTAGGAATGGGAGATCCGAAGTAACGAAGATGTAATTCTTAGATGTCAAAATTAGATAGCAGATTCAGAATACATTTTTTTCCTAATTTAATTTCTTATATTATGGTTTAAAAAAAATAAATGTATTTTCAAGATATCATTATAAAATAATAACATTGTGTTTATTTTTAGCAGATGACTCTATTGGGAGTTCGGATGTAAATCTGATATCTTCAGAATTTAAAACAGATGATCAAAGTATAACACATGATACATATGAAGAGCATGCTGTTGTCCCAGATATACCTCCAGTCCTTTCTCGGAAAGCTTTAACAACTGATCTTTTCAAACCAGTCCAAAATTCCGACTTTTCACAGAATTGTAAGCAAAATGAAAGTTACAGAAGGGATGTGGAACATGAAACAGCTCCCACAAGGGAGAAGCCATTTTCATGTTCAGAGTGTGGGAAATGTTTTATTCGGAAATCTGAATTTGTTGAGTATCAAAGATCTCACACAGGGGAGAAGCCATTTTCATGTTCAGAGTGTGGGAAATGTTTTATTCGGAAATCAAATCTTGTTGTGCATCAAAGATCTCACACAGGGGAGAAGCCATTTTCATGTTCAGAGTGTAGGAAATGTTTTATTCGGAAATCAGAACTTGTTGCGCATCAAAGGTCTCACACAGGGGAGAAGCCATATTCATGTTCAGAGTGTGGGAAATGTTTTATTCGGAAATCAAATCTTGTTGGACATCAAAGATCTCACACCGGGGAGAAGCAATTTTCTTGCCTGGAAGGTGGTAAATGTTTTACTAGGAAATCAACTCTTGTTGACCATGGAGAACTTCACACAGGGGATAAACCATTTTTATGTTCTGAATGTGGAAAATGTTATTCTCAGAAATCAGAACTCGTTAAACATCTGAAGAAGCCGCACAGGGAAGGAACTTTTTTCATGTTGTGAATATTTGAAATGTTTAACTGGTAAATCAGGTCTTGTCGACCATGAGAAAACACACACAGTAGAGGAGCCATTCTTGCCTTTGAAATTTGGCAAATGTTTTTTATCATTAATCAAGTCTTCTTGTCAGATGAGTCACATGGGAGAAGCCATCATGATGTATCGTGAGTCAAAGGTTTTTATCCAAAAATTAATTGCTCAAGTAAGAATTGGTCATGGAAAGCACCATTTTCTTTCTTTTTAAACTTACTGTATTATTATGACCATAAGAGACACCTAGGTTTTAGAGAAGGAAAATAGGAAAAAGATTTGAAGCAAAAAATGTAGTCATGATACACTGTTATGTGGGGGGGGGATCTGCTGCTGTCACTTTTATAGTGATAATATCCCCCAATTCTGTACTAATGTCCCCCATCCTGGGCCCTTTCCAGTTATATGTGTTGATCATGCTGGTGTATATGTCTTTCATCCTGGTATATATATTCCCCATCTTTGTCCCATCACGGTAAATATAGCTTGCATCCTGGTATATATGGCTCTCATCCTTGGCTCATCCTAGTATATATGGTCCTCATCCTGGTATATATGTCCCTCATCATACTGCAGACATAAAAAATGGTTATACACACCATCCCTCTGCTCCCCCAGTGTGTGGTGTTGTCTTTGATCCTGGCAAGTGAATTCAGTGTGTAAGTGACGCATTGCATGACGTCACTGCCATGCACCTGCAGTTACATGCGGACATCAGCTGCCGGAATATTCACTGATCCCATACACCCGAGATTATGGGCTTGTGAAGCAGTGACTATTCATTCTCTATTAGAGATCATCCAGCCGCAGCAGTAAGTTGGCAGCTGGGTGATCATGTGTGCCCATCATTAAAGAGAAGGAATAGTCACTGCTCCCCACACCCATAATTTCTCCCACTCCTCAATGGCAGCTTCAGTGCCTAGAGGTAGATGGCATTATGAGAGTGAGCAGCAGTGAATATTCAGTTTCGTTATAAGTGGGCACAGTGTTAGCCCTGACTCTGGTTCCTGCCTCCTGTGACCCACTTGTCCACTGCCACCCCTCCAGCAGGAGCACTCGGACTATGAGACAACCCCCCCCTTTTCCTACACATTTTTTTTTGGGGGGGAGGGGGAAGAATGTGTCTTACAGTCTGAAAAATACTATAATTGGTTAATAGTAAAAGTAAAAAAGTACAATAGTCAAAATCACATATCAAAAAAGGGCACAAATTGTTGTGAATCTGTCTGACCGTTTCAGGCACCACCCTCTTTCACTAAACTCTTCTGACAATTTTTAGAAGTGTCCCTAATGTCCCCCGAAAGAAACTTCCAGGGTATGAGATCCCACAACCCTCAGCGATCACTCTCACAGTAAAAGAGTGAGCTCTACGACCCCAGCTCTGCCGCATCCTTCTTAAGTTCAGTAAAATCTTAAAGTATGTGACCGCGCTGGATTAGTTGAGAGCAATGTCTCGTGCTTAGAGCAGCCGCAGAGATTTGTGGGATCCCGCTCTGCACACTGAGATCCCACAAAATGGAAATTCAGGCTTAACTCTGCTAGTAAGTTGTTCATTTCGAGAGCCTTTAGGAACATTTGTGAAAGGTTTTGATACTGGATTATATTTAGATTATTCACTAATCTCAGGTTGCCCACTGCTTTATTTACTAAAAAGCGCAGCCCCAGATTGGAGATAGGAAATCTGAAGTATATCACATTGTATATAATTGCATTTCAAAACTTGTTTTGTTAATAAATGCTTGTAAATATATATTTTCCATGACTACCTAGAAGGTCGACAGCAGCTGGGGGAGCAGGATGTCTCCAAACTTTTTGTAAATCTCTGTGGGGATCCCATCTGAACCCGGTGACTTATTATTGGGCATGGAGGATACTGCTAAATGCAACTCTTCCAGTGTGAGTGGACTGTTTAGGTATACCCTGTCCCCATCTGAAAATGAGGGCAAGGGGATGTCTTTCAGGTAAGAAGCTATCTGTTCCCTATCATATTGCAGTTTAGTACTGTAAAGTTGTTCGTAGAATTCAGAGAAGGTAGCCAAAATTTGGTCAGGTTGATTGACTATGGTCCCGGTTTTGTCCCTTAGCGCCCCCACAAATGTGTTCCCCCTTTGTGCTTTAGCAATCACCGCTAATAAATAACCCGCTTTTTCGCTCTTTTCAAAGAATCTCTGTTATGAAAAAAGTCTTTTGTTAGTGGCCCGTTCCTTAATGTGAGAGTCATATGCTTCTTGTGCCTCATTCCATTCCAGTAAGTCCCGTGTATCCCCTGACAGAATGTACTTCTGTTCTGTCGTCTGGACCCGTTCTTTAAGAAAAATTTCAAATTGTGCCGACTTAATTTTAGATCTACTGACCCCCTGTATCAGTGATCCCCTCAAACAGGCCTTCATGGCATCCCAAACAGTGTTAAGCGACATCTCCCCAGTACAGTTGTCCTGAAAATAGTATTCAAGGTCTAGTTCAACCGGGCCCACATCTATAATCTGTAGCCAAAAAGGATTAAAGGACCACAAGCTACTGGTATGATCAAGCTTGGGTAAAATATTAAGTCGTGTCAACAGTGGCGAACGGTCTGATAAACCTCTAGGAAGGTATTCTGTGTTTTCCACCTTTGGTAGTATACCCTCCGAGCCCAAGATCAGGTCTATTCTGGACAGACTGTTGTGTGTTTTGGAATAGCATGAGAATCGCTTGATCGGTTTCTGATTCGCCACAGATCTGAAAGTGCCAGTTCAGCCACCGTCTCCCCAAATTTGGAGTTAGGATAGTGTTCTGAGTACCCGCATTGTGTTTGTCCCAATATGGGTGAATGATGTTGTTGAAATCCCTCGTGCACACCACCTGTACATTGGGGGTCTTGCTAATCATTTCCGCAATTTTGTTCATAACAGTATTATTATATGGAGGCGGTATATAAACTGTTATCAGAAGGAGCTCCTTGTTAAATATTTTACAGTGCATGCAAATGAATCTACCTTCCTGATCTACTGTGGATGAAATGAGCTCAAATGGGATTGCTCTGTGGACTAAGATACTGACACCTCTGGAATGAGCTGTGTAGGTTGAGTGGAAACAATGGCCCACCAATGAGCGATTCATGTATGCTATTTTGTCGCCCTCCAAATGTGTTTCCTGTAGGCAGATGATTGCTGGAAAGTGGGATTTGACCTGTTCCATTACTGCTGCCCTTTTTGTGGTGTCCCCCAAGCCACAGACATTCCAAGAAAGAATGTTAATCCTACCCGCCATCCTGGTGGTATGCGTATGTAGTGCAGGCAGTCACACCCGGCAAAGAGTTCCAACCCTCCTCCACCTTCCTGAACCACATGAGAACCATTAACAGACATAAATATAAAAGCATCATTAAAGCTGCAGAAACATTCCCCCCCCTCCATCCTACCCCCCCTCCCCCCACACCCTAACAGTTGTCCCACAACATAAACATTGAAACTGAGGCACCAGTCCATCCTGCAGCCGAAACAAGAGAGACAATAAAATTCCCGCTACCCAAAATGGTTTAAGGCAAGAAAAAAAAAAGCCTGAGAACAATGAAAAATGCAGGGAAGTGAGAAAACCAAAAACCGTCTCTGGAAGTGAAAAAGGGAAAGAAAAAGGAAATCCAAACTCCTCTTCCAGGGAGTTCTGATGGAACCAATCAATGGGTATCATAATAATTTTATCCACTGGGCCAATCCTATGGAATCGCAGCAGTCGAGTATTCATCACCCATAAAGTCCTTAAAGGGTTACATATCAACGTTGTGGACTTTGCCTGAGCCATTGCTCATTGATGTCGAGCCATCTGAGAGCATCTTTAGGATTTTCAAAAAAGAATGTCTCTTGAAGTGCAGCTACCCTGAGCTTCGCTGGGTACAGCATGGAGTATGAGACTTGTGCATTTCTCAGGCGTCGTTTGACATTTGTGAATTGAGCTCTTCTTTTTGAAATTTCAACGGAATAATCAGGAAAGAGGGATATTTTATGGCCGTCCACCGTTATGGACCCTTTGTTTCTAGCCCCTCTTAAGATTGCATCCTGGTCTCTATAATGTAGTAGTTTCACCAGGACAGATCTTGGAGGAGCTCCCGGAGGCAGGGGTCTGGTGGTCACTCTCTGGGCTCTCTCTACAGCATATAGGGGGGATAGGACCTCTGCACCAAATACTTTTTGTAGCCATCTCTCAAAGAATTCTGATGGATTTGTGCCTTACGTTTTTTCTGGAACCCCTATCAGCCGCACATTGTTTCTCCTCAGTCTATTTTCTAAATCATCTGTCTTGTTAAGTAGAAATGCCAGTTGCTGATCATGCCTGCGGGAGTCACTGGTAACCTGGGGCATTTTGTCCTCGATGTCACTGATTCTCCCCTCTGACGCCGTCATGCAGTCATTCACTTTTTGGAGGCTCTGTTTCACACCTGATAACTCCTCCAAGATTTGGCCCATCTGGAAGCTGAGGGATGTCATCATGGAGCCATTTTGAGCTATAGCAGCAAGCACGTCTTTCAGAGTGGGCTCAGCATCCTGCAAAGTTGTGGCAGGCTCAGGGGGACATTTATTATGCATGGATGCAGGGGGCTCCAGCTTGTTTTGCAAACCTTGCTGTAATAATAATGAGTCTGCACTAGTTCCTCCTTCCTCCTCCACTGTATTGTGAGGGCTGTGCTGCCTGGAGCTCCCCAGTTCAGCTCCTTCATCCCTGTGTACCGTGGGAGCCCTGCGTTCTGTGCCCTTGGCGTACTCAGACAGTTTTTCAGCAGCGTGCATGGCTGCAGCTCTCCCTGCTTTGGAGGCTGGTGTCTGTGTCCCACCACCATTTTGTGCAGTACCTTCCATTCCTGCCGCCACCTCCTTCTGCCTCCTGCTCGTCCCCCTGGCCATGTAACCACCGACCAGGCTGTGCAGTAAGTGCAGGGTGGTCTCTGGTTTCTGTACGGATGATTTTTGTCCTCTCCACGGCCCAGTGGAAGTCAGGATAATCGGCAGTTCCAGGATCTCTCCCTCTTAGTTCCTCTCACATCTCCAGCCAGGCCACACCCCACACCCCCCACTATTAACCTGTAAGTGAAAGTAAATAAACACATACACCCAAAAAAAATCCTTTATTTGGAATAAAAGACAATAAACACCCTCTTTTACCACTTTATTAATCCCCCAAATAGGGTGAGGTATTCCTGCTCGGCGACAGGTGTAGAACCCATATAGGGTTGGTGAGGGGCAGTGAGGGTGAGCTGTATTGTCACCTCCCTCTTTCCCTAGTGATAGGGCATTCTTTTCCCCTTCCCTTTGTATTGTACTATACGGATGGTATAGCTTCTATCCCCAGCTGTGACAGGGGAGAAGTGAATCGCATTCTGCATCCTAAATATGTGGAAGTTGTTAAGATGCTCTGGTCCCATTTTATCAAAGCTTTTATGCCAAAAAAATGGCACAAAAGCTTTGAAAAGTCACAAAAATTTGTATCAATTCATAGTTGTGCCAAGTTTTGGTGGCTTTTGCCATTTTCACTCTAATATTGGCAGGGTTTGAGTGGGACGGGGACGTGACACCACAGCTCCTTAAATTCATGACTAGCTGTGGTGCTCCCTATGCCAGAAATTTCACTCCTGAAGGGAGTAATATTTCTAGCATGACACTAGGAGGCACATGCCACTCATCAAACGCTCCAGATTCCAGACGATGCATGCACCACTTCATGAATCAGGAGTGGCCCCCGCATAAATTGGGCCCTTTATATTATAAAAACGATCCCTTTTACAAAAGATAATTGTTGTAATAAAAAAATTGAAGGATTTTATCTGTCTGATATCCAAAGGGATTGTTTTTTTTTGTGGGGCTATCCACAAATAGAGAAAAGCGGACCCGTTGAAGTTCGGGTTTGGCTTTTTCAGTCGGACCTTAAATAAAGTTCAGTTTGGGAACTGGACTGGTCCTAAACCCCATTGGAAGTCACTGATTGGGCAGTTCGGGTCTCCGCCCACATGCATCCAGCCATTAACAGAGTATTTATTACAGGGGAAGGGAGGGCAGGTTTTTCCTTCTACACAATACATCCTATAACAATGTTTTTACCTCCCCGTGAAAGCCATTCACACACTGCAAGCGGCTCGCACTGGGCCGAACACTGAGTGTACCCGAGCACAGCGATGCTAGATCGAGTGGTTAGGATACATAAAGCACAAAAACTCCGAACTCTAAGGCTATGTGCACATGTGGCGTACTGTCACTGCAGAAATTTCTGCAGCGATCTGAACAGCACACGTGCGCTTCAAATCGCTGCAGAAAATGTCCGTAGTGAAAAATAAAAAAGCCGATTCCATGCGCTCTGCCTGCAGCTCCTGCCATAGACAGAGCAGGAGCTGCCGGCAAAGCGCACGGAAGAAGTGACATGTCACTTCTTAGAACGCGCGCTTCGGGCAGCAGCCGAATCGCTGCGCTCTAAGACGCCACGTGCGCACGGCTCCTGCATAATCTTCATAGATTATGCAGGGGACGCAGGACGCATGCAGTAACGCTGCGCTACATAGCGCAGCGTAACTGCATGTAATTACGCAACGTGCGCACATAGCCTAACACTGATTTTTTTTTACAAATCTGTATTTGGTACAAAAACCTAACTTTACTATTCAGGTTCACTCATCTCTGTCCACAAACCTTTATTACAGTTTAGATTATGGGTGTAGAAGAGACCAGAACTGAAAGGGGCCTATCTCTTGATGAAGAGCAAGTAACATTTATGATACCTATGCTGGGATTTTGTGAATTTAATGGGATTCGGTCACTAACTGTTTACTACTTAATTAAAAATCAGAATAAAGGACACACAGAGATAACAAACAAGGCAAACAACAAACAACTTATTTCTAGACGACTCAGTAAAAAGTTCAGTAAAGAGCAACAACGATCCTACTGATGCGTGCAAGCCACCTGCTTGCATCCGGACCTTGTGAAGGAACTGAATATCACCAGCACAAGTCCAGGGAACATGACAGTATTTAAACCCAAGGGAAAATACAGATTATTAGCAACTGAAGGGAATAAGAGTTCCCTTAGGTCCTAATGGGAAAAGGATGAAAACCCAACATAGGAGATACCTAGTACAATGAATACTGATAGCAGGAAAAATAGAAAGTCAGGGAGCATTTTACGCAGCCAAACGCTGTGACAGAGAGGGACTCTGAAGTCTCATTTACTGGGCTGAGTTCTGTAGTTTTAATAAAATCACTGTATTATCACTGGGGGATTATCACTAGAGAACTAGTAAACTTCTACCATGTATCGTCAATCTCCATTAGCTCTGTATACCCCTGCCTCACCCATGATTGGCAGCTTTCTGTCTTTGCTTATTGTACACAGCAGCCAATCAATGGTGTGGGTGGGTTTATGCACAGCAGCATTTTGAGAACTGGTAGATCTTAAGCAGATAAAACTGATGTTTATCAAAACTTCAGCAAGCAGCCAAGGAAGTGACACATTGCTGGAATCAGGGTCTCTGCCCCTACATCATGCTGTTCTGAGATAAGATAGCAAAACCCAGTGACAAATTCCATTTAAATGATTGCCAGATAAACATCTATTTAGCTAAACTAAGGAAAAAAATTTATGGCAACTAAATGACAATAATAATCGTGCTAATTTTTTATTTATTTTCCTGTTAACTTTCAGAAATGTAGTCTATTGTGCTGTCTAAAACACTCTGGCATTTTTAGGGGGACGTAGGTGTGCGGCCGGAGCCACGCGTGAGTTCGTGACGCCACCCATGGGTTGTGGAGAAGGTGGACACCACCGCTGTAGTTACTGGGCACCCGGGGGAGATGTTGCGCAGCAAGATGTTAACCCCTCCGTGGGTAGGGATGGTGGCCCCGGGACCCGTTGGGGTTTGTTAGGCGGTGCAGGGAGGTGTGCGGCCAGAGGGCACGGTTGTACTCACGATTAGTAACACACACAAGTCTCTGGAAAACCAAGGTGATGGTGGTCGGTGCCCGCAGTCGGCTGCAGTCTGGTCCCCCACCCGGTTTGGTGGTCTCTACCTTTCTCCTGCACCGTGTTATATTGGTGGGCTGCCTGCGCTTCAGCGTCAGGAGTCCGCTCCCCGGCTTTGTGGATGTCGGGAGAGCCCTTTGCCCGCAGACGCTGGCCCATGGGATATCCTGCCTGTGAGGTGGCTTTCTATCCCCCTCGTTGGGCTGTTGTCTTCAGTCGGGACTTTGGGTGGGAAAGGACCTATAGTCCTAGCCGCAATCAGCTAATTAACTCAGTCCAGTAGTTTCTGGACCTCGTTTCAGGGTCTGAGTACCCCCCTGTTATGATCCGGAACCATGGAAGACCACCATAAATCATTGGTAAAAGGTGACAAGAGCATTGGCAACTAATCTGGCCGCCATCCTTTTACTAACCATCACAACTAGAAGTAGCCGAGGGGTGAACTAACATCCTGTGCACCGCGAACCAAGCAGGAGGACTAGCTATCCTAAAGGAAGGAAAGATCAATAACTCTCTACCACAGAAAATAGAAATAGAATAGCAAGCCGCCTACATTCAAAGACTGCGGTGATATAGGAAAACACAATACACAGATAGATGATAGGATTAGCAAAGGTGAGGCCCCCACTGACTAAAATAGGAAAGGACAGGAAAGGGGCTGATGGTGGCCAGAGAAAAACCCTACAAAATTACAAATTCCTGATAGTACAAAAAAGCCCTCAGATCGCACGATCTGCACTCCGTCCTATACCAGGCGCTCTTGTCATACCAATGAACAGAAAACAGGAATCATTACAAATTCAAAAAAGCCACAAACACATGGACTTATAGGAGCAATACTCCAAAAATAACTGCAGGGAGTTCCCAGCTAAGTAACTGAGAGGGAAGATCCCTGCATGCAAATAAAGTGAAAACAACCACAGCAAATGACAAACTCAGATAAGAGCAAAAAGCACAAAGCAACAAATAAAGAGCAAAGTACTTATCTGAGAAAGATGTGGTCCAAAGCAGGCTGGTGAACAAAGAACAACTGACATCCGGCATAGCCTGATATCAGACCAGGATTTAAATAAGCAGAGAGTTAGCAATGGAAACGCCTATTGCTCAACACACCTGGTCTCTGTCCAAACCATTCCTGGCCACAAGAGGGAACCTCCCAGCAGCCAAAGCATAACTGACATTCACAACACCCCCCTTTGTGCTCCGGTTTACGAGTCGGTTCCCCGGGTCGGTACCGGCGGGCCACTACCCTGTCCCGGTCCACCACGGTTCCACCGAGCCGTCTTCTCGGCTCCTGCAGGCAGAGGCCTACGTATACCTCCTAGCCAAAGGTGCCCGGACTCCTACCCTGGCACCTGTCAGTACGCTGCAGACCTGTCACACAGGCCTGCTTCCACTAACAGACTGCTCTCCACTCCACTGCTCTCACTAGACTAGACTAAACTGCACTGACTTTTCCCACCTCAGGCTCTCTGAACTCCTTGGTGGGCGTGGCCAACCGCCTGACTCCGCTCCCTGGTGTGTCCATCAAGCACTCAGGAAGGTGGCGTAGGGTTTTATTGCTTGGCTGATGACACCTTATTAGGGGACAGGTGTTGTGCGGGGCACTAACTGTGACTACCTGGCTGGTCCAGGGCGTCACATAGGCAGTGTTCATAAAATATACAAAGGATATTACAAATGGGAACAAAACAATACAGTATATACAATTACATAAAATAAAAGGGAATAACAAAAGAAAATTATTGAACCTGGGTCACAAAAATTGGCTTTAGATTTATGGAGGGAAGGACTCCAATGGAAGCAATCCTACATGGCAATATTCCTTTCATTGAACGAGGATCATAATTGGCATTAGCTTTTTATTAACACAAGTTACACTCACATACTGGTGACTCATAACAGGGCTGGACTTCAGATAACTATAGGATGTATCTAAGTCTTAGAAAATTATGAGGGTCCCAACTTTCTGATATCTTTGCCCCTGGAGGTCCCAGACGGGAGATATTACAATCATCTTTCCTATCACGATTATATCTGTTCATAGATAGATAAAAAATATCTATGCAATGTCTCCTATCTGGCCGATGTCCAATTGGCAGGACCCCGGCCATCGCCCATAGATGCAGAACGATGCTTTGTGTTCTCCACTATATCACAAATTTCCAAATATCACTTTCCTATCTATTATATTGATGCAGTTCATAAAACCTCAATTCATATTTTCTATAGGGAGAAACAAAGGATTTTAATTTCTCTGCTATTTTTCTATTCACCTGCTGCTCTTATCTCTACTGGTCATAAATCTGTCCATTTCTACATTCTTGTGCATTCAAGATGAGATTGGCCTTACATCTGCTAGAGGATTCTTTTTAGTTACCTGATTCCAAAGGAGCGGGTCAGCTGTATAGGGGTCTTGTTGAGTCTTTATGGATTTTATAATTTCTATATGACACTGGACTACATATTGATGTTTTTCCAAAATCAAGCTTTTACCCCTTGAAAGCCAAGGTCATTTTTTGGACACTTTCCTCGACTTGGTGCTTGAAGAGTTCAATAAAATTGGAAAAATTTCTATCATGATTCACTTATGACTCTGCTTGTGGAAAGCAATTATGTGTGTTTGTTTTCCTGCTGTCTTTATTCTCCAGGGTTTGGTCTGATGGGAGGAGCCTATTCTGTTGTGCCTCATTCCAGGGGTCATTCTTCCTTATCTTGGAACTGTTTTCCTTGGTACGCTTAGGGTAAGTTCACACAGTGCGTTTTTCAAGGCATTTTTGCGCAGTTTTCGGGTGCGTTTTTGCTCAGAAAACTGCATGACTTTGCTTCCCCAGCAAAGTCTATGAGTTTTCATTTTTGCTGTCTGCACACAGCGTTTTTTTTCAGCTGCGTTTTTGTGGTGCCACAAAAACGCAGCATGTCAATTATTCCTGCGTTTTTCACTGCGGTTTTCATCCATTGAGTGCAATGGGATGTTGAAAGACGCAATGAGAAACGCAAATAGCTGCGTTTTGGTGCGTTTCTAAGACCAAAACCGCAGCTATAAACGCAGGAGGTGGGTAGTAAAGTGACATGTACAGGAAGAGGATTCCTTCTGTCAGTAAACACAGAAGCGTGAATCCTTCCGGTACCGTCACCACCGGTTCCACCTCGAGTCCTGTGCATGTCAGCTGCCGTGTGGCGCCATGTTTGGGCAGGAGGTGGAAGCGGCTGCGAAAACAAAAGTGAACAGTAGAAAAAAAAATCATACTCACCTGTCTGCAGACTCCCGGTGCCATGTCTGCTCCCAGCTCCTCTCCCGGTACCGTCGCTCCGGGTGTGTGCAGTCTCCCCGGGCACGTACGATGGATGCAGGACCTGGCGATGGATCACCTGATGCGTCAGCTGATCGTAAGTCTCGGGGTGACGCTGGCGCCCGGCTGGCTTCACCTATCAGCGGATGCCGTCAGGAGACTTCATCAGCTGATTACCGGCAGCTCCTGCAGTGATCGGACGGGATCAGACTCCGCTCCAGGAGCTGCCGGTAATCAGCACATAAGTGAGTATTTTTTTATTTTTTTTGGACTGATGTTTTTTGGACCGGCGTTTATACAATCAGCTGCTGTGTCATGCGATTCACATCCTTTAACCTGCCACATCATCTGATCGCTTTGCCTTCCAGCAAACCGATCAGATGATATTGGATCCGGATTGGACGGCGCGGGACCCTTGACCCAGGATTACTGTGGAGGGGGGGCTCTTTATTTCAATAAAGATGGAGTCGCTAATTGTGTTGTGTTTTATTTCGAATAAAAAATATTTTTCTATGTGTTGTGGGTTTTTTTTTATCTTTACTAGAAATTCATGGTGGCCATGCCTAATATTGGCGTGCCACCATGAATTTCAGGCTTAGGGCCAGCTGATAATATACAGCTAGCCCTAACCCCATTATTACCCAGCGAGTTACCGTCACCAGGGCAGCTGGAAGAGTTGGATAAAGCGCCAGAAGATGGCGCTTCTACGAAAGCGCCATTTTCTGGGGTGGCTGCGGACTGCAATTTACAGCGGGGGTCCCCAGAAAGCATTGGCACCCTGCACTGTGGATTCCAATCCACAGCTGCTTAGTTGTACCCGGCTGGACTCAAAAATTGGGCGAAGCCCACGTCATTTTTTTTTAAAATTATTTCATGAAATTCATGAAATATAAAAAAAGGGGCTTCCCTATATTTTTGGTTCCCAGCCGGGTACAAATAGGCAGCTGGGGTTGGGGGCAGCCGTACCTGCCTGCTGTACCTGGCTAGCATACAAAAATATGGCGAAGCCCACGTCATTTTTTTGGGGGGCAAAAAACTCCTGCATACACTCCTGGATGGAGGATGCTGAGCCTTGTAGTTCTGCAGCTGCTGTCTGCTCTCCTGCATACACTATTGGATGGAGTATGCTGAGCCTTGTAGTTCTGCTCCCCCTGCCTCTCCCTCCAGCATACAGTCCTGTATGGAGCATGCTGAGCCTTGTAGTTCTGCAGCTGTCTGCTCTCCTGCATACTCTAGTGGAGAATGAAGAACATATTGAAGAAGGAAATTACATCAGACCTTTTTTTTTTTTTTTTAACAATCTTTAATGGCAATGGTCACTGATAAAAAAAACCGTAGAAAAACGCAGTGAGCAAAAAAACGCAGCAAAACGCAGCCAAAAACGCACCAAAACGCGGTAAAAAAGCATGTGTTTTTAAAGACGCTGCGTTTCTGTGCGTTTTTAGCGCTAAAAAACGCACAAAAACGCAGCGTCAAAAAAACGCAGTGTGTGCACATAGGCTTACAGTGATAGTTCCTGCTCTGCAGTGTGCGCCTTTGGTTCCTGTGAGTCTGTTCTGATCCTGCCCACTACCTAGTACTTCTTTCCCTGACCTTTGTCCTTCCCATCTTGTCTTACCTACCTGTCTCCCTAACCCGCTCTCTGCTTTGTTATCCCGTCTCCACTCCCTCTATACTATTTTGTCTTGCTATCTGACTATGGCTCTGCTCCTCTCCAGCTCCTGACGATACCTCCTGGCTTCCCAACCCTCGGCTTTCACTTGACTCCAGCTCCGCTTATCCCTCTGTACCTATGTGACTTTCTGGCACTGACTTTCGGCTTGATCGACCATTCTATTGCATCATTCTGCAGATTCTAGTGACCTCTAGTGGGCTTGCGCCTAACTACACTTAGAAGCACTACATTCTGCCTCAGTACTGGCTCCCCATGGTGGTAGAATCACATTTACACTCCCATATACCCAAAATAGCCTAAATAAAAAAAACAAAAAGATGCCCTAAAATCATTATGAAATGATTCAGATATAGTAACTATTAGCAGACAAGAGGGATGGAATAGTCATGCAAAACAGGGATGACTTTAAGGAAGCTCAGATTAATCTCTCTGACCCCATACACTAAGGCAGGCTTTGCACATTGCAACATCGCAAGCCGATGCTGCGATGTCGCACGCGATAGTCCCCGCCCCTGTCGCAGGTACGATATCTTGTGATAGCTGGCGTAGCGATAATTATCGCTACGCCAGCTTCACATGCACTCACCTGCCCTGCGACCGTCGCTCTGGCCGGCGACCCGCCTCCTTCCTAAGGGGGCGGGTCGTGCGGCGTCACAGCGACGTCACACGGCAGGCGGCCAATGGCGGCGGAGGGGCGGAGATGAGCAGGATGTAAACATCCCGCCCACCTCCTTCCTTCCGTATAGACGCTGGCGGCAGGTAAGGAGATGTTCCTCGTTCCTGCGGCTTCACACACAGTGATGTGTGCTGCCGCAGGAACAAGGAACTACATCGTACCTGTCGCGGCACCGGCATTATGGAAATGCCGGAGCCTGCACCGATGATACGATAACGACGCTTTTGCGCTCGTTCATCGTATCATCTAGGATTTACACACTACGACATTGCAAGTGACGCTGGATGTGCGTCAATTTCGATTTGACCACACCGACATTGCACCTGCGATGTCGTAGTGTGCAAAGCCGCCCTAAGGGATTACAACTATGGATCCTTTTTCAGCATTTAAAACAAAATATGCTTTCCTCATAACAAGAGGTTTTGAGAAAGGAATCTTAGAGAGAACCAACCACCAGGATTTTGCTATATGTGTTTAAAATATTTGTATAGGATAATTTGAACATAAGGGTATATACAATACAATACAGTACAATACAGTACATTACCATAAAAAAACAATTAAAAGCTTCCAATAACTTAGCTACTTACTCATATTGTACATAAACATTTAACACATAGGAATCTGAAACATAAGGGAGGTGAGGAAGGGAAAGAGAAAGGTAGGGAAGGAAATCTTTATTAGGGAAGAGGTAAAGAGCAGGAAGGAGAGGGAAATCCCTTAAAAAGGGAAAGATGACAAGCATCTAAACATCTACAATTACATTATAATTCAGTTCTTGGCTAAATATTAATGCATAGAGTAAGTAGCGGAGGATTATGTAAAGTCTTAAATATAACTTTCTAAGGCTATGTGCGCACGTTGCGTAAATACATGCAGTTACGCTGCGCTTTGTAGCGCAGTGTAACTGCATGCGTCCTGCGTCCCCTGCACAGTCTATGGAGATTATGCAGGGGCCGTGCGCACGTGGCGTCTTAGAGCGCAGCGCTTCGGCTGCTGCCCGAAGTGCTGCGTTTTAAGAAGTGACATGTCACTTCTTCCGTGCGCTTTGCCGGCAGCTCCTGCTCTGTCTATGGCAGGAGCTGCAGGCAGAGCGCATGGAATCGGCTTTTTTTTTTTTTCTCTATGGACATTTTCTGCAGCGATTTGAAGCGCACGTGTGCTCTTCAGATCGCTGCAGAAATTTCTGCAGGGCTAGTACGCAACGTGCGCACATAGCCTTAAGGTAGAGTACGGTATAGTATATTCCTTGGAGAAAGGTCAACAGCTAGAAGGGGATAAAAAGTCAGGTTAGTAATACATAGCAAGCAATATTTAGCTCACAATGTTTATTACGCTTGCCCAGGTCGAGATTAAACCTCAACTCTGGGGGAAGAGAGTCCGGCCTTTAGGTAAAACGAACAGTTCCTGAATTAAGGTTCTTCGTCCACCATTAAATGAAGAAGTACTAAAGGATATTCCAAGAAAGAGTAGTAGTTCCAAAGTATAAAGTTAGTGGTGGAGTATCCATTGTAATCCTACAGTAGCCTTATAACTGGTAGATCCAGTAGGGTTGAAAGATTTAGTATTCTTTTCAGTAAAAACTCCTAAGATCAAGTTCCATATTTTCAGACTACAACTGATCAGAGACCATGTAAAAAGAATTCTTAATCAAGTGGAGCAGATATGATGGCCATTCTGATCAATGTTTATGTTAAAGCGTTGAAGTAACTGAAATCCTTCCTCCGGTGATGAAACAAAGAAGGACTTGTTGTTTAAACATAGTTTGATAGTTGCGGACTGTGACCATTTATATTTTATTCCACTGTTGACAAGTTCTTTTGTGAAGCCCTAAGGCTATGTGCGCACAGTGCATTTTTCGCGGCATTTTTGCGCGTTTTTCGGGTGTGTTTTGGGCTCAAAACTGCATGACTTTGCTTCCCCAGCAAAGCCTATGAGTTTTCATTTATGCTGTCCACACACAACTTTTTTTTTAAGCTGTGTTTTTGAGCTTAAAAAAAATGGACATGTCAATTCTTTCCAGCATTTTTCTGCGTTTTCCCCCCATGCAATGCATTAGAAAAACACAGCAAAACGCAGAGATCAAAAACGCAGCAAAACGCGATAAAAACGCATGCATTTTACCGTCGCATTTAATGCACGTTTTTGCAGCGGGTGTGTTATTGTGCATTTTTGGCGGCTTAAAATGCAGCCTCAAAAAAAACGCAGCGTGCGCACATAGCCTTAGAAAGTTTCCTAGCTTCTAAAATTGACTTACAAAGGTCTTTTGAATAATGAAATCGAGTCGAAAGGTCTTGGGAGCTTCATTGAGTTTCTTGTTAGTGACAGCAATTTTTTCCTTGCGAAGAGAGAGGAGAAGGTGACGATTATATCCCTTGGGGTCTCCTTGGGGAGGTAAGAAGGTTTTGGAATTCTATAGGCATCAGACACAAGTTTGTTATTTGAAAGATCTGGTATCGGTGTGCTTGTCATTGTCTTAAGGTAATATTTTAAGTCAGTTGGGATTACCGATTCTGGAACGCCTCTTATTTTCAGATTTTTTCTTCTAACATAATCCTCAGAATTTGCCTTTTGCATTTTTAAAGTTGAAATGTCTTTACGTATTAAATTGATGAAATTATTTAAATCTTCTTTTTCTTGTTGTATAACCAGAATTGCATTATCCATATTTTCAGTTTTCTTTTTGATACTATTGATTTCCTTAGATAAACCTGTAATCTGTAGGACACATATTTGTTTGATAGAGGCCAGCATTTCATTGAATATTTTCTTAGCAGATAATTCTGTGATGTGGGTGTCTGAGCAGTCGGCATCATCACAGTCCAGTATTATTGAATCCATAGTACAATCGCTTGGAGGGTAATTACCATCCTCAGCAGAGAATCCTGATACATAAATGTCCGGAGAGTTGACATTGTCTTTTGTACAATTGCTTGAGATTTCATTATGATTTTCAGCAGACAGTTCTAAAACGTGCGTCTGTGCAGTAGGTATCATGACAATCCAATATTTTAGAGTCTTTTGCACTATTGCTTGAAGGGGAATTAAAATCCTTACCAGACAATTCAGAAATATGGGAATCTGGACTGTAGGCATCATCACAATCTAGTATTTTAGAGTCATCCGTACTGGAGTCTTTGTCTGGGTTGATGGTACGCTTAATTGTATCGCGCATGTTTTTGAGATGTTTATCTATATTGTTCTGAAAGGCTTTACATAACTATTAAATATGATCTGGTGATTGGAGAGTTAAGGCCGCTTTACACGCTACAATATATTTAACGATATGTCGTCGGGGTCACGTCGTTAGTGCGCACATCCGGCTTCGTTTGATATATCGTAGCTTGTAACACAAATGAGCGTCTGTGAATGAGCAAAAATACTCACCTTATCGTTGCTCATTGACGCGTCACTCATTTTCAAAAAATCGAACGTCTTTCTGTGCTCCGGTTGTTCATCATTCCCGAGGCAGCACAAGTCGCTCCATGTGACACCCCGGAAACGATGAACTGCAGCTTACCTGCGGCCGCCGGCAATGCGGAAGGAGGGAGGTGGGCCCCTCCGCTGCTATATCTCTGCCCCTCCGCTTCTATTGGCCGGCCGCTGTGTGACATTGCTGTGACGCCGAACGTCCCTCCTCCTTCAGGAAGAGGATGCTCGCCGCCCACAGCGAGGTCGTTCAGGAGGTAAGTACGTGTGACGGCGGTTACCGAGTTTGTGCGACACAGGCAACAAATTGCCCGTATCACACAAACGATGGGGGCGGGTGCGATCGCACATGCGAACGCACGATAAATTGATACGTGTAAAGCAGGCTTTAGAAGCAGGGATATTACTTAATGATAGAGTCTTTTTCCCATAAGAAACTTTTGAACTCATAAAGCTGTCTCCTGTGAATTGAAGCTTCTCAGAGCTGTTAGATGCAGTTGCATTTCCTTCATATTCATCAACTGGTGAAGGGGTGGAAATTTCCCCATTAGTCTTGGGTTCCTCTATGTTAGCTGCATCAGATATATTAGTGTGGTAAACTAGTTTTGTATATTTGTCGTCTTCTTCTGAAGTTACCCTTGCAGGAAGAAAAGGAGCTATCTCCTGTAGATGACAGCCCATCCAATGGTCCTCTCCTTGTATTTGAACACTATCATTATTTTCCTCATGGGAGGGTGAAGCTATTTTGATCTCCGCAGCTTTTATAAATGCAGCCGCTGACTTGTGTTTTTGTATATCTATTTCCTGAGGCAGGGGTGTTGTAGGCTTTGATGGAGATAGTACTGAGCCTCTTTGTGGATTTTGTCTCCAGGGTATCGTATAATACTGGTTTTGGGTAAGTACAGCAGGTTTTTCTGTTTTGCGTTGACTGCACTTCTGTTCCAATGTTATCGATTAAGTATCTGTGTCACATGCTGTGGACGTGGACCAAGACTTCCTTACAGGCATTAGATGAGAGCCCAATTTTTGAAAGTGCAGGAGGGTCCGAATGGTTATGCCCTAAAAATTTAGATGCTTGTAATTTAAACGCTGCGATATCGGTACCGATATCGCTAGAGAGCGTACCCGCCCCTGTCGGTTGTGCGTCACGGGCAAATCGCTGCCCATGGCATACAACATCGCTAACACCCGTCACACGCACTTACCTGTCTAACGACGTCGCTGTTGTCTGTGAACCGCCTCCTTTCTAAGGGGGTGGTTTGTGCGCCGTCACAGCGACGTCACACGGCAGCCGTCCAATAGCAGAGGAGGGGCGGAGATGAGCGGCTGGAACATGCCGCCCACCTCCTTTCTTCATCATTGCCGGTGGACGGAGGTAAGGAGATGTTCGTCGCTCCTGCGGTGTCACACATAGCGATATGTGATGCCGCAGGAACGACGAACAACATCGCTACTCACCAGACAATGATATTTGTTGTTTGGACGACCTCTCCAACACCAACGATTTTTACCACTTTTGCAATCGTTGAAGGTCGTTCGTGCGTGTCACATACTGCGATGCCGCTAACGACGCCGGACACCGTAACCCCGACGATAAATCGTTAGCGATGTCGTGTGTAAAGTACCCTTAACTGCGTGCTTTTGTCATTTTGATAAGGCACAAGAAGGGTATTTGTTTTATGTGTAGTGTTTCTTCTATTTAAGGTGGTTTTATTATTTTTCCAAACCCTAGGCATTTTCTTTAATTTGTTCAGTACCACTTATGTTAATGAAGTACTCTTTAGTTATCTATATAACTTATTTGGAGGTAGAGCAGAAGATACAGGTCTGCTCCGGTTCCTCACAGGTAAGGAGCCTTCTGTAGATAAGAGGATTTCTTCAGTTGTCTCAATCAGAACAGCCTCCACTGAGGATCGTATAAGTACGGCACCACAGCTCCACTGCCATGTTACAGCAGCAGGTATAGTGTGTGAGGAGTAACCATGGCAACCTCAGCACAGCAGCCCGGCCTCTTCCTCACACCCTGGATGCTGTTCAGTCACAAATTCTTTAATGACAATTTATTAGGAGCTTCTTATTCTTTTGGTGTGAAATTAATAAAACTTTTATGTGCTTGAGCTTGGTGACTGAGTGATTTATTTGGTGTTACAGCCCTCACATACTCTGTGATGACAGGAGTCCAGGGATATCAGCGGTGCTGCAGCTTCCCTCACTGCCTGGAAAGATGATTGATATCTAATCTATTCCTTATCAGAAACAGTTGGTTTTAAGGTCTTCAGATCTCCCAACAGTGAATCAAAGATTAGCAGTAGTGAGTTTCTTCTATATGGTCCCTGAGGACCAATTCATTGGGGGAATCAGTATTCTTCAGTGCTTTCACTTTCATGGGACTCCCAGGCCTAGAATTGTGTCACAGACCTGCCGGGAATAACTCCCTATATCTTTCTTATCTATCTCAGGAAATTAATGAGGCTAGTCTCTAAATGATCACAGGATATTCCTATGTCTGATGAAAAAGGATTTGATCAGTGTTTTCTTCTTTGGGTAGATTTATTTGTCGCTTGACCTTACTGACTCATGGAGCTCGTTCACCTAGCGTCCATCTTGAACGGCCGCAGGCTACGCCCCCTTCAGGATTTTGCTATATGAAGTAAAGGCAGTGCCATACTGGCACTAGGATGCTGTATCCCAAGCAATGCCCAGGGTTCATTAACCAATGCACCCTGCATTTTAAGCTGTTGGGTCAATCATTTTCTTCAGACCAGTCCAAAGTGGTGTTTCTGATTTCACACCTTGGTGGAGAAGCTGTCTCCTGGGTCTGTACCTTGTGGGGAAAAAAATGACCCAATTACTACTGACCTCTTAGAATTGCTGGAGAGTTTTTGAGGAACTGACGCAGGTCATCTCGACTGCACCCTTTTGAATTAAGATGGAATGATCAGTCACTGGCGGACACCTTTTTGGGAAGGTTTTATCTAAGAGAACCAATGATGTACTGGCTGGTCTTGATATACGTACTACCCTGGATGATCTTATCTCCTTTGCCATACGTTCCAGGAATGTTCCAAGGAAGTCTTCTGTGTGAAGAAACCTATCCGCCTGGCTCCATCCTTCCAAAGGCCATTTGATTCCCAGGTTCCTGTTTCCGCTCCTGTGCCTACAAAAGTAATCAGTATCAAAACATCTGATCTACAATGTGAAAATCTCCAAATCATGGTACTGTGTTTAGGAGCAGAGCACCTTGTCCAAACCTGTCCTTTGAAGCCGGAACCCTATTACCTGGAATTGGAAGGAGGGATTACCCTCCGCAAAAGCAAGCCTTCTTCCTTTTGCTCGTTCCAGTCCATGTCTGCATCGTTTGGAGACGTTCAGCTCCCTTAGACGGCTCATCTGGACTCCAGATCTATTGGGAATTTTGTTCAGCGAACTGTGGTGGAGTGTTAGCAGATACCAATTCGACACCTTCTGAAGGCCTTGTTGGTGTCATGCGTGGATGGAATGCTCCTGTCCGAACCCAGATGCTTCATTCCTGGGCAAGTGGAATTATGTATGGGAGATAAACATTCGGACTTTCTTGTGCTTCCAAACGTGTCTTTTTTCTAGGTCTGCCTAGCTCCATGCTCTTGAGTCTGTTCTTCCAAATTACGATCCTTATCCATTTAGTTTAACATTGCAATGGCCTTCTGTTCAGAGAAGAATCCTTCAGATCCATTAAACATTGTAAATATATTAGGAGAGTAATTATGACCTGAAAGATTTCTATCCTTATCAAAAAAATGCCAGGGACAAAATTTAAGCCCCTGGCCAGGACATTAATCTGCTCAACTGATAAAACTGTGGGTGTCAAAACTAAAATATTACGTCACGTCAAAGCCTACAGATGCTTAGTGTGCAGCATAACAAAAGGGTAACAACGGAAATGGTAAAAAAGGAAAGCCCTGATGATGAGGAGAGGGGACCTCCTGCAACTCTCATGAGTCTGTACCCTACGCTCCCTAACATCTTTTTACGGGTCCTCCCCCACCCGACGTCATCACGTGCCTAGACCTTCGCTCGCCCTGATCTCATCATGGCTAGTGAGAAGGCCGACGAAAACAGTAGTCTCACCACTGCAGTAATACAACACAAGGTAAAGGGAAAATAGACACTAAAAGGAAAAACATTTCAAACTCTTCCAATGCAGCTAAACATCACAGCTGCAATAGTCAGAACTCCTCAGCTTCATCCAGAGACAGGCTCCTTCCATAAAGGTCAGCATAAAATGAGAAGCTATAACTGGTGTCAGATGGTAAGATGCATGAATTTTTCTAACAAAGGGGAGTGGTCACAAAAGAGATGAACCTGAGATTAAGGCTACAAAGGACAGCCAGAATGGAAAGAGTTCTTAACTCTTACAGCACTAAAAAAAAGTAGATTCACTCAAATCAAGTTGTACACCTGTGAACAACCGGTACTGTGACCTTCTGATCCCAGACTCGCCAGAGGTCTCCCCAGAGCGGGACACACTCATGACACATTATCCATAAATTCATTCATATTCAAGTACATTTTTTCTTGTTCTGTATTAGAGATATTTTCATATCCTTCTTATTGGTTCTCCTTCCTCCTCTTCATTTTCTGAATTCCAAAATTCTCTGAATGACGTGTTAGAATGAACATTTTCTCTTATATAATCACTTAAATTATCAGGATTACAGTCTGAAGATTCCAGATCTGTAGATTTTTGCAGCGTCCGTGCAATAGTTATTGTGAGGGATAACTGATTTACTTCTGTGAAAGAAGGTGTTTGCCCGACGTTGCGCTATGAGCCAAATGTCTATCATGGTGCAGAGAAAGGCGGCAATCGATCTCCGCTAGAAGTGGGACTCCTGGGACAAACAGGGGACAAATGTGGAGTGGGAAAATGTGTGATCAGTGTTGGACAGAAATAAACTCCATTTTAGTATAGGTTATTACTTATGTTGTGCTCTGATCTGGAAGAACAGGAATTGTGAGCACTTTGGGAATGTCACAGAATGGATTGATAAAGGTATAACTAGATTGTCCCCATTATTAGAGGAATGTGATATGTACATTGTGTAATGTTCAGCAAAGATTTGGGTAACAGAAGAATGACTTTCACTATCTGCAATTATTATTTTACTTGATAAAGGATAAAAATAAATGTTATTCACTGATAAAGGGGAGAAAAGATCAATAGAGAATTAATCAATAGATGTAAGGGGAAGAAAAATTCAGAGTTGTCACAATTTTATGGATCATTGTTGGATATTTGGCTGACAACATCCACTTGTTACACGCCTGTCCCGTGTCTGGGATCTGCTCCTTCCCCCGCTCTGCTAAACTTTCCTGTGCTCCATGTTGGGCTTTGCAAGTAGCCGGACACGCTCCATGTGCTGAGCTTAACTGGCCTATATAAGGCTACCAAGATACACCCCTGTGTCCTGGTATTAGGACTATTAGTCTGTGTGTGCACAGCGACCTGTCTGCAGCCTCCAGAACATCTCCAGACTATCTGTGGCCTGCAACACCTCAGCTACCAATCTGCCTGTGGCTTCCAGTATGTCTGCCCCTGTCTGAGGTCTCCAGAACATCTCCAGACTATCTGTGGCCTCCAGCACCTCAGCTACCAATCTGCCTGTGGCTTCCAGTATGTCTGCCCCTGTCTGAGGTCTCCAGAACATCTCCAGACTATCTGTGGCCTCCAGCACCTCAGCTACCAATCTGCCTGTGGCTTCCAGTATGTCTGCACCTGTCTGAGGTCTCCAGAACATCTCCAGACTATCTGTGGTTTCCAGCACCTCAGCTACCAATCTGCCTGTGGCTTCCAGTATGTCTGCACCTGTCTGAGGTCTCCAGAACATCTCCAGACTATCTGTGGTTTCCAGCACCTCAGCTACCAATCTGCCTGTGGCTTCCAGTATGTCTGCACCTGTCTGAGGTCTCCAGGACGTCTGCGGCTTCCAATACCTCAGTTACCTGTCTGCCTGTGGGTGTCAGTACCTCTGCAGCCTGTCTGCAGTCTTCAGGGCTTCTGCTGTATGCCTGTGACTGGTAGTGCCTCTGCTACTCGCCCCAGGTTTTCCAGGATATCCGCTACATGTCCGTCCACGGCTTTCAGTCTCCTGTCTCCCTACAGCCTCTATTACCTCACTTTGTGAGCCCCTGACAGAATAACAAGACCATGGCTCCCAATGACGCAGTTACACACTCTTTTGGAAGAGTCTCCACATGGCTCCTCTCCGTACACCTCGTACACACGCGGCTCCGCTCCGTACACCTCGTACACACACGGCTCCGCTCCGTACACCTCACACACACGCGGCTCCGCTCCGTACACCTCGTACACACGGCTCCGCTCCGTACACCTCGTACACACACTACTACGCTCCATACACCTCGTACACACACGGCTCCGCTCCATACACCTCGTACACATGCGGCTCCGCTCCGTACACCTCGTACATATGCGGCTCCGCTCCGCACACCTCGTACACACGCGACTCCCCTCCGTACACCTCGTACACACGCGACTCCGCTCCGTACACCTCGTACACACGCGGCTCCGCTCCGTACACCTCGTACACACGCGGCTCCGCTCCGTACACCTCGTACACACGCGGCTCCGCTCCGTACACCTCGTACACACACGGCTCCGCACACCTCGTACACACGCTGCTCCGCACCGTACACCTCGTACACACGCGGCTCCGCATCGTACACCTCGTATACACGCGGCTCCGCTACGTACACCTCGTATACACGCGGCTCCGCTACGTACACCTCGTATACACGCGGCTCTGCTACGTACACCTCGTATACACACGGCTCCGCTCCGTACACCTCGTACACACACGGCTCCGCTCCGTACACCTCCACACACACGGCTCTGCTCCGTACACCTCGTATACACACTGCTCCGCTACGTACACCTCGTATACACACGGCTCCGCTCCGTACACCTCGTACACACACGGCTCCGCTCCGTACACCTCGTACACACACTGCTCCGCTACGTACACCTCGTATACACACTACTCCGCTCCATACACCTCGTACACACACGGCTCCGCTCCATACACCTCGTACACATGCGGCTCCGCTCCGTACACCTCGTACATATGCGGCTCCGCTCCGCACACCTCGTACACACGCGACTCCCCTCCGTACACCTCGTACACACGCGACTCCGCTCCGTACACCTCGTACACACGCGGCTCCGCTCCGTACACCTCGTACACACGCGGCTCCGCTCCGTACACCTCGTACACACGCGGCTCCGCTCCGTACACCTCGTACACACACGGCTCCGCACACCTCGTACACACGCTGCTCCGCACCGTACACCTCGTACACACGCGGCTCCGCATCGTACACCTCGTATACACGCGGCTCCGCTACGTACACCTCGTATACACGCGGCTCCGCTACGTACACCTCGTATACACGCGGCTCTGCTACGTACACCTCGTATACACACGGCTCCGCTCCGTACACCTCGTACACACACGGCTCCGCTCCGTACACCTCCACACACACGGCTCTGCTCCGTACACCTCGTATACACACTGCTCCGCTACGTACACCTCGTATACACACGGCTCCGCTCCGTACACCTCGTACACACACTGCTCCGCTCCGTACACCTCGTACACACACTGCTCGGCTACGTACACCTCGTATACACACGGCTCCGCTCCGTACACCTCGTACACACACGGCTCCGCTCCGTACACCTCGTACACACAAGGCTCCGCTCCGTACACCTCGTACACACACGGCTCCGCTCCGTACACCTCGTACACACGCGGCTCTGCTCCGTACACCTCGTACACACGCGGCTCTGCTCCGTACACCTCGTACACACAGCTCCGCTCCGTACACCTCGTAAAAACTCGGCTCCACTCCGTACACCTCGTAAAAACTCGGCTCCGCTCCGTACACCTCGTACACACACGGCTCTGCTCTGTACACATCGTACACACACGGCTCCGCTCCGTACACCTCGTACACACACGGCTCCGCTCCGTACACCTCGTACACACTCGGCTCCGCTCCGTACACCTCGTACACACACGGCTCCGCTCCGTACACCTCGTACACACACGGCTCCGCTCCGTACACCTCGTACACACACGGCTCCGCTCCGTACACCTCGTACACACACGGCTCAGCTACGTACACCTCGTACACACACGGCTCTGCTACATCCACACTGTAAACCCCTCCTGACCCCACACATAAACTTCCCCTCATCCAGCACCATGACAACCAGCACAGCAGAGTCCTGCATACACTGAGGAGCTGACCATGTGACCCCTGACTCCTCCCCTCCATGTGACATCATCACAGGTCCTGGAAGCACGGAGCAGCCATATATCTAGTGTGCGGCTCTGCAGGTGGAGGTAGGTGCAGGGTATTATATATCTAGTGTGCGGCTCTGCAGGTGGAGGTAGGTGCAGGGTATTATATATCTAGTGTACGGCTCTGCAGGTGGAGGTAGGTGCAGGGTATTATATATCTAGTGTGCGGCTCTGCAGGTGGAGGTAGGTGCAGGGTATTATATATCTAGTGTGCGGCTCTGCAGGTGGAGGTAGGTGCAGGGTATTATATATCTAGTGTGCGGCTCTGCAGGTGGAGGTAGGTGCAGGGTATTATATATCTAGTGTGCGGCTCTGCAGGTGGAGGTAGGTGCAGGTTATTATATATCTAGTGTGCGGCTCTGCAGGTGGAGGTAGGTGCAGGGTATTATATATCTGTGTGCGGCTCTGCAGGTGGAGGTAGGTGCAGGGTATTATATATCTAGTGTGCGGCTCTGCAGGTGGAGGTAGGTGCAGGGTATTATATATCTAGTGTGCGGCTCTGCAGGTGGAGGTAGGTGCAGGGTATTATATATCTAGTGTGCGGCTCTGCAGGTGGAGGTAGGTGCAGGGTATTATATATCTAGTGTGCGGCTCTGCAGGTGGAGGTAGGTGCAGGGTATTATATATCTAGTGTGCGGCTCTGCAGGTGGAGGTAGGTGCAGGGTATTATATATCTAGTGTGCGGCTCTGCAGGTGGAGGTAGGTGCAGGGTATTATATATCTAGTGTGCGGCTCTGCAGGTGGAGGTAGGTGCAGGGCATTATATATCTAGTGTGCGGCTCTGCAGGTGGAGGTAGGTGCAGGGTATTATATATCTAGTGTGCGGCTCTGCAGGTGGAGGTAGGTGCAGGTTATTATATATCTAGTGTGCGGCTCCGCAGGTGGAGGTAGGTGCAGGGTATTATATATCTAGTGTGCGGCTCCGCAGGTGGAGGTAGGTGCAGGGTATTATATATCTAGTGTGCGGCTCTGCAGGTGGAGGTAGGTGCAGGGTATTATATATCTAGTGTGCGGCTCTGCAGGTGGAGGTAGGTGCAGGGTATTATATATCTAGTGTGCGGCTCTGCAGGTGGAGGTAGGTGCAGGGTATTATATATCTAGTGTGCGGCTCTGCAGGTGGAGGTAGGTGCAGGGTATTATATATCTAGTGTGCGGCTCTGCAGGTGGAGGTAGGTGCAGGTTATTATATATCTAGTGTGCGGCTCTGCAGGAGGAGGTAGGTGCAGGGTATTATATATCTAGTGTGCGGCTCTGCAGGTGGAGGTAGGTGCAGGTTATTATATATCTAGTGTGCGGCTCTGCAGGAGGAGGTAGGTGCAGGGTATTATATATCTAGTGTGCGGCTCTGCAGGTGGAGGTAGGTGCAGGGTATTATATATCTAGTGTGCGGCTCTGCAGGTGGAGGTAGGTGCAGGGTATTATATATCTAGTGTGCGGCTCTGCAGGTGGAGGTAGGTGCAGGGTATTATATATCTAGTGTGCGGCTCTGCAGGTGGAGGTAGGTGCAGGGTATTATATATCTAGTGTGCGGCTCTGCAGGTGGAGGTAGGTGCAGGGTATTATATATCTAGTGTGCGGCTCTGCAGGAGGAGGTAGGTGCAGGGTATTATATATCTAGTGTGCGGCTCTGCAGGTGGAGGTAGGTGCAGGGTATTATATATCTAGTGTGCGGCTCTGCAGGTGGAGGTAGGTGCAGGGTATTATATATCTAGTGTGCGGCTCTGCAGGTGGAGGTAGGTGCAGGGTATTATATATCTAGTGTGCGGCTCTGCAGGTGGAGGTAGGTGCAGGGTATTATATATCTAGTGTGCGGCTCTGCAGGTGGAGGTAGGTGCAGGGTATTATATATCTAGTGTGCGGCTCTGCAGGTGGAGGTAGGTGCAGGTTATTATATATCTAGTGTGCGGCTCTGCAGGTGGAGGTAGGTGCAGGGTATTATATATCTAGTGTGCGGCTCTGCAGGTGGAGGTAGGTGCAGGTTATTATATATCTAGTGTGCGGCTCTGCAGGTGGAGGTAGGTGCAGGGTATTATATATCTAGTGTGCGGCTCTGCAGGTGGAGGTAGGTGCAGGTTATTATATATCTAGTGTGCGGCTCTGCAGGTGGAGGTAGGTGCAGGGTATTATATATCTAGTGTGCGGCTCTGCAGGTGGAGGTAGGTGCAGGGTATTATATATCTAGTGTGCGGCTCTGCAGGTGGAGGTAGGTGCAGGTTATTATATATCTAGTGTGCGGCTCTGCAGGTGGAGGTAGGTGCAGGGTATTATATATCTAGTGTGCGGCTCTGCAGGTGGAGGTAGGTGCAGGGTATTATATATCTAGTGTGCGGCTCTGCAGGTGGAGGTAGGTGCAGGGTATTATATATCTAGTGTGCGGCTCTGCAGGTGGAGGTAGGTGCAGGGTATTATATATCTAGTGTGCGGCTCTGCAGGTGGAGGTAGGTGCAGGGTATTATATATCTAGTGTGCGGCTCTGCAGGTGGAGGTAGGTGCAGGGTATTATATATCTAGTGTGCGGCTCTGCAGGTGGAGGTAGGTGCAGGGTATTATATATCTAGTGTGCGGCTCTGCAGGTGGAGGTAGGTGCAGGGTATTATATATCTAGTGTGCGGCTCTGCAGGTGGAGGTAGGTGCAGGGTATTATATATCTAGTGTGCGGCTCTGCAGGTGGAGGTAGGTGCAGGGTATTATATATCTAGTGTGCGGCTCTGCAGGTGGAGGTAGGTGCAGGGTATTATATATCTAGTGTGCGGCTCTGCAGGTGGAGGTAGGTGCAGGGCCTCTATTATTTGGGATCATCATTATCATTAACCCCTTCATTTCGCAATTATTTTCAACTTTAAGCAGTTCAGGACCAGTTTCCCGCTATTCCTGACCGGCTCATTTACATTCAGTTTAACCCCTTAAGGACGGAGCCAGTTTTGTACTTCATGACTCGGCCATTTTTTACAATTCTGACCAGTGTCACTTTGACAGGTTTCGAGAGGTAACGCCAAAAAGTGGACCCCACGGTTTATTACCCACTTTCTTATGAGCACGGTGATAGCCACATGTGGTCAGAAATCTCTGTTTGGACAAATGGGAGGAGCCAGAACAGAAGGAGCAATATGTGAATCTTGGAACACAAATTTGTCTGAAATAGATTGCGGGCACCATGTAGCATTTGTAGGGCCCCTAAGGTATCTAAACAGCAGAATCCCCTCACAAGTGACCCGATTTTGGATACTAGACCCCTCAAGGATTTTATATAGATGTCTGGTGAGCACCTGGAACCCCCGGAGGCTTCACTGAATTTTATAATATTGAGCTGTGAAAATAAAAAAAATAAAATTTTTACCACAAAATTGTTACTTCAACCAGATAGCTTTTATTCATAAGGATAACAGGAGAAACTGCACAATACATTTTATGGTGCATTTTTTTCCTGAGTACACAGATACCTCATATGTGGTGGAAATCAACTGTTTGGGCGCATGGTAGGGCTCGAAAGGGAAGGAGCGCCATTTGACTGTAAAATTAGCAGGAATTATTAGCGAATGCCTTGTCGTGTTTAGAGAGCCCCTAAGGTGCCTAAACAGTGAAGCTCCCCCACAAGTGATCCTATTTTGGAAACTAGACCCCTCAAGGATTTTATCCAGAGGTATATTGAGCATTTTGAACCCACAGGTACTTCACAGAACTTGATAACCTTAGGTCGTTGTATTGAAAATCTTCATTTTTTTAACAAAAATGTTGCTTTAGCACCAAATTTCTCACTTTTTCAAGAGGAAACACCAAAAAGTGCACACCACAGTTTGTTAACAAAATTTGTATGAGCTCATTGGGGTACCACATGTGGCCAAAAACCTCTGTTTGGACATACGGGGGGGCTCAGAACGGATGGAGCCCCATGTGAATTTTGGAAACGTTGAAATAAATGGCTGGCACCATGTCGCATTTGCAGGGCCCCTGAGGTACCAATACAGCAGAAACCCCCCACAAGTGACCCCATTTTGGACATTAGATCACTCAAAAAGTTTATTCAGGGTTACAGTGAGCATTTTGACTCCACAGGTAGTTCACAGAAATGTTGCTGTAGTGACAAATGTCTCACTTTTAGGCTGTGTGCCCACAATCCGGCGATACTGCATCTAGCACTCAGTGTTAGCCCTTCTGCACATATGCCAGTGTTGTCAAAACGAGAATGCAGCTGCTCGTGCCCACGATCCGGGTTCAGGCCACTGCGACTTTATTCTCCCTGCGAAGAACACTCTCATCTCCACAGCATAAATTGATAGCCTGCGTAAACCTCAGGAAGCCGCACCGCTGGGCAGTTTATGCTGCAGATAAAAGAATGTACAATGGGCAGGAGATCTCTAAACATCCCACTACTGCGCTTGTACTGCACAACATCACAGTCAAAACACTCTGCGTCCAAACCGCTGCAAATCCTGATCGTGGGCACACAGCCTAATAAGCTAGGATGGATGGATAGATGGCTGGATAAATAGATGTAAAACACATATATAATATCCCACCCCCCTGCATATTCTAAGCTGACACCATTTAGTAACTTTCATGTGGCACTAAAGGGTGTTTAGCCTTGTATTTAGCCCCCCCCCAAAAAAAATTAAATAATTAAAAAAAAAAAAACAAGACAAAAAAAAAGCCAGCTAGGGTAAAGCAGACGGCTGCAGACCACAGCTGGCAGCTTCACCTTGGCTGGTATTCCAAAATGAAGGTCTCCCCATTCAGTTTTTTTTTAATTTATAAATAATTAAAACAAAGTGGGGTCCCCCTGTGAATGGGTCCTTCTCCCATATCACACAATCAACAGAGCGAGAGATGAGTAAACAATCCAAAGCATATTTATTCCATGCAATATAGAATGACCATCAAATAATCCACCACACGGAGGGTAAAACTAGTCCAGAAACGGCATAAATGTCCCGGAGTTCAGTCACATTCCTCCAGCAGTCCTTCTCCAGGGAATTCTGGGTTTCTCACAGTCTTTCTGGGGTGCTGGCCGCAGCCTCAGCGACTCCCTCAGAGGTTCAATCTTGTTTCTTCTCTCTTGTAAAGGTACCGTCACACATAACGAGATCGCAGCTGAGTCACGGTTTCTGTGACGCAGTAGCGATCCCGTTAGCGATCTTTTTATGTGTGACACCTACTAGCGATCAGGCCCCTGCTGTGAGATCTCTAGTCGTTGCCGAATGGTCCAGGCCATTTTCTTCAAAGGCAATGTCCTGCTGGGCAGGACACATCGCTGTGTTTGACACTGTGTGACAGGGTCACAGTGACTGCTGAGATCGCTATACAGGTCGCTACTGCGACCTGTATTGTTCTGCATTGCTGGTAAGATCTGACTGTGTGACATCTCACCTGCAACCTCCCAGCGACTTACCTGCAATCCCTATCAGGTCGCATCGTTTTCGGGATCGCAGATAAGTCGTTGTGTGTGACTGGGCCTTCAGTCTCACCCAGAATCACTAATCTCTCAGGTAAACAAAGAGTTTAGGTGGATTCCAGGCCCCCTCCCCCAGACCTAGGCACAGGAGCACTTCAAGGGGATATAACCTGACTTAACAGGACACACAATATATCGAATAGACAGACCACCACGCCCAAAACATGAACACACACAAAATGGTAGATAACCCACAATATCACACCATGATATCCCCCAAATTGGATTTCCAGCCAAGGTAAAATGGACAGCTGTGGTCTGGTATTCTCGGGGTGGAAAGAACCATGGTTATTTGGCCCTTCCCAGCCTAAAAATAGCAGGCCACAGCCATCCAGAAGTGGCGCATCCATTAGATACGCAAATCCTGGCGCTTCGCCCCAGCTCTTTGCATTGCCCTGGTGCAGTGGCAAATGGGGAAATAAATGGGGTTGTTTTGGGTTAGGGTTAATGATGTCACGGCGTCTATCAGATACCCGATAGCACTAACCTAGTCAGTAATAAAAAAAAGACAAAAAAAAATTATTTGAAAAAACACTCCACAACACATTCCCTCTTTCACCAATTTATTAAAAAGAAAAAAAATCCGGTCTGCCATAATCCATTTTGGAGGTTATACGACAACTTTGGACCTTCCAGAATATGGGTGGCACACTTTGAGAATGTATTTCCCATTTTCTGAAAGTGCAAACCCACCTTGTGAGGAGTGTGGGTGCAGTGATACTGCACTCACACTCCCCGGGTCCACAGCATGGTAGTGTGAGCTGCAGTAAGCTCAGTGTCACTACTAGCTGGGTGCTATCTGAGAGCCACTCTGCACATGTGGCCAGGATCTTCTGAGAAGGAAGATGAGGGATCGTGGGGGATCGTCACTGCAGGAGGTAACAGGAGACTGGGGATTGACAGGGTGACCTGGCTGGACCTTTGAGGAGGAGGATGAGCGAAGCGTGTGCGCCGGCCATTTTAGATGATCAGGTGGGGCATGCGACTGGGGGGGCACTTTGGCCACATCGGGGGACCGGGGTAGGCAACTTATCTCCCTCTGACATGATTGATCATGCGAAGTGGGAGATAAATCATTTTTTTCTGCCCGAATCATGATCTCCAGGGTCTGAGCTACCCTTGGTAGCTGAAACCACAGAAATTATCCGATGCTGGGGGGCGGCATACACTTGATTTCTTTATTGCTTTCCGGCAGCAGCGGGAGGGGATTAAGACTATGACCGCTAGGAGATAATGTTACTGCCCACGGTTAAAGTCTACAAGCTCTGAAACCAGTTTAGAATACATTTTGTAATGGGGTTAATTTTCACTATTTTGCTGCATTCATACAAGAAACAGGTGGTAAATTGTGCGCGTCAGCGAGTGCACAGATCCGTACGCCATGTGTGGCCCCTCTTCTTCCGTTAGAAACATTAAAACATCGAATCCTAATCCGATTGCCCTGTTCTTAACCGAAAAACTGGGAAATTATTTGTTTTTGCACTTTTATATCTTCCTACTCTTATTCCGGGAGCAATAGTATATACTGGCGTATAAGACGACTTTTTACCCCCTTAAAATAATGGCTACAGTGGGGGGTCGTCTTATACGCCGGATATACGGGGGTGTGTGTGTGTGTATATATATATGTACACTGCAGCGTCCAGGGGAGGTGGGGGCAGCAGCTCTGGAGCACAGGGGAACGCTGTCTCCTGCACCTGCTCATATAATATGCACAGCCGCTGTCCATCTCCAATGGTGCTGAAATCGCACGCAGTGAGGGGCTGGAGCAGCGGTGCATATTATATGAGCCTGCGCCCCCCTGTGATCGCACATGCCCACCCCTGTGTTAGATTTGGCCCCCAGGCTGCTGCTCATTCTAAAATAAAAAAGCTTTACTTACCCCTGCAGCGTTTCTCCCCGTGTCCCTGCTTCCACTGTGATCAGGCAGAGATCTCAGGCTGCTGTGCCGATCACATGACCGCACTGAGAACCAGGAAGTGGAAGAACAGAAGCACGGAGCCAGACAGGAGGGAGCTCAGCGCTGGAGGAGGTAAGGAAAGAGGGTTTTATTTTACTTTGGGCAGCAGCCTAGGGGCCATATCTGACACAGGGGGACTTGTGCGATCTATAGGGGCCATGGGCAGCACTATGGGGGCGATATCTGACACAGGGGGACTTGTGCGATCTATATAGGGGCCATGGGCAGCACTATGGGGGAGATATCTAACACAGGGGGACTTGTGCGATCTATATAGGGGCCATGGGCAGCACTATGGGGGCGATATCTAACACAGGGGGACTTGTGCGAGCTATAGGGACCATGGGCAGCACTATGGGGGTGATATCTAACACAGGGGGACTTGTGCGATCTATAGGGACCATGGGCAGCACTATGGGGGAGATATCTAACACAGGGGGACTTGTGCGATCTATATAGGGGCCATGGGCAGCACTATGGGGGCGATATCTAACACAGGGGGACTTGTGCGATCTATAGGGACCATGGGCAGCACTATGGGGGAGATATCTAACACAGGGGGACTTGTGCGATCTATAGGGGCCATGGGCAGCACTATGGGGGCGATATCTAACACAGGGGGACTTGTGCGATCTATATAGGGGCCATGGGCAGCACTATGGGGGCGATATCTAACACAGGGGGACTTGTGCGATCTATAGGGACCATGGGCAGCACTATGGGGGCGATATATAACACAGGGGGACTTGTGCGATCTATATAGGAGCCATGGGCAGCACTATGGGGGCGATATCTAACACAGGGGGACTTGTGCGATCTATAGGGGCCATGGGCAGCAGCATGGGGGCGTTATCTAACACGGGAACGTGTGCAATCCATAGGGGACCATAGGCAGCACAGGGGAACGTGTGCCATCACAAGGGGGCTATATTCAATATAAGGGGGCCATATCCAGATTAAGGGGGCTAATTTTAGGATGGGGGGCTATGAGGGACATATACCCTATATGATTTGTTAGAGGGACACTGGCATTATAAGATGGACCCCATTTAACATTAAAAAAAAAATTCTCTTTTCCTTCACCAAATTTGGGGGTGCGTCTTATAATCAGGTGCCTCTTATAAAGCGAAAAATACGGTATATATCATACAGCAGGGGTCGGGAACCTATGGCTCGCGAGCCAGATATGGCTCTTTTGATGGCCGTATCTGGCTCGCAGACAGGGCTCCTACCTGTCTATGGGCAAATGCCGGGGCCCTGTCCCTTGGCCGGGGCCCACTCGCCTTTATAGTTCTGCTGCCCCCGGCCGAGTTCCGGGGACCACAGTCCTCGGCAGCAATCTGCGGCGCCGTCACTTTAAGGCGCGCAGACATTCTGTTTTGAATTTCATCTGTGGACGGAGCTACCGCCTTCTCAGTCCCACAGATGAAGGAGGCGAGCTTCTGTCCGGCGCTGTGTGGGCCCCCTCTCCACCGTGACCTAATCGGGTAAATGCCCTCTCCGCCTCCCCATTATGGGCCCCGGTGAGCTGCTTCTAACCCCCCAGATGTATGCCCTGCCAATCCCCCCCCCCCGCCGATGCCGCGGGTGCTGTACCCGCCGAGCCGCGGGTGCAGGCCCCACAGAGCAGCAGAGTTGTGTGTATTTGTCTGTATGTAGCAGAGTTGTATGTGTTTGTCTGTATGTAGCAGAGTTGTATGTGTTTGTCTGTATGTAGCAGAGTTGTATGTGTTTGTCTGTATGTAGCAGAGTTGTGTGTGTTTGTCTGTATGTAGCAGAGTTGTATGTGTTTGTCTGTATGTAGCAGAGTTGTATGTGTTTGTCTGTATGTAGCAGAGTTGTATGTGTTTGTCTGTATGTAGCAGAGTTGTATGTGTTTGTCTGTATGTAGCAGAGTTGTGTGTGTATGTCTGTTTGTAGCAAAGTTGTGTGTGTTTGTCTGTTTGTAGCAGAGTTGTGTGTGTCTGTTTGTAGCAGAGTGTAGTACCATTGTTTCAGTCCAGTTGTGGCTTTATACAGCAGGGAGGAGCATTCCTTGCTGTACTAAGTGAACATTGGAGCGATTGATCTGTCAATGGCCCTTTAAAAACATATTGTACGGCTCTCGCGGAATTAAAATTAACATGTTGCAATCAAAGCAGACTTTTTTTCATTTGGGAGCGGGGTAGTCTTATACAGTGAGTATATCCCAAATTCTATATTTTTAGGGCAGAAGTTGGGGGTCGTCTTATACGCCCAGTCGTCTTATACGCCGGCATATACGGTACTCTTTTTTTTTCTGCTCACATTGCCGTATGAAGGATTGTTTTTTTTTATAAAGATAATGTACTACTTTTACAGTTGTACTACTTACATAGCACATTTCATGTTGAATATTTTTAGTACCCAAATGATATCTCACCTCCCTTATCGCCATTAATTTTACATATCGGCTCATCTCCTTCCCATTCAGGTCATTATAATATTGGATCCTCTCAGTGATTTTATTCTGTTTAAGAAAACGTCCTGTCCAGGATGGATAATGACAGGGACAAGATGGCGGAGAGGATATTACACCTCACTCTAGAGATCCTCTTCCGGCTTACTGGAGAGGTGAGAGATTCTGATGACGTCACATTACATCATTCTTATCTATGGGAATAACAGATGGACAGAACTGGAGAGGTGAGGACTCTGGAAATGTCTGGAGTGAGATTTATTACTGTGTCTCTCCATAACCAGGATTATACAGTAGTGAAGAAGACCTCTAGTGAGCGCTGTCAGGCCCCTGTGTCTGAGGGATGGGGAAGACCCCTGAGCCCAATCACGGGGCCTCACCCCCCGATACATGAGGACATCAATGACCAGAAGATCCTAGAACTCACCTACAAGATGATTGAGCTGCTGACTGGAGAGGTGACACTGCTGGGAATGCTGGGACATTATACAGTAACGCTATGAAGGGATCGGGGGTGACGGTATCATTGTATGTGTCAGGTTCCTGTAAGGTGTCAGGACGTCACCGTCTATTTCTCCATGGAGGAGTGGGAGTATTTAGAAGGACACAAAGATCTGTACAAGGACGTCATGATGGAGGATCCCCAGCCCCTCACATCACCAGGTAATAGACAGGACTAAATACACACGGCCTATAATTATCTGTATGTAAGGAATGAATTCAGTCCCTGTATGTGTCTCCTCCAGTTCTATCCAGTAAGAGGACAACACCAGAGAGATGTCCCCGTCCTCTTCTACCACAGGACTGTAAACATGAAGCTCCCAATGTTCCTCAGGATCATCAGGTAGATGGAGAGAAGGTGCCATGAAATCCCCCTATGATGTGTAGACGGCTGTGAAGGTCTTGTGCTCAGTCTTGTTTTATCCTCCAGTATTATATGTGTTATACTTGTGTAATGAGAGTGGTGGAGATGGCAGGATTAGAGCTGATCATAGATGGGACTTCTCCATCTGTCTGTGACTTTTACAATATTTGTTTCAGGGGGAAGATCTGCCCCATATTAATACTACAGAGACATATGTGAGGGGTGATGAGCGGAGTAAAGAGGAGATTCCTACAGATAACCGCCCAGGTGAGTAGTGACCACTAAATGCAGAGAAGTCACAGATTCTTATCAGTCACCGGCTGTGGCTGCTTTATCAGGGTTGTAGTCCGGCCATATCAAATGGTCACCATTCTGCTGCTAGACCACCACATGGTCCTCACCCAAAACTGTCCCCTTTATTTTGGGCATTGGACGCCGTTGTCTTGGAGTGAGATCTGTATCAGTCAGATCTTACAGGTAGGATCTATCCTATCCTCTGAAATTAGAAAATGTTGACCCTTAGCTGCCCAGATCTCCAATCTGTAAAGCCAAATGACAGCGTACGTAGAATGTGCAGACAACTTAGAAAATCATGGGAAGAAGAATCTAATCTGTATGGTGGACCCCTAAGAGAAAGCGGAGGGTAATGATGCTGGTGACCTCCTAGATTCTTAGTTTGGTGCCGTGTTCTCCAGGTGAATAAAGATTGGTTGCTCTCAGTGGGAGAAATAAAATAATAATCTTGTAGTTGATGAAGAGACCTCAGTAGTCTGGAAAGCTTGCTTTGTAACATGATTTATTTTATTTTTGTTCGCCATTTATAAGTATCATAACTACAAGATTTTTATTGTTTCTCCCACTGAGAGCAATGAATCCATCTTCCTAGAATCTCGGCCTCTTATTGATGGATCTTCCTTCTCTCTCTTCTGATGAATGTGCTGATAGGGGTGTTTATATCCAAAGTTGGGCACAGGGTAACTGTAACATATGAGTTGGGTTAGATTTATCCCACAGTGGGTTCATGGAGGCCGGGCAGCCCACCCACAGGATTCCCAAAATGTAATTAGGAAATAAATGGTAGTAGTTAACACACAGTTCTGATATTTTTACCTTCAAGACCCTGAAAGATATTTTCTCTGAATTCTACAAATGTCCATTATATAAGAACTTGTACTGGAGCCGTCCATTGTGGAGTCCGAGAGGCAGAAAATAAATGTCTAATATTTCTTCAGGAAACTCATCTGACAGAAGATATTGGCCCCTACAATAGTTTGGATTGCCGAGAGCCCCCGAGCCACATACTGTAATTACTCCAGATGTGGCACCTCTAGTTACTAAATCATTGACGGTGAAGGCTGTCGGGTGGAGGGCGATCATTTTAGTAGATGTGTTATTGTCTATAATCACAGTTTTCTCTATAGTCGTTAGTACCAAAGCCGCTTTTATTTCATGGCTTTCCACTGCAGCGTTTTCTGCTCCTATCCAGGCCCCATTTCTCCAATCTGACATCTGTCACTTTACATGATAACACCTTTGTAATGCTGAATCTGATCCCAGTGTTTCTGAGATTTTTTCTGTGGCATATTCTACTTTATCTTAGCTGTAATGTTAGGTTGATTTGTTTTCCATTTATTAAAACAAAAAACAAAAATAACCCTGAAATTCACCAAGAATGCAAAAGAATTAGAAGTGATCAAACATTGAATTTGATGCTCTTTAAACAAATAGTGATACCACAACATATAGTCAGTAAATAGCATTTACCGTATTCTGCTTTAGTGTAAATTACTATTTTGATTCTACAGAAGCCATATCTCTATTTATAATCAAGAGTCTTTCAGCTACAACCGTTGTGGAAACTTCCATTTTTGCACTGATGGAGAAGCAGTTTGGAATAATTTTGGCCTACAAAATATGATTTGGTGGCTTATTATTCCAATATACAGGAGGCAAAATGAACATAGAGGGTTGAACGTCATGGACTACTGGTTCCTGCTCTGAGGTCTACTGTTAGGGGTACTTTGCACGCTGCAACATCGCTAGCCGATGATAGCGATGCCGAGTGCGATAGCACCCGCCCCGGTCACACATGCGATATCTTGTGATAGCTGCTGTAGCGAACATTATCGCTACGGCAGCTTCACACGCCATTACCTGCCCTGCGACGTCGCTCTGGCCGTCGACCCGCCTGCTTCCTAAGGGGGTGGGTCGTGCGGCGTCACAGCAACGTCACACAGCAGGCGGCCAATAGAAGCGGAGGGGCGGAGATGAGCGGGACGTAAACATCGCGCCCACCTCCTTCCTTCCGCATAGCCGGTGGAGGCAGGTAAGGAGATGTTCCTCGCTCCGGCGGCTTCACACACAGCGATGTGTGCTTCCGCAGGAACGAGGAACAACATCGTATCTCCTATTGGTACGACATTATGAAAATGACCGACGCTACACAGATCACCGTTTTTCGATGCTTTTACGATCCTTCATCGGCGCATCTAGGCTTTACACGTTGCAACGTCGTTACCGGCGCCGAATGTGCGTCACTTTTGATTTGACCCCGACGATATCGCAGTAGCGATGTCGCAGCGTGCAAAGTACCCCTTAGGGTCAGCACACATGGCGAGTAATACGGAGCTTGTGGAATGCTATAAAAAATTGCATTCCACTCGGACCAATATTACTCTATAGGGCATCTCCCATAAGTTATTGTTTTCTGAGCCCTAATCGGAGCAAGAAAACAGTCGCAGCATGCTGAGGGTGGAATGCAGTCTTGTTTCACTAACACCCATTCAAGTCTATAAGGCGAGAAAAACATCGCATTGCTCTCGCTTTACACCGGTGTAACGCGAGAGCAGTGCGATTCTCGCATTAGCCAGCAACGGAGGAGATAGTGAGATAAATCCCTCCCCTCCGCAGCTGTGGTCTGATCGGAGCACAGTCACATGACATTCCTGCGAGCATGAGCTGAGTGTCATGCGAGCACTCGCAGTAATCCCTGTGTGGCCTCAGCCTTAGATTGTAAACGTTTTTTGTTTTATTAAATAATCACAATTTATAGAACTTGAAATTTGATTAGCTATGTTATACTTGCTGGTGTTTGCGGGAGTGGACCCACTGGGTCACAGCACTGACTCATCCATGAGAGGCGTAAGTAAGCAACTAACTTGTCTTCAAGAGAGTCTCTAATGGTGAAAATAGGCTTGTGCTAGAAGATACCCACCTGGTGCTACTCCAGGGAGTCCCGTTACTGCAACAGCTGGCCCCAGGGGTCGGGGATAGGATACTGCAGGTCTAGCTGGCACAGCTGTTATAAATAGATGCAGTAGGTATGGTAGGTGCAGCTGGTATAGATAGATGCAGCAGGTCCGCCGGGCACAGTGGATACTAGGATACAGACATGTGTTCGCACACATAGCATAACACTCAGGAAATGAATCTAACAACTAGCAACATGTTGCCCAGGCACCTCCCATAGGGGGGAGGATGCCTTAACTACCTAGTGCCTCTCAGCCATAGGTTGAGAGGCACTTCATGGTTAGGGCACGCTGACCTTTTAAGAATAGGTGTGAGTGCCCTAAGCACACTTCCAGGCCCTGGGAGATAGCAACAGGGACCGTGTACACTGAAGACACCGTTGGGTAGCCAGAAGGGTAAGTGTTCTGGAGTTCCCGCTGTGGAAAGGGTGAAGGACTGTGCGTGGGCGCCAGTAAAGGTGTTACAAGCTAATTTATAAATTATATCCTTAAATTTGAATATATTATAAAAAATAATTTTTATTCTTGGCAGAAGACTGTACCAGGAGATTAGAGGCACAACTGACATCTTCAATTTTAAAATCAGATAACTTTGAGATCACGCAAGATATAACTGAAGTGAATGCCACTATTGCAGATATACCATCGTCCCTTCACAGCAAAAATGTATCATCTGAGTCTATTAAACAAGTCATACCCTCTGATTCATCACAGACTATTAAGGAAAATAATTGTCACAAAAAATGCATTAAAGATGGAAGTGTTATTACAGGAAAGAAGCCATTTTCAACTTCAAAATATCGAAAAATCCCAAAAAATATTAACACAGGGGAGAAAAGATTTTTTTCAAAGTCTGTTAGTTACCAGAGAACTCACATGGGGGAGAAGCCTTTTTCGTGTTCAGAATGCGGGCAATATTTTGCACGCAATTCAAGTCTTGTTATACATCAGAGAATTCACACAGGGGAGAAACCATTTTCATCTTCAGAATGTGGGAAATGTTTTAACCACAAATCAAATTTTGTTACACATCAGAGAACTCACACAGGGCAGAAGCCATATTCATGTTCAGAATGTGGGAAATGTTTTAACCAAAAATCACATCTTGTTACACATCAGAGAACTCACACAGGGGAGAAGCCTTTTTCATGTACAGAATGTGGGAAATGTTTTGCAGATCAGTCCCATTTTGTTACACATCAGAGAACTCACACAGGGCAGAAGCCATATTCATGTTCAGAATGTGGGAAATGTTTTAACCAAAGATCACATCTTGTTAGACATCAGAAAACTCACACAGGGGAGAAGACTTTTTCATGTTCAGAATGTGGGAAATGTTTTAACCACAAAGCACATCTTGTTACACATCAGAGAACTCACACAGGGGAGAAGCCATATTCATGTTCAGAATGTGGGAAATGTTTTAACCACGAAGGAAATCTTGTTATACATCAGAGAACTCACACAGGGCAGAAGCCATATTCATGTTCAGAATGTGGGACATTTTTTAACCAAAAATCACATCTTGTTAGACATCAGAAAACTCACACAGGGGAGAAGAAGTTTTCATGTTCAGAATGTGAGAAATGTTTTACCCGAAAATCAAATTTTGTTATACATCAGAGAACTCACACAGGCCAGAAGCCATATTCATATTCAGAATGTGGCAAATGTTTTAACCAAAAATCAAATCTTGTTACACATCAGAGAACTCATACAGGGGAAAAGCCTTTTTCATGTTCAGAATGTGGGAAATGTTTTAACCGCAAATCAAATTTTGTTATACATCAGAGAACTCACACAGGGCAGAAGCCATATTCATGTTCAGAATGTGGGAAATGTTTTAACCAAACATCACATCTTGTTACACATCAGAGAACTCACACAGGGGTAAAGCCTTTTTCATGTTCAGAATGTGGGAAATGTTTTGCAGCTCAATCAAATCTTACTAAACACCAAAGAATTCACACAGGGGAGAAATCCTTGACATGTTTAGAATAAGGGAAATATTTTACACACAAATAGCATCTTTTAAAACTGACAAAGAAAGAAGGCATTATCATACCTAGAAGGTGAAAAATGTTTTACTTACTGTATATTATAAATTGTTGACCACTAAGAAAAACTCAAACGGGGAGAAAATATAGATTTAACAAACTGAACAAATAAACACAAATGAGACAGTCAAAGTAAAGGCAAGTAAGGAAAGAAGAAAGGGAAAGCACGTTAGAAGTTATATTAGAATTATAATATATACAGTTAGTAATAGACGTCTGTTTTCTAAAAATCTAATAAAAAGCAATATTCCATGTGCATTGAACATTTCACATTGTTATATATTTATACATTCATTAGTTACTTTCAGAGCACAATCTCCATGTCTGAACAATGTCTAACTTCTCTATACTACAATAATAAACATGTTCATATTACAAATTACTATTTCCATCTATGATCCATTCCTTCTTTGTGGGAACATCTGATGTGATCGAGTTTTATAAAATGTCTTTTCGTTAAGTTTAGTAGTTTTTTTCCCATCATTGGGACCTGACTCCCTTCTCTATTCCCCAATAAACAGATTATAGGTTCTAAGGGGAGTTTGATTGTAAATTCTTACTAAATTGTCCCAATAACCTGACACCCTAAACATTTTTTCAATAAAGTCTGATTATCTAAACTAATGTTTTTGATTTATTTTTTTTCTCCATTTGCTTTAATAATAATAATAATAATAATAATAAAAAATAAAATGCCCCTTTCCATATTTCCCCAATCTGGAATGCTGGTGTAGGTTTATCTATACAGAGACGTCATGTACAGAAATATTAGGGCTACAGCAACATCACATATGTTATACAGAAAAATAGCGCTGTCTCCATAGTTTTGTATACAATAACTTATAGATCAGACAAGCTCCTCATAGTTAGGCAGTTTCTATGTTACTCAGACGCTTTTTATATGAATAAGATCAGTGAGTCTCATTATACCGAGTAGAGAAGCTCCAGGGACAAAGACCCCGTCTCGTACTGACACGCTGGAAGCCCGAAGTCTCTAGCCCCGGGGCCCAGATTCTCTCATTTTTGGCTCCAGCGTTTCTTTTAGAATAAATCCCCTTCTCATACCGTCCTGTACTAATGACTTTGTTAATCACGTTTTGTCGGAGGGTCGTCTGAATCCATCTAAATGTTATCAATTTATGTGTAAGAAACAATAATCGTCCTACCGCAGTTTTCCCGCGTGTGTCCAGTGTCAATTGTTCTTCTATATTCCCTTATATAAAACCTTGGCGTCTCCAACCAAACCTGCTGAATAGGATTTTACAATTGTAATAACTTTACTCCAAATAAGTATTTATAATCCGCAGCCTGTGTATAAAGGTCCAGTCACACTAAGCAACTTACCAGCGATCCCAACAAGGATAGGGATCGCTGGTAAGTTGCTAGGAGGTTGCTGGTGAGATGTCACACTGCGACGCTCCAGCGATCCCACCAGCAACCTGACCTGGCAGGGATCGCTGGAGCATCGCAACACGAGTTGCTGGTGAGCTCACCAGCAACCAGTGACCAGCCTCCAGCGCCGCGTGGAAGATGCTGCGCTTGGTAACTAAGGTAAATATCGGGTAACCAACCCGATATTTACCTTGGTTACCAGCGCACGGAGCTACACGTGCAGAGATCAGGGAGCAGCGCACACTGAGCGCTGGCTCCCTGCTCTCCTAGTTACAGCACACATCGGGTTAATTACCCGATGTGTACTGCAGCTAAATGTGCACAGAGCAGGGAGCAGCGCACAATGCTTAGCGCTGGCTCCCTGCTCTCCTAGCTATAGCACACATCGGGTTAATTAACCCGATGTGTCCTGCAGCTACATGTGCACAGAGCAGGAGCCGGCACTGACAGTGAGAGCGGCGGAGGCTGGTAACAAAGGTAAATATCGAGTAACCAAGGACAGGGCTTCTTGGTTACCCGATGTTTACTGTGGTTACCAGCCTCTGCAGAAGCCGGCTCCTGCTGCCTGCACATTTAGTTGTTGCTGTCTCGCTGTCACACACAGCGATCTGTGCTTCACAGCGGGACAGCAACAACTAAAAAATGGTCCAGGACATTCAGCAACAACCAACGACCTCACAGCAGGGGCCAGGTTGTTGCTGGATGTCACACACAGCAACATCGCTAGCAACGTCACAAAAGTTGTTCGTTAGCAGCGATGTTGCTAGCGATGTTGCTTAGTGTGACGGGGCCTTAAGATCCGCAGCTTCCGCTAAGCACTTCTCACCTTTGTCCTCGGTACGTATGCCGACCTTGTGGAGGAACAGAGGGGTCCTATATCCCTTATGGAAGATTTATAGTTCTGGCAGTCTACAATGTCCACTAGGGATACAGATCTCACACCTTCAAGGATCCTTGTCCATTGATCGTCAGTAATGACCCAATGTCCCTTTCCCTTTTACATATAATAAGAAGATAAAAAGTGAGGCCTTTATCTCCAAAGTGTTTTATTTTAGATGATAATTAACCTCTTCACGAACGCGATCAGTAAAATTACATTCTATGTTTACGGGATTTAACTATCAGGGATGTAACTTTACTGTCTAAAATTCATCTGATTGCCGTGGCCATAGCAAAGGCTTTCAAATGATGACCTCTGTTGTTGTTGTTTCTTACAGCTGGGGACCTTTCTTAACCCCGGAGTGGGGTGGCATCGCCACCCCGCCATCCACAATTGTTGTGATTGGCTGTTCAAATCTTAACCTCCAATCACAGAAATCGCACTGTTTCACATAAACTAAATGCCTGAAATAGTGGAATCCAGCTATGATCGGTGTTTCAGGAGTAACGATCAGTGGCTGGAGGTCAGCAAACACGACGCCCTCCTCCTCCCCACAGCACTGATTGGAGCGATTGTGCTATGACGCGCAATTGCTACAATCAGCGTGCAGTGGGGCCGGCTGACCTGGTGGTGATGTCTCTCCCAAGGCTTGTTTTTTGCCTGGAGAGCCCTCCCCAGCCAGTCTGCGCCATGCCCCTGCTGGGACTTGTAGTTCCACGCCCCTGCCTGATCTCCGCTGAGCTGCCCGATCTTTGCTGTGCTGCCTGTAAGTACCGCTCTTCTCCTATATCTCCAGCTTTCCGACCACCCCGTCCCCCATTCCCATGGCTTCTACTGTCCCCTGCCCCTTTCCCCCCCCCCCTCGGCTTCTCCTGTCCCCATCTTATATCCCCTTGCCTGCTGCCGCCGCTGTCTGCTTGCTCCTGCCGGGTCATCCAAGGTCTTCATCTGTCTGAACTCACCTTGCAGTGGGAGCCTCCATCGCTGGGTCCTAGGTTCAGTCGTCCATCTAGCTGCCTGCTGCAGAGTTCCTCTGTTTACTGATCTTCCTGGTTCTGTGAATATAATTTTTTTTGTCTGTCATCCCACGTGGCTTTTTGCACCCCATCCGTTTGTGCGTCCTGCAGCTGCCGAACACCGATCCATGATGCACATAACAGATCAGCATCCGTGCTCCCATTTTGGGCAGAACTTTTTTTTTGCTTTTGATTGACGTCGGTTTAGTATGTTTCTTTTTTATGTTACCAAATTTGAATCTCCATTCTATTTTCTCTTTTTTTCTTTCTAGGTTTTTTTTCTACTCAAGGAAAATAGATTCACAGAAACACACATACACACAGAGTTTAGTTCTTTTTATTTTTTTTCACATGCCCCACACACCATACACAATATCCCTAGGTTCCTTGGAGGGGGGGTCACATGTGGGAGGTTTCCATTGTTTAGGCATGTCAGAGGCTCTTAAAATGCAACATGGCTTCTGCTAACTATTCCAGACAATTTTGTGTTTGAAAATTCAACTGGCGGTTTTTGCCTTCTGAGCCCTACCGTGCACCTAAAGAGTGGTTCCCTCCCACATGTGTGGTATCAGAATATCAGAATACTCAGGAGAAATTGCCCAACACATTTTGAGGTCCATTTTATCCTGTTGTCCTAATGAAAATAAAAAAAATAGAGACTAAAGCGGGCTTTACACGCTGCGATCTCACTACCGAGATCGCAAGCGATCGTACCCGCCCCCGTTGGTTGTGCGACACGGGCAAATCGCTGCCCGTGGTGCACAACCTCGCTTAACCCCGTCACACGGACTTACCTGCCCTGCGACGCCACTCTGGCCGGTGATCCGCCTCCTTTCTAAGGGGGCGGTTTGTGCGGCGTGACAGCGCCATCACACGGCAGCCGTCCAATAGCAGAGGAGGGGCGGAGATGAGCGTCCGGAACACCTCCTTGATTCCTCTTTGCTGGTGGATGCAGGTAAGGAGATGTTCCTCGTTCCTGCGGTGTCACACATAGCGATGTGTGGTGCCACAGGAACGACTAACAACATCGCTAAGATCCTGAAAATTATTTTTTTGTTTCAGGACGACGTCTCCACGGCAAACGATTGCGATCATTTAAGGTCAATCGTACTTGTCACACACTGCAATATCGTTAATGTCGCCGGATGTGCGTCACAAACACCGTGACCCAGACCATAATTCATTAACGATATTGCAGCGTGTAAAGCCCCCCTTTAGAGAACGTTTTTGTGGTAAAAATTTGTTTTTTTTTCATTTTCACAATGAAATGCAATTGAAAGGGCGGTCGTTCAATGCTTCATAACTTCCGTCAGGGGCCCATCAATCACTAGTGAGTAACGTTATGCCAGGTAATAAAATGAAGAGCTAAGGATGTGGTGCGGTCAGAGGCCGTTCTCATACCTCCTGTCCATCTGCCACACATTACACACCGGCCAGGTAATAAAATGAAGAGCTAAGGATGTGGTGCGGTCAGAGGCCGTTCTCATACCTCCTGTCCGTCTGCCACACATTACGCACCTGCCACTGTGACAGGACTTGCAAGTTGACTAGTAGCAATTCCATCTTTAGACCCTGTGCACACACTGCATTTTTGCTCCATTTTTGGGTGGTTTGTTGCCCAAAACTGCATGCATTGCTTTCCCCAGCAAAGTCTATGAGAATTCAGAAAGGCTGTGTGCACGTTGCTTCTTTTTTTCCTTGCAGTTTTGGTTGCAGAAAAAAGATGCAGCATGTCAATTCTTTCTGCATTTTGTCCCTGCGTTTCGGAGGACTGGCAGATCAATCCCCCCTGACTCAGGGTCAATGGGGGGGAATTGATCCCCAGTATCTGGCCGGATGCTGGTCCCCATAGACTTTAGAATCTGGCTCAAAGGGGTAGGAGCAAGTGCTTCATACTCCCCGATCACCAGCATGGCTGTCACACTGCTCCTGCAGCCTCTCATTCTTCTCCCGGGCCACTCATACATATTCACTGCTTCCGTCGCCCACTGGTTGCTGTGATTGGTTGCAGTCAGATTCACCCCCACCCTGAATGACAGCTGTCTGACTGCAACTCATTACAGACGTCGGTAGATGGGTCTATATCGTACAGTAAAATAAATAATAACGGCATGCAGTCACCTCTATTTTCCACAGCTGGGGGCTGGTATTCTCAGACTGGGGAGGCCTATGGTTATTAGGGTGCCCCCAGCCTAAAAATATCAGACTGCCAAATCATCCCAATTGCCCTGGTGCAGTGTCAATCGGGTAATACGGAGTTAATATCAGCCCATAGCTACCACAAAGTGCTAGATTAGTGAAGGCAGGTGACTGAGACACCCCATCAGTAATCTGTAAGTGAAAGTAAATAAACACAAACTCCCCAAAAATCCTTTAGCTCAAATGAAAGACAAAAAAAAGCACCCTCTTAACACTTTATTAACCACTGAACAATGTGACGACATGGACTCTCATGGGTTAAAGTTTCTTAACATTCAGCCAGACTATTGTTCTTATGTGTGCTAAGTCATGTTTGCTTAGCTATTGCTCTCCAGACTTTTCCAATAACCATTGTATTGTAGTTGTGTATTGATAATGTGATTACCTTAGTAGCCATTGTCTAGTCGGTGACTCCCAGATTACATGTACACCCTCAGTCTTTCTATGCACATCATTTAAATGAACATTATCCATGCAGCTTGAAATTCATCCAATGGGAGAAGCAATCTTGTCCAACCAATCGATGAGGACGCAGTGTATCCTAAGGGAAAGTTATGACTATAAAAGGGACTTCTTTAAGCCACCAGGGTTGATGAAGGTTGATGGATCCAGTCTAAGCTCTTTGGAGCTGACTAGAGGATCAGGATATCTTATGGCTTCAATCTAGGGACTCCGGATCCGGTTGGAGACCATATCCACAGCCTAGGGATTTCGACTCCGGCTGCCAGGATTGTAACATCATACCAGGACTACCTAAGGAGGACACTCAGGTTGGGACAGTTCAGTCACCTGGAACAGACTTTGCAGACCTCAGCCAGCTTCCTAAATCTGGCATTATTCTTTTCTCGGTGGGTGCCCGCCAAAAGCGGGGTGCTGCTGGATTTGAGTAAATAGCCCTGGAACCTCTGAGGCATGGACATTCTAAATCCCTGGTGAGCCAGCGGAAGGGTGAGACTCTGTTGCCTGTTACATTTGTGTGTTTTGCTGGTTATGTGTTATGTGCCGTTAATTGTTTGGGGATCCAATAAAGTCTAATTATTGTGGTTCCCTCACCCTGTGTTGTCTGAGTAGTGTTACGCCCACGGTTAAGGAGGCTGGCGTTCAGTTGGGATGAGCCCTGAGCCACGCTGTCTTTCTAAAGGCGGCGGGTTTTAGTGGACGAGAGCACCCACTGAGCCCCGTGTCTCCACAATTGGTGGCAGCAGTGGGATACTACTCAGCCTGGTTTACCCAGGGGAGCTGCAGTGGACTGGTGTTTTCGGACACCGTCCAGGGCTCAACAACCAGGGAGGTACATAAGCACACCCAGCAGGCCATAGGGGAGGCATTCAGGTTTCGGACGCTGCCATGTCCAACCCCACCAGCCCAGCCATGGGACAAGGACCAGAGAGGAGTTACGACCGCAGCAGTAAATGGATGCTACAGGATCTGTGCCAGATGCGAAAGATTGACTACAGGAACACTGACACTCGGTCAGACTTGATCCAGAAATTAGTCTGTTGGGATGCCCAGAATGATGCAGAGGACGATGAGGACACTGCCGTTGTGGTATCAGAGGAGGTAAACCCTGTATCTCATCCTAGATCCAGTGACAGTCTGGAAACAAACCAAACCCAAGCAGACCGAGTCAAGGAATTGTTTACTGCATTGGGGCCTGAAGCTTCAAGGGAAGAGAGGGCTGGTGTTCTGCAATTTGTGTTTGGATTTCCAATTTCCTCACCATCAGCACCTACCTCCAGGATAGACCACCACCAAGGAAGTCATCTTCTCTACAGGGATGTGCCAGTGTTTAATGATTCCAGCACTGAGATAGATGAACACTTGCAAAACTTTGAGATGCTAATGCGTATGCACCAGGTGCCCACAGATGAGTGGTCCAAATACCTGTGGACAAGCTTGCCGGTCCGGGCCCAGGAGGCTGTCCGATCACTTGGTCCTCAGGACTGCTTGGACTACAGAATTATTAAGGACACTTTGTTGGCCCTTTTTACCATAACACCCGAGAGACATCGCACTAAGTTCCGAACTATGTCTCGCCAGGGTGTCTCGTACGTCGAATTTGGCAGTCAACTCCGACGACACTGTAATCGCTGGCTCGATGGTCGGGCTGCCCACTCCGCTGCTGCCCTCCGGGATGTGCTAGTGCTTGAACAGCTGCTGGAGCAGATGGACCCGGAAATCCGAGAATGGGTAGCTGACAGGAAGCCCGACACCCCAGAGCAAGCAGCGCGATTGGCTGACGAATTTACAGCCAACCGACCCAGCTGGAGGCCCAATAGGCCCACCGATCTGAGGAGGTCCCTCCACCATGGATTCAAGCGACCCCCAGACTCACGTGCTGGACTAACTCATTACCCCACAGAAGCCCCAACAAGACAAAGGTTTACCAAAAGGGTGGGTGACTTGTCTAACCCACGGCGCTGTTATACGTGTGGGCGCCTTGGACACATGGCCAAAGAGTGTCTACAAAACCGGGGCCACATGCCTGGAGCCCGTCTACCAGTCAACATATGCCGAGATGAACCAACGAGACCTGAGGAATGCTACTCCCGAGAAACACCAATAGCTGAGGAAGTGGTTTATCCAGTCCACACCCTACGGCAGGCCGGACACCGTACACCAGCTAACCTCCATCCCCACATCCAGACGGTCAAGGTCGGTGATATACAGGCTCAGGGACTTCGAGACTCGGGATCTTCCATCACCCTGGTCAGCCCAGATATTGTTCCCACAGAACATCATTTACCTGGCCGCCAAGTGACCATTACCCTTGCTGGGGGCCAGCGCTCGAACATCCCTCTGGCACGAGTGCAGTTGGACTGGGGAACTGACCAAGGAGAGGTTGAAGTGGGGCTCATGGACGGCGTCCCCACCCCTGTAATTTTGGGAAAGGACCTAGGACGAGGACTATCCAGCCAGTTTGTCACCGCCATCTGTCTTGCTAAATTCTACTAAAAAGGGGGCTGAAAGCCCGTACTTACGAAGCGCTCACTGATATCCTAATCAGGCACGAATACTAATATTCTTTATAGCAAGATACTATTTATTTTAATAGCACATGAATATAATCAATGGTAGATAGGCATAAGAACTATAGTCATAGAAACTTATACAATAGCAGAAATATGCATCAACATTACCGTTATGTTGTAGCAATCCTTTCACATCGGAGGGAACTCGAGTTAATGATAAGGAATCAACATCATGGCATCTTGCATCACAGGAACAGTGCGTACGTACACTTCAATGTCCTGGAAGGTATTCCCTTAACATTAAGCGAGTTCGGTGTATTTTTTATAGGAAAATATTGTAGGTTGGGTTTACATGGTCACCAGCATATGACAGCTGAGTCATGTTCATGTAACTTGACCACAAGCTGCTGTGGGCACCAGTAGCTTCCTGCACATTTCCTGCACATTTAGCCAGTGGTCAACTGGCCGACCACAGTTGACCATTGTGTTAGTGAAATATTGCAATGAGCCGTAAATTTCATATGCAAGCTTCCTTAAACCTGTCTTTAAGCTAACCACAAGTTTCCGGCAAGTGGAACTGTGAATGTTACTTCCTTTATCTTGAAAACTGCTTCAAGACATGTATTCTTTGGTCATCATATTGGCCCTCCAAAGGACATCTCTTTGATACTGAATTATTGATAGGTCAAATAATATCTGGGATCACTCCTATCTTTTATGATTCCTATCTAATCACACATTCTTTCAGTCATATCACATTGGTATCACAATCGGTCCTTGATCCCAGGGATTATTTTCCATCATCAGTATTCCACTAGAAGAAGATCACTCGGAATATACCATACCATGACCAAGAAATATTGTTTGCCACAAATTTTGTTTTCTTGGTTTGTTTAGATAAACGTTGAATCACAAATATAATTACTTTCACTACTTTTGTACAGTATATTAAAACTAAAAGCAATATTATCTGAAAAGCTCCCTTGAACATCATGTGTTTTGGCATTTGCTCGATATTCAAAGGAATCATTACACATTACATTTCCCGATATGTTACTACAAGTTTCACTAGTCCCATTTATGAACATATTGGCATAAGGCCATAACATATCATGAATTGTCCTTTCCACTAAGCTGGGTTTAAAAGCATCTACAGTATTTATAGCTGTCCCAAAACTTATTTTTATATTCCCCATAGGGATGAATCCCAGGTTAGTCAGTCCAGTCTTATTTCTTGGTACCCAAATTCCTCCCTTAAAAGCCAGATATTGCAAATTGGTGACTGTTGCATTCAAATTGCCTTGCCATCATGGAAGATTGATCCATCCCACTACGGAAATGGGTACTGTCGCATTCTATAGACGAACACTTCGAGTGTCTTTATCAGCAAGATGATCAGAACAACTTTTCTACTTTAAGATTTCCTCCATCGATACCGGGACATCCAGATAAGGGATACTGGTGGCTGTAACCGAAGAATGTGTACAGATCCAGCAATCTGTGTGTTGAAAATGTGATGGTGCATCAGAAATTCATTCGCCACAGGTTCCTCCTGATGTAGACTTGTCCATCCAACGACCAAAGAGGCAAACATCAAACACAGGAATTTCTCCATCTCATCACTATCGAACTCTTCCCAGAAACCGATACCATGGATTCCGCTTATTTACAACACCATCTGCAAATAAAGATAGACTATTATTCTCGTAAATAACATTTTTCTTGTGGAACATATTCCCACTTCTCCACTCCTGGTCTCATTATCAGGAGAGTACGATCTTTTCCGACCGCTATTACCTCTGTCTCTTAGGGCGGTCCTTGGAGGTTTTGAATCCATATTTTTGCTCCTACATTTGTAATATTAGAGTATCCAAAACCTTTAGTACCCCGTATTGTTAATTCTGCCGGGGCAGTTCCTTCTCTTATTTCAGACAAGTTTATTGGAATTATTAACATCTGAGCCACCTTCTGGTGTTTCATCAATATCAAAGGTTCATTTCCCAAATTTAGCATCAGTACCTTGATTTCTCCCTGATAATCTGCATCTATTACCCCTCCCACCACTATGGCTCCTTTTAACACTAAACTAGGAGTGGCTATTTGACCATAATGATCCTTTGGTATCTGGCAACCCAATTCTGTTGAAATTGGTTTTACCTTACCTGGAGGTACCACGACAGTTTCCAATGTACTGAGGTCTAAACCTGCTGAATAAGGTGTCGCTCTTTCTGGTGTGCCCAAACAGCTGTACCTTGCCTTGTCAACTGTTGGACTGACTTGTCTGATGGCTGCTGCTTTATCTGCTTCTGAATTAAACAAACGTTCAAGTGAGTTAGTAGGGACATGAGCATCGAAATGAAATACAGTGGTCTTGGTAGATTGAATAATCCCTTCAATGTCTTGCCACACTTCCCTGACCATCTCAAACACATTTTGCTGTTCCTCTCCCCAGTGGAACTCATATTTTTTCCTCGTTACTTTGTACAAATGAGCCAACATTTGTCCCAAATGAGGGATATGTTGTCTCCAAAAATCAAACAATCCAATATAAGACTGAGTCTCCTGTTTGGATTTAGGGACCGGAAAATTAATAATTTTCTGTCTGGCATTGGGCAAGATCTCTCTGTGCCCCTTGTTCCACTGAATCCCTAGAAATGTTACCACCTGAGACGGTCCTTGAACCTTGGCATCATTGATTTCCCATCCTTTACTCCACATATGAGCAACCAGTTTTGTCAATTGATCTTTCACACTTTGCTCATCTTGTCCTTGTATCATTATATCATTGATATAATGTGAAATCTGCATTTCCTTATGACAAGACATAACCCCAAAGGAGAATTTTTCTTCGGTTAGATTAAGAGTCATCCATTTTAGGATATCAATTCCCAAAATATATTCTGGTATAGGAACTACCAGCACCGTATACTGCTTGATAGGTAAATTACCTATCTTCAAAGCTACCTGTGTCTGAACCCCGGTGATCAATTGACCACCTAGTCCAGCAATTTTTACTCGAGGTCCTTTTATTTTTTCTGGGTTTCCATGAATTAAAGTAGCCTCCGCCCCCGTGTCAATCAAAGCTGGGACTCTTTGAACATTTCCCCCTTTCCAATGTATGCTAAGATTGACGTAGGGACGTTCGTCCCTTTTTATCAATAGGGGGGCTTGGCTGGCTACCTATGGTAAATCACTTCCTTCTGAACTTTCATTTACACAGACTTCAGTCTGTGTATTAGCCCTTCCTTCCGTGACCTTTGTGGCCACGGCTGCAGCCAGTTCTTCCCATGGATAAACTGACTGAAAATCTTCCCAAGACACATTCTTTGGGGTTTTTTCCCCTTTTCCCTCTGATTTCTTTACCTTGGGGGTTTTTGAACCCCCTTCCACATTTGTAGTGGTCACTTTCTTTGTGGATAGAACTTTCTGTTTGTACAACTTCCATAATTCTCCTGTCTCCTTTCCATCAATCCTTTCCTTATTGATCCCGGCTTTAAGAAAAGCCTGGAACATGTCTTTGCGAGACACTCGTGGGGCCTCCCCTACTGATTTCTCTTTACAATCAGGATTGTTTAGCTTACTGTTACCAACATGGCCTCCAGGGGATGGTTTATCCCACTGTCCCATATCCTGTAACTCCCTCATCCTCCCTAGAACTACAGCGATTGATTCTCCAGTCAGCGCTACAGTTAAGGTTAAAATAACTGTTTTGTATGCTGGAGGAGCATGTTTAAGCAGCCTATTTCTTATGCTGGCTGTCAATGGGTACTGGAGATAATCATCATCCATTCCCAAAAGAGGAAGAGCATTCCTCATTGCTTCTTCCTTCAGCCTTTCCATACCATCTTTTAAGGTATACCAAGGTTTATCATTGATAGGAAAGTCTGCTTCTGATGGGTATTTGTCAAGAAAAGCATGGGCTAAGATCATGATTAAGTTTTGAGTACCATGCTCATTATGATCAACAAAATAATTTTTTATTGATCTCTGAATTACTGGGTCCCGAGACATGGTGACAAATTTTGCCACGTCTCCAACGTCAAAGTGCACTCCACCTCCTCCGAGATCGTGCACCCTGACCAACCAGGGAATTTCTCCTTCTCCTGGTTCTTGTCTAAACTGTGTTAAAATGCTATCAACTTCTCCCTGAGAGTAATCTTCAATGGTTACTCGATGTTTTACATGAGGAATCGTTCTCTCATTTGTGATGGCATTACCATCTTCGTCATATTGCAGATTCCCTTGACCATCCCGGACATGTTCCCGGATGATCTCATTCTCTGTCCTCTCTAGGCGCCTCCTTACTAGGTTAGCCTGAATCTTCCCTTTATGGTAATCCTCCTCATCAGATGATGAAGATGAATCCCACACATCCCCATCCCAAGTATCGAGATCCCAGTTTATAGAAGCTGAGACGATACTTTTATGTACTTTGGTTTTATTTACCTTTCCTCTTCTTTTCTTGTACTTATTTTGAGCAATTTGGATTTTACTTACCTTTCCTCTTCTTTTCTTGTACTTATTTTGAGCAATTTTTATGGCAGCTTTTTGTGCCACATTCTGATAATGTTCCAATTTATCCTTCAACAGTCTGGTATTACATTCCAGAACTGTTTTCAGGCCACCTAATTCTATCATCTTTTGTTCCATCTGGGAACTTTTCTTCTGCATCTTTAGATTACGCTCATGCATTACACTATATGCACTTGCCAAAATCCAGATGCGCCGTCCTAAAGACACTACATCACCTGCTTTCACAGGGACACTACCGAATACATTCACAACATCAGTAGCTTCACTACCCTTAAGCTTATCCTGCCATTGTTTGCGCCGTGCTAAAGACACTACATCACCTGCTTTCACAGGGACACTACCGAATACATTCACAACATCAGTAGCTTCACTACCCTTAAGCTTATCCTGCCATTGTTTGTGCCGTGCTAAAGACACTACATCACCTGCTTTCACAGGGGCACCACTGAGTACATTCACAACATCAGTAGCTTCACTACCCTTAAGCTTGTCCTGCCATTGTTCTACCAATCCACAAGACACTACATCACCTGTTTTCACAGGGGCACCACTGAGTACATTCACAACATCAGTAGCTTCACAACCCTTGAGCTTATTCTGCCATTGTTCTGCCAATCCACAATTGACCAATTCATGTGCTATAAGATTGTAGGGAGCCTCAATCCAGCTCGGGATCTCCACAACAACCTCCTTAACATTATCCTTACGTTTTCTGAACATTTTGACACTATGCAAAAGGATTGAAAAAATATATCTGGAAATTTGCCAAATATATGTTTTTAATTTCTAAATTACAAAAATTCGTTAATTACTTCTTATAGAAGTAATCCTGCCGACTACGCCAATTTATGTCTTGCTAAATTCTACTAAAAAGGGGGCTGAAAGCCCGTACTTACGAAGCGCTCACTGATATCCTAATCAGGCACGAATACTAATATTCTTTATAGCAAGATACTATTTATTTTAATAGCACATGAATAGTTAATGGTACATAGGCATTTAGAATCTTATACAATAACAGAAATATGCATCAACATTACCGTTTGTTGTAGCAATCCTTTCACATCGGAGGGAACTCGAGTTAATGATAAAGGAATCAACATCATGGCATCTTGCATCACAGGAGCAGTGCGTACACTTCAATGTCCTGGAAGATTTCCCTTACATTAAGCGAGTCCGGTGTATTTTTATAGGAAAATTTGTAGGTTGTGTTTAAATGGTCACCAGCATGTGACAGCTGAGTCATGTTCATGTAACTTGACCACAAACTGCTGTGGGCACCGGCAGCTTCCTGCACATTTCCTGCACATCCTGCCAGTTGACAACTGGCCGACCACAGTTTGACCATAGTGTTAGTGAAATATTGCAATGAGCCGTAAATTTCATATGCAAGCTTCCTTAAACCTGTCTTTAAGCCAACCACAAGTTTCCGGTAAGTGGGACTGTAAATGTGACTTCCTCATTATCTTAAAACTGCTTCAAAACCTGGTTGACATGTATTCCTTGGTCATCATTAGTGAAATATTATCCAAAGGACATCTCTTTGATACTGAATTATTGATAGGTCAAATAATATCTGGGATCACTCCTATCTTTTGATTATGATCCCTATCTAATAGTCATTCAAACTTCAGTCATATCACATTGGTATCACACGGTGCGTTCTCTATTGAAGCCCCGCCGTCATTCCATCAGGCACCTCATGCAGGTGCTGGGTCAGATGGTGGCGTCAATGGAAGCGGTTCCCTTTGCCCAGTTCCATCTGCGTCCTCTGCAGCTGGACATTCTCCGCCTTTGGAACAAGTGGACCTCTTCCTTGCACAGGCTAGTGGCTCTGTCGCCACAGACCAGGAGCTCTCTTCAGTGGTGGCTTCGGCACCCTCTCTCTGTCTCAGGGACGCTCCTTCCTGTCTCCGTCCTGGGTGATCCTCACCACGGACGCCAGTCTCTCCGGCTGGGGAGCAGTATTTCTCCACCACCGAGCACAGGGCACTTGGACTCCGTCCGAATCAGCCCTCTCGATCAATGTGCTGGAAATCAGAGCTGTGCTCCTAGCTCTCGTAGCCTTTCACCACCTGTTGGCGGACAAGCACATTCGAGTCCAGTCGGACAACGCGACAGCAGTTGCCTACATCAATCACCAGGGCGGGACTCGCAGCCGCCTGGCGATGTTGGAGGTTCAACGCATCCTTCAGTGGACGGATAACTCCAAGTCCACCATATCCGCAGTCCACATCCCAGGCGTAGAAAACTGGGAGGCAGATTATCTCAGCCGTCAAACCGTGGACAGCGGCGAGTGGGCCCTGCATCCGGCAGTGTTCCGGTCAATCTGCCGCAAGTGGGGCACTCCGGAAGTGGATCTAATGGCATCCCGGCACAACAACAAGGTCCAGGTTTACGTGGCTCGCTCCCACGATCCTCAGGCCTTGGCAGCGGACGCACTGGTTCAGGATTGGTCCCAGTTCCGTCTGGCCTACGTGTTTCCCCCTCTAGCTCTCTTGCCCAGAGTCCTGCGCAAGATCAGAATGGAGGGCCGTCGGGTCATAATCATTGCTCCAGACTGGCCCAGGCGAGCTTGGTACCCAGACCTGCTCCGTCTGTCCGTAGAGGTGCCGTGGCATCTCCCGGACCGCCCAGACCTTCTCTCTCAAGGTCCGTTTTTCCGCCAGAATTCTGCGGCTCTCAGATTGACGGCGTGGCTCTTGAGTCCTGGATCCTGACGGCTTCAGGCATTCCTCCCGAGGTCATATCATAGTATCATAGTATCATAGTTTTTAAGGTTGAAGGGAGACTCCAAGTCCATCTAGTTCAACCCGTAGCCTAACATGTTGATCCAGAGGAAGGCAAAAAAAAACCCAATGTGGCAAACAAGTTCCAATGGGGAAAAATTTCCTTCCTGACTCCACATCCGGCAATCAGACTAGTTCCCTGGATCAATACCCTGACATAAAATCTAATATACATAACTGGTAATATTAAATTTTTCAAGAAAGGCGTCCAGGCTCTGCTTAAATGTTAGTAGTGAATCACTCATTACAACATCATGCGGCAGAGAGTTCCATAGTCTCACTGCTCGTACAGTAAAGAATCCTCGTCTGTGATTATGATTAAACCTTCTTTCCTCAAGACGTAGCGGATGCCCCCGTGTTCCAGTCGCAGGCCTAGGTGTAAAAAGATCTTTGGAAAGGTCTCTGTACTGTCCCCTCATATATTTATACATTGTGATTAGATCCCCCCTAAGCCTTCGTTTTTCCAAACTAAATAACCCCAAGTTTAATAACCTGTCTTGGTATTGCAGCCCACCCATTCCTCTAATAATCTTAGTCGCTCTTCTCTGCACCCTCTCCAGTTCAGCTATGTCCTTATATATCGGTGACCAGAATTGTACACAGTATTCTAAGTGCGGTCGCACTAGTGACTTGTACAGAGGTAGAACTATATTTTTTTCATGAACACTTATACCTCTTTTAATACATCCCATTATTTTATTAGCCCTGGCAGCAGCTGCCTGACACTGTCCACTAAAGTGAAGTTTACCATCCACCCATACACCCAAGTCTTTTTCTGTGTCTGTTTTACCCAGTGTTCTACAATTAAGTACATAATCATAAATGTTATTTCCTCTACCCAAGTGCATGACCTTACATTTATCTACATTAAACTTCAATTGCCACTTCTCAGCCCAATCCTCCAATTTACATAAATCTCCCTGTAATATAAAATTATCCTCCTCTGTATTGATTACCCTGCAGAGTTTAGTATCATCTGCAAATATTGAAATTCTACTCCGCATGCCCCCAACAAGGTCATTTATAAATATGTTGAAAAGAAGCGGGCCCAATACTGACCCCTGTGGTACCCCACTATGAACTGAGACCCAGTCCGAGTGCATACCATTAATAACCACCCTTTGTTTCCTATCACTGAGCCAGTTTTTAACCCAGTTACACATATTTTCCCCTATCCCCATTATTCTCATTTTATGTACCAACCTTTTGTGTGGCACCGTATCAAAAGCTTTTGAAAAGTCCATATACACAACATCCACTGCATTTCCCTGGTCCAGACTTGAACTTACCTCTTCATAGAAGCTGATCAAATTAGTTTGACAGGATCGATCCCTCATAAACCCATGTTGATACTCTGTCATAAGGTTATTTTTCTTGAGATACTCCAGTATAGCATCTCTCAAGAAACCCTCAAGGATTTTACCAACCGTAGAGGTTAAACTTACCGGCCTATAATTTCCCGGCTCAGTTTTTGTCCCCTTTTTGAATATTGGCACCACATTTGCTATGCGCCAGTCCTGCGGTACCGACCCTGTTATTAAGGAATCTGAGAAGATTAAAAATAATGGTCTATCTATCACAGAACTCAATTCCTGTAGTACTCTGGGGTGTATGCCATCCGGGCCCGGAGATTTGTCAACCTTAGTGATTTCGAGGCGGCGGCATACTTCCTGCTGGGTTAAGCAGGTAATATTCAAGGGTGAATTTATGGTATCACTGGTCATGTCATCTGCCATGGCATTTTCTTGTATAAAAACCGTAGAAAAAAAAAGGTCATCTCCACTATGACTCAGGCTCGGAAGTCTTCCTCGGCCAGGATTTACCAGAGGACTTGGAGAATTTTCCTGTCCTGGTGTCGCTCTTCCGGCCATGCTCCTTGGCCTTTTTCCTTGCCGACCATCCTGTCCTTTCTACAGTCCGGTCTGCAGCTAGGACTATCCCTCAATTCCTTCAAGGGACAGGTCTCGGCTCTGTCAGTGTTGTTCCAGCGGCGTATCGCCCGACTGGCCCAGGTGCGCACCTTCATGCAGGGTGCATCTCACATCATTCCTCCTTACCGGCGGCCTTTGGATCCCTGGGACCTTAATCTGGTCCTCACGGCCTTACAGAAACCCCCCTTTGAGCCTCTTAGGGAGGTTTCTTTGTTTCGACTTTCACAGAAAGTGGTCTTTCTGGTGGCCATAACTTCTCTCAGGAGAGTCTCTGATTTGGCTGCGCTCTCTTCGGAGTCACCCTTTTTGTTTTTTCACCAAGACAAGGTGGTTCTCCGTCCGACTCCGGACTTTCTCCCTAAGGTGGTGTCTTCTTTCCACCTTAACCAGGACATTTCATTGCCTTCCCTTTGTCCGGCCCCTGTGCATCGCTTTGAGAAAGCGTTGCATACTTTAGATCTGGTGCGGGCGCTCCGGATCTATGTGTCACGCACCGCCGCTCTCAGGCGGTGCACCTCTCTGTTTGTGCTAACCACAGGTCAGCGCAAGGGTCTCTCGGCTTCTAAACCGACTCTGGCTCGTTGGATTAGGTCGGCCATATCCGATGCCTACCAATGTTCTCAGGTGCCTCCCCCGCCGGGGATTAAGGCGCACTCGACCAGAGCTGTCGGTGCCTCTTGGGCTTTCAGGCACCAGGCTACGGCTCAGCAGGTCTGTCAGTCTGCCACTTGGTCTAGTCTGCACACCTTTTCGAAGCACTACCAAGTGCATGCTCATGCTTCGGCAGATGCGAGCTTGGGCAGACGCATCCTTCAGGTGGCTGTCGCCCATTTGTGAAGTTAGGTTTTGCCTACTTCTCAGTTTTCTGTTTATTTCCCACCCATGGACTGCTTTGAGACGTCCCATGGTCTGGGTCTCCCATAAGGAACGATGAAGAAAAAGAGAATTTTGTTTACTTACCGTAAATTCTTTTTCTTATAGATCCGACATGGGAGACCCAGCACCCTCCCTGTTGCCTGTTGGCAGTTCTTGTTCCGTGTGTTTTCACCGGCTGTTGTTGTAGACAGAGGTTCCGGTTATTCCGGGTTTTACTCTATCTCTACTTATGGGTGGATGTCCTCCTTCAGCTTTTGCACTAAACTGGTTAGATTTGTCATCCAGGGGGTGTATATGCTCGGAGGGAGGAGCTACACTTTTAGTGTAGTACTTTGTGTGTCCTCCGGAGGCAGAACCTATACACCCATGGTCTGGGTCTCCCATGTCGGAACTATAAGAAAAAGAATTTACGGTAAGTAAACAAAATTCTCTTTTTTATGCAACACAGAGTTGTGAAAAAAGATTGTGCGACTAAATCATCACAGTGCACTGTGGTGACCTCACTCGCATGTCCTTCAGCTCCCAGCAGTACAAGCAGACATGGCCTCCTCTTACTGGTAATTCATAGCAAAATGTATGGCCTCCAGCGCCACTGCGAACAAGCTGACTATCAAGCACGTGACTGTGATCAGAGGAGGCCTGATGGGTGCCGGGATAGCGCAGGTAGCTGCAGCAAACAGACACACTGTTGTTTTTGTGGACCAGACTGATGACAGCTTGAAAAAGTTTGCCAAAAGTATTGAAGACAGCTTGAAAATGGTCACTAAGAAGATGTTTGCGGACAAGCCTGAGGCTGATTCACAATTCATCAGCAAAACCCTCTGATACTTCAGCACAAGCACAGACCCAGCAGCCGTGGTGCACAGCAATGATCTGGTGGTAGAAGTCATAATAGAAAACATGGAAGTGAAAAATGCACTAATGAAGACACTGGACAAATTTGCACCAGAACACACCATATTTGCCAGCAACACTTCCTCATAGCTGACATAGCCAACTCCACAACTAGGCAGGATCAGTTCGGAGGGCTGCATTTCTTTAATCCAATGATGAAGCTGGTGGAGGTCATTAAGACACCAATGACTGGGGGGCGGAGCCTGGACCGGGATGTGAGCGCACGCGAGGAGACACTCTCCCGCTGACTCACCGTGACACCGCCGGAACCACCGCATGGCCGACGGGTATAGTGGCACCGGAGGACAAGGGAAGGACCCGACTCCCAGCAGAAGAAGTTCCAGCTCCTGAATCAGCGAGATGACCAAGCGGCGGCAGAAGGAAGTGGGAGCCGGGAAAGTGCCTGGCTTACAAGATGGCACCGAGGTCAGAGAGGAGCCAGAGAAGGCAAACGTAGCCTGCCAGCGCCGCATGGAAGCGGCTGCAAAGCTGGCACAGTATGCAAGGCAATCGGTGGAACCTCTGGGGGAGCCTGGTAAGATGGTGGAAGAAAACGGGAGGAGGAGGAAGACCCGGAGGAGGCTGAAGGAGCAAGGGGAGAATCAGGGGAAGATAAACAGGATGAGGATTCAGGAGAGCAGCAGGCAGCAGATGAAATACAAAAGAACCCCACTATTAAGGATGTATTTCAGGTGGTCTCCTTCTGCAAACAGGCCCTCACAACTTTAACCCAGCAGGTGCTGGGAATAAAGGGAGATATAGCTACTCTCAAAAAAGATCAGAAGAAAGCTGATATGAGAACCAGTGCTGTGGAAGAAAGAGTGGGGACAGCTGAGGATCACATAGTTGCACTACAAAAAGCAGAGAGAATATTCCAGAAGCAGATATCTGAGATGGCCACAAAAACAGACAACTTGGAGAACCATTCCAGGAGGAACAATATAAGACTGGTGGGCATCCCAGAAAGAGCTGAGGGAAGAAATCCTACTGACTTCATAGAAATGTGACTTAAAGAGAAGATTATAGCTATACGCTATTGAAAGGGCATACAGGGTTCCAATGCAACCGCAGCTACCTGGCAAGGGACCTCGTATGATGCTGGCGAAGCTTCTTAACTACAGAGACCGGAATATTATTCTACGCAAGACACGGGATATGGAGACCCTGACAATAGATGGACACCCAGTAGCTATATACCTTGACTACTCTGTACTGAAACAAAGAATGCAATTCACAAGGGTAAAGAGACGACTCCGAGAGCTGGAGGTTAAATACTCCATGATTTTCCCAGCAAAACTCCGAGTAGTAGCACTGGAGAAGGTTCACTTCTTTCTTGATCCGGAAGAAGTCATGAAGTGGATAGACATCAATGCAAGGAAGCCCGCAAGCAACAGGAGAAGGATAGAAGCTAGCTACGAGCGATATTGCAATCTCGTGATTTTCCTGGGATTCAAGACTGGTTATTCATAAGCAATTGCATACACTAGAAGAGGAGGAAACTTCATAGGCCCATCTTTGTTGTAGAGACAGTACCTCCTTTTTTTTTGTTTTTTTTTCTACCGGGTTATCATTGTTGATCTTCTGCTCCTGTTCCTGAGTGTTAGATGAGACAGCGGAATTCACTAACAATAAGCTGGACAATGACAGGAGGTCGATAATAATTCTTTTTTCTTATGGCCGTTCAGCGGCGATTGATAAATATTTAAGTTTTCAAATTTTCAGGTTAACTGTTTACATTATATGAAATTTGCAAATAAAACGAATATGGTTAAGGCGGGAGGTGAGTTAGGGGGTTCTGCTCACTAGGATGAGACAGGTTTGGTACGGGAGAAAAAGAGGAGAGAGGTTGACCGGTCTAGGACAGATAGACCTCATTCCCCATAAGGGAGTTAAAGATGTAAATCGGAGGTGGGGGAGTTTAGTTGGGGCGGTTCTAAGGGGAGGGCTAGGGAAGGGCTAGGGAAGGGAAAGACTCAGCGTACAGAGGGACAAAATGCCTGTACAAAGATAACCTGTGATTCAATATGGGAGAGGAGATTAAAGTATTATGTTGGAATGTAAGGGGACTGTCAGATAGAGGTAGAAGAGATGCAATGATAAAATATATGCTAGACCAGAGACCATCAGTAATGTGTTTATTGGAGATGCATTTGACAAGTGAAACGACGAATGCACTGAACAAACGATGGGTGCAAAAGGCATATCATTTTACTTTCTCTACCTATGCTAGCGGGGTCTCTATGTTGGTTCATAGATCCGCCCAATATGAAGAAGTGGAGACATGGATAGACACAGAGGGACAATATGTAATGGTGATCTGTAAGTTGTATGGACAATTACTATGCATTACTGCTATATATGTTCCGCTGCCTTACACTAGTGCCAAAATTAGAGAGGTGAGAGAGCGCTTGGCTAAATGGGGGAATTTGCCATTCTTGTTGGTCGGTGACTTTAATAATGTCATAGATGCATATTGGGACAGGAGCAAAAAATCACGGGAGACGCGAAGTGATGGAGCGACAGGGTTTGGTACCTTTATCCAAGAATTGGGGTTGGTAGACGTTTGGAGGATAAGAAATTTGGGGGTGACCTGTTTTTCCTGTCACTCCGCGACCCTTGGTACGCTTTCACGTATAGACCTGGCCTTGGGAAATGATCTGATGGATTCTGGGATTGCGCATGTTGAATATTTGACTAGAGTAATATCGGATCATAGTCCAATCCTGGTATCTATTAAAAAACGAGGAGTGGGGGAGAGGCTAACAAGAGAATGGAAGTTACACCCGGTTTGGTTAAATTGTATTGACATGGACGGTATATCTAGTGAGATGCTGGAATATTTTACCCTTAAGGCCCTGTCACACACACACAGATAAATCTGTGGTTGCAGTGAAATTGTGGACAATCAGTGCCAGGTTTGTGGCTGTGTACAAATTGAACAATATGGCCATGATTTCACTGCAACCACAGATCTGCCAAAGGTTTATCTGTGTGTGTGTGGGTGTGTGTGTGTGTGTGTGTGTGTGTGTGTGTGTGTGGCAGGGCCTTAAATAGAGGTAGTGCGGATCCTTTGGTAGTTTGGGACGCCATGGAGGCATACCTTAGAGGCCTTTTATTTAGAGACGTTTGCCAGTGTAAGTCTCGTAGTAAACAAGGGGAAATTGATTGCTTAGAGGCTTTGAAGGGAGCAGAAGCAGAGATGGTAGCACAGCCCACACCAGAGTATAGGCAAAAGCTAAAAGCAGCTCAGGAAAAAGTTAATAAAGTGCTATTGAAGAAAGCAGCAGGAAACAGGCTTTTCAGAGAGAACGTCTATGCGGAGGGAGAAAAGGTGGGACACCTGTTGTCGGTGGTGACGGCAGCCCAGAGAAAACCATCCTTTGTACACTGCATTCGCACCACAGCGGGAGATTTGGTCACGGAGGGGAAAGATATTTTGGACACGTTCGCAGCCTTTTATGAGGAATTGTACTCCACTAGAGGGGAGTCGAGACAGCAGGACCTAGAGATTTTCTTAGATACAATGACATTACCCAAAATAGCAGAGACAGAGAGACACAGTCTGGAGGCCCAAATTACACTTGAGGAGATGGAGAGAGCTTTGCATGGCATGGCAAATGAAAAAGCCCTAGGGGTGGATGGATTGTCGGTGGAGGTGTACAAATCTCTGGAAGAAATACTCTTACCCAATTTGTTGAATGTCTTGGAGGAGGCAAGAGAGCGGGGGACACTGCCAGCGTCTATGAGGGAGGCGATAATAACAGTAATACTTAAAGAGGATAAGGATCCAAAACTCCCTGAGTCATACCGGCCCATTTCACTTTTAACGACTGATGTTAAAATTTTGGCCAAAGTACTCTCTAATCGATTAACCGAAGTGATATCTACTCGAATTCACCCAGATAAGTCGGGTTTCATGCCTAGTAGATCTACGGCGAAAAATATACGAAGATTATACCTTAACATGCAGCTACCGGTGGACAATCCGGGACAGAGGGTGATAGCTTCGTTAGATGCCCATAAGGCATTTGACAGTGTGGAATGGGGGTATCTATGGGAAGTGCTAAGACATATGGAACTTGGCCCTAACTTTACATCTTGGATACAGCTGTTATATGCTAGACCAGTGGCTAAAGTGAGAATTAATGGAATGTTGTCACACACAGTGGACTTACAAAGGGGTACTCGTCAGGGTTGCCCGCTCTCGCCTCTCCTTTTTGCTCTAGCGGGGGAACCACTGGCGGCTGCTATACGGCAGAACAGAGACATAAAGGGATTTGTATATGGCCCTCTAGAAGAAAAGATAGCCCTCTATGCAGACAACATTCTGTTATTATTCGCAGACCCAGGGGCATCATTGAGCCATGCCATGCAGGTGATCGAACGGTTCGGAAGGATCTTTGGACTGTCTATAAATTGGACCAAATCAAACCTTTTCCAGGTGGACGCGGGAATAGACTGGTCGACCTAGGGTGATGAGGTTAACAGATTGCGGGTTGTGGACCAGTTTAGATATCTAGGCATACAGGTATCCTTACCAATTGGGAATTACATCACTATTAATCTAGTCCCTTTGCTGAACCAACTGCGTAGTAAGATAACTGCTTGGAATAAGCTTTATTTATCAGTAATAGGACGGATTAACCTTATTAAAATGGTAATATGCCCATGATATTCTACGTGATACACAATACTCCTATCTGTATCCCTCAGAGTCACTTTAAGGAGATTGATTCTATGTTCCGTGCTCTAATATAGAAGAACAAACAAGCCAGACTCAAACTTGAAAGGTTGCAGAGACCAAAGGACGAGGGAGGGTTAGCGTTACCCAATCCAGGAATATATTATCTGGCAGCTCAGAGTCAACATTTCAGGGGATGGGCGAATTTAGTGGCGGTGGATCCAGCATCTAGATTGTTGGGGCATGTTTTACATCGACGACCATTGATGTTAGGATTGGAGGACGGATCATTTGGGAGACTAGGGAAAACAAACCCTACACTTAATTTGATGAACAGAATTTGGAGACAGATCAAGCAGATGAGGGGGGTTACGGCAATAACTGAATTCACTCCGGTGTGGGAAAATGATAACTGCTCTGAGATATATAAGATAGGCAAAATTAAGGAATGGGCACGTAAAGGTATATGGTATACAGTTAGGTCCAGAAATATTTGGACAGTGACACAAGTTTTGTTATTTTAGCTGTTTACAAAAACATGTTCAGAAATACAATTATATATATATAATATGGGCTGAAAGTGCACACTCCCAGCTGCAATATGAGAGTTTTCACATCCAAATCGGAGAAAGGGTTTAGGAATCATAGCTCTGTAATGCATAGCCTCCTCTTTTTCAAGGGACCAAAAGTAATTGGACAAGGGACTCTAAGGGCTGCAATTAACTCTGAAGGCGTCTCCCTCATTAACCTGTAATCAATGAAGTAGTTAAAAGGTCTGTGGTTGATTACAGGTGTGTGGTTTTGCATTTGGAAGCTGTTGCTGTGACCAGACAACATGCGGTCTAAGGAACTCTCAATTGAGGTGAAGCAGAACATCCTGAGACTGACAAAAAAGAAAAAATCCATCAAAGAGATAGCAGACATGCTTGGAGTAGCAAAATCAACAGTCGGGTACATTCTGAGAAAAAAGGAATTGACTGGTGAGCTTGGGAACTCAAAAAGGCCTGGCCGTCCACGGATGACAACAGTGGTGGATGATCGCCGCATACTTTCTTTGGTGAAGAAGAACCCGTTCACAACATCAACTGAAGTCCAGAACACTCTCAGTGAAGTAGGTGTATCTGTCTCTAAGTCAACAGTAAAGAGAAGACTCCATGAAAGTAAATACAAAGGGTTCACATATAGATGCAAACCATTCATCAATTCCAAAAATAGACAGGCCAGAGTTACATTTGCTGAAAAACACCTCATGAAGCCAGCTCAGTTCTGGAAAAGTATTCTATGGACAGATGAGACCACGATCAACCTGTACCAGAATGATGGGAAGAAAAAAGTTTGAAGAAGAAAGGGAACGGCACATGATCCAAGGCACACCACATCCTCTGTAAAACATGGTGGAGGCAACGTGATGGCATGGGCTTGCATGGCTTTCAATGGCACTGGGTCACTTGTGTTTATTGATGACATAACAGCAGACAAGAGTAGCCGGATGAATTCTGAAGTGTACCGGGATATACTTTCAGCCCAGATTCAGCCAAATGCCACAAAGTTGATCGGACGGCGCTTCATAGTACAGATGGACAATGACCCCAAGCATACAGCCAAAGCTACCCAGGAGTTCATGAGTGCAAAAAAGTGGAACATTCTGCAATGGCCAAGTCAATCACCAGATCTTAACCCAATTGAGCATGCATTTCACTTGCTCAAATCCAGACTTAAGACGGAAAGACCTACAAACAAGCAAGACCTGAAGGCTGCGGCTGTAAAGGCCTGGCAAAGCATTAAGAAGGAGGAAACCCAGCGTTTGGTGATGTTCATGGGTTCCAGACTTAAGGCAGTGATTGCCTCCAAAGGATTCGCAACAAAATATTGAAAATAAAAATTTTTTTTTTGGGTTTGGCTTCTTTGTCCAATTACTTTTGACCTCCTAAAATGTGGAGTGTTTGTAAAGAAATGTGTACAATTCCTACAATTTCTATCAGATATTTTTGTTCAAACCTTCAAATTAAACGTTACAATCTGCACTTGAATTCTGTTGTAGAGGTTTCATTTCAAATCCAATGTGGTGGCATGCAAAGCCCAACTCGCGAAAATTGTGTCACTGTCCAAATATTTCTGGACCTAACTGTATGTGGCAAATTCTAGACCAGAGACATTAGAAGCTGTTTACACAAATACAAGATGAATTTGTGATATCTCCATCCGGGTGTTACCACTATAAACGAATGGCACATGCAGTAGCGGCTCAGAGGGTTAAACAATCATTGCTGGTTCAGGCAGACTTAGTATTGAAATATGTGTGTAGTAGTGTGCCCACAAGAGGAATCATATCAACTATATATAGGGATCTATTGCATACATATTTGCTTAACCACCCAGTAAGAACTAGAACTAAATGGGAGGCAGAGATAGACGGGATCACTGATGAGGTGTCGGAAAGTATCCTGGAGTACATACCGAAATTATCAATGAGCGAACGAGCAAGATTGTCCCATCTGTATGTGGTGAATAGGGCGTATAGATCCCCCCTAATTATGTGTAAAATGGGACTGAGGAGTAACTCTGACTGCCCTAGGTGCAATGGAGACGATGCCGGCATCTTCCAAATGATGTGGACGTGCCCCAGGTTGACGTCTTTCTGGATAACTGTTCTTAACAAAATAGAAGGCGCTTATAGATGCAAACTTCCCAAACAACCTTTGGTATGTCTCCTAGGTTATGTGGAGGAAATCAGAGTAGACAACATTTTTAAAATAGCGATAGCCAGATTACTGTATGCGGCCAGGAAAGTAATTGCCAAACATTGGATGCAGGGGGACCCACCGACTAGAGGGGAATTTATCGCATATGTTAATCATATTGCTCGGATGGAGAGAAGTATATATGGGAAAAGGAAACAACTTGCACTTTTTGATAGACTGTGGAATCCGTGGTTGCAGTATGGATAAATATTAGGGCTGGGAGATGTTGTCTCTGAGCAGGGATACCTGGTTCTACACATTCCAATATATGTCACTGAAAGGCACAAATGTGAGATCTTTTATATAGATGTGAGTAATCTGTACGCTGAGGGGGGAGGGGTTGTTGAGGATGGAAAGTTTGTAGTTATGTTTATTATTGCTGAAAATTTGACATTGGCTTTGTATATTTAATGAAAAATAAAAAATATTTGATTAAAGACAACAATGACTAGCCAAACAACTTCTGACTCTCTCATAGACTTCAGTAAAGCACTGGGAAAGACGCCTGTGTCATGTAAACACAACCCAGGCTTCATTGTTAACCGTCTTCTGGTACCATACCTAATGGAATTCGTGCATCTTCATCAAAGAGGTCATGCATTTAAGGAAGACATGGATTTTGCAATGAAATTGGGAGCTCGTTGCCCAATGGGTCGTTTTGAGCTTTTGGATTATGTTGGTCTTGATAATAGTAAATACATAAATACATCATTGATGGTTGGTACCAGATGGAACCAGAAAACCCCTTTTTTGCCTCCAGTGAATTGCTCAATAAGCTTGGAAAGAAGACCGGAGAAGGATTTTATAAAGACAGATGGTTGGCCTGGCTGCACTGCAGAGCTATATTGTTATAGTCTCTTGTTTTCTTTGATTACGATGACCGTTGTTGGTTTTACATTGCACGGTTTTCTCAGCACTTATTAACACTCTAGTGCCTTACAGTCATGATTCTCTATTTCATCAACATCCTTTTGTACCGCTGATTCCAAACATTGATACGTCATAGCCATTCTACAGTCAATAATAAATGAATGTACAAAAAATAAATTGTGCAACTTTTGGAGGTTTCACGCCAATTTTAACCAGCTTTGCCAAATTGGACAGAGCTTGGCCAGAAGAAGGGTGTGATGCCACCGCTTCTCTAATTCATAACAAACTGCAGCGTTCCCTATGCCAGAAATCTTACGCCAGTCCCTGACATCAATTTTCATTGTACATCGCCGGTCTTGATGAATGGGAGACCTAATGTTTACCTGCACAGACAGCAAAACCCTGCTACCTGCTTTGGTTACAAAGCCTAAGGATAGGCCATCAATGTTACACTCCCGGACAAACCCATTAAATATTTGGCATCTGTCTTCTTCGAAAAAAAACCTTTTTGAAATTGTCTATGTTGTGGATCAATGTCACAACGAGATGGTTGCAGACATCGCCAACTGTCATGGCGGTATCAGGATCTGTGGAAATTACAGATTCTGGCACTCTGCTAACTTCTCTGATGTCTGTGAGCAATGCAATGAGACGCAGGTGTTGAACCACATACTTAGTAAAACTAGCAAGAGTTATTCTTTGCTGGGCTCCTTGTTAATGTCTTTGATCACATGCTGTAGGGGAGCCAGTATCTTTCGCTCCCCTTCTGTATATGCTGGCTGGACTATTCCATTAACGCCAGCTATAGTTTACCTATACAAGTGTAGTGAGGTGTTGTGATACAAACTAGTGGTTGTTGTGCATTATTGCTGTGAGCAGTTGTGGTGTTAACCCTTGTTATTTCTGCCTTCCTGCTCTTCCTTTTCTCCTTAGTCTCTCACTGTTTATTTCTGAGTTTGCGGTGTGTCTGAAATTTGGTTTTACCGTCTGTCTTAGTTACATAGTTACTAAGGTTGAAAAAAGACCTAGGTCCATCTAGTTCAACCTTCTTAATTTGCATTTCCATCCTACTCCTACCCCTTCCTTCCACGTTCAGGGGTAATCCAGAGGTTAGGGATAGCTAAGGTCTCCTAGCATGAGGGAAAGTATAGGAGCCCCCTGTCCCTCATTATCTCATTATCCTACAGTCACATTGCAACAATCAATCAGATTATTTACTGTAGCACATTCCAGAGAACGAAGATGTAACTCTTAGATCTTGAAATTGGAAAACAAATTCAGAATAATTTTTTTCCTAATTTAATTTCTGATGTTATGGTTAAAAAACTAAATCTACTTTCGAAATTATATGATTAAAAAATAATAACATTGTGTTTATTTATAGCCGATGACTGTATCAGGAGTTCAGATGGACATCTAATATCTTCAAAATTTAAAACAGATGATCAAACTATCACACATAATACATATGAAGAGCAGGCTGCTGTCCCAGATGTACCTCCAGTCCTTCATTGGAAAGCTTTATCATCTGATCTTTTCAAACAAGTCCAAAATTCCGAATTATCACAGAATTGTAAGCAAAATAAAAGTTACAGAAGGGATGGGGAACATGAAACGGCTCCTACAAGGGAGAAACCATTTTCATGTTCAGAGTGTAAGAAATGTTTTATTCGGAAATCAGACCTTGTTAAACATCAGAAAATTCACACAGGGGAGAAGCCATTTTCATGTTCAGAATGTGGGAAAGGTTTTATTTGGAAATCAGACCTTGTTAAACATCAGAAAATTCACACAGGGGAGAAGCCATTTTCATGTTCAGAGTGTGGGAAATGTTTTATTCGGAAATCACAGCTTGTTGGACATCAAAAAAAACACACAGGGGAGAAGCCATTTTCATGTTCAGAGTGTGGGAAATGTTTTATTTGGAAATCACACCTTGTTAGACATCAGAAAAATCACACAGGGGAGAAGCCATTTTCATGTTCAGAGTGTGGGAAATGTTTTATTCGGAAATCAGATTTTGTTTGGCATCAAAGATCTCACACAGGGGAGAAGCCATTTTCATGTTCAGAGTGTGGGAAATGTTTTATTCAGAAATCAGACCTTGTTAGACATCAGAAAAAACACACAGGGGAGAAGCCATTTTCATGTTCAGAGTGTGGGAAATGTTTTATTCAGAAATCACACCTTGTTGGACATCAGAAAAATCACACAGGGGAGAAGCCATTTTCATGTTCAGAATGTGGGAAATATTTTATTTGGAAATCAGATCTTATTTTGCATCAAAGATCTCACACAGGGGAGAAGCCATTTTCATGTTCAGAGTGTGGGAAATGTTTTATTCAGAAATCAGACCTTGTTAGACATCAGAAAAAAACACACAGGGGAGAAGCCATTTTCATGTTCAGAGTGTGGGAAATGTTTTATTCAGAAATCACAACTTGTTGAACATCAGAAAAAACACACAGGGGAGAAGCCATTTTCATGTTCAGAGTGTGGGAAATGTTTTATTCAGAAATCAGACCTTGTTAGACATCAGAAAAAACACACAGGGGAGAAGCCATTTTCATGTTCAGAGTGTGGGAAATGTTTTATTCAAAAATCAAACCTTGTTAGACATCAGAAAAATCACACAGGGGAGAAGCCATTTTCATGTTCAGAGTGTGGGAAATGTTTTATTCAGAAATCACACCTTGTTAGACATCAGAAAAATCACACACAAATCAAATCAATCACAAACTCATCATATTTTTCGGACCATAAGACATACCTAGGTTTTGAAGGAGAAAAATAGGGAAAACAAATTGAAGCAAAAATGTTGTCATGACGCACTGTTATGGGGGATCTGCTGCTGACACTTACAGGGGTAATATCCCCCAGTTTCTAGTGCAATGTGTTTGATGACTTTCCCCTTAAATAGTGCTTATAACAAATCTGTGGCTGCTTTTATTATTTACTAAAACAGTGAAGAGCCGCAGATTAGTGAATTTTTTAAATATAATGCAGTGCCAAACTTTTTGAAGTGTCCCTAATGTCCCCCAAAAGGAACTTCCAGGTTGTGAGATCCCACAACCCTCAGCGATCACTCTCACAGTGAAAGAGTGAGCTCTACGACCCCAGCTCTGCAGCATCCTTCTTAACCAGTTCAGTAAAACCTTAAAAAAATATGTGACCGTGCTGGATTATTTGAGAGAGCAGTGTCTCGTGCTTAGAGCTTGGTAGTACGTGGCCGTAAAGAGGCGTGGCTACGGGACCCGGTAGTTTAAGAATGTTGAAAAATACCAGTGGTTTAACGATGCCATAGAACTGTTAGGTATTGGTATTTTCGTTTATTGTTTTTCACAGTTTGTTATTTTCCATATAGAAAAGGTTAGTGAACAAGTGCATAGTCAATCAGGGTTTAAATTAATGCAGAAGTTACCTAATTTGCAACCAGATTCTTTACAGTGTGTACACCCGGTACATGGACTTTGTTTATATATATATATATATATATATATATATATATATATATAGATAGATAGATAGTAAAAATGGACCATTTTCACAGGACTGGCGTGATCAACACGAACTTGTGTATTGTACATAGTTGCACCTCCTGTGCCAACCAGAGTCATCTAACACAACACCTGGGACCTTAACCTGGTCATGGACCCGTGGACAGGTAACCAGAGGTCAGGTTGTTTGGGTGGCGGGTTATTGGGATCCGGGACATTGGGACTGGACTGTCGCAGGAAGGGGCTGCAACGGAGCAGGTTGAGTCCCCGCTACTACTGAAACTGGTAGCGTTCCACCGTTGGGAGATGAACTCTTAATAAAGTTTAGTAACATTTAAGTAACCAGCCTCCCTAATGTGGGATGTATTTGTAAGTAAATGTTTTACCCTTTTTTCTTCCAATTGAAAAAAAAAAAATAAACCTCTGATGTCCTGTAGGTCGGGGATGAGCTACGCTTAACCAAGGGGGAATGTGATGCCCAGGCCTATCAGGACGTCACCGGGTACTGTGCAATCTGCCCTTCTGTGCAGTATCCACCTCCTTGGTTACCGATCCCTAACCTTTGGTGTTGCCAAGAACAAGCTAATCAAAATCTTAGGAACACTCTGCACCACACCCACCAGACACACCAGTGGACGGCCTGAGTGGAATAGGGTCGCCCACTTGGGGGGTTGGTTAAGGGGGGGATCAGCAGTGTCAGGAGCAGTTCAGTTGTGGAGTGACTCTCGAGAGGAGAGGTTAGGAGCACGGCTCCTTGAGACTAATAGGTGACAGACGTTGGTCTGGACCTGGTAGGAGCTGGAACCCTGCTCGCAGGGGATCGTGACAAGGGGCACGGACTGTCAAGGAGGACAGCCGGCGGCCTTGTGCCATCTCCGGGCAGGGGCCAGGGCACGGTGAGGTACGTGACCCTAGGTCAGGGAGTAGCTTCAGGCGTCTTGACAATTTACCCGACGAGGACGGAGCCTTTAAGATCCGTTCTCCACCCACTCCAAAATCGGGGTACTAGCACAACGAGGGGGCTAGAACTTTCCACTACACGATCAAGAAAATCCCAAGCGTGAACCTTGAGAGCGAGCTCACCCAGTTAGCCATACTGGTGAGCGGGACCCGATTAGTTCTACACTAAAGGGACCAACTAGAAGACAAAGGTGCCAAGGCAAAGGTCACAGACTAACAGGCAACACCAACAAGCACGGGATCCAGGCGTGCTCCCTCCCAGCGGCAGCGGTGTCCAGAACTTTGGTTTACTACAGTTGTCGGTGTCAGCGTTATTAGACTGAGTGAGTACGCAAGTGACCCTTATCCCCCAACGGCACCCTCCTGTCGCCTTCACCGAGTCCCGGGGCATTCCCCCCTACCCACGGAGGGGTTAAACACCTGGCTGCCCACTCCATCGCCACCGGATACTCCCATCAGCAGTGGTGGTATTCCCCCTTACCACACACCGTGGGTGGCATCACAAACTTTCCACATCATCCCCTGTAAATACACCCCCTTTTACTCGAGTGGCCGCACGACACCCGGGTCCGGAGAACCCTCGAGCCACCGTGGATCCGGATCCGAGCAGCCCGGCTGCTGACACAGGGGTGGTACATATGTAAATATATATTCTTCATGCCTGTCTTTCTCTGTTGTTTATATGTGATGATTTTGCCTCAGAACCTCTGGAGTTGAGGCAGAGCTGTAGGCATTTCACACAAAAATAGTAAGGGGATGTCACAGAGGTGTCACAGCCGGTGGACAATCCAGTGGCAAAAGTGTTGGAAAATCCCAGAGGTTTGCAGAACGTGTTGTTAACTGACAGTTCTCTGTTAATGCAGCAGCGGACTATATGACTCTGGGAAACTGTCAGTGTGCACACTATGAGAACTTAGAAGGCTGCAGTCACAGAGTAACACATGGAGTGACTGCAGACTCATTACAAACTTGGACAACCCCTTTAATGCTCCTAACAACATAAATAAAACATAGTGACCTTTAACTTGTCCCATGGCACAAGACTTTATTAAAGAGATAGTCCACTACTTTAACATTGAAGGCCTTTCCTTAGGATAGGTCACCAATGACTGATTGGTCGGCGTCTGGCACCTGGCTCCCCAGCCATTTGCCTGTTCTAGGTGCCGTGTCGGTAATGGCCGGAAGTGCTCAGTTATGGATCTGCTCCGTCTTCTGATAGTGGCAGCAGTCTACTATTAAAATCAATGAGGTGGATGTGGAGTACCCGGCCGCGGACACTTATCAGAGGACGGAGCAGATTCAGAAATAAGAATTTCCGGCCACCTGCACCAAGAACAGCTGATCAGTGGGGGTCCCATTTCACTCACATAAAGCCTGCTTTACACGTTGCAATTTCGCATACGATATCGTATGCGAATTGCAACGCCCCCATCGTATATGCGGCACGTTCAATTTGTTGAACGTGCCGCACAAACGATTAACCCCCGTCACACATACTTACCTTCCATACGACCTCGATGTGGGCGGCGAACGTCCACTTCCTGGAGTGGGAGGGACGTTCGGCGTCACAGCGACGTCACACGGCAGCCGGCCAATAGAAGCGGAAGGGCGGAGATGAGCGGGATGTAAACATACCGCCCACCTCCTTCCTTCCGCATTGCCAGCCGGGAGCTGCAGGACGCAGGTAAGCTGCAGTTCATCGTTCCCGGGGTGTCACACGCTGCGATGTGTACTACCCCGGGTACGATGAACAACTTGACGTTCAATTCGTCAGGAATGAATGACGTGCATGTGATGAACGGTTTTTCGTTCAATCGCAATTGCACATCGCTGTCACACGCTACAACATACTTTACGATGCCGGATGTGCGTCACCTACGACGTGACCCCACTGACACATCGTAAGATATCTTGTAGCGTGTAAAGCGGGCTTTAGAAGCAATGCGCAAGTGGGACCGAGGCCTAATGATGAGACAGTCAGTATCACAAATAAACATTTACATTCAGGTACGTTATAGATGATTGTCTCTGAGTTGTTTCTTTCTATTCTTTATCTTATCCTGACGCCATGATTACTTTTCACATTCACATCTCGTTTCTGCAGATTTCCATCTTCTCCGATCTTCTGCAGCACATCCCGACACGATGCCCCTAAATATAGCAGAATGATAATACTTTTACTTAAAAATATCTGCCCTATGCTGTGCCCCAGAATAAATAATGGCCCCTCACTGTGTTCTCTGCACAAAAAATGACCCACACACTCTCCCTCTTATGGTACATGCCCTCCACACTGCCCACTTCTTTCCATACTGAGCACACTCTTCACACTGTCCTTTACACCATGTCCCCTTATACTGCCCAGTCTTTATACGGTGCCCTGTGTATTCTGTGTCCTCCAAACGTCTTTCCAGTTTGCTCCACATCCTCTCTCTCCCCATGCATCACCCCTCATCCTCTCTCTCCCCATACATCACCCGTCACCCTCTCTCTCTCTCCCCATACATCACCCCTCACACTCTCTCTCCTCATATATCACCCCTCATTTTCTCTCTCCCCATGCATCACCCCTCATCTTTCTCCCCATGCATCACCCCTCATCTTCTCTCTCCCCATGCATCACCCATCATTCTCTTTCTCCCCATGCATCACCCCTCATCCTCCCTCTCCCCATGCATCACCTCTCTCTTTATACTGTGTCCCAAGATTCTTCCCCCTCCCCATCCTCTCTTCCCACCATATTCTGTCCACAGATAGTTCCCTCCCCCACCCTCTTTCTTGTCTTCACAGCTCCACGGGAACACTTATCAGCGTTCTCTTTCACCTCCGCGCTGCGGCCCTGACTTCCGGGTCCGCAATGTGATAAGCTGACCTGATCACATAACAGCCGTCGCTCTGACCCGTAAGTCAGCACTAGCGATCACCGCTTCAATTGTCCTCGCATCTGACAGATACAAGGACAATTGAGTACTGGGAGCCGCGCGCTGCACTTTCTACGAGTGTGGTTGTCAGTGTGACAGCTGCGCTTAGAGAATGGCCGTCTCCCACTACGGGGCCGCAAACGCAGCCCCCGGGCAGACTTTCACACAGCCGCATCAGGCAGCCCGACAGTACCCCACTGACTGTTGCGCCCCCGGGGCAGATACCACACCAGCCCCCCCCAGATACGCCTCTGCTTATGTTCAGTCCTAGTCATTTCTTGGACTACTTCATACCACATTATGGCCTGGTCAAACTTATTATGGTCCTCTAGCCATCCTTTACATTTAGTCAGGAAATCCTGCCATGTTTGTGTGACGCCCCAGGAGCGCTGATCCTGTTCGGGGACGCCACAGTGCTGGATAACAGGTAGGTTAACTTCAATGGGAAATTCATGACGCCACTCTCGGTATTGCGGTCAGGACGACCGCCACTGCAGTTTAAGGGACACCTGGGGCTGATGGTAGGTGCAGTCAGATGTGGTGGCCTCCCGAGAGTGAGGCTGGCCCCAGGGCCCGGTGTAGGTGTATAGTGCAGCAAGTCGCAGAGTAATCCACACACACAGCAGTAATGTCTTTCAGGGTTTTACTCACTGTTTGTTGTTAGAAGAGTGAGGTATCTGGGGCGATGCTGTGATGAACCAGGAGGGGAACCGGGTATCCCTTTGGCTGACGTCGGGGTGGCTGCTAGCTCGCCTTCCTAGCCCTCTTTGTTTGAGGTGGCCCCGACCTGAAGTCGTGTGGGGCTCACCCAGGGAAGCTGCTTCTGCCAGTTCTCCCCTTTTTGGCCCTTTGTCTGTAGCCTGGACCAAGTGTTTCTGGCTGCTGCCTTCTTCCACTTATGGGCCCTCTCGTTGCTACGTGGCTCCGGACTGTGTTGGTTTGGTGAAGGGCATGGAGTGCTCCCCACCTGCAGGTTTAGCAGGCCAACTGAATGGGCCCCTGCTCTGGGGACCTGTAACCCCGTGCGGGCAGGGTCTACTGGCAGTCCCCGTACTCGGCCACCTCTCTGCACTCCGGCCTCAGGTAGTTTTCGGGCGGCACTACCAGGTAGCCCTTTCTCCCCCGCCAGCAGCCACGAACGGTGCAGTGTCTGTAAGGGCCCTGCTCACTGCTCTGCCCTCCAGACGCGACTCCTCCACTTCCTTCTCCTTTGGCTGCCTCTGCACAACTCCCTTGTTCCCAGTGACGCCACCCACCACTAGCTGGGAGGCGAGGGCCCCGCCCCCTCCCTGAGTCTGCTCAGGGGTCCCCTCTAGCTGTGTGTGTGTTCCTAGTTACTAGTGTTCCGTGTGTCCACACGCTTATCAGCCATCAGGATTACCTGTATTGTACTGACCCGACTTGGGTGCAGTACTCAGTGGTGCCTGACCAGGTCAGGGGCGCCACATTTGTTCATCCAGTGTTCCATTCATACCTGCATTCACCTTTTCCCAATTTGGTCTACAGCCTTTGATAGCTTCTGCGCCTTTTATGTGTTGTACAACATCAATTGCAGGAGTCCATATCTCCACATCCTCATCCTCACTGGATGAGGATCTACTCTGTGTAGTTCTTATCCTTGCAACAACTCGGAATGACAACAACCACACGACAATGATAACAATTACAGAGAACTATGTCTTTGCATCCATGTTGCTTTCAAGGGTAGGACCTTACCTTGCACCACACCACTCGACACTGCGCAAGGTAAATAGTGGCTACTACGTGATACCCCACGTCTGGGGCCCACGAGTTGCCACTTGAGTGATTGCACTGCCGGTACCACGCTTTTGTGGCACACCAGCAGCCACTCAAGAGTGACTGCACTGCCGGTACCTCACGTCTGTGGCACACGAGCAGCCACTCAAGAGTGACTACATTGCCGGTACCTCACGTCTATGGCACACCAGCAGCCACTCTACTTTACTGCAGTAACTTAATATCTAGAATTGGGATCCCAGTATCACAGAGTAGGTAATATAATAATATGGGGCCCTTCTCCCCCCTTGGTTTTCCACATGAGCGTCTGTACAGCACGCTACACTGGAAAACCCTTAAATCACTTAACGTTTTTTTCTATGGCACAGAAAGCAGGTAAATATTGTAGGGCAGATAATGACTATAACCAGTGCCCAATCAGGAGGGATGTTAGGTACTGAATTAATCAAAGATGGTAGCAAAAGGGAGCTAATGAGAGGACCAGAACAACCAAAACCCTATGAGCTGCTAATCATACCCTGGGAATGTTATCAGGGTGTCCAAATAGACCTGTATCACAATTTTTAGCCCATAAATTCAAAGTTCAATGTCTTAAAGGGACGGTACACTTTTTGCAAAAATGGCAAAAAAAAGGACTCGCACTTACAGCAGAGTAAAGATAGTGATTATAAACAGCGCTCACACAAGAGGTATGTACGATATTCCATGCGTAACACCAAAAGAGCAGCAAAAAGAACTAAAGAGAACACTATAACAAGCAGCGTATCAGGGTGCGTGATATAGTTTCTGCGGATTAATTGCCGTGTTAGTGAGAGGCTGATCAGTGTCGTGTAGTACAGGCACAATGAAGTCCACGCAATGTGCTATAAATAATATGTCAGATTCTCTGAGAATGTGAGCAAGAGCAGGACATTGCAAGATGAGAAAGGTTTAGTTGGAGGACGTCCAGCGTCTGCTTGCACGGAGATGAGACAGTGTCTTGCTGTAAAAATCTGCAGCGTTCAGTGCTTCAAAGTCACAAATTTGGCAGCTGTCAGACATGAGGCTGGGACAGTCAGTGTCAGTAGCCAGGATGTGAGAGCATCTTTACAAAGACACACAACATACCGGTGTTCTCACCAAACCGACAGTGCTCATCACAAATGGCAGGTCATCCACATACACACATACAAGAAATCACAACCTGTCAGCAAAACTGCCAGTCAGTCAAAAAGTCAGTTACGGGCATTGCAATCAGTCTTCAAGTACACTCATTGCAATGTTTTTACAATCACACAAAGTTATAAGGTTACCACACACAGAAACCACAAAGTCCCTGGCTCGTACCCAGCAGCTCCGTCCCTTCTGAACGGAAGCCTCAAATGGTGTACGACCGTTCCCTGCCTATAGTGATGCGTATCTAGATCTTATACTCACCTCAGTCTCCTCCGAGTATGTCTATCAAGCTCAAAGAGCGACAGACCTGGTCTATCAAATCGTGCCAGGGTCCGGGTAGGTCTTTGCACATGAATGTTAGAGTTTCAGACCCTCAGTTTCAACGGCTATACTCATCAATCTCGGCGGGTGTCCCTAGGTATAGACAAAAACAAACATGTAACAGTCCCTGGCCGGAGGCGCCTCACATGGGTCAGCTCGCAGAATCGCAGGGGCCCTAACTTCCTCACGGTTGGACCCCTCTATACTGGGCCACTATTCTCAGCCTCCCTCGTAAGAAGCTTATGACCCACCCCAGGGCTATGGGGTACTTGGTCCCAGGCCGAGTATTACAGGGATATGTCACGAGTCTGGCCAATGCCTGGTTCCGTGACCCTGGGGGTTGATTAAAAAGGGGTTTAAAATGAAGATAAAAGAATGTTTTTTTTTTTGTGATGCCACTTGCAGTATGCGGCTAGGTGAGGAAAGTCACCGCTGCAGTCTCTCATTGCTGGGGCTGGTGGTATTTAGCAGCTTAGATGTAATGGCCCTCTGCAAGTAGGGCTGAGCCCCAGGGGACAATGATGGGAGTGTAGTATGAGGGCAACAGGTGAAACAGGTAAGAGAAGAACTCAGGCCACACAAGAGCTGTGGTTTAACTTGTCTTTTACTCACGGGTTTTGTGAGCTACAGCTCGACTGGTGCTGGTCGGCACCAAACTGGGCCTCAGGATTCCTTTTGTCCCAGTGCCGGTTTTGTGACCTGGTGAGCTGTACTTCCTTGCACCCGTCTGTAGTTGGTGGGTCCCTGTAGCCTGAAGCGTTTTGGGGCTCCCCTCCTGGTCTCTCAGTCTTGGCCCGTATAGCAGGCAGATTTAACCACTCATGAGTTGGGCCTCCGCCTCAGCTCCCTTGGTTCCCTGTTAGCTGCTGTGCTCCGGACACTAACGTTGGTGAGGAACCGTGATGATTCCCTCACCGGGCATATTTATTAGATGAGCTTGAAGCGTCTTTCTGAACTAGGGCTCTGCACCCCACCGGTGCCTGGTCCTGTAAGTACTCCCCGTACTCTCCCAGCGACCGTACTCCTTTTTGCCCAATCAGTCACTCCACATTTGCTGTCTGTCTGCATGTTATCCTCAGACCTACTGTCAACTGCCTACTGCACACTCTAGCCCCTCCCCTTTCCCTGGTTTCTGACTAGCGGGTTTGGACGAGCCCCAGCTACAGGTGGCTATCCATCAGGTCCGCCTCTAGCTTGTTACCCAGTCTGGGGACAAGGGCATGGTTTTGTGTGTTTGGTTGCTGTTGTTTGGTTTTTACCAGCATTGGTCTTCCAGGAATCCGAGGTTAGTGCTGCACCTGTTACTGGATGCAATACCCTGTGGCACCTGACAACTCAGGGGCGCCACACTTATTACAGACACTCACAGACTCATACGCCTACAGACAATAGCACATATAAAGCAACACTCATTGGGTACTAGGCAGCAGGATGCCTGCACGGCACACCCCAAACCACAAGGATGGCACAGGAGGCAGTCAGTAACACAAAGGGTTACTTATCATGGTTTGCCCTACATCTAGTCCTGTTCCCGTGGGGAGGGGGGGGGGCGATATTGTGAGGCCACAATTCACCACCAAAAACTGTTATGGCAATCAGCTAAGCCACGTGCAAAATGAATGCTTCGCCAGCGGGAAGAAGTCAGCAATAACAGATGACAGTCATGTGGTTCCCCATCTGAGCAAGTGCCCAGGGGGTCATTTATTGAAAAGCTCTAACATATAAGTCAATGCACCCCAACATTCATTGGTCAATCCCAACACTATTACATAATAATTGGTTATACTCTTGTTTATCATTTATACTCATTGGTTAATTTGGAATATCATGTAAAATAAAGACCACCTGATTCAAATGGATCATGCAGAGCCATGTGTATCAGGGGACACTCTTAGAGATAAGGACTGGTACATTGTAAAATGTACCAGTACCTAATATATCATTTTATATATAAAGGTACATTACACTGACTATGGCCTTCACATCTGTCTAGATGTTATTCTATGTTAGGTGTAGCAAATAATATTAATAATAATAATCATAATCTGATCTTGTAAACCAGATTCAAGCTGGCGTCACACGGTACGATATATCGGGCGATATGTCGGTGGGGTAACGGAGTTTTTGACGCATATCCAGCATCGTTTGATATATCGTAGCGTGTGACAGCTACGAGCGACTGTGAACGAGCAAAAATACTCACCTTATCGTTGCTCGTTGACACGTCACTCATTTTCAAAATGTCGGTCCTCCTTCTGTGCTCCGGTTGTTCATCGTTCCCGAGGCAGCACATGTCGCTCCGTGTGACACCCCGGGAACGACGAACACAGCTTACCTGCATCCCGCCGGCAATGTGGAAGGAAGGAGGTGGGCGGGATGTTACGTCCCGCTCATCTCTGCCCCTCCACTTCTATTGGCCGGCTGCTGTGTGACGTCGCTGTGACGCCGAACGTCCCTCCCCCTTCAGGAAGAGGATGTTCGCCGCCCACAGCGACGTCGTCTGGGAGGTAAGTGCGTGTGACAGGGGGTTAACGATTTTGTGCACCACGGGCAACTAATTGCCCATGACGCACAAACGACAGGGGCGGGTACGATCGCTCGTGCGATCAAACGATAGATCGTACCGTGTGACGCCGGCTTCATTCTTTAACAATGCCCACCACATCATAATCCATGGATGACATAAGAGTCTCCAATTCATTCATTTTGTTTGCAAGACTTCTTGCATTTGCCAGTAGACATTTAATACTATTAACACATTCCTTATCCCTAGCCTCCCTACTTTCCTTGCATGTCCCAGACCCCCCAATCCTTCATTGACCCCTACTGTCTCACTGTCTCTATCTGCTCTATCTATCCCCTTATTTGCTCCACTACCCTCCCTCCCCCAGATCCTAGTTTAAAAGCTCCTCCATCCGTCTGACCATTTTCTCCCCCAGCACTTCTGCACCCTCCCCATTGAGGTGCAGCCCGTCCCTACTGTAGAACCTGTAGCTGACTGAGAAGTCGGGCCAGTTCTCCGTGAACCCAAACCCTTCCTTCCTGCACCAATTTCTAAGCCATGTATCTATCTCCCTAAGCTCTCGTTGTCTTTCTAGTGATGCTCGTGGCACCGTTAGTATTTCTGAAAACACCACCTTCCAGGTCCTGTACTTCAGCTTCTCTCCTGGTTACCTGTAATCATTAAGGACCTTCCACCTGTCTCTAACTTTGTCATTAGTACCAATATGCACTATGACCGCTGAGTTTTCCCCAGCCCCACCCAGCAATCTGTCTACCCGATCCGCAATATGACGAACCCGAGCACCCGGCAGACAATTCACTCTTCGGCATTCACGGTCTCAGTGACAGATGACCCTGTCTGTCCGCCTAATTATAGAGTCCCCTACCACCAACATCTGTCTAGCCTTTGCTGCTCTCCTATTTCCCTCCTTCCTACAGCAGCCATTTTCCTGGTTGCTAGGAGCAATGGCCTGCTGTAGTGAGCCTAGTCATGTCCCTTCATTCCTAATATCAGCCACACAGGCATATTTACTAGGTTGTGCCAGATCAGGACTGGGCTCCCTGACACTTTTCCCCCTACCTCCTCTTCTGTTACCCAGCTACCTACCTCTGGGTCCTGACCTTCCCCACCTCCACCCTCCTCCATAGCACTGGCCCCAGCCAGAGCCGCTCAGTGAGCTCTAAACTCCTCTCCAGGTTTGCAATGCTCCTGAGTGTTGTGAGCGGCATATTTAGATCAGTTACCTGGGCTTCCAAATATGTAACACGCTGACATCGAGTGCAGACATATTCACCCTCCAACGGCTGCTCAAGGCAGGCATACATCTGACAAGACACACACCTGGTAGCATTGTCCATGCAGCAGCTATTAAATGGGGATGAACCGTACAGATAAAAGCAAAAAAACAATGGGAAACTTGTAAGGAAAACTCCAAACTCTGCTCTTGTGTCACACTATGATATTGTGCTTATACTATGCACTTCCCGGCCCCCTCAGACTTTACTGCCCCTCACAAGCTCAGGGACCCTCGCTTACTGTGGCCGGGGTAAATAGTTCAGGAACAATCTAGAAACAGCTGTGGCTACTGTCCCCTCAGACTTCACTGCTCATCCCTGGATTTCCAGGATATCTGCTCCATGTCTGTCCATTAGTGATGGGTAGTTCCTGAACGAGCCGGCTCTTCATAGTGAATCATATGAGTCGGCTCCTGGCAGGGGCCAATTGAAATTTAAACGGCTCTTTGCCAGTTCCGTTCCACAGTCAGTCCCCTCTTGCCCCACCCCTCCCCTCTTGCCCCGCCTCTCCCCTTTTGCCCCGCCCCTCCCGGCCCCTCCCTCCCGGCAGTAGTCCCTCTGATCTTATCCAGGAGACTGAGAATGCTCCTCCTGCTGCCGCACATAGCACTGACTCACAGCCCCGCCCCCTCCAATCTGTGACAAGCAGCAGTCAGGCAGTCAGGCACTTTATTAAAGGAGCACTGACATCTGGATTTCGCCTGATTCTAGTTATTTCCCGCCAGCTTGTAAATCCTCGCTGAGCGAGGGAGAAACAGCGGATGGAAATGTGCGTCCCTTGTTCTCTCCCATTCACTTGAATGGAAGAGAACAAATGATCCAGCGCTGCATTTTCTCTTATGCCCCTGCCTCAGGGGGCGGGGCCGGAGGCAGTTCTGTGCGCACACATGACATGCGCACAGAACTTCGTGATTGCCCTCCGGGGACCGATCGCACAGCTCCGTGCTGTCACCGCCCGGCCCACAACGGGTGCTGCATGGTCCATGCGGTCAGTCAGCGAGCGCTGGCCGACAACATGGTCGCATCCTGTGTGTCTTTTGCTGAATAGGGCTCCGGCACAGGACAACTTCCATGGAAACCCATGTAAACAGTTCCAAAATAAGTATATGGAGAATATACCTATTATAAAAAGTTCTCCTCAATTAATGGCACTTGCCCATGTGACCCAACCCCTTTAATGACATTATATTAGTGATGGCAGAAGACATTGGTCCTTGATGGGACACCAAAAAACAGTCTTTTCCAAAACAGCTAATAACAGAGGAAATAAACTGCATCCGTCCATCCAGGCTATGGCACTTAGTTTATCCAATGGGCCCTAGAGACACTTTTCGGCACCTTCACACTTTGTGGATTTGCAGCGGAGTTTCCAGCAGATCATCAGCGTGGAAATTCCATGGCATTTACAGAAGCCAACAGCGGCAATGGCTTTATCCAAAACACACTCTCACTTCATGGAAAACTTCAGAATGTGACGTGAGGTGTGAAACTGGCTTCAGCAGCGTCACTATGTGCAGAGTATCCGATATGCCACATTCATTGCAGCCAATGGACGGGGGAATTCCGCAGCAGATTCCTTCTCTAAATCCGCCTGGATGCAGAGGCCACATCTGACGCTGCAGATTTGCTGCAGACTGTTTGCAGCAGACACAGCCCACAGCGAACTCGCCAAGTGTGAATGGGGCTCTACAATGTGGCGCTGACAATTAGGATCTTGTTGCTATTTTACATGTTCATTTTGTGTTTGTTAAAGTTTTTACAGCAAATAATATAAAATCTGGATATTCTGGAAACTATTCTGTTTTATGTCATAAATTGGCATGTGTAGATTTTTACTAAAAGGTACAATCATGGGTTACAACATACCAGAATTTGGCTTCAAATTTAAAGCCAAAGGTAATAGGAAATGAAGAGCCGTTTCCAGAGCCAAAGGCCCCGGCTCACCAAAAAACCGCATTTTACCCATCACTACTGAGGAGCTGACCATGTGACCCTGACTCCTCCCCTCCATGTGACATCATCACAGGTCCTGGAAGCACAGAGCAGCCACATGTATACTGTGCGGCTGTTTCGCTAGATGCGGGGGTTGGGAAGCACCAAGCGAACAGCAAAAAGGAAGGTAACGGAAACCCTGTGTCTAGGGAAAGTAAACTAGACTAAACCTACCGCTGGTCCCAGGGTCCTCACCACCATAGATAGGTTCCGCACCTCTGCCCCGAGCCGGATACCTGACCCTAGCTATAACTACTGCTGGTCCCTGGGTCCTCACCACCATAGATAGGTTCCGCACCTCTGCCCCGAGCCGGATACCTGACCCTAGCTATAACTACTGCTGGTCCCTGGGTCCTCACCACCATAGATAGGTTCCTCACCTCTGCGCCGAGCCGGATACCTGACCCTAGCTATAACTACTGCTGGTCCCTGGGTCCTCACCACCATAGATAGGTTCCTCACCTCTGCCCCGAGCCGGATACCTGACCCTAGCTATAACTACTGCTGGTCCTGGGCCCTCACCACCATAGATAGGTTCCTCACCTCTGCCCCGAGCCGGATACCTGACCCTAGCTATAACTACTGCTGGTCCCTGGGCCCTCACCACCATAGATAGGTTCCGCACCTCTGCGCCGAGCCGGATACCTGACCCTAGCTATAACTACTGCTGGTCCCTGGGTCCTCACCACCATAGATAGGTTCCTCACCTCTGCCCCGAGCCGGATACCTGACCCTAGCTATAACTACTGCTGGTCCCTGGGCCCTCACCACCATAGATAGGTTCCTCACCTCTGCCCCGAGCCGGATACCTGACCCTAGCTATAACTACTGCTGGTCCCTGGGTCCTCACCACCATAGATAGGTTCCTCACCTCTGCCCCGAGCCGGATACCTGACCCTAGCTATAACTACTGCTGGTCCCTGGGCCCTCACCACCATAGATAGGTTCCTCACCTCTGCCCCGAGCCGGATACCTGACCCTAGATATAACTACTGCTGGTCCCTGGGTCCTCACCACCATAGATAGGTTCCTCACCTCTGCCCCGAGCCGGATACCTGACCCTAGCTATAACTACTGCTGGTCCCTGGGCCCTCACCACCATAGATAGGTTCCTCACCTCTGCCCCGAGCCGGATACCTGACCCTAGATATAACTACTGCTGGTCCCTGGGTCCTCACCACCATAGATAGGTTCCTCACCTCTGCCCCGAGCCGGATACCTGACCCTAGATATAACTACTGCTGGTCCCTGGGTCCTCACCACCATAGATAGGTTCCGCACCTCTGCCCCGAGCCGGATACCTGACCCTAGCTATAACTACTGCTGGGCCCTGGGTCCTCACCACCATAGATAGGTTCCGCACCTCTGCCCCGAGCCGGATACCTGACCCTAGCTATAACTACTGCTGGTCCCTGGGTCCTCACCACCATAGATAGGTTCCTCACCTCTGCCCCGAGCCGGACACCTGACCCTAGATATAACTACTGCTGGTCCCTGGGTCCTCACCACCATAGATAGGTTCCTCACCTCTGCCCCGAGCCGGACACCTGACCCTAGATATAACTACTGCTGGTCCCTGGGTCCTCACCACCATAGATAGGTTCCGCACCTCTGCCCCGAGCCGGATACCTGACCCTAGCTATAACTACTGCTGGTCCCTGGGTCCTCACCACCATAGATAGGTTCCTCACCTCTGCCCCGAGCCGGATACCTGACCCTAGCTATAACTACTGCTGGTCCCTGGGCCCTCACCACCATAGATAGGTTCCTCACCTCTGCCCCGAGCCGGATACCTGACCCTAGATATAACTACTGCTGGTCCCTGGGTCCTCACCACCATAGATAGGTTCCTCACCTCTGCCCCGAGCCGGATACCTGACCCTAGCTATAACTACTGCTGGTCCCTGGGTCCTCACCACCATAGATAGGTTCCTCACCTCTGCGCCGAGCCGGATACCTGACCCTAGATATAACTACTGCTGGTCCCTGGGTCCTCACCACCATAGATAGGTTCCTCACCTCTGCCCCGAGCCGGATACCTGACCCTAGCTATAACTACTGCTGGTCCCTGGGCCCTCACCACCATAGATAGGTTCCTCACCTCTGCCCCGAGCCGGATACCTGACCCTAGCTATAACTACTGCTGGTCCCTGGGCCCTCACCACCATAGATAGGTTCCTCACCTCTGCGCCGAGCCGGATACCTGACCCTAGCTATAACTACTGCTGGTCCCTGGGCCCTCACCACCATAGATAGGTTCCTCACCTCTGCCCCGAGCCGGATACCTGACCCTAGCTATAACTACTGCTGCTCCCTGGGCCCTCACCACCATAGATAGGTTCCTCACCTCTGCCCCGAGCCGGATACCTGACCCTAGATATAACTACTGCTGGTCCCTGGGTCCTCACCACCATAGATAGGTTCCTCACCTCTGCCCCGAGCCGGATACCTGACCCTAGATATAACTACTGCTGGTCCCTGGGTCCTCACCACCATAGATAGGTTCCTCACCTCTGCCCCGAGCCGGATACCTGACCCTAGATATAACTACTGCTGGTCCCTGGGTCCTCACCACCATAGATAGGTTCCTCACCTCTGCCCCGAGCCGGATACCTGACCCTAGCTATAACTACTGCTGGTCCCTGGGCCCTCACCACCATAGATAGGTTCCTCACCTCTGCCCCGAGCCGGATACCTGACCCTAGCTATAACTACTGCTGGTCCCTGGGCCCTCACCACCATAGATAGGTTCCTCACCTCTGCCCCGAGCCGGATACCTGACCCTAGCTATAACTACTGCTGGTCCCTGGGCCCTCACCACCATAGATAGGTTCCGCACCTCTGCTCCGAGCCGGATACCTGACCCTAGCTATAACTACTGCTGGTCCCTGGGCCCTCACCACCATAGATAGGTTCCGCACCTCTGCTCCGAGCCGGATACCTGACCCTAGCTATAACTACTGCTGGTCCCTGGGCCCTCACCACCATAGATAGGTTCCTCACCTCTGCCCCGAGCCGGATACCTGACCCTAGCTATAACTACTGCTGGTCCCTGGGCCCTCACCACCATAGATAGGTTCCGCACCTCTGCCCCGAGCCGGATACCTGACCCTAGCTATAACTACTGCTGGTCCTGGGCCCTCACCACCATAGATAGGTTCCTCACCTCTGCCCCGAGCCGGATACCTGACCCTAGCTATATCTACTGCTGGTCCCTGGGCCCTCACCACCATAGATAGGTTCCTCACCTCTGCCCCGAGCCGGATACCTGACCCTAGCTATAACTACTGCTGGTCCCTGGGTCCTCACCATAGATAGGTTCCTCACCTCTGCGCCGAGCCGGATACCTGACCCTAGCTATAACTACTGCTGGTCCCTGGGCCCTCACCACCATAGATAGGTTCCTCACCTCTGCCCCGAGCCGGATACCTGACCCTAGCTATAACTACTGCTGGTCCCTGGGTCCTCACCACCATAGATAGGTTCCGCACCTCTGCCCCGAGCCGGATACCTGACCCTAGCTATATCTACTGCTGGTCCCTGGGCCCTCACCACCATAGATAGGTTCCTCACCTCTGCCCCGAGCCGGATACCTGACCCTAGCTATAACTACTGCTGGTCCCTGGGTCCTCACCATAGATAGGTTCCTCACCTCTGCGCCGAGCCGGATACCTGACCCTAGCTATAACTACTGCTGGTCCCTGGGCCCTCACCACCATAGATAGGTTCCTCACCTCTGCCCCGAGCCGGATACCTGACCCTAGCTATAACTACTGCTGGTCCCTGGGTCCTCACCACCATAGATAGGTTCCGCACCTCTGCCCCGAGCCGGATACCTGACCCTAGCTATATCTACTGCTGGTCCCTGGGCCCTCACCACCATAGATAGGTTCCTCACCTCTGCCCCGAGCCGGATACCTGACCCTAGCTATAACTACTGCTGGTCCCTGGGCCCTCACCACCATAGATAGGTTCCTCACCTCTGCCCCGAGCCGGATACCTGACCCTAGCTATAACTACTGCTGGTCCCTGGTCCCTCACCACCATAGATAGGTTCCTCACCTCTGCCCCGAGCCGGATACCTGACCCTAGCTATATCTACTGCTGGTCCCTGGGCCCTCACCACCATAGATAGGTTCCTCACCTCTGCCCCGAGCCGGATACCTGACCCTAGCTATAACTACTGCTGGTCCCTGGGCCCTCACCACCATAGATAGGTTCCGCACCTCTGCCCCGAGCCGGATACCTGACCCTAGCTATATCTACTGCTGGGCCCTAGGTCCTCACCACCATAGAGAGGTTCCTCACCTCTGCGCCGAGCCGGATACCTGACCCTAGCTATAACTACTGCGGGGCCCTAAATAGGGAAAGGGTGGGATGAGCTCTTCATCAACCCCACTAAACACTAAAGACTACACAAGGAGGACACAGGAAAATGCATGAACTACTTATCTACAAGGGACACAGGTAGAAGTTCAGCAGCAATACCACAGAGGAGTACAAGCCACCTGCTTACAACCAAGGCTTGAATGAACTAAAAATATCACCAGCATCAGTCCAAGGAAGTATCGGGTATTTAAGCACCCAGACAATGCTGATGATCTGGTGTAAGGCGAGCTCCTGCTGGGTCCAAAAGGGGGAGAGAAATCCAGCAGGAAATTAATACTGACAGCAGGAACAATGGAAAGTCAGGGAGCATTCTGCGCAGCCAGACACTGTGACCTTCTATAGCCAGAAACCACATGACTGTCACTTGTGACAGCGGCTTTGCAGGTGGAGGTGTGTGGAAATTCCCCATTATTGGTCACAAGTGACCTTAACCCCTTCAGCGCTGAGACTTTCTTGGAGTTTTTCTCTCACTTATTTCTATGATTTGTGAGGTTTTTGTTCCTTTTCCTCTGATAGATTCAGTCGCCCAAACTATGAGAGGCCGGAAGTGAGGAAACCCGTCTGCCTTCAGTCCTCGGCCCCTTTCTACCCTCGGTTCCTGGCCCCTTTCTGCCCTCAGTCCTCGGCCCCTTTCTACCCTCGGTCCCTGGCCCCTTTCTGCCCTCGGTCCTCGGCCCCTTTCTGCCCTCGGTCCTCGGCCCCTTTCTGCCCTCGGTCCTCGGCCCTTTTCTGCCCTCGGTCCTCGGCCCCTTTCTGCCCTCTGTCCTCGGCCCTTTTCTGCCCTCGGCCCCTTTCTGCCCTCGGTCCTCGGCCCTTTTCTGCCCTCGGTCCTCGGCCCCTTTCTGCCCTCTGTCCTCGGCCCTTTTCTGCCCTCGGCCCCTTTCTGCCCTCGGTCCTCGGCCCCTTTCTGCCCTCAGTCTTTGGCCCCTTTCTTCCCCACACAATATAATGTTCCCCAGAATGTTCTCATTATATGTTTCCCCTTATTCTCTCCAGTAATTGTATTATTACAGCGGATTCTTTCTGATGTTACATCGTCATCTTCTCCCCATTCAGGTCCCTACAATATCGGATCCTCTCAGTGGAGAACTTCTATATAAGAGAATCCTCCTGATTTCCCCGTGAAGGATGGATATGGACAGGGACAAGATGGCGGAGAGGATATTACACCTCACCCTAGAGATCCTCTTCCGGCTTACTGGAGAGGTGAGAGATTCTGATGACGTCACATTCCATCATTCTTATCTATGGGAATAACAGATGGACAGAACTGGAGAGGTGAGGACTCTGGAAATGTCTGGAGTGAGATTTATTACTGTGTCTCTCCATAACCAGGATTACACAGTAGTGAAGAAGACCTCTAGTGAGCGCTGTCAGGCCCCTGTGTCTGAGGGATGGGGAAGACCCCTGAGCCCAATCACGGGGCCTCCACCTCACCCCCCGATACATGAGTACATCAATGACCAGAAGATCCTAGAACTCACCTACAAGATGATTGAGCTGCTGACTGGAGAGGTGACACTGCTGGGAATGCTGGGACATTATACAGTAACGCTATGAAGGGATCGGGGGTGACGGTATCATTGTATGTGTCAGGTTCCTATAAGGTGTCAGGACGTCACCGTCTATTTCTCCATGGAGGAGTGGGAGTATTTAGAAGGACACAAAGATCTGTACAAGGACGTCATGATGGAGGTTCCCCAGCCCCTCACATCACCAGGTAATAGACAGGACTAAATACACACGGCCTATAATTATCTGTATGTAAGGAATTAATTCAGTCCCTGTATGTGTCTCCTCCAGGTCTATCCAGTAAGAGGACAACACCAGAGAGATGTCCCCGTCCTCTTCTCCCACAGGACTGTAAACAAGAAGATCCCGATGTTCCTCAGGATCATCAGGTAGATGGAGAGAAGGTGCCATGAAATCTCCCTATGATGTGTAGACGGCTGTGAAGGTCTTGTGCTCAGTCTTGTTTTATCCTCCAGTATTATATGTGTTATACTTGTGTAATGAGAGCGGTGGAGATGGCAGGATTAGAGCTGATCATAGATGGGACTTCTCCATTTGTCTGTGACTTTTACAATACTTGTTTCAGGATGAAGATCTGACTCATATTAATACTACAGAGATATATGTGAGGGGTGATGAGCGGAGTAAAGAGGAGATTCCTACAGATGACAGTGCAGGTGAGTAGTGGTCTCTCTAAACCGACGAGTAAAAGGATAACAATGTTTTGATCTTTTGACTTTCATTCTCCATATCTCACCATCACCTTGAACGGGAGACGACCTTCATTTTATAAACAATCATCTTGGCTATATCATACATAAATTATTTATTTTTTATTACTATAACGCTATTTATTCCATGGTGCTTTACAAGTGAAAAGAGTATACATAAAAAACAAGTACAACAATCATGAACATTAAAAAACAGACTGGTAGAGGAGGAGAGAGGACCCTGCCCGCGAGGGCTCACAGTCTACAGGGAATGGGTGAGGATACAGTAGGTGAGGGTAGAGCTGGTTGCGCAGTGGTGTACTGGATTGAGGATTATTGTAGGCTTGTCAGAAGAGGTGGGTCTTCAGGTTCCTTTTGAAGCGCTCCATGGTAGGCGAGAGTCTGATATGCTGGGGTAGAGCATTCCAGAGTATGAGGGAGGTGCGGGAGAAATCTTGTATGCAATTGTGGGAAAAGGAGATAAGAGGGGAGAAGAGAAGGAGATCTTGTGCGTATCTGAGGTTGCATGCAGGTAGGTACCGGGCGACTAAGGCACAGATGTAAGGAGGACACAGGTTGTGAATGGCTTTGTATATCATGGTTAGTGTTTTGAACTGGAGTCTTTCGGCAATGGGAAGCGAGTGAAGGGAATGGCAGAGAGGAGAGGCTGGGGCATTACGAGGGGAGAGGTGGATTAATCGGGCCGTTGAGTTTAGGATAGATTAAAGGGGTGCAAGAGTGTTGGAAGGGAGTCTAGAAAGCAGGAGGTTGCAGTAGTCGATGCAGGAGATGATGAGGGCATGCACTAATGTTTTTGATGATTCTTGATTAAGGAAATATTTTTGAGTTATAGTCAGCATGAGGTAAAGAGGGCTTGGATGTGTGGCTTGAAGGATAGAGCTGAGTCGAGGGTTACTCCGAGGCAACAAGCTTGTGAGACTTGGGAGAGTGAGCAGCCATCAACTTTGATGGATAGGCTTGTTAGATGGGTTGAGTGAGGAGGAGAAAAGATAATGAATTCTGTTTTATTCATGTTAAGCTTTAGAAATCGAGCAGGGAAAAAGGATGAAATAGCAGACAGACATTGTGGGATTCTGGTTAGTAAGGAGGTGATGTCAGGTTCATAGAGGTAGATCTGCGTATCATCGGCATAGAGATCATATCGAAAGCCGTGTAACTCTATGAGCTGTCCCAGGCCGAAGGTGTAGATGGAGAACAGCAGGGGTCCAAGAACTGAACCTTGGGGGACACCGACAGAGGGCAAGATGAGGAAATGGTGGGAGACACTGAAAGTTCGGTTGGTTAGTTATGAAGAGATCCAAGATAGGGCCAAGTCTGTGATGCCCAGAGATGACAGAATGTGTAATAGGAGGGAGTGGTCCACTGTGTCAAAGGCAGAGGACAACTGATCTACAATGACTCCCCTGAAGGCTTCCATTGTGCAACCCTCTGGTGACTCCAAAAGGAGAGAAGGAAATTTCTCTTTGTACCTTAGTTTCAGAATGGTGGCCAATCTAGGATGTAGGATAAAATGTGTATCATGTGAGGGTCTTGCGACAGACACTAAAGGCTGCTTTACACGCAACAACATCGCTAACATGATATCGCTGGGGTCATGGAATTTGTGACGCACATCCGGCATCGTTAGTGACGTCGTTGCGTTTGACACCTCTGAGCGACCGCTAACAATACGAAAAACGGCAAAAATTGTTGATTGTTGACACGTCGTTCAATTCCCAAATATCGTTGCTCATTTTGGACGCAGGTTGTTCGTTGTTCCTGAGGCAGCACACATCGCTACGTGTGACACCCGAGAACGACGAACAACAGCGTTCCTGCGTCCTCCGGCAACGAGGTGGGAGTGACGTTAATGCGGCTGCTCTCCGCCCCTCCGCTTCTATTGGTGGCCCGCTGTGTAACGTCACTGTGACGCCGCACGAACCTCCCTTAGAAAAGAGTTTGTTCGCCGGCCACAGCGACATCGTTAGGAAGGTATGTGCCTGTGACGCGTACTAGCAATATTGTTCGCCATGGGCAGCGATTTGCCCGTGACGCACGCACAACTGGGGCGGGTGTGATCACTAGCGAAAGTGGCCTTTGCACATGAACTGTGCCATGTGGGTCAAGCTGCAAACAGGCAAATGTTCTGTGTCCCAAAAAGGAGGAACAATACCCATCCTCTCCTCATGTTGACTCATCTACTCCTCCTCCTCTCCAGCCCATCCATGTTGGACAGACATAATGCTGGGGTTGAGAGTTCCCTCAGTAGCATTGGGAATCACGTCGGTAGCACAGAAAAACAAGTCCTCTTCCTCCTCATCACCCAATGTTGCCTCAGAAAATTGGCTGGGCTGAGTAGTATCACCCACTGGGAAATCTGGCTCCATAGCCACATGCTGGGCACTCAAATCTTCCTCTTTGAAATTATGCAGTGATTGCTTCAACAGACACAGCAGCGGGATGGTTAAGCTGATAATAGCCTGATCACGGCTCACGAGCTTGGTGCAGTACTCAAAGTTCTCAAGAACCTCACAAATGTCAGCCATCCACACACACTCCACAGTTGTTGTGTGGTGAGCAGGTCACACATGAGTCAGTGGCTTGGCAAATTAAAGCGCTTTTGCAGCACTGTTAGACCAGAAAAAAGCGGTAGAGGAATGGCAGAAATGGGCACTAATACAGTACAACTTCTCAAGGGAATCAGAGCTTACAAGTTGCATGTACACCAACTCATACTCCGGCTCACTTTTTTGTTTTGTTTTTTACCTTCTCAAGTAGGTATGGCAAGTCAGGATATGTTTTGAGAAATTTCTGAACAACTAGGTTCAGCACGTGAGACATGCATGGCACGTGTATTAGCTTGCCGACCTTTAAAGCCACCACGAGATTACGCCCATTATCACAGACAACCAGACCAGGTTGGAGGTGCAGCAGGGAGAGCTACTGTACAGTTTGTTCTTTTACACCTTGCCACAGCTCTGCTGCAGTGTGTGGTTTCTGACCTAAACAGATCAGCTTCAGCAGAGCGTGTTGGCGCTTAGACGATGTGTTGCTGCACAGCTCCCTGCTTGGCAGTGATGGGGAGTGTAATTCAGCAGAGGGTGAGTAGCAGGAGGAGGAGAGACAGGAAATGGCATATGATGAGTCAGAAACCCAGATAGGAGTTGGGCCCATTATTCTTGGCGTGGGTAGGATGTGTGATGTTCCAGTTTGCGACTTTGTCCCAGCCTCCACCAGGTTCACCCAGTGTGCCGTGACAGATATGTATCGTCCCTGTCCACAACAACTTGTCCACATGTCTTTTGTTAGGTGGACCTTCCCGGTTACGACAATGGTCAGAGTACGGTTGAGATTGTTTAACACATGCTTGTGTAACACTGGGCAAAATAGTGGCGGCTGGGAACACTGTATCGTGGGGCAGCCACAGCCAAGAGATCACGGAAAACTGAATAGGATAACTGAAGTGAGCACTAATATATATATATGAGTGCAAGCCAAAAATACATACTATATATAAGAATAAGGCTGCACATCAAACTTAGATAATGGTATAATGCCTCAAGCATATGGAAAAATATTGGAATATACAATGAAAAATGCTACTTGCTAATTTGAACATGTGAATAATGAATTGCATACCTGCTATGAATATTAGGAAAAAGGAGATATTTAGCAATTGCATTGATCAATGTAACTGAGCCCCAAAACCTCGTCAAGGTACATCTCTATATTGGGGTCCCTAGCTCTGTGACCCTAACTGTGTGTCATCTCATTGCAATTAAAAACTGCTATGAGTGGAGAGGGGTAACTAAGGACTTTCTTATATAGGAGATGGAAAAAACATGGCCGAAAGGGGCGGAGCTGTGTTCACATTCAGAAAAAAAACTACATATAACTGAATAGGATAACTGAAGTGAGCACTAATATATATATATGAGTGCAAGCCAAAAATACATACTATATATAAGAATAAGGCTGCACATCAAACTTAGATAATGGTATAATGCCTCAAGCATATGGAAAAATATTGGAATATACAATGAAAAATGCTACTTGCTAATTTGAACATGTGAATAATGAATTGCATACCTGCTATGAATATTAGGAAAAAGGAGATATTTAGCAATTTTTTTTTCTGAATGAATTAATTGCAATGAGATGACACACAGTTAGGGTCACAGAGCTAGGGACCCCAATATAGAGATGTACCTTGACGAGGTTTTGGGGCTCAGTTACATTGATCAATGCAATTGCTAAATATCTCCTTTTTCCTAATATTCATAGCAGGTATGCAATTCATTATTCACATGTTCAAATTAGCAAGTAGCATTTTTCATTGTATATTCCAATATTTTTCCATATGCTTGAGGCATTATACCATTATCTAAGTTTGATGTGCAGCCTTATTCTTATATATAGTATGTATTTTTGGCTTGCACTCATATATATATATTAGTGCTCACTTCAGTTATCCTATTCAGTTATATGTAGTTTTTTTTCTGAATGTGAACACAGCTCCGCCCCTTTCGGCCATGTTTTTTCCATCTCCTATATAAGAAAGTCCTTAGTTACCCCTCTCCACTCATAGCAGTTTTTAATTGCAATGAGATGACACACAGTTAGGGTCACAGAGCTAGGGACCCCAATATAGAGATGTACCTTGACGAGGTTTTGGGGCTCAGTTACATTGATCAATGCAATTGCTAAATATCTCCTTTTTCCTAATATTCATAGCAGGTATGCAATTCATTATTCACATGTTCAAATTAGCAAGTAGCATTTTTCATTGTATATTCCAATATTTTTCCATATGCTTGAGGCATTATACCATTATCTAAGTTTGATGTGCAGCCTTATTCTTATATATAGTATGTATTTTTGGCTTGCACTCATATATATATATTAGTGCTCACTTCAGTTATCCTATTCAGTTATATGTAGTTTTTTTTCTGAATGTGAACACAGCTCCGCCCCTTTCGGCCATGTTTTTTCCATCTCCTATATAAGAAAGTCCTTAGTTACCCCTCTCCACTCATAGCAGTTTTTAATTGCAATGAGATGACACACAGTTAGGGTCACAGAGCTAGGGACCCCAATATAGAGATGTACCTTGACGAGGTTTTGGGGCTCAGTTACATTGATCAATGCAATTGCTAAATATCTCCTTTTTCCTAATATTCATAGCAGGTATGTAATTCATTATTCACATGTTCAAATTAGCAAGTAGCATTTTTCATTGTATATTCCAATATTTTTCCATATGCTTGAGGCATTATACCATTATCTAAGTTTGATGTGCAGCCTTATTCTTATATATAGTATGTATTTTTGGCTTGCACTCATATATATATATTAGTGCTCACTTCAGTTATCCTATTCAGTTATATGTAGTTTTTTTTCTGAATGTGAACACAGCTCCGCCCCTTTCGGCCATGTTTTTTCCATCTCCTATATAAGAAAGTCCTTAGTTACCCCTCTCCACTCATAGCAGTTTTTAATTGCAATGAGATGACACACAGTTAGGGTCACAGAGCTAGGGACCCCAATATAGAGATGTACCTTGACGAGGTTTTGGGGCTCAGTTACATTGATCAATGCAATTGCTAAATATCTCCTTTTTCCTAATATTCATAGCAGGTATGCAATTCATTATTCACATGTTCAAATTAGCAAGTAGCATTTTTCATTGTATATTCCAATATTTTTCCATATGCTTGAGGCATTATACCATTATCTAAGTTTGATGTGCAGCCTTATTCTTATATATAGTATGTATTTTTGGCTTGCACTCATATATATATATATTAGTGCTCACTTCAGTTATCCTATTCAGTTATATGTAGTTTTTTTTCTGAATGTGAACACAGCTCCGCCCCTTTCGGCCATGTTTTTTCCATCTCCTATATAAGAAAGTCCTTAGTTACCCTCTCCACTCATAGCAGTTTTTAATTGCAATGAGATGACACACAGTTAGGGTCACAGAGCTAGGGACCCCAATATAGAGATGTACCTTGACGAGGTTTTGGGGCTCAGTTACATTGATCAATGCAATTGCTAAATATCTCCTTTTTCCTAATATTCATAGCAGGTATGCAATTCATTATTCACATGTTCAAATTAGCAAGTAGCATTTTTCATTGTATATTCCAATATTTTTCCATATGCTTGAGGCATTATACCATTATCTAAGTTTGATGTGCAGCCTTATTCTTATATATAGTATGTATTTTTGGCTTGCACTCATATATATATATTAGTGCTCACTTCAGTTATCCTATTCAGTTATATGTAGTTTTTTTTCTGAATGTGAACACAGCTCCGCCCCTTTCGGCCATGTTTTTTCCATCTCCTATATAAGAAAGTCCTTAGTTACCCCTCTCCACTCATAGCAGTTTTTAATTGCAATGAGATGACACACAGTTAGGGTCACAGAGCTAGGGACCCCAATATAGAGATGTACCTTGACGAGGTTTTGGGGCTCAGTTACATTGATCAATGCAATTGCTAAATATCTCCTTTTTCCTAATATTCATGGCAGGTATGCAATTCATTATTCACATGTTCAAATTAGCAAGTAGCATTTTTCATTGTATATTCCAATATTTTTCCATATGCTTGAGGCATTATACCATTATCTAAGTTTGATGTGCAGCCTTATTCTTATATATAGTATGTATTTTTGGCTTGCACTCATATATATATATTAGTGCTCACTTCAGTTATCCTATTCAGTTATATGTAGTTTTTTTTCTGAATGTGAACACAGCTCCGCCCCTTTCGGCCATGTTTTTTCCATCTCCTATATAAGAAAGTCCTTAGTTACCCCTCTCCACTCATAGCAGTTTTTAATTGCAATGAGATGACACACAGTTAGGGTCACAGAGCTAGGGACCCCAATATAGAGATGTACCTTGACGAGGTTTTGGGGCTCAGTTACATTGATCAATGCAATTGCTAAATATCTCCTTTTTCCTAATATTCATAGCAGGTATGCAATTCATTATTCACATGTTCAAATTAGCAAGTAGCATTTTTCATTGTATATTCCAATATTTGTCCATATGCTTGAGGCATTATACCATTATCTAAGTTTGATGTGCAGCCTTATTCTTATATATAAGAGATCACGGAAACACTGTGTTCCCACAAACCTAATCAGCAACATATCTGTACCACCCCGCTCTCAGCAGCCGATGCCGCTCGGATCCAGACCTTCTGTGGGTGGCTCGAGGGTCTCCGGACCCGGGGGTCTCGCGGTCATTTCAATTGAAAAGGGGGTTATGGTGTATGGGATTTTGGAAAGTTTGAACGTGACGCCACCCACTGTATGTGGTAAATGGGGTACCACCGCTGCCGTTGGGGCTCCCGGGGGCGTTGAGCTGGCAGTTGGATGTTATTAACCCTCCATAGGGTAGGGATGGATGCCCCGCGGCCCAGTGGGAGTTGTGGTGGTGGCAGGGTTTACAGGGAGCAGGAAACTCACAGTTTGGTTGTCCTGGTGTTGGATGAGGCTGCTTTCATATGTACAGTCATGGCCAAAAGTTTTGAGAATGACACTAAAATTATATTTTCACATGATCTGTTGCCCTCTGGTTTTTAATTGTGTTTGTCTGATGTTTACATCACATACAGAAATATAATTGCAATCATATTTTGAGTACCAAAAGGTTATATTGACAGTTAGAATGAGTTAATGCAGCAAGTCAATATTTGCAGTGTTGACCCTTCTTCTTCAGGACCTCTGCAATTCTCCTTGGCATGCTCTCAATCAACTTCTGGACCAAATCCTGACTGATAGCTGTCCATTCTTGCATAAGCAATGCTTGCATTTTGCCAGAATTTGTTGGTTTTTGTTTGTCCACCCATCTTTTGATGATTGCCCACAAGTTCTCAATGGGATTAAGATCTGGGGAGTTTCCAGGCCATGGACCCAAAATCTCTATGTTTTGTTCCATGAGCCATTTAGTGATCACCTTTGCTTTATGGCAAGGTGCTCCATCATGCTGGAAAAGGCATTGTTGGGCGCCAAACTGCTCTTGGACAGTTGGGAGAAGTTGCTCTTGGAGGACATTCTGGTACCATTCTTTATTCATGGCTGTGTTTTTAGGCATGACTGTGAGTGAGCCGATTCCCTTGGCTGAGAAGCAACCCCACACATGAATCGTTTCAGGATGCTTAACAGTTGGCATGAGACAAGACTGGTGGTATCGCTCACCTCTTCTTCTCCTAATAAGCTGTTTTCCAGATGTCCTAAACAATCGAAAAGGGGATTCATCTGAGAAAATGACTATACCCCAGTCCTCAGCAGTCCACTCCCTGTACCTTTTGCAGAATATCAGTCGGTCCCTGATGTTTTTTTTCTGGAGAGAAGTGGCTTTTTTGCTGCCCTCCTTGAAACCAGGCCTTGCTCAAAGAGTCTCCGCCTCACAGTGCGTGCAGAAGCACTCACACCAGCCTGCTGCCATTGCTGAGCTAGCTCGGCACTGCTGGTAGTCCGATCCCACAGCTGAAACAGTTTTAAGATATTGTCCTGGCGTTTGCTGGTCCTTCTTGGGCACCCTGGAGCCTTTTTGGCAACAATGGAAGCTCTCTCCTTGAAGTTCTTGATGATGCGATAGATTGTTGACTGAGGTGCAATCTTTGTAGCTACGATACTCTTCCCTGTTAGGCCATTTTTGTGCAGAGCAATGATGGCTGCACATGTTTCTTTAGAGATAACCATGGTTAACTGAAGAGAAACAATGATACCAAGCACCAGCCTCCTTTTAAAGTGTCCAGTGGTGTTATTCTTACTTAATCATGACTGATTGATCGCCAGCCCTGTCCTCATCAACACCCACACCTGTGTTAATGGAATAATCACTAAAACAATGTTAGCTGCTCTTTTTAAGGCAGGAATGCAATGATGTTGAAATGTGTTTTGGGGGTTAAAGTTCATTTTCTTAGCCAATATTGACTTTGCAAGTAATTGCTGTTAAGCTGATCACTCTTTATGACATTCTGGAGTATATGCAAATTGCCATTAGAAAAACTTAAGCAGTAGACTTTGTAAAAATTAATATTTGTAGCATTCTCAAAACTTTTGGCCATGACTGTAGGGTCAGGAAACACAGAGTCCAGTACTTAAACAGAAATTGCCGGTGTCTGTAGGACTTTGGTACGGGGGTGTTCGGATCCCACACCCGGTACAAGAAGCAGGGCCCTCTCTCTGTCTCCTGCAGTTTTGCTAAGAGTCACCTTCTCTGTTTCGGACGGGGGAAGTCCTCTGTTTGCACAAGTCCGGGGTCCCGTGCACACTACCGGCGGGCCACTACCCTGCCCCGGTCCATTACAGGTCCCCCTGAGCGTACTCTCCACTTCAGCTCCAAGAGTTCTGCTTTCTCTTGGCTCCACTTCCCCTGCAGCACAGGGGATACAACCCTGTCTGCACTCCTCTCCCTCCTTCCACCCACTGACTCAGCTCCTCCCCTCCTGCTCCTTTTGTTACACTGGGGGGGGAGGTGCAGCTGCTGCACTGTACCAGTGTGAGATCAGGTGGTACCAAGTAGGTTTAACTCTTTCTGTGACTACCTGGTTTTGCCAGGGCGTCACATATCCATGGCTATCAATTTGGCAATGTGCGAGTTTTTGTACCTGTGGGTGCGTGGCTGTGTATTTACGCTTCCTTTCTAAGCTCTCAGGCTCAGAAAACTGGATACTTTTCTGGGACATGGAAGTGGATGTGGTTGATGTTTGCTGTGTCTGTGACGCCCTGGACTAGACAGGTCGTCCCAGGTAGTCACACACAACACCACACCCCTTCCCAGTTAGGTAACACCAGTCAACCTTAAAAACCTTGTCACCTCCCTCCAAGTTTGATGTCCACACCAGGGGGGGTTGAGTCAGGCGGTTGGCTCCACCCACCGAGGAGTTCACAGGCCTGGAGGCGGGAAAACAGAGAGTCAAGTTCTGAAAGTGAAGGAGGAAGGTTGAGTCCAAGGGCAGACCTGTGACCAGGCCTGCCATAGACTACTCCGGTGGCTGGGTCGGAGCCCAGTCACCTTTGGCAAGGAGGCAGACAGTGGTGGCCGCCTGCAGGAGACCGGGAAAACGACCAGTGGAACCTTAAGGGACCGGGGCAGGGTAGTGGCCCGCCGGAACCGAACCGGGGAGCCAACTGGATACCGGAGCACCAGGCAGGGTACTCAGACCCTGAACTAGTCCAGAAACTACTGGACCTTAGTCAAATTAACTGATTGCGGTCTGGACCTCAGGGTCCTTTCCCACCTAACTCCCGACTGAAGGCAACAGCCCAACCAGTATGGATAGGTTCCACCGCCAAAGACAGATATCCAAAGGGCCAGCGTCTGTGGGCAAACGGGCTCCTACGGCGTATGCAAGTCGGGTAGCGGCCTACCGGTGCCTAGGCATAGGAGTCAAAGTTTACACACAGAGGTGCAGGAGAAAGGCGTAAACCACCAACTTAATCTGTGAAGAGTTGCAGCCGGCTGCGGGCCCCGTTCATCACTCCGTTTGGTTTACCAGCGACTCCAGTATCTTGTGTCAGAGTGAGTACACCAGTGCCATCGGGCACCGCACCGCGCTGCACCGCAACACCATACCCTGCACCCCGACCCTCGCCTACCGGGCCCCAGGACCAACATCCCCTACCCACGGAGGGGTCAACACTTAGCTGCGCCACTACACCGTTCCCGGGAGCCCCCATACCTTCACCGCAACGGTGGTGTCTATAATCACCACAACCCATGGGTGGCGTCACGAACTATCCTCCCCAAACCAAGCCACCGCGGCCCTGGCCGTGGGACTCCCCACCTGAATCCCCTGCGTGTAGCGCCAACTCCCTTGCAGAGCGACGTGACCCCCGGGTCCGTGAGAGGCTCGAGCCACCACCCGCAGTACGAGCACGGATCCGAGCGGTTCGGCGGTCGCAGCCGAGCCCGCGGGGCAGTACATGTCTCTTCAATCGCAGCTTGTGAGTAGGAAGTATGAGTCTGTTTCATGGACAGCAGATTGTGAAGGACGTAGCACAGGTGACATGGCAGTGGTTTGACCCGCAGACACAAATTTGGTACCCTGTTGTTCTGCCCACTGCAGTTTCCAACAGCTTGTCTGCTCTATATTTGAAACTTAACCTTTCCAAAACTGACCTACTTCTATTCCCTCCATCTTCTAACCTCCCTAAACCTGACATCTCCCTCTCTGTGTGTGGTACCACGATAACTCCTAGGCAGCAGGTTCGCTGTCTGGGGGTTATGCTCGACACTGATCTCTCCTTCACCTCCTGTATACAATCTCTTGCCCGCACCTCTCGCTTGCACCTCAAGAACATCTCTAAAATCAGCCCCTTTCTTACCATGGAAACTACAAAAACCCTCACTGTGGCCCTGATCCACTTCTGCCTTGACTACTGCAATTCTCTATTAATTGGTCTTCCCCTAACTAGACTCTCTCCTCTACAGTCCATCCTTCATGCGGCAGCCAGGGTCACCTATCTGGCTATCCGTTACGTGGATGCTTCTCCTCTGTGCCAGTTGTCGCGGGCGGGGAGGGCGCCGCCGCCTCTGCGCTCGCTAACGCTCAGGTCCGGCGCTGCTGCGATGGCTGCTTGGTGGCTCGAGTGGCGGGCCGGATCCGGGGACTCGAGCGGCGCTCCTCGCCCGTGAGTGAAAGGGGGGGTTGTTTGGTTTGGGGATTTGGTCCGTGACGTCACCCACGGGTTGTGGTGAGGTTGGGGCACTACCGCTGCTGGTGATGGGGATCCCGGGAGTGATTGCAGGGAGCAGCTGGGATGCTGTTTTTCCCTCCGTGGGTAGGGGTTGGTTGTCCCGGGGCCCGGTGAGGTGATGGGGAGGCAGGGCCGGGAAGGTGCAGGGTCGCTTGGGCTGCGCAATGCGGTGCCGGACGGCACGGTAGTACTCACTCAGCCACAAACGTACACAAAGTCTCTGGTAAACCAAACGGCTGGATGGACGGGTCCCGCAGCCAGCTGCTGTCGTTTCTCCCGGACGGTTGGTGGTGGCTGCCTTTCCCTGCACCTGTGTGTATGTTCGGTCCCGATGGATTCCCACCGGTAACCCGCTCCCCAGCGTGTATATGTGCTGGAGGAGCCCTTTTGCCCGCAGGCTCTGGCCCTTGGAACTCTAGCTGTGGCGGTAGCTGTATTTCCTTTTTGCTGGTTGGACGGTTGCCTTCAATCGGGTCTTGACTGTTAGGAAACCCCTGGGGTTCCGGTCACTGATGGATTTGACCTCTAATGGCGGCTCCAAGCCTGGTCGGGGTCCGTAGGCCCTGCCTGTGTGTGCTGGCTTCACTTCGCTCCCCGGTTCGGTACCGGCAGGCCACCGCCCGACCCCGGTCCTACGGTTCCGCGTCGATCTGCCTCTCCTGCAGACGGCCACCACTGTCTGCCAACCTTGCTCTTGGTGCCTGGGCCACACACCCGGACACGGTCAGATTGCTCCTCTCTCACCACTTCATTCTTCCACTTCCCTAACTGATCTGCCTTCCTTTTCCCGCCTCCAGGACTGTGAACTCCTCCATGGGTGGGGCCAACCGCCTGGCTCCATCCCACCTGGTGTGGACATCAGCCCCTAGAGGGAGGCAACAAGGATTTTGTGTCTGGCTGATGTGCCTGTCTCGGGGTGGGGGTGTATGTTGTAGTACCTGTGACGACCTGGCTAGTCCAGGGCGCCACATTCCCCCTTGGTTAAATGCAGACCGTCCGCGGACTACCCGTCCATCACCGGTTTTATTTTGCCAACTGTAAAAACATAAAAACATCAACAGTTTATGCATCTTAAATTTTCCCATACGGGAGGCAGGTCACTTAAACGTTGCAAAACAAATATATTTACATTTTTATTAACAACGGACAGCTTCTGCTCTCCCACCCAAGCAACCTGTCCCTGATGCTGCCCCTAAGAAAATGGGCAGCACCCCTTGACCCCAGTCCAGATCCAGGCTGCCCGAGCGGGAACGGGTACGGTGTCTCGCACCCGACGGTCATTTCAGGGGACCCCACGTCCATGGGGGACCCCAGACCCCCGGAGGATCACCACCGGTTGCGGTGGTGGCAGGCCTGGGCCATCTCTTTCCTCCAGGCCCATCCTCCAAATCAGCCTCTCCGGAGGCGGCAACGGAAACATGCCCCAACCTATTTACAATCCTAAAAGTCCGTGGGTGCCCTGCAAGTTCTCAGGCATGTCCATGAAGAGTTCCTCATGCAACGGTAGCAAAGGGTCCCTACGGGGACTACTTGCCGGCAACGGCCGGATCAATCACGGTGTCAATCAGGTAAAACTTCGGTTTGATTACTTTTATCATTCGTTCTCTTATTTACAACGCATAATGCCCCTAAATGGTAGTTTCCCTGTACCTAAGCGGGGGTCGACCTAGGTTGGGGCGTGTGGACCTTCGGAGCCCAATGTCAGTGGTGACAGGCAGTGGGGCAGAGGAAACAACTGGTTCCTCTTCCCGTCTATCGTGTGTGGCAGGCGGAGACATAGGGGAGCTGGGTACAGGTGCATCTCTGGGCACTGGTTAATTGGCGGCTAGTTCCATCTCTTTTTCCTCCACGGGTTGTGGGAACAGTATCACTGGAAGAATCACTGCGCCGTTCTGCGTAGGCCAATCTGCCGGGAAATCGCCCATCATGGTGTGGATTACCCCTTTTTCTTTCTCCCCAGCCGGTCTGGGGGCCGGAGCTTCATTTGCCACCCTCAACGGTGGTGGGCACCTCTTCAGGTGGTCCCTGGAAGCCGTGGCCAAAGTCTTCCCCTGGTCACGACTGATCTGGTAGGCCTTCCCATTCTCCCATTAAGTGGGTTGTATAACATACGGGGTCTTCTCCCATTGATCATCCAGCTTATGGGTTCTTCTCTTTCGCTTCAGTACTACATCCCCAGGCTGAAAGGGACCTGCAGGAGCCTTCCTGTTGAAGCACTGCTCCTGCTGTCCCCGACTCCGGCACAAGTTCTTTTCTACGTATTCTTGGACCTGTCGGTACTGCGCCCTTCGCCGAGTGTCCCATCCAGCAGTCGAAGGGAGGGCTTCTGGGGCTTACCAAACCCATTTCTAGGTCTACTGGCAGCCGACCGGGCCGAGCTCTCACTAGGTACGCCGGTGTACATTTGGTAGAGCTGGAAGGGATGTTATTGAACATATCGACCAGGTCAGGTAGCTTTTCTCGCCACAGGTTGCGCTCTTCTAGCGGTAATGTCTTGAGGAGACCCAGGACCAGATGGTTCATCTTTTCGCACATGCCATTGGTCTGGGCATGGTAAGGCGTGGTCCGAATTTTCTTGCAGCCGTACAACTGGCAAAATTCTTGAAACGCCTCCGCTTCAAAAGCCGGGCCCCGGTCGGTAAGCACCCTCTCCGGGTACCCGTGCGGTCGACAGAAATAGGCCTGGAATGTTCTAGCGGCGGTACGGCCGGTCAGGTCCTTGACTGGGACAACCACCATGAATCTTGAATAGTGGTCTACAATGGTCAGAGCGTAGGTGTACCCACTTCGGCTAGGGGTGAGCTTCACGTGGTCCAGGGCGACTAGCTCCAGCGGCTGATGCGTAATGATTGGGCGAAAAGGGGCCTTCTGGCTGGCCTCGTCCCTTCTTCTCAATGCACAGGGACCACATTCTCGGCACCAGGCCTCCACAGACTCCCGCATCCCACTCCAATAGAATCACTCCCTCAACAACATCTCCAGCTTCTTCCACCCAAAGTGCCCGGCACCGTCATGGTATGCCTGCAGGACAGTGGGCACGTTAGTCTGGGGAATCACCAGCTGGCGAACATTCTCGTGGGTCTTCGGGTTGATCAATTCCCGATACAGCTTCCCCTGGTGCAGATACAGCCGGGCTCGTTCCCTCCACAGTTGTTGGGCCTCGGCGGGGGCGGCAGGGTCTATTCCGGCGGAACCCTGTTCCACCAGGGTCTTGACTAAGCGGACAGCAGGTGCCTGGTCCTGGGCTTCTTGCCACCCTTGGCTGGGCAGCGGATCTAAGTTCACTTGTTGTTGATAGACATGCAACTTCTCGGCTGGCGGCCAGTGGAACGCAGGCAACTCGATTTCTTCGAGGTCATCATCGTCCAGCCCCTCTCCCGACAGGTGGGGAATCCGGGAGAGTGCGTCTGTGTTAGCATTTTTACGGCCGCCTCGGTACTTGATGGTGAAGTCATAGTTAGCTAACCTGGCCACCCACCACTGCTCCAATGCACCCAGCTTAGCTGTATCCAGATGTGTTAGCGGGTTATTGTCCGTATAAGCGGTGAACTTGGCTGCCGCTAGGTAATGGCGGAATTGCTCGGTGATGGCCCACACCAGTGCTAAGAGCTCAAGCTTGAAAGAGCTGTAGTTCTCAGGGTTCCTTTCCGTAGGTCGGAGTTTCCGGCTAGCATAAGCGATCACCTTCTCTCTTCCCGTCCTGGACCTGGGATAAGACTACTCCCAAGCCTACATTACTGGCATCGGTATAGAGGATGAATGGGAGACTGTAGTCGGGGTACGCCAGGATTTCTTCCCCAGTCAAGGCCATCTTCAGCTGGCGGAAGGACTCTTCATGCTTTTCTTCCCACGCCAACGGGGGTTCCAGGGGACCTGCCACCCTTGGTCTGTCCCACGAGGAGGTCTTGCATGGGGGCGGCCATCTTCGTGTATCCCTTAATGAAGCGGCGGTAGTAGCCCACCAGACCCAGGAACTGTCTCACCTCTCTCACCGTGGTCGGCCTCGGCCAGTCCTGAATGGCAGTGATCTTTTCGGGATCTGGGGCGACGCCTTCCGCGCCCACCACATGTCTGAGGTACTGCACCCTGGGCTTCAATAGATGGCACTTGAAGGGCTTCAATTTCATCCCGTACTTGGCAAGGGACGCGAACACCTCAGCCAGGTGCTCCAGGTGGGCTTCATACGTCTGTGAGTATACAATTACATCGTCCAGGTACAGCAAGACGGTCTCAAAATTCAGATGTCCCAGACAGCATTCCATCAGCCATTGGACGGTTCCAGGGGCGTTGCACAGCCCGAACGGCATGCTGTTGAACTCACAGAGTCGCATGGGTGTAGCGATGGCAGTCTTCTCATGGTCTTCGGGCGGGCGCCACGGCCACCTGCCAGTACCCAGTGGTGAGGTCAAGGGTAGAGAAGTAGTTAGCGGTTCTCAGCGCGACCAGGGACTCTTCAATACGGGGCAGAGGATAGGCATCTTTATGCGTTATCTGGTTAATCTTCCGGTAATCCACACACATCCTCATGTTGCCATCCTTCTTTACCAGCACCAGCGGGGCAGCCCAGGGACTGCAGCTATCCCGAATAACCCCCGCCTCCTTCATGTTCCTCAACATCTCTTTGGCGCATTGGTAATGTGCAGGGGGGATAGGTCTGTATCTCTCTTTAATGGGGGGATGCTCGCCGGTGGGGATGTGGTGTTGGACCCCTTTAATCCGCCCAAAATCTAGTGAATGTTTGCTGAAAATGTGGCACCCTGGGCAAGCCAGGTCGTCACAGGTACTGCAACAGCACACCCCACACCCCGAGATAGGCACACCAGTCAGACACAAATCCTTGTTGCCTCCCTCCAGGGGCTGATGTCCACACCAGGTGGGGTGGAGCCAGGCGGTCGGCCCCACCCACGGAGGAGTTCACAGTCCTGGAGGCGGGAAAGGAAGTCAGAACAGTGTAGTTGAGAAGAGAACAGTGAGGGAGAGTGAAGGAGTAGGAGTAAGAGGGAGTAGTAGAGGAGCAGACTGACCGTGTCCGGGTACGTGGCCCGGGCATAGAGAGCAAGGTTGGCAGATGGTGGTGGCCGTCTGCAGGAGAGGCCGATCGACGCGGAACCGTAGGACCGGGGACGGACGGTGGCCCGCCGGTACCGAACCGGGGAGCGAAGAGAAGCCAGCACAAACCGGCAGGGCCTACGAACCCCGACCAGGCTTGGAGTCGCCGTTAAACTGGTCAAATCCGTTAGCGACCGGAACCTCCGGGGTTTCCTAGCAACAAAGACCCAACTGAAGGCAACCGTCCAAACCGAGAAAGGGAAATACAACTACCGCCACAGTTAGAATTCCCAGGGCCAGAGCCTGCGAGCAAAAGGGGCTCCTCTGACCCATATCCAAGCTGGAGAGCGGGTTACCGGTGGGAAGCCATCGGGACCGAAGATACACAACAGGTGCAGGGAAAGGCAGCCACCACCAACCTACCGGGAGTAACCACAGCAGCCGGCTGCGGGACCCGTCCATCCAGCCGTTTGTTTTACCGGAGACTCTGTATCCATCATTGGCTGAGTGAGTACCACCGTGCCGTCTGGCACCGCGCTGCCCCCGCGACCCTGCACCTCGCCTCCCCTGCCTCCCCGTCCCACCTCACCGGGCCCCGGGACCACCAACCCCCTACCCACGGAGGAGAGAGAAACATCTCGACTGCTCCCTGTCATCGCTCCCGGGATCCCCGTCCAGAGCAGCGGTGGTGCCCCAACCTCACCACAACCCGTGGGTGGCGTCACGGACCAAATCCCCAAACCAAACAACCCCCCCTTTCACTCACGGGCAAGGAGCGCCGCTCGAGTCCCCGGATCCGGCCCGCCGCTCGAGCCACCGAGCAGCCATCGCAGCAGCGCCGGACCCGAGCGTTAGCTGGTGACGGGGATCCCGGGAGCGATGGCAGGGAACAGCTGGGATGTTGTTTTCCCCTCCGTGGGTAGGGGTTGGTTGTCCCGGGGCCCGGTGAGATGACGGGGAGGCAGGGCCGGGAAGGTGCAGGGTCGCTTGGGCTGCGCAGCGCGGTGCAGGACGGCACGGTAGTACTCACTCAGCCACAAACGTACACAAAGTCTCTGGTAAACCAAACGGCTGGATGGACTGGTCCCGCAGCCGGCTGCTGTCATTTCTCCCGGACGGTTGGTGGTGGCTGCCTTTCCCTGCACCTGTGTGTATGTTCGTGTCATGATGTATGTAGTTTTATCCATCTCATATTTTTTGTATAAGATGCCATGTGATGTATTTTACCTTCTCACTGTATTTGCTGTAATACTATGTCAGGATGTGATGTAACTTTCCTTTGGTTGTACTTACTGAACACTTTGAAATGTCTTGGGATGTAAGTGACCATACAGTTAGGTCCAGAAATATTTGGACAGTGACACAATTTTCGCGAGTTGGGCTCTGCATGCCACTACATTGGATTTGAAATGAAACCTCTACAACAGAATTCAAGTGCAGATTGTAACGTTTAATTTGAAGGTTTGAACAAAAACATCTGATAGAAATTGTAGGAATTGTACACATTTCTTTACAAACACTCCACATTTTAGGAGGTCAAAAGTAATTGGACAAATAAACCAAACCCAAACAAAATATTTTTATTTTCAATATTTTGTTGCGAATCCTTTGGAGGCAATCACTGCCTTAAGCCTGGAACCCATGGACATCACCAAACACTGGGTTTCCTCCTTCTTAATGCTTTGCCAGGCCTTTACAGCCGCAGCCTTCAGGTCTTGCTTGTTTGTGGGTCTTTCCGTCTTAAGTCTGGATTTGAGCAAGTGAAATGCATGCTCAATTGGGTTAAGATCTGGTGATTGACTTGGCCATTGCAGAATGTTCCACTTTTTTGCACTCATGAACTCCTGGGTTGCATTGGCTGTCTGCTTGGGGTCATTGTCCATCTGTACTATGAAGCGCCGTCCAATCAACTTTGCGGCATTTGGCTGAATCTGGGCTGAAAGTATATCCCGGTACACTTCAGAATTCATCCGGCTACTCTTGTCTGCTGTTATGTCATCAATAAACACAAGTGACCCAGTGCCATTGAAAGCCATGCATGCCCATGCCATCACGTTGCCTCCACCATGTTTTACAGAGGATGTGGTGTGCCTTGGATCATGTGCCGTTCCCTTTCTTCTCCAAACTTTTGTCTTCCCATCATTCTGGTACAGGTTGATCTTGGTCTCATCTGTCCATAGAATACTTTTCCAGAACTGAGCTGGCTTCATGAGGTGTTTTTCAGCAAATTTAACTCTGGCCTGTCTATTTTTGGAATTGATGAATGGTTTGCATCTAGATGTGAACCCTTTGTATTTACTTTCATGGAGTCTTCTCTTTACAGTTGACTTAGAGACAGATACACCTTCTTCACTGAGAGTGTTCTGGACTTCAGTTGATGTTGTGAACGGGTTCTTCTTCACCAAAGAAAGTATGCGGCGATCATCCACCACTGTTGTCATCCGTGGACGCCCAGGCCTTTTTGAGTACCCAAGCTGACCAGTCAATTCCTTTTTTCTCAGAATGTACCCGACTGTTGATTTTGCTACTCCAAGCATGTCTGCTATCTCTCTGATGGATTTTTTCTTTTTTTTCAGCCTCAGGATGTTCTGCTTCACCTCAATTGAGAGTTCCTTAGACCGCATGTTGTCTGGTCACAGCAACAGCTTCCAAATGCAAAACCACACACCTGTAATCAACCCCAGACCTTTTAACTACTTCATTGATTACAGGTTAACGAGGGAGACACCTTCAGAGTTAATTGCAGCCCTTAGAGTCCCTTGTCCAATTACTTTTGGTCCCTTGAAAAAGAGGAGGCTATGCATTACAGAGCTATGATTACTAAACCCTTTCTCCAATTTGGATGTGAAAACTCTCATATTGCAGCTGGGAGTGTGCACTTTCAGCCCATATTATATATATAATTGTATTTCTGAACATGTTTTTGTAAACAGCTAAAATAACAAAACTTGTGGCACTGTCCAAATATTTCTGGATTTAACTGTACCTTCCCCCCAGCCTGTATCATATTGCAATCAGGCTTCAGCAGTAGCTATTGTCATTGATTTGGTGGGGGTTGCATATATATATTGTTCTTCTCAGCATGGGACTTCTCCAATCTACAACTTGGTAAACAGAACAGAGCCAGCAGTCTAAAGTCCATTCATGCATCAAATGGCCAGGGGGAGGTGTGCCCACCTAAGGGGCTGATCCTAGGAGAGAAGAACATGTTAGTTCAGTTAGTTGGATCTCGGCTGGAGACGTACTAGGATCTATAGCTAAGGCTGGATCCTGGGGTCTGTGTGTGTGGACTGTTACAGACTGGAGATCCGCGGCCACGTGGGATTGTGTTTTGTTGTTCACCCTGTTGGACTCAAGGAACTCATATAAGGACCATTGCCCTAATTTCCCTGGCATCGGAATACCAGGTGGTGCCCCTGGATCTTTTGTTTTGTTGTTGTGGACTCCTTGCAGATTTGAAGGATTTATATTTATGTTTGCTGCTTTATCTTTGTGGTTCCAATAAAGCCCTTTGGATTGTACCTTGGCCTGGCGTCCATCACTGCTCTGTTGCATACTCTGTCACAGTTCGGTCCCGATGGATTCCCACCGGTAACCCGCTCCCCAGCGTGTATATGTCCTGGAGTTGCCCTTTTGCCCGCAGGCTCTGGCCCTTGGAACTCTAGCTGTGGCGGTAGCTGTATTTCCTTTTTGCTGGTTGGACGGTTGCCTTCAATCGGGTCTTGACTGTTAGGAAACCCTTGGGGTTCCGGTCACTGACGGGTTTGACCTCTAATGGCGACTCCAAGCCTGGTCGGGGTCCGTAAGCCCTGCCTGTGTGTGCTGGCTTCACTTCGCTCCCCGATTCGGAACCGGCGGGCCACCGCCCGATCCCGGTCCTACAGTTCCGCGTCAATATGCCTCTCCTGCAGACGGCCACCACCGTCTGCCAACCTTGCTCTCGGTGCCTGGGCCACACACCCGGACACGGTCAGATTGCTCCTCTCTCACCACTTCACTCTTCCACTTCCCTAACTGATCTGCCTTCCTTTTCCCGCCTCCAGGACTATGAACTCCTCCGTGGGTGGCTCCATCCCACCTGGTGTGGACATCAGCCCCTGGAGGGAGGCAACAAGGATTTTGTGTCTGGCTGATTTGCCTGTCTCGGGGTGGGGGTGTATGTTGTAGTACCTGTGACGACCTGGCTAGTCCAGGGCACCACACCAGTCATTGCACTGGCTGCCCATATATCACAGGATCCAATTCAAATTGTTTGTTCTCATCCACAAAGTTCTCCACAGTGCGGCACCTCCCCACATCTCCACCCTCATTTCTGTCTATCACCCTATCCATTCTCTACACTCTGCAAACGACGTTCGACTAACATCCACACTAAGCCAAACCTCCCACTCCCGGATCCAAGACTTTTCCCGAGCTGCACCCATCCTCTGGAATGCTCTGACCCAAGAAACCAGGACGAATCACAACTTACTCAGCTTCAAACGTTCCCTAAAACACAGCTCTTTAGGGTGGCCTATCACGCTCTCTAATTAAATTAATTTCAGTCCATCCACGACTTCTCACAACATAACTCTCCATCAAACTCCAATACACCCAAAAGCATCTCAAAGATTGGCTGACTGGTTCAGGCAGCCTTCATCTATCCCTCATATCTTTGAGATAGCTGGCTTGTCATTGGAAATCAGCACCTGTACCTTGGCCCCCACCCCCACCCCACCTCATTGTAGATGTAAGCTCTCATAAGCAGGGTTGTCTTTTTTGCTATAATTATTGTATTTTCTAGGGTGCTTGGCTGCAATGTGGTTCCACATACTGGTGGTGCTCAGGTTGCGTTTGACCTGCGCTCTGCTCAACTTGGTATGGCAGATGCTACAGATTACACTTTATTTCTCTGAAGGACTTTAAAAAAAAACCATCTAGACAGCGGCTGAACGTCCCCTTTCCCTGACTTGGACCACAGTTTGGGGTGCTCTTCAGAACAATTGACCCAGTTCTCACTCTGGGCAAACCACTACCCCTTCATGCCTGTGTTGGTGCTACATATCCATCTTCCTCTGTGTTGATGTGCTGGCTATACATATCAACGGTACAGGTCAGATCAGTCGACTCATCATGGACCACCTCATCTTCCATCTCATCCTCCTTCGCAGTTGAGATTGTAGGCTGCTCTGATGGCAACTGTGTCTCATCATCATCAGTCTCCACCTCTGGAGACAGTAAATCAGGTTCCTCAAATTGGCTTTTTTCTGGCCATAGGTTCTCAAATACTCAACTCACAGCACATCCTCTCATCCCTCTTCAATGCTGCACGGTGAGAGGCCAGAGCCAACTAAAGGATATATACAAAACAGATCCTCAGAGTGGCCAAACTTGGAGTCATATGTCTCCTATGACTGATGATGGGGGTAGTTAGGAGGACCAGGTTGAGGATTGGATGGACCAGCCTTCTGTGTATTCACAGTAGACTGTGTGGTCGTGGAAAATTTGTTGCTGCTTGAGAAATGTGAAGAGGTCTTATTGTCTGCCATCCAAGATAGAATCTGCTCTCTCTCTTCTGGTTTACACACACGTTTACATTCCAGACTGGGAAATTTGAGGAGGAGGAGGATAAAGCCCAATGCTACAATTGGCGCACTGTAAACTGCTATGGAGACTATCTGAGTCTCATTGAGGGAGGCACCACCCAAATGTATAAGTAAGAGCAGTCCCTCCAAAATGTACGTTACTGGGCCACCTCGGGGCCCTCACCAAACTCAGGTTTCTTGACACCTGCAGACCCTCTGAAAATCTGAATTTAGTGCTACAGAATGACATGGAGGAGGAGGAGGAGAGTAAAACCCAACCATTAGGGATGATCAAATACCAAAATATCTGCTTCGACAAATATCCGACGACTAGGTCGCCGCTATTTGCGTATTCACGAATATTCGACGCCCAATGTAAGTCTATGGGAAACCCGAATAATTTCACGTTGGACCTAACGGTGACCTGTGGTGACTGAGGAAAAGGCTGAAATGGATGGGAAAAGGCAGAAACAGTATGGGCACAGCCTGTAGGTTGGAAATAATCTGGAATCATTCTCTTACTCTTTCACTCTCTCTCGTGAAAGACTCACCGGTAACCGCAAGTTACCTGAGTGACTGAAGTGAGCCGCGCGATCAGCGGTGCCGTCACTCAGGTTACCCGTGGCCAGCTCAAGTCTTCTTCCTGAGAGCGGTGGCCATGGGTAACCGGAGTGAGGTCATCACTGATAGCATTGCGGCTCACTTCAGTTGCTCTGTTGAGCTCATGGTGAGCGGCGGTGTTCTACGGCTACTCCTGTCATCTTCATGTAGCAGAGCTGGATGCGTCGTGGGACCTCGTGTGGATTACGTCGGACCTGGAGGGGTATTTGGGCATTTTAATAAAGTGGTGATAGAGGGTGGGGTTTTTTTCGGCTTTTATTCCAAATAAAGGATTTTTTGGGTGTATCTGTTTATTTTCTTTAATTTGTAGGTTAATCATGGGGGTGTCTCAGATGCCTGCCATGATTAACCTATGACTTAGTGGTAGCTATGAGCTGCCATTAACTCCTTATTACCCCAATTGCCACCGCACCAGGGCAATTTGGGATGAGCCAGGTAGAGTCCCGGGACTGTCGCATCTCATGGATGCGGTAATTCCGGCCGGCTGCTGGCTGATATTTTTAGGCTGGTGGGCTCCCCATAACGTGGGGCTCCCCATCCTGAGAATACCAGCCTTCAGCCGTGTGGCTTTACCTTGGCTGCTATCAAAATTGGAGGGCTGCATGCTGTTTTTTTTTTTAAAATTATTTATTCATTTTGCTGCACTACATAGACCCGCCCACCGGCGGCTGTGATTGGTCGCAGTTAGACAGTTGTCACTCAATGTGGGAGCTCGTCTGAATGCAACCAATCATAGGTGCTGGTGGGGGGGGGGAAGCAGTGAATACAAGATGGAATAATGAGTGGCATTTTCAAAAGCTCGAGAAGCCGCCAGAGCAGTGTGACAGCCGTGCAGAGCCGTGCTGGTGATCGGTCAGTGATCGGTGAGTATGAGACAGAGGTGGAGAGGGAGAGACAGACAGACAGAGAGAGACAGACGGACAGACAGAGAGAGCCCTATAGCTGGTTCTGCATTCACAGATTTGCGATTTGGCGATTTTATGGAGCTGCTAGCAGCTACTGGACAAAGTCTTCAACCCTTACAAGGACTATTTATTAGTTGCATCTAAGAACGCTCTCCCGCACACAATACAGCCTATCTACACCGCCAGCTCCCTATGACTGTATGTTCACAAAATGGCCGCTGGCTTATATAGCCTCCAAGACGCTGTGCGGCCGAGCCAATCACAGTAACACCACAACAAAGATGGCTGCGGCATTACTGTGAGGGAAAACAACATCAGATGTGTTCATTGGCTGGAAAACAGGCGCCAGGAAGTCAGAAATGAAAATGAAAGTATCGGAGTGGATATTGGTTTATTCGTCGGATACCGAATGTCGCGAATAGCCTGTTATTCGTCGGATACCGAATAGTGGCGAATACATTCGCTCATCCCTACCATGGGCACATTGTAAACTGTTATGAAGGATTTTTTTTGGTTGTTTTTTTCTTTAAATGACTTAGTTTTTAATTTTACCATAAAATCTACTGGAAATTAAGTAAAAATTCAAAGTGCAGTGAATTGGTGAAAAAAGAAAAACAAAAATCCATTTTTTTTAATTGTTTTTACGCCATTGACGATGTGCTGGAAGTGAGTGCTCAGCGTGATTCTCCGGGTCAGTGTGATTACGGCAATATCAGACTTCCACATTTATTATTATCTCAGTGGTGACTAGAGATGAGCGGACCCGTGGACGTTCGGCTTCTGCTGGTCCAGCTGAACATTTGTAAAGATTGTTTCTGGACTTGGACTTGACCTGAACTTCATTTGAAGTCACTGATTGGCAGTTCAGTGCAAAAAAAGGGAAAGATTCTGCACAAAGAATCAAGGGCACACCAATAGATAAAGATATATGAAGAAAACACCTTTATTCAATACACAAAATGGGACATATTAAAAACATTTAAAACAAACATAGAAACAACAACACCCACTGGGCGGAGCCAAGCCCGAGATGTAACAACAATGAGCCAATATATATGTAAAAGTACAATATAAATGGTATGGCATATAAAGACCCAACAGTAGTGCAATATCAAGTATCCGGTGTCATATGATCCCCTGGTGGTGTAATAGTGTACACAGACACTGCAGAGATGGAGATGACAATTCCGAATTGTTGGTACATCTCGGGCTTGGCTCCGCCCAGTGGGTGTTGTTGTTTCTATGTTTGTTTTAAATGTTTTTAACATGTCCCATTTTGTGTATTGAATAAAGGTGTTTTCTTCATATATCTTTATCTATTGGTGTGCCCCTGATTCTTTGTGCACAATCTTTCCCTTTTTTTGTATAGTCCCCCCAGGGTGCACCCTTAGTGATTTGGTTGTACTACAAGTGGTGCGCTCCGCTGTTTGTCTCTCCAGTGATTGGCAGTTCGTGTCTCCGCCCACATGCAGCCATAAACAGATCGCTTCCGGGGGAGGGCGGGTTTTTTCAGTTTTATTTCTTGGTGCACAATACATCTGATCACACGAGAGTGGTTTCCATACGTAAAGCCCTAAAGCCCCCGAACTCCAAACCTGAACTTTGCTATCTTGGAGAAGTCTGAGTTTTTACTGAACACCGAACTCCAGGTTCACTCATCTCTAGTAGTGAATAAAAATCAGACTTTTGGAAAAAAAAAAATTAAAAAATCAGTTTTTGTCTCCATTTTCCGACATCGGAGTTGAGTGAGGACTTGTTTTTTGCTTGATGAGCTGACGTTTTCATTGATACCATTTTAGGTGCAATACTTTTATGGGTCGGTTTTGCTACTTCATTTCATGTTGAAATTTTTTTTTCCTACCCAAATGATATCTTCCCTCCATTATTATCTCCATTCATTTTCCATATCGGCTCATCTCCTTCCCATTCAGGTCCTTATAATATCAGATCCTTTCAGTGATATTATTCTGTTTTCAGAAAATTTCCTGGCCAGGATGGATATGACCAGGGACAAGATGGCGGAGAGGATATTACACCTCACCCTAGAGATCCTCTTCCGGCTTACTGGAGAGGTGAGAGATTCTGATGACGTCACATTACATCATTCTTATCTATGGGAATAACAGATGGACAGAACTGGAGAGGTGAGGACTCTGGAAATGTCTGGAGTGAGATTTATTACTGTGTCTCTCCATAACCAGGATTACACAGTAGTGAAGAAGACCTCTAGTGAGCGCTGTCAGGCCCCTGTGTCTGAGGGATGGGGAAGACCCCTGAGCCCAATCACGGGGCCTCCACCTCACCCCCCGATACATGAGGACATCAATGACCAGAAGATCCTAGAACTCACCTACAAGATGATTGAGCTGCTGACTGGAGAGGTGACACTGCTGGGAATGCTGGGACATTATACAGTAACGCTATGAAGGGATCGGGGGTGACGGTATCATTATATGTGTCAGGTTCCTATAAGGTGTCAGGACGTCACCATCTATTTCTCCATGGAGGAGTGGGAGTATTTAGAAGGACACAAAGATCTGTACAAGGACGTCATGATGGAGGTTCCCCAGCCCCTCACATCACCAGGTAATAGACAGGACTAAATAGATACGGCCTATAATTATCTGTATGTAAGGAATGAATTCAGTCCCTGTATTTGTCTCCTCCAGTTCTATCCAATAAGAGGACAACACCAGAGAGATGTCCCCGTCCTATTCTCCCACAGGACTGTAAACAAGAAGATCCCGATGTTCCTCAGGATGTGTTTCCTCCAGCTCTATCCTGTAAGAGATATCTACTCATTTTCTTTCTGCACTAATTTTGTGTTTACATTTTTAGGCTTTCTGCTCTGTTATTTTTTCAACTGTATTGTCTTTCCTTCTGTTTGTTTCTAGTGCCTTCTCTATGTCATTATAAAGGCAATTCAAAGACCTGCAGAGGGTTCATAAATACCCTGTTTCCCTGAAAATTAAACATAGTCCAAAAATAATGTACTGCCCCGCGCTCGGCTGCAGCCGAGCCACTCGGATCCGGGCTCGTTTGTGGGTGGCTCAAGCGCCTCCGGACCGGGGGTCACCGCTCTGGAAGGGGCTGGCGCTTTGAGAGGGTTAGGGTTACGGCCGAGGCCGTGATTTTTGGTTTGAGTTCGTGACGTCACCCACGTGTTGTGGTGAATGTGGACACCACCGATGCTGTTCACTAGGCATCCGGGGGAGATGTTGCGCAGCTTTGGTGTTAACCCCTCCGTGGGTAGGGGTGATGGACCCAGGACCCGGATTGGTGTGGTGTGTCGGTGCTTGGCGGTGCAGGGCAATGCGTGGCCCGAGGGCACAGTCATACTCACTATTACAGATGCACAGGAGTCTCTGGTAAACCAAGAAGTTGGTGGTCGGTGCCCGCAGCCGGCTGCATCTGGTCCCCCACTCGGGTTGGTGGTCTCCGCCTTTCTTTTGCACCTTCTGTGTAGCTATGGACAGCCCGTGCTTCAGCAACGGGAGCCCGCTCACCGGCGTTGTGTGTGTCGGGAGAGCCCGTTTGCCCGCAGACGCTGGCCCGTGGGATCTCTTTGCCTGAGTGGTGGCTTTTTATCCCCCTCGGTGGGCTGTTGTCTTCCTTCGGGACTTGGGGGGATAAGGACCTAAAGTCCAGACCTCAATCAGTTAATTATCAGGGTTCGGTAGTTTCGGGACCGCGTTTCAGGGTCTGAGTACCCCCCTTTGTGCTCCGGTTTCCAGTTGGTTCCCCAGTTCGGTATCGGCGGGCCACTACCCTGCCCCGGTCTCTTACAGTTCTACCGAGCCGTCTTCCCGGCTCCTGGAGGATGAGGCCACCATCTGCTTCCTAGCCAGAGATGACTGGGCTCCGACCCAGACACATGGTGTTAGACTGCGGCATACCTGGGCACAGGTCTGCCTCTGCTCTTGAACTTCACCACTCCACTGTCAAAACTGATCTCCTTGTTTTTTCTTCCTCAAAACCTGTGAACTCCTCAGTGGTCGTGTCCAACCGCCTGGGCACGCCCCCTGGTGTGTCCATCAAATCCTGAGGGAGGTGACTAGTTTTTTAAGGTTGGCTGATGACACCTTTCTAGGGGACGGGTGTTTGTGCAAGGGCCTACCTGTGACTACCTGGCTAATCCAGGGCGTCACATTCCCCCTTGGTTTAATACAGACCGTCCGCGGGCTGTCCGACCACCACCGGTTTATTTTGAACTGAAAAAGATAAAACGGGAAACATATACAATTATAATAACATTATTTACATACTAAGCAAACTTTTTGGAACCATCCCTTACAGGCATTTTTCTTTAACGTTGCAAACGGGTAAAACACTTTTATTAAACGGGAACGGGACTGGGTCCTTTCATTTGCCCACCCAAGCAAACCTAGCCTTGATGCTGGCTCTAAAACCAGGTCAGCACCCCTTTTCTCCAGTCCAGGAATCGGGTTCAAGTCCGGGTATTGCCCACAACGGGTCGGGTACAAAGTTCCATACCCGGCAGTCTCTCAGGGGCCCCATGTCCAGAGGACCCCTGGACCCGGAGGGTTCTCACCGGTTGCCATGGTGACGGGACCTCGGCCTACTCTGCCGCAGGCCCTTCCTCCAACCAGCCTCTCCGGAGACTGCAGACATGAAAGGTTGGTCCAAGGGGCTATTTACAAAGCCCAAAAGTTATTGGGTGGCCTGCAAGTTCTCGGCCTTGTCTAAGGTTTAAACGGGGGTATAAAACAGCAGAGTCCCAATGGGGACGGGAACATGGTAGCCGGGAACCGCCACCTTTTAACTTTCTTCAGACTCATACGGCGGGGGAGGGGACTGGGGGCGCCTCGGGAAGCTGCGGCTCACCTTCCTCTTCACATTGAGGGTGAACCATCCCCTCTCCCTGCAATGCCGGGTGTATGTAACAAGCTCACCGGGCTCCAGGTCACGGTCCGGGTGACCCATCGGAAGGTGGGGGTACACATTCCTCTGGGAGACAAAGATCTTGGCCTCCAGGCTGGGCTCAAAAATAACCCCCCATCCACGGCAGGGGTCAAACTGGCAGAGTTGGCCTTCCCGGGTCGGGCCCCGCACCCGATAGGTGGCGCTGCGGAGATTCTCTTTCTCCTTGATGGTTCGGGCCAGCACCTCAACCTTCTGCTTCTCCCGGGCCGCTATCTCCCGGCCCAGCTGGTTCTGCCGCTGCTCCCAGTACGGAGCTTCTGCTTGCTCCGGGTCTCTCTGTGCGGGGGTCAGGCCCAGCCGGAGCTCCCCCGTCTCAGCCACGACCGACACCCTCCTTGGGGAACCCCGCTGTGTCACGGCCGGCTCTGCTGCTTGGCAGCGGCAACCCCGCAGGACCTCAGCCGAGGCCTGGGACCTGGGAACGGCCAGCGTTACCTGCTGGGCCCTCCTCCGGTCGGCATCCACCTCCATCTTGGCCGGGAGGACTGCCGGGGCCTTGGGCAGCTGGGGCGCGGTCACTTCCGGGACCGGTGGGTCCACCTCGGGAACGGGCATCTTCCGAGGCCTGATCTTCCACGGGAGCGGGATTGGTGCGGGCCGAATAAGCGGCCGTCCGCGGGCTGCCTCCCCAGGTGGGTCCTCACAGGCCGATGGGACGGGCTCCACTGACGGTGTCGGGGGCAGCGGACCGAGCGGGGGAGCAGCGGTAACCGGCACAAGTGGTGAGGGAAGCAACATGGAGAGTAGGGGCAGACCGAGTCCCTCAGCCGCATTGGCCGGTCCCTCAGGGACATGGGGCGTGGGTCGCTTAGCCGCTCTCCAAAATTTGCCTCCACTTCTCGCACTCGCGCGGCCTAGGCTATCTCCTCCATCTTGGCCACCCATCGTTCCATCAAGAACCGCACCTGGGCTTGCAAGCGGCAGCACATTAATGCCGTCCGGGCATCCACCCACGCCGCTGTTTCGGGCGCGGGCTCCAGGGTTGCGGGCTTGCCAGACAGGGCGGACATGATGAACTCTCGGAGTCCAGGAACCAAACGGGTGGCAGAGTCTTGGAGTCCCTGCCCTTTATCTTCTCGGCCACATAACACGGGGTCTTCACCCGCCCCCCTTGGTCTTTTCGCGGCACTCGCTTCTCAGTTTCGTTTTTCGACCGCTCGCTTTTTGGCACAGCCGAATTACCAGGGGGCGGGGTTTCAAGTCTCGCGTTCTTTTTGCAGGGAAGACGGCTTTGGCAGGAATCTTCGCGCCAAAAGATGGCGACAAGATGGCGAATTCTGAAATTTTTCAACAGGTCACCGCTGACTTCTACTTCACGGCGCACTTCACCAGGTAGGTGATTTGGTAAGTATCCTCTTCGTGACGCCAGAAGAGTCAATGTGTACCGCCCCGCGCTCGGCTGCAGCCGAGCCACTCGGATCCGGGCTCATTTGTGGGTGGCTCGAGCGCCTCCGGACCGGGGGTCACTTCGCTCTGGAAGGGGCTGGCTCTTTGAGTGGGTTAGGGTTACGGCCGAGGCCGTGATTTTTGGTTTGAGTTCGTGACGCCACCCACGGGTTGTGGTGAATGTGGACACCACCGCTGCTGTTCACTAGGCACCTGGGGGAGATGTTGTGCAGCTTTGGTGTTAACCCCTCCGTGGGTAGGGGTGATGGCCCCGGGACCCGGATTGGTGTGGTGTGTCCGGTGCTTGGCGGTGCAGGGCAATTCGTGGCCCGAGGGCACAGTCGTACTCACTATCACAGATGCACAGGAGTCTCTGGTAAACCAAGAAGATGGTGGTCGGTTCCCGCAGCCGGCTGCGTCTGGTCCCCCACTCGGGTTGGTGGTCTCCGCCTTTCTCCTGCACCTTCTGTGTAGCTATGGACAGCCTGTGCTTCAGCAACGAGAGCCCGCTCCCCGGCGTTGTCTGTGTCGGGAGAGCCCGTTTGCCCGCAGACGCTGGCCCGTGGGATCTCTTTGCCTGAGCGGTAGCTTTTTATCCCCCTCGGTGGGCTGTTGTCTTCAGTCGGGACTTGGATGGGAAAGGACCTAAAGTCCAGACCTCAATCAGTTAATTAACGGGGTTCGATAGTTTCGGGACCGCGTTTCAGGGTCTGAGTACCCCCCTTTGTGCTTTGGTTTCCAGTCGGTTCCCCGGTTCGGTACCGGCGGGCCATTACCCTGCCCCGATCCCTTACGGTTCCACCGAGCCATCTTCCCGGCTCCTGCAGGCTGAGGCCACAGTCTGCCTCCTAGCCAGAGGTGACTGGGCTCCGACCCAGACACCTGGTGTTAGACTGCGGCAGACCTGGGCACAGGTCTGCCTCTGCTCTTGAACTTCACCACTCCACTGTCAAAACTGATCTCCTTGTTCTCCTGCCTCAGGACCTGTGAACTCCTCGGTGGGCGTGTCCAACTGCCTGGGCACGCCCCCTGGTGTGTCCATCAAATCCTGAGGGAGGTGATGTATTGCAAATATAAAAATGGCTATTTTTGAGTTTATACATTATGTTAAACTATAACATATTGTTTAACCATACAGACAAAGTGTACATGGTGACAAAATCTTCTGTATGCTTAAGGGTTTCTGTGTGTTTGTTGTATATATACAGGCAGACAATATATCATTGTAGGAGAATCCTTATAATTTACTTTAGTTCAACAATCTGATGTTTTATGGGTTTGCTATATACACAGACAGACAATATATCCATTTACCTAGCTCAAATACCTGATGTGTATTCTTGGGAGATTTGAATGCTGTGGGTTTATTACCCCATTGTCTGATGTGTGGTGTATCTCTGATTCATCTATGCCCAATGACTGGCCATCAAAGGGCATGGATGAATAAGACTACAACACATTAACTTTAAGACTTGTAATATTGTTCAAACCTCTATAACATCAGATGAAATATAGCACAGACAGAAGCTGATGTACCTGTACCGAGACGTCCGGTCAGTGTTGGGATTTCCAGGAGTTCTCTGTCTATGTCATGCTTCTCTGACTGTAGTTCCAGACAGATGATGTTCCAAAACTCCTTGGTGATGTAAGTATTTAACTGTACTTAACCTTTGTATGTTCATTATACAAAAGTGTACGCAATATCATACTTTTCCTTTAAGTTTGTATTTCATATTAATCTTTATAATAAAATTACTTATTTGCCTTCTTTATGGCCTAAAACACACTTCCGCAAAAAAAACGTCCGTGCGACACGGTCCGTTTTTCGGGTCCGTGTTCCGTTTTTTCGGGGCGTTTTTCCGGTACGTATGGCATCCGTGTGATGGCGTATGCGAGCCGTGTGTACGTGTAAAATGTCCGTGTTTGTGTCTAAAATGCCCGTGTATGTGTACGTGGAATGTCCGTGTGGAATGTCCGTTTGTGTGTTGCACAATGTCGTTGATACATGTCGGCTGACAGCAGACAGAGTTGCGCGATGAGAATGAACTCGGGTGAACTTCACCCGACTTCATTGTCATGCCGCGGCTCTGTCTGTGTGCCGCGTACTGATTAACGGTCACCTGTGCAGGATTCACCAGTGACCGCTAATCCCCCGAGTGACTGAAGTGAGCAGCCCTCTCTCATACTTACCGCTCCCCGATCACCAGCGCGGCGAGGAACAGCTGTGCAGAGAATGCGTGGCAACAATTACTTTGAATATGCTGGCCGCTCATTAATCAATCTTGTATTCCCTGCTTTCCCCACGCACAGACGCCTGTGATTGGTTGCAGTCAGACACGCCCCCCACGCTGAGTGACAGCTGTCTCACTGCACCCAATCACAGCAGCCAGTGGGCGTGTCTATACTGTGCAGTAAAATAAATAAATAATTAAAAAAAACGGCGTGCGGTCCCCCCCCAATTTTAATACCAGCCAGATAAAGCCATACGGCTGAAGGCTGGTATTCTCAGGATGGGGAGCCCCACGTTATGGGGAGCCCCCCAGCCTAACAATATTAGTCAGCAGCCTCCCAGAATTGCCGCATACATTATATTATTATTATTTATTATTATAGCGCCATTTATTCCATGGCGCTTTACAAGTGAAAGAGGGTATACGTACAACAATCATTAACAGTACAAGACAGACTGGTATAGGAGGATAGAGGACCCTGCCCGCGAGGGCTCACAGTCTACAGGGAATGGGTGATGGTACAATAGGTGAGGACAGAGCTGGTTGTGCAGTGGTCTACTGGACTGAGGGCTATTGTAGGTTCTAGGCTTGTTGGAAGACAGTTCTGGGACTGTACCCGGCTCTTCCCGATTTGCCCTGGTGCGTTGGCAAATTCGGGTAATAAGGAGTTTTTGGCAGCAATAAGTCCTAGATTAATCATGTCAGGTGTCTCCCCGAGATACCTTCCATGATTAATCTGTAAATTACAGTAAATAAACACACACACCCGAACAATCCTTTATTAGAAAAAAAAACACAAACATATACCCTGGTTCACCACTTTAATAAGCCCGAAAAAGCTCTCCATGTCCGGCGTACTCCAGGATGGTCCAGCGTAGCTTCCAGCTGTGCTGCATGAAAGTTGACCGGAGCTGCAGAAGACACAGCCGCTCCTGTCACCTCCACGCAGCTAATGAAGGGAATAGTGCGATCAGCTGTATTCAGCATTGGCCGCGAGTAACCTCAGTGACAGCTCAGCTTATCGCGCTATTCCCTTCATTAGCTGCGTGGAGCTGACCAGAGCGGCGGTGTCTTCTGCAGCTCTGGTCACCTTCATGCAGCAGAGCTGGATGCGACGCTGGACCATCCTGGAGTACGCCGGACATGGAGGGCTTTTTCGGGCTTATTAAATTGGTGAACAAGGCAATTTGTTAGTGTTTTTTTTTTCTAATAAAGGATTGTTCGGGTGTGTTTATTTACTGTAATATACAGATTAATCATGGAAGGTATCTCGGGGAGATGCCTGACATGATTAATCTAGGACTTATTGGCAGCTATGGGCTGCCAATAACTCCTTATTACCCCGATTTGCCAACGCAACATGGCAAATCGGGAAGAGCCGGGTACAGTCCCAGAACTGTTGCATATAATGTATGCGGCAATTCTGGGCGGCTGCTGACTGATATTGTTAGGCTGGGGGGCTCCCCATAACGTGGAGCTCCCATCCTGAGAATACCAGCCTTCAGTCGTATGGCTTTATCTGGCTGGCATTAAAATGGGGGGGGACCGCACGCCGTTTTTTTAAATTATTTATTTATTTATTTATTTTACTGCACAGTATAGACACGCCCATCGGCTGCTGTGATTGGGTGCAGTGAGACAGCTGTCACTCAGCGTGGGGGGCGTGTCTGACTGCAACCAATCACAGGCATCTGTGGGTGGGGAAAGCAGGAAATACGAGATTGATTAATGAGCGGCCGGTATATTCAAAGTAATTGTTGCCGCGTATTCTCTGCACAGCTGTTCCTCGCCACGCTGGTGATCGGGGAGCGGTATGAGCCGGGGGAAGAAAAACACCGAGCGCCAATGTAAGAATGACTGACTGAGAACAGCAGAAAAAAAGGTAAGTATACTGACTTTAATTTAAAAAAAAACAAAAAATAAATAAGATCGCTAGTGTAAAAACGCACACGCACTGAACACGGACATACTCCGTGTGCGGTATGTGCAGGCACGGACCCATAGACTAAAGCGGGTCCGTGCCTGCGTGCTGCCGGCCAAAAACGTACATGTCGTCCGTGTAGAAAAGCGCACACACGTACTTACCACATGGTCACACGTTCCGTGTGATTTTACGTGTGTGTGCCATCTACCATTGAATAACATGGGTCTCCGTGTGTACGTGTCTCCGGTACGTGCAAATACGTACCGCACACGTACAAATTAAACGGATGTGTGTTGCGGGTCTCTAGCCGTATCTGAACCTTAGTGCTAAAAATATTAGCAAAAAATATAGCAAAACAGGTGACTAGGTTTTTAAGGTTGGCTGATGACACCTTTTTAGGGGACGGGTGTTTTTACAAGGGCCTACCTGTGACTACCTGGCTAGTCCAGGGCATCACAATAACACTTAGCACAATTTTATGGGATTTTTGAAGAATGATTGAAATATAAGCCCTACTCCATAAATAAGCTCTAGTTATAGTCAGGGCCAGCGTTGGGAGGAGTCAAACGGCGCAAATTTCAAGACCTCACTCTCTTAAAGACCCCATCAGTTGTATTCTGAGGTTTATTGTTTAAAGACCTTTGATGGCTTCAAAGTCATGTGACATGATGTAACCAAAGGTCTCTTAATTGCAGGAGTCTAAAAGAACTGAACAGAAGACAGGCTGGTTTTCTGAACTGGCATTATGGAAAAGGGAGAGCAAACTGGGCAATTGCACAGGGCCCCCTTTCTCCCAGGGGCCCCAGTGTTTATATACCAATCATAGGACTGCTTAAGGACCATTTTGACATCACGTCATGTGACCAAAGGTCTCATTTGGAGGAGTCTAAAGCTGAAGAGGAGACAGGCTGATGTGTGTGTCTGTGTGTGTTCACGACAATTTTAACCAGCTTTGCCAAAATGGGCAGAGCTTGGCCAGAACAAGGGTGTGATGCCACCGCTTCTCTAATTCATAACAAACTGCAATGTTCCCTATGCCAGAAATCTCACTCCAGTCCCTGACCTCATTTTTCAGTGTACATCACCGGTCTTGATGAATTGGAGCCCTAATGTTTATCTGCTACCCTGCTACCTGCTTTGGTTACAAAGCCTAAGGATAGGCCATCAGCGTTACAGTCCCAGACAACCCAGTTGAATTTTCAGCATCTGTCTTTATTTTATTTTCGTCTTTAAAAAAAACCTCTTTGAAATTGTCTATGTTGTAGATCAATGTTTCATGGAGATGTTTGCAGGTTATGCCAACTGTCATGGCAGCGTCAGGATCTGTTGAAATGATAGTTTCTGGTATTTTGCATGTTAACTTCTCTGCTGTCTGTGAGCAGCGCAGGGAGACACAGCCGTCAAACCACAGGCTTGAGCAGGCTAGTAAGGGTTATTCTCTGCTGGGCTGCTTGTTAATGTCTGTGATCACATGCTGTAGAGGAGAAAGTATTGTTTGCTCCCGTTCTGTACATGCTGGCTGGACTATTTGATTAATGCCAGCTATAGTTTACCTATACTGATCTGGTGAGGTGTTGTGATCCAGACTTATGGGTATTTATTGTGCATTATTACTGTGAGCTGTTGTGGTGTTAACCCTTGTTGTCATTTTTGTTGCTGCCTTCCTGCTCTTGCTTTTCTCCTTAGCCTCTCACTGTTTATTTTTGTGAGTTTGCAATGTGTCCTATCTGTATTTCCATCATAATCCTGCCCCTTCCTTCCCTTGGGGATCACAGATTAAATCTAGTCAGGAGACTAGTAATGCACGAGACTGCGGCATCTCCATCTTCAGGGGTAATCCAGAGGTTAGGAATAGCTTAGGGTCCCCTAGTGTGAGGGACAGTATAGGAGCCCCTGTCCCTCATTATCCTGCAGTCACATTGTGACAATCAATCAGATTATTTACTGTAGCACATTCCAGATAACTGGTGCTAGGAATGGGAGAGCCGAATTAACAAAGATGTAACTCTTAAGGTCGCTTTACACACAATGATATCGCTAGCGATCTCGTTAGCGATGTGACACATCCAGATCGTTGCTACGATTTGCCGAGATCGCTCATATGTCGTTTTGTAGCGGTCACACGTACCCATCTCACAAACGACGCTATATCGTTCAGCGAGATATTGTTTGACTAAGGCGGTCATGTAGATGTTGTTCGTCGTTGGCAGGGTGTCAAACGTAGCAATAGGTCTGCTGCGTTCCAAACGACGAACAATATTTTTAAACTGAAAGTCGTGTCAACGATCAACGATTTTCGCTATTTTTAAGATCGTTCGGAGTCGCACGTAGGTGTCACACGCAACAACGTCGTTAAAGACGACGGAAGTGCGTCACGAAAACCGTGACCCCAACGACATATCATCAGATAAATCGTGGCATGTAAAGGGGCCTTTAGATCTCGATTTTGGACAACAGATTCAGAATAATTTTTTCACTAATTTAATTTCTGATGTTATGGTTTAAAAAAATAAATGTACTTTCAAGATAATATCATTAAAAATTAATAACTTTGTGTTTATTTTTATCAGTTCACTGTATTGGGAGTTCAGATGGATCTCTAATATCTTCAGAATTTATAACAGATGATGAAAGTATCCCACATGATACATATGAAGAGCATGCTGTTGTCCCAGATATAAATCCTGTCTTTCCTCGGAAAGCTCTATCGTCTGAGTTTTTCAAACAAGCCCAAAATTCCCATTTATCACAGAATTGTAAGCAGAATAAAAGTTACAGAAGGAATGGGGAATATGAAACGAATGAAACGGTTCCTACAAGGGAGAAGCCATTTTCATGTTTAAAATGTGGGCAATGTTTTACCAGGAAATCACATCTTGTTGACCATCAAAAATATCACACTGGGAAGAAACCATTTTTATGTCAAGAATGTGGGAAATGTTTTATTCAGAAATCATATCTTTTTAAACACCAAAGATCTCACACAGGGGAGAAGCCATTTTTAAGCCCAGAATGTGAAAAATGTTTTATTCCAAGAATAACCCTTGCTAACGATCAAAAAATTATCTCTAGGAAGAACCCATTTTCATGCTCAAAGTGTGGGAAATGTTTTATTCAGAAATCACAACTTGTTAGACATCAGAACATTCACACAGGGGAGAAGCCATTTTCATGTTCAGAATGTGGAAAATGTTTTATTCAGAAATCAAACTTTGTTAGACATCAGAAACTTCACACAGGGGAGAAACCATTTTCATGTTCAGAATGTGGAAAATGTTTTATTCAGAAATCAGATCTTGTTGTGCATCAGAGATCTCACACAGGGGAGAAGCCGTTTTCATGTTCAGAATGTGGAACATGTTTTATTCAGAAATCAAACTTTGTTAGACATCAGAAACTTCACACAGGGGAGAAACCATTTTCATGTTCAGAATGTGGAAAATGTTTTATTCGGAAATCAGATCTTGTTTTGCATCAGAGATCTCACACAGGGGAGAAGCCGTTTTCATGTTCAGAATGTGGGAAATGTTTTATTGAGAACTCAAATTTTGTTAGACATCATAAAATTCACAGAGAGGAGAAGCCATTTTCATGTTCAGAATGTGGGAAATGTTTTATTCAGAAATCAGATCTTGTTGTGCATCAAAGATCTCACACAGGACAGAAGCCATTTTCATGTTCAGAATGTGGAAAATGTTTTATTCAGAAATCAGACCTTGTTAGACATCACAAACTTCACACAGGGGAGAAACCATTTTCATGTTCAGAGTGTGGGAAATGTTTTATTCAGAAATCAAAACTTGTTGAGCATCAAAGATCTCACAAAGGAGAGAAGCCATTTTCATGTTCAGAATGTGGAAAATGTTTTATTCAGAAATCACACCTTGTTAGACATCATAAAATTCACACAGGGGAGAAGCCATTTTCATGTTCAGAGTGTGGGAAATGTTTTAGTCAGAAATCAGAATTTGTTAGACATCAGAAAATTCACACAGGGGAGTTGCCATTTTCATGTTCAGAATGTGGGAAATGTTTTATTCAGAGATCAAATCTTGTTAGACATCATAAAATTCACACAGGGGACAAGCCATTTTCATGTTCAGAGTGTGGGAAATGTTTTAGTCAGAAATCAGAATTTGTTAGACATCAGAAACTTCACACAGGGGAGAAACCATTTTCATGTTCAGAATGTGGAAAATGTTTTATTCAGAAATCAGATCTTGTTGTGCATCAGAGATCTCACACAGGGGAGAAGCCGTTTTCATGTTCAGAATGTGGAACATGTTTTATTCAGAAATCAAACTTTGTTAGACATCAGAAACTTCACACAGGGGAGAAACCATTTTCATGTTCAGAATGTGGAAAATGTTTTATTCGGAAATCAGATCTTGTTTTGCATCAGAGATCTCACACAGGGGAGAAGCCGTTTTCATGTTCAGAATGTGGGAAATGTTTTATTGAGAACTCAAATTTTGTTAGACATCATAAAATTCACAGAGAGAAGCCATTTTCATGTTCAGAATGTGGGAAATGTTTTATTCAGAAATCAGATCTTGTTGTGCATCAAAGATCTCACACAGGACAGAAGCCATTTTCATGTTCAGAATGTGGAAAATGTTTTATTCAGAAATCAGACCTTGTTAGACATCACAAACTTCACACAGGGGAGAAACCATTTTCATGTTCAGAGTGTGGGAAATGTTTTATTCAGAAATCAAAACTTGTTGAGCATCAAAGATCTCACAAAGGAGAGAAGCCATTTTCATGTTCAGAATGTGGAAAATGTTTTATTCAGAAATCACACCTTGTTAGACATCATAAAATTCACACAGGGGAGAAGCCATTTTCATGTTCAGAGTGTGGGAAATGTTTTAGTCAGAAATCAGAATTTGTTAGACATCAGAAAATTCACACAGGGGAGTTGCCATTTTCATGTTCAGAATGTGGGAAATGTTTTATTCAGAGATCAAATCTTGTTAGACATCATAAAATTCACACAGGGGACAAGCCATTTTCATGTTCAGAGTGTGGGAAATGTTTTAGTCAGAAATCAGAATTTGTTAGACATCAGAAAATTCACACAGGGGAGTTGCCATTTTCATGTTCAGAATGTGGGAAATGTTTTATTCAGAGATCAAATCTTGTTAGACATAAAAAAATTCACATAGGGGCGAAGCGATTTTCATGTTCAGAATGTGGGAAATGTTTTATTGAGAAATCAGATCTTGTTGTACATCAAAGATCTCACACAGGGAAGAAGCCATTTTCATGTTCAGAATGTGGGCAATGTTTTACTAGGAAATCAGGTCTTGTTAAACATGTGAAGAAGCCGCACAGGGAAGGGAACCTTTTTCATGTTGTGAATAATTGAAATGTTTAACTGGTAAATCAAGTCTTGCCGACATCTGAAAACCAACAGAACGGAGCAGCCATTCTTGCTTTCAGAATTTGCCAAATGTTTTTAAGACTAATCAGATCCTGTTGTCCGATGAGTCACACAGGAGAAGCCATCATGATGTACTATAATTCAAAGAGTTTTATAAAAAAAAAAAAATTGGCTACAATTGCTCAAGTAAGAATTTGTGAGGAACAGAACAATTTTATTTCTTTTTAAACTTATGGTCCAAAAAATACAATAAGACACACCTAGGTTTTGAAGGAGGAATATAGGGAAAAAGATTGACACAAAAAATGTGGTCATGACACACTGCTATGGGGGGGATCTGCTGCTGACACTTACTGGGATATAATCCCCCAATTCTGTACTGATGTCACCCATCCTGGGCCCCTTTCAGGTACTGTTGATGTGTCTCCCATCCTTGTGTATATTGTATATCCATTCTGGTATATATGTTGCCCATCTTTATCCCATCCTGGTATAAATGATCCCCATCCTGGTATATATGGTTCACGTCCTAGTATATATGTCCCCATTGTTGTATATATAGCCCTCTTCTTGGGCCCTTTCTGGTATATATTTCCCCATCACGCTGTAAACATAAGAAAAGAAACGATTATACGCCCCATCCCTCTGCTCTCCCGGTGCACGGTGTTCTCTTCTGATGCTGGCAAGTGACTTCAGCATGTAAGCGCAGAAGTGCATGACATTACTGCCATGTGCCCTCAGTTACACGCAGACGTAAGTGTTAGAGAATAGTCAGCCATAATGTGCTGAGCAGCCATGTTGTATTTAACAGCCATCTTGGGAAGACTTGAGCAAACTAACTTTGCAGCTAATGAGATGCACTGGCTAGAGTTCTCCCCCCAGAGAGGAGATAGAGATGACATCAGTGTAATTAGCAAGTATAAGAAAAGGTCCAAAAAAGGTTAAATCGAATAGAAGAATACAATTGCATCAGTTGATAGATGGTGATGTGTCGTCATGAATAGCAGGTGTATTGAATTGATAAAGAAATTAAGGTGTCAATAGAGTTGTCAGTGTGTGAAGAGTTATGTGAAGTAGAGGCGCCTTCAGGGATCAGAAATGTCAGCAATGACGACATGGCTGAACTAGTGAAAAGTATCATGGAGGCCCATAGGAATCCAATAGGTTTTTACCGCAATGCTCATAAATAATGTCATGATGTATCATTATATTCTTTATTCTCCAACGTATACGCCTTTCTCTGCAGTATGAGCTTTCCTTTGTCTAACATGTATAAGAGCCGCACACGCCTTTCGGGGGACACTTAATCTGTTGCTAATTCTGCTGTTCTGCCAGACACCTTTGTGTGTCATCCTGCCACATAACCTGTCTTATCTGCTCTGTTGCTATCTCGGAATAAACTTCAGTCTTTGCTTGGAACGGATTGTCTACAACGTCTTCTTAGCTCTCAAGGTCTACGGACATTTTCTTTCAGTAAGCTGCCAGAATATTCACTGCTCCCCACAGCCAGGATTATGGGTTAGGGGAGCAGTGAATATTCAATGTCTAATAGTAGACACACGTAATCGCCCAGTCATAGCAGTAAGCGGGCTGCTTAGTAATCATGTGTACCCGATATTAAAGAGAATGAATATTCGCTGCTCCCCATGCTAATAATACCGCCTACTGCTTTTTTTTTTTTAAATCAGATACTTTTTTATTAAAACAGAGTACATACAACAGAATAACAAATCGGCATCCAAATTAAATTTATCACATCTATTACCCCTTTAACTCCCCCTCCCGCCCCCCTCCCCCACCCCGGCAGCAACACTTCTCCCCGATACTACATCCCATATAGTACACACTTATAATACCCTTCAACTGTAGTATAGAACCATCCCGTTGTGCAGGAGGAACAACTAGTAACACAAATAAAACAAAACATACACATCAGAGGTCTCAGACGGCTATCCCCGTCCCATATCAGTTTACTGGTCCATCACTCGTCCTATCCGCATTGCAGCCAAGGAGACCAGAGCTTCTCAAACATTTTAACATTCCCCCTTCTTTCATACACTCCCCGTTCCAGCTGAAGAATACACTTCACCCTTTTAATGTACTCTCCCCTGGTCGGGGGGTCTTTTTTAATCCAGGACCTGGCGATTAGCTTTCTTGCCGCATACAGCAGCCTAGCAATGACAATTTTCATAGTATTTTCCACCCCAAGCTCCTCAACATATCCCAATAGGCATATCACTGGTTCCCTGGGGAGGACACACCCATATGTTCTTCCTATCTTGTGGATAACCTTAGTCCAAAAGGAGACCAGTCTCGGACAAGACCACATCATGTGAAAAATACCTGCGTCAGATCCCTGACACCTTGGACACTCCGAATTCCTTTTCAACCCCATTTTAAACATCAGTAAGGGAGACCTATATACCCGGTGAATCACGTATAGGTGAGACAGTCTGGCCGGTTCGCTCATGGAAAGTTTAGGGACATACGCCAGGATACTCTCCCACACCTCCTCCGTTATCGGCCCAACTTCCTCCTCCCATTTAGATTTGGTTTTAATTGGGTATTCTAACAGAAAGGTATGTAGTATATCTTTATACGTGCCAGAAATGATCCCTTTAGTGCTTCCTCCGCCCTTACACACATACTCCAGTACCAGGTCAGTCTGTATGGCCACACTTTGTTTAGCCGCTTGGGCTGCAATCGCATGTTTTAATTGTCTGTAGTGGAGCCAGCCGGACGCCGGTAACTGAAACTCACTCTGTAACTGCGGGAACGATTTCACAATTCCTCCGTCCAATATCTGATGCATGTATATCACACCCTTGCGTCTCCACTCCTCAATATTCCCCATTTTCTGAATCTCCGGGAGATTACTGTTATCCCAGATAGGTGTAAACTTGGTTAACCGGGTCACCCCTCTCACCCTTTTCAGCCTATCCCAGGTCTTATTTATAAGTGCCATTGTAGGAGACGTTCTACCCAGGAGCCCCACCGCACCATCCTCTAGTCCCATTACCAATGGACTTCTACCCACTATGTATTCCAGTACTTCTTTAATGCCCCCATCTTTCTCTCGATCAGACCAACCCCTGAGGTGTTGACATTGCGCCGCTATATAATACAATTCCGGATTTGGGATTGCTAGACCCCCCTCATCCTTCGGCCTTTGTAAAGTCTCTAATCGCACCCTAGGCTGCTTTTTACCCCACACCAGGTCCCTAAACAGCGAGTTTATCCCTTTAAATCTTTTCCTTGAAATACAAACAGGGGCATTGTGCAGTATGTATAGGAGTTTAGGCATTACTACCATCTTTAGTAAATTAACCCTTCCAACAACTGACAAATGTAGCTTGATCCAGGCATCCACCTTGGTTCTCAATTTTTTAAGGAGCGGCCATAAGTTCACCTGTATGTATTTTTCTACTGGCAGAGATATCTGGATACCTAGATATTTAAATTCATCCACATTCTTCAATTTGTTAGCCCCAGTATCCTCATTTGTCCAGGCTACTTCCCCATCCACCTTAAAGAGGCTCGATTTAGACCAATTAATGGTCAGTCCCGAAACTTCTCCAAATTTCTCTATTATCTGCATGGCATGATCCAATGAGGCTGATGGATCCCCCAAGAAAAGTAATAAATCGTCAGCATAAAGAGCTATTTTCTCCTCTAAATGCCCATACTTAAATCCATGGATCTCCTTTGTTTTCCTAATGGCCGCCGCTAGAGGCTCTATTGCAATAGCAAATAGGAGCGGCGATAGTGGGCAGCCCTGTCTCGTTCCCCGGTGCAACTCAAACGCTGAGGAGGTCATACCGTTAACTCTAACTTTAGCAGTAGGCCTATTATACAACAGCTGCACCCACTTTACAAACCGTGGGCCAAAACCCATATGCTGCAACACTTTCCACAGATACCCCCACTCAACACTATCGAACGCTTTCTGGGCATCTAACGAAGCGATCACCCTCCGGCCAGGGTTGTCAGGCGGCAACTGTAGATTAAGGTACAATCTCCTGATATTAGCAGCTGTCGACCTATTGGCCATGAACCCTGATTGGTCCATATGGATTAGGTTAGATATAACTCCAGTCAGCCGGTTTGACAACACCTTAGCCAGAAGCTTCACGTCCGCTGTTAATAACGAGATGGGTCTATATGAGTCTGGAAGCCTCGGATTTTTATCCTCCTTAGGAATTACTACTATTATTGCTTCTCTCATAGATTCAGGCAATACACCTTCCCCCTCCGCCACCTCAAAGACTTTCAATAGTTTGGGTAATAGGATTTCTTCTAACTGTTTATAAATTTCAACTGGTAGCCCGTCTGCTCCCGGTGCCTTGTCATTGCTCATGCCATGCAGAGCGCCCTCCAGTTCATCAATAGTAATAGGTGACTCCAGTTTATCTCTATCCACCACAGACAACACAGGAAGCTCACCTCGCTCAAGAAATGAGTCCACCTCTTCCACCCTCATCTCTCCGCTAGAAGAATATAGCGTGCGATAGAAATCTTTAAAGACCTCAAGGATCGCCTCAACCTCAGTGACCTGTGTCCCCTCCACCGTGTCCATACCATGCACAAATGAACTACTCCTTTGAGCTGCAGCTATGACCGATAATAGATGACCAACTTTTTCCCCCTCCTCATAAAAATGCAATTTTTGGAATGCCTGCTTCCTTACCGCCTTCTCCAAAAGCATCTTATTAACCTGTTCATGCGCCTGCCTAAGATTTTGCTTCGTGTCCGTAGTAGTACTCCGGATTGCTTCCAGCTCTGCCTTATCTAAGGCCTCCAGCCTATCTTTCTCATCCTGCCTCGTCTGTGTTTTACGTTTACAGATATCCCTGAACAGGAGCCCCCTGAGGTATGCCTTCATCGCATCCCATACCACCAGCGGACCAGTGCTACCCTCGTTGTGGATAAAGAAATCCCCAAGATCCCGTTCTATATTCCCCATATTAATATGACGGATCCATGCTGGATGAAGCTTCCATTCTCCCCTCCTTCCCCCTGTCAGGGTTCCCCGTCGTATGGACACTAGAATTGGGCTATGATCTGAAATCACTCTTGTCAGATATTGCACGTCACTTATCATTGCATCCATCAGATCACTAGCTAGAGCCATGTCAATGCGGGACAGAGTGTTATGTGAAGCCGAATAACAAGAGAAGCAGGATACCCTCCCATTCCTCACTCGCCAGGCATCCACCATTCCAAGTTCCCCAATAAGAGTGCCAAACGAAGTCATACAACTATCCTGAATACCTGGAGGTCTACTACTCCTATCCCAGTACAGGTCTATCACATTATTGAAGTCCCCCACCAGTAAAAAAGGGATTACTCCCCCCTTCTCAGAGAACTCCCTTATCTCCCTTAGTTTGGTGCACTTATATGGAGGTGGTATATATATTGCAGCTATACACATGAGTCTGCCAAATATTTTACACTTGACGGCCACACACTGTCCCTCTTTATCCACATACACTTCTATCTCTTCATATTGCACAGAGTTATGGATCAGCAGTGATACACCCCTTGCATAGTTGGAAAAGGTGGAGTGATAGGCCTTCTGCACCCATCTCCTATTTAAAACATGTGTTGTCTCCTTTGTTAGATGCGTTTCTAGTAGACATATTACTGACGGGTTCTGGTCTTGAACATATTTAATTATTGCCGCTCTCCTAGACCTATCTGATAACCCTCTAATATTCCAACTCAACACCTTAATTCTATCCCCCATTATCCCACCCAGTAAAACCATCAAACCTTGTAGTATCTCCCCATGCTGCCTCTACCCTACCCCTTTCCCCCCTGCTCCCCTCCCCTCCTACTCCCCACCACTTCCTGTTTTCGAGTACTCCCGTGAAGCATCGGGTTTTCCAAACCTGGTCCATAATCCCTACTAAATTCCCCCCTACCTCCCTCGCCTTCCCCTCTTAGACACATTTTAAAACTCGTCCCTTTTCCAACAATTCTCCACTCCCCCCCTTTCTATGTATAATCATATTCCACTCAATATTCAACCAATATAACAGTAAAATGGCGAACAGTAATTAAACTGGAATCTCAAATTGTAAATACCCCCACCGCGCCAAATTAGGCAGTCCCCATGTCCTGCGAAGCTCACATCAAACCCTTCGCATTCCCCCTGCATACTACCTCAATCCCAAAGGGAAGGAGAAAAAAAAAAAAAAAAGAAAAAACAAGAAGGGTCCCCTGTAAGCTCCTAAGGATGTTGTAGAGCCTCAGCCGGCCTTCTCCAACACACTGCAGATTCAGACAGTCAGCTCATTCCTTCAAACGGATCCGCTTTTCGTTTGCGTCCAACCACTGCATGGCTTCCTCTGGAGTTGTAAAAAAGTGCACCCGCTCCAACGCCGTCACTCTTAGCTTTGCCGGGAACATCATTGAGTATTGCACCCCCATCTCTCGCAGGCGCCTCTTTACTCCTGTAAAAGTCATACGTAGCTTTTGAACAGAAATGGAGTAGTCCAGGTATATGGAAATTCTCTGGCCGTCAATCATAAGATCCTCCATGTCTCTTGCCTTTCGCAGTATAGTGTCCCTGTCTCTGTAGTTGAGGAGCTTGGCTAGCATAGTGCGAGGGCCCCTGCCTGCTGGTTGTGGCTGCATCGGGACTCTGTGTGCACGTTCCACAGCATAGAGCTTGGATAAGACATTAGCACCCATTTTCCCCCTGAGCCAGTCTTCTACATATTCAGTGGGGTTTCTTCCTTCCGCTTTCTCAGGGATGCCGACAATTCGGATGTTATTTCTTCTAGAGCGGTTCTCTAAATCATCATTTTTTGCCGTGATTTCAGCTATCTGCTGTGCAAATGTTTTTTCAGACTTTTGTAGTTTTGTAATATGATCCTCTGTTATCCCCACTCTCTCCTCTACAGCCGCTGTTCTCAGATCGGCTTTCTTGAGGTCTTTCTTAATGTCAGCAACCTCTGCCTGTAATCCCTTAACTTGCTTCGTCAGGGAAGTCAGAGCCTCTTTACAAAAAGACACCACTGCAAAAATGTCCTTTAAAGTGGGGTTTTCTGGAGCCTGGTCTGCACTATGTGCTTCCTCTACTTCTCCTGTCTTATCTTGCTGCTGTTCACCATCCCCCATCTCATCAGAGCTGGCATTGTCTTCTCCCTCCTCACCTCTGTTATCTGTATGCTGATGTGATTTCTCTGAAGTCCGGGCAAATTTCTCCAGCCTTGCCGCGACCTGCATCCTCTCCTGACAGGCTGCATTCACTTTCTCAGCTTCCTGCCTTATCATGGCACCATCCTGAGAGCTGGGGACTTTCCCGCCTACATTATCTTTTTGCCTGTGACGGACCATGGCACCTCTCTGCATCCACCAGACTCACTCCAGATAAGTCCTCACCACCTTATCTTCCTGACAGCCGGCTGAGGCAGTGATAACAGCGGTATTCAGGGATTTATCAAGGGAGTTTGCAGGAGAGCTCCACAAACACGTCTCTTCACATTGCCGTCCAGGCCACGCCCCATACCGCCTACTGCTTGGTTGGCGCTGGTTTCATTGCCTAGAGGTGGGCGGGATTATGGCGTGGGGAGCAGTGAATATTCATTTTCTTTTTTAGCTGGCACACTATTAGCCTTTTTGAGAGCCTTTAGGAACATTTGTGAAAGCTTTTGATACTGGATTATATTTAGATAATTCACTAATCTCAGGTTGCCCACTGCTTTATTTACTAAAAAGCGCAGCCCCAGATTAGAGATAGCAACTCTTAAGTATATCACATTGTATATAATTGCATTTCAAAGCTTGTTGTTTTGTTAATAAATGCTTGTAAATATATATTCTTCATGCCTGTCTTTCTCTATTGTCTAGATGTGATGATTTTGCCTCAGAACCTCTGGAGTTGGCGCAGACCTGTAGACATTTCACACCAAAATAGTGAGGGGAGAATTGAATCACACTGTGCATTCTAGATATGTGGAAGTTGTCAAGACGCTCTGGTCCCAAATCATCAAAGCTTTTATGCCAAAAGAAACTGTCACAAAAATTTGGAAAGTTGTGCCAAGATTTGGCATTTTCACTCTAAAATTGGCAGAGCTTATGTGGGACGGGGGCGTGACACCACAGCTCCTTTAATTCATGACGAGCTGTGGTGTTCCCTATGCCAGAAATCTCACTCCAGTGTCTGATGGGAGTAATATTTCTAGCATGGCACAAGGAGGCACATTCCACTCGTCACACGCTCCAGATTCATGAGGAGGCATTTACCTCTTCATGAATCAGGAGTGGACCCCGCAGAAATGGGGCTTTTTATGTTATAAAATTGATTCCTTTACAAAGGATAATTGTTGTAATGAAAAAAACTAAAGGATTTTATCTGTCTGATATCCAAGAGATTACTTTTTTTGTGGGGCTACCCACACATAGAGATATACCGACCCGTTGAAGTTCGGGTTTTTCAGTCGGACTTTAAATAAAGTTCAGTTCGGGAACCGGACTTGTCCTGAACCCCGTTGGAAGTCACTGATTGGGCAGTTCGGGTCTCTGCCCACATGTATCCAGCCATAAACAGAGTATTTATTACCGGGGGAGGGATGACGGAGTTTTTTCCTTGCACAAAATACACCTATAACAATGTTTTTACCTCCCCGTGAAAGCCATTCACACACTGCAAGCGGCTCGCACTGGGCCGAGCACTGAGTGTACCCGAGCTAGATCAAGTGGTTAGGATACATAAAGCACAAAAACTCCGAACTTTAACACTGATTTTTTTATATAAAGTCTGTATTTGGTACAAACCTCGAACTTTACTATTTAGGTTCATTCGTCTCTGCCCACAAACCTTTATTACAGTGTAGATTATGGGTGTAGAAGAGACCAGAACTGAAAGGGGTCTATCTCTTGGTGGAGAGGAAGTAACATTTATGGTACCTATTCTGGGGTTTTGTGAATTTAATGGGATTCGGTCACTAAGTGTTTATCCTTAATTAAAAATGAGAATAATATAAAGACAGTGTCACATTAGGTACAGGGAAGTACCAAGTGAATGGCGAAAGGGAAACCCTGTGTATAGCAAAGGGGAAGATGGTGACTTCTAACTAAATCTATCGCTGGGCCCTGGGTTCCCTTACAGCCTTAGATAGGTTCCACATCTATGAACCGAGCCGGATACCTGACCCTGGTCTGGACCCTAGGTGGGATGAGCTCTTCGTCAACCCCACTAGGCACTAAAGGACACACAGGGATAACAAACAAGGGGAAACAATATACATCTTATCTGTAGATGACTCAGTAAGAAGGTCAGTAAAGAGCAGCAACAATCCTACTGATGCGTGCAAGCCACCTGCTTGCATCCAGAGCTTGCGAAGGAACTCTTACCAGCACCAATTCAGGGAACATGTACTTAAACCCAAGGGGATATACAGATGATTAACAGCAGAAGGGAAGGGGAGCTCTGCTGGGTACTACAGGAAAAAGGATGAAAACCCAGCAGAGGAGCTACCTAGTACACTGAATACTGACAGCAGCAAAAATAGAAAGTCAGGGACCATTTTGCACAGCCAGACTCTGTGACTTTCTATTGCCAGACACCATAGTACTGTCTGTTACCTGTGACAGACAGGGACTCTGATTCCAATGATGTGTCATTTACTGAGCTGCTTGCTGTTTTGATAAAATTACAGTATTATTATTAGGGGATTATCACTAGAGAACTAGTAAACCAGCAGCCATGTATCCTCCATCTCCATCAGCTCTGTATAACCCCACCTCACCCCTGATTGGCAGCTTTCTGTCTATGCTTATTGTACACAGCAGCCAATCAGTGATGTGGGTGGGGTTATACACAGAGGAGTATTTTGAGAACTGGTAGATCTTAACCCCTTCACGACCGCGGGCAGTAAAATTACGTCCTATTTTAACGTGACTTAACGACCAGGGACGTAATTTTACTGCCTAAACTTCATTTGATTGCCGTGGCCATAGCAATGGCTTTCAAATGATGTCCCCTGCTGTTTCTTACAGCAGGGGACCTTTGCTTGACCCCAGGGGGGCGGCATCGCCACCCCCTATTGACGATCGATATGATTGGCTGTTCAAATCTGAACCGCCAACCACATCGTTCGCACTAATTTCGGCAAAAATAATGCCCGAATTAGTGCGATACTGTGAGATCCAGCTATGAGATGCCGCAGCTGCTGCAGCATATCATAGGTGGACCTCAAACATGTCGCCCCCAGCCCCTACAGCACTGATTGGAGTGATCGAGCTATGACGCGCAATCGCTCCAATCAGTGTGCAGTGGGGCGGTCTGATCTGCCGGTGGCCGCCTCCCCAGGCCTGTGCTGGCCTGCGAGCCCTCCCTTAACATGTCTGCAGCGTGCAGTGGCTGGTACTTGTGGTACCACGCCACCGCTGCTGCCGCCGCCGTAGCTGAGGTCACCGCTCCTGTTGCACGTGAGTACTGTGCTCACCTTGCAGCCCGTGCGCGCTCCTGTGGTGCCCCTGCGCGCTCCCGTGTTAGCCCCTGCCCGTGCCCCCCTGCGATCTGCCCCCCCGACATCTTGATCTTCCCCCCCCCCGACATCCCGATCTGCTCCCCCCGCAATCTGACTGCCTCTTCCATTATCTCTATTCTGCTTCTGCAGCTCCCTCTCCGGTCTCCCCCTCTGCTCTCCCCTCCCCCCTCTGCTCTCACCCCCCCCCTCTCCCCCTCTGCTCTCCCCCCTTTGCTCTCCCCCCCTCTGCTCTCCCCCGACGTCCTCTTACCTGTCTTCACCGGCCCGATCACATCTGCCTCCATCGCAGGGTCCTTCCTGGGCATTCTGCTGATCTGCCTGCTGCTCCTGTAAAGCTGTTCCTCCTGCAGCACTTCTGGTCAGTGATCCTCTGGGTACTGTGAGTATAATAACTTTTTTTTTTTTTTCTGGATCCCCTGTCCATTTTTACACCTCATCCTTCCGTGCGTCCCGCTAAGCACTGATCAGGGATGCAGATAACGTATCTGCATCCCTGCTCAATTTTTGGCGTGACTTTTTTTTTTTCCGTATCCCCGACGCTTTTTGTATGGCATCCGTCCGTGCGTCCCGCCAAGCGCTGATCAGGGATGCAGATAACGTATCTGCATCCCTGCTCAATTTTTGGCGTGACTTTTTTTTCCGTATCCCCGACGCTTTTTGTATCGCATCCGTCCGTGCGCCCCGCCAAGCGCTGATCAGGGATGCAGATAACGTATCTGCATCCCTGCTCAATTTTTGGCGTGACTTTTTTCCGTATCCGCAACGCTTTTTGTATCCCATCCGTCCGTGCGTCCCGCCGAGCGCTAATCAGGGATGCACATAACGGATCTGCATCCATGGTCAATTTTTGGCGTGAATTTTTTTTTTACATATCCCCGACGCTTTTTGTATCGCATCCGACCGTGCGTCCTGCAGCAGCCGATCAGTGCACTGCGTCTGTGCGTTTGAAAAGTCAAATGGCGCTCCTTCTCTTCTGAGCTCCGCCATTTGCCCAAACAATTACTTTCCACCACATGTGAGGTATCTACGTACTCAGGAAAAATTTCTCAATACGTTTTATGGTGCATTTTTTCCTGATAGCCTTGTGAAAAAAAAAGCTACCTAGTTGAAGCAACCGTTTTGTGGTAAAAAAAAAAATAATTTTTCTTTTCACAGCTCAACGTTATAAACTTCTGTGAAGCCCCCAGGTGTTCAAAGTGCTCACCAAACATCTAGAAAAATTATTTGAGGGCTCTAGTTTCCAAAATGGTGTCACTTGTGGGGGAGCTCCACTGTTTAGGCACCATAGGGGTCTCCAAACGTGACATGGCGTCCGCTAATGATTCCAACCAATTTTGCTGTCAAATGGCGCTCCTTCTCTTCTGAGCCCCGCCATGCGCCCAAACAATTACTTTCCACCACATATGAGGTATCTGCGTACTCAGGAGAAAATGCACAATACATTTTATGGTGCATTTTTTCCTGATAGCCTTGTGAAAAAAAAGCTACCTAGTTAAAGCAACCGTTTTGTGGTAAAAAAAAATTTTTTCTTTTCACGGCTCAACGCTATAAACTTCTGTGAAGCCCCCAGGTGTTCAAAGTGCTCACCAAACATCTAGAAAAATTATTTGAGGGCTCTAGTTTCCAAAATGGGGTCACTTGTGGGGGAGCTCCATTGTTTAGGCACCTCAGGGGGTCTTCAAACCCGACATGGCGTCCGCTAATGAGTGCAGCTAATTTTGCGTTCAAAAATTCAAATGGCGCTCCTTCCCTTCCGAGCTCTGCCGTGTGCCCAAACAATTGATTTTTACCACATATGGGGTATCAGCGTACTCAGGAGAACATGCACAATAAATTGTATTGTGCACTTTCTCTTTTCTCCCTTGCAAAAATGAAAATTTTATGGCTAAAGTAACATTTTTGTGTTAAAAAGTAAAATTTTCATTTTTTCCTTCCACATTGCTTTGGTTCCTGTGAAGCACCTAAAGGGTTAATAAACTTATTGGATGTGGTTTTGAGCAGTGTGAGGGGTGCAGTTTTTAGAATGGGGTCACTTTTGGGTATTTTCTGTCACCTAGGTCTCTCAAAGTCACTTCAAATGTGATGTGGTCCCTAAAAAAAATTATTTTGTAAATTTTGTTGGAAAAATGAGAAATTGCTGATGACCTTTGACCCGTTCTAACTTCCTAACGAAAAAAATATTTGTTTCGAAAATTGCGCTGATGTAAAGTAGACAAGTGGGAAATGTTATTTAGTAACTATTTTGTGTGACATATCTCTCAGATTTATGGGCATAAATTTTCAAAGTTTAAAAATTGCGAAATTTTCAAAATTTTCGCAAAATTTCCTAAATTTTCACAAATAAACGCAAAAAATATCGGCCTAAATTTACCACTGACATGAAGTACAATATATCACGAAAAAACAATCTCAGAATCGCCGGGATCCGTTGAAGCGTTCCAGAGTTATAACCTGTCAAAGTGACACTGTTCAGAATTGCAAAAAATGGCCCGGTCATTAGGGTGTTTTAGTGGCCGGGGGTGAAGGGGTTAAGCAGATAAAATTGATTTTTATCAAAACTTCAGCAAGCAGCCAAGTAAGTGACACATCACTGGAATCAGGGTTTCTGCTTATATAGGTCAGTTGGACACACACTACAGGTAGCTTTGTTCCTCCTAATTTATAAACCACATCCTGAAACCATACGCTATTAAATGTTATATATTTAATCTGAAAAGTAGGAAGTATTTATAAAAATGTACAAAAGATTTTACAAATGGAAACAAAACAATACAGCATATACAATTACATAAAATGAAATAGAAAATTAGGGAACCTGGGTCACAGAAATGGCTTCAGATTTCTGGAAGGAAGGACTCCACTTGAACGTACAGTACAGACCAAATGTTTGGACACACCTTCTCATTCAAAGTTTTCTTTATTTCCATGACTCTGAAAATTGTACATTCACATTGAAGGCATCAAAACTATGAATTAACACATGTGGAATGAAATACTTAAAAAAGTGTGTCTTATATTCTAGGTTCTTCAAAGTAGCCACCTTTTGCTTTGATTACTACTTTGCATACATGTAACAATGTTAAAAAAGGAAGACCCTGATGATGAGGAGAGGGGACACCTCCTGCAACTCACCTGAGGCTGTACTCTATGCTCCCTAACGTCTCTATACGGGTCCTTGCTCCCATTGTCATCATGTGACTAGGCCTTTGCTCACCCTGATCTCACCTTGGCTAGTGAGAAGGATGGGAAAAGCAGTAGTATCACCACTCCAATAATACAACACAAGGTAAAGGATACAGAGGGAAAATAGACACAAAAAGTAAAAACACGTCAAGCTCTTCCAATGCAGCAAAACATCACAGCTGCAATAGTCACAACTCCTCAGCTTTTTCCAGAGACAGGTTCCTTCCACTTTTAATAACGATGAGGCGTGATCACAAAATAGATGCACCGGAGATTAAGGCTACAAAGGACAGCCAGATTAGAAAAAGTACCTAACCCCTACAGCACTAAAAGAAAGTAAATCCACTCAAATCAAGTTGTAAACCTATGAACAATAAGACGTTGTGACCTTCTGATCCCAGACTCACCAGAGGTCTCCCCAGAGCGGGACACACTCATCACACATTATCCATAAATTCATTTATTTTCAAGTTCATTTTTTCTTGTTCTGTATTGGAGATCTTCTCATATCCTTCTTATTGGTTCTCCTTCCTCCTCTTCATTTTCTGAATTCCAAAATTTTCTGAATGACGTATTAGAATACATTCTCAGGATTACAGTCTGAAGATTCCAGATCTGTAGATCTTTGCAGCGTCCGTGCAATAGTTATCGTGAGAGCTTTTCTTTAAAATTTACTTTTGTGAAAGAAGGTGTTTGCCCGACATTGCGCTATGAGACAAATGTCTATCATGGTGCAGAGAAAGGCGGCAATCGATCTCCCCCCTAGAAGTGGGACTCCTGGGACAGACAGGGGACACATTTGGAGTGGGAAAAATGTGTGATCAGTGTTGGACAGAAATAAAATCCATTTTAGTATAGATTATTACTTATGTTGTGCTCTGATCTGGAGGAACAGGAATTGTGAGCACTTTGGGAATTTCACAGAATGGATTGATAAAGGTATAACTAGATTGTACCCATTATTTAGAGGAATAATTATAATTAATTAATTTTATTCATTTATATAGCGCTATTAATTCCACAGCGCTTTACATACATTGGCAACACTGTCCCCATTGGGGCTCACAATCTAGAGTCCCTTTCTGTATGTCTTTGGAGTGTGAGAGGAAACCGGAGTACCCGGAGGAAACCCACGCAAACACGGGGAGAGCATACAAACTCCTTACAGATGTTGGAATGAAATATGTACATTGTGCAATGTTCAGCAAAGATTTGGGAAACAGAAGAATGACTTTCACTATCTGCAATTATTATTTTACTTGATAAAGGATAAAAATAAATGGCATTCACTGATAAAGGGGAGAATAGATCAATAGAAAACTAATCAATAGATGTAAGGGGAAGAAAAATTCAGAGTTGTCACAATTTTATCAATCATTTTGGATATTTGGATGACAACATCCACTTGTTACACGCCTGTCCCGTGTCTGGGATCTGCTCCTTCCCCCGCTCTGCTGAACTTTCCTGTGCTCCATGTTGGGCTTTGCAAGTAGCCTTTTATATTGTCTGTGCACCTGTCTGCAGTCTTCAGAACATCTCCAGACTATCTGTGGCCTCCAGCACCTCAGCTACCAATCTGCCTGTGGCTTCCAGTATGTCTGCCCCTGTCTGAGGTCTCCAGGACGTCTGCGGCTTCCAATACCTCAGTTACCTGTCTGCCTGTGGGTGTCAGTACTTCTGCAGCCTGTCTGCAGTCTTCAGGACTTCTGCTGTATGCCTGTGGTAGATTTTGCCTTTGCTGCTCGTCCCTGGTTTTCCAGGATATCTGCTACATGATGTCCGCTGTCTACCTACAGCTTCCATTACGTCTGACAGGAGAATTTCTTATTAATCAAAGAGGTTGAATTGATTTTCTCCAGTTGAAGACTTTATTCCTGTTCAGGGAGAGCCGCCAATAGCTTTGTTAACTTCTAGCCGGTAAGTAGTGAAACTCCAGGAATGTGACAGTAGGATTTTTTTAGCCTGCAGCTCCTCTATTGAGTACATGCGATGTTCCTCTAGATCAGGGATGGGGAACCTTTTTACTGCCAGGGGCCATTTGGAATTTTCTACCAACCCTTCAGGGGCCACACAAAATTATCAACTTGAAAATTACCTGGCTATATTTTGTCAAACAATTAATTAACTCATCCCTACTGTGGTGGCCGGAGCTGCTTCTCTTTGGTGCAGCTGTGATACTCGGTGATATTGATCATCTTGTTTCTCACAACTGCTTTTCCAGGTTTGTCTCGGTCTGGAGATGCTGGGGGCATACACATCAAAGGAGACGCTGGGGCGCATAAATTACAGGAGACACTGGGATTACACATCACAGGAGGGGCTTGGGCATATACATCACAGGAAGGGCTGAGGCATATATTGTACATCACAGGAGGGACTGGGGCATATACATCACAGGAGGGGATGGGGCATACACATCACATGAGGGGCTGGGGCATATACTGTACATCACAGGAGGGGCTGGGGCATATACATCACATGAGACGCTGGAGCATATACATCACATGAGACGCTGGAGCATATACATCACAGGAGGGGCTGTGGCATACACATCACAGGAGAGGCTGGGGCTTGTACATCACAGGAGGGGCTGGGGCATGTACATCACTGGAGGGGCTGGGGCATACACATCACAGGAGATGCTACAGGAGAGGCTGGGGCATGTATATCACAGGTCGGGCTGGGGGTGTGTACATCACAGGAGATGCTGGGGCATATACATCACTAGAGGGGCATGGACAGCCCTGGCGGTGGCACAGGCATGACTGGGGACAAGGACAGCACTGGCGGAGGCATGTACAGCACTAGTTGGCAACACGGACAGCACTAGGAGACAGCACTAAAAGGCAGCATGGACAGCACTAGGTGGTAGCACGGACAGCAATAGGTGGCAGCATGAAGATCACTAGGTGGCATCACTAGGGAGGCACAGACAGGACTGGGGGAGCATAGACATCACCAGGAGGGCACGGACTGCACTGGGGGCATAGACAGCAGTGGGAGGGTACAGACAGCAGTGGCGAGTACAGAGCACTGGGGAGTACACAGTACTGAGGGGAGGCACGCAGCACTGGGGAGCACGGACAGCATAAGGGGAGTACGGACAGCACTGACCATGGCATGGACAGCACTGGTGGCAGCATGGACAGCATTAGGTGGTGCGGACAGCACTGGGGGGGAGCATAGACATCACCCAGGGTGTACAGACAGCACTGGGGGGCACGGACAGCAGTGGGAGGTTACACAGCGCTGAGGGGGTACACAGCATTGGGGGGTACACACAGTACTAGGGGGTACACACTGCACTAGGGTCTATCTCATGTGCTACCTATACAGTCGTGTTTCTACACATGTGATGTCATTTCTTTGTGATTTTCCCCTCCCCCTTGACCTTTTTTAAGGGCTTTTCATTTGAATGGTGTTGTCTCAGACTAAGGAGGTGATCCTCCGAAACGCGTACCTGTTTGAAAATTGCCACTTGTTTTTATACATATGGAATGACCTTTTAATCATAATAAAGAAATTCGTTTTTTAAAATAATCTGGAACCTGGATGCTGGAATTTCCTTTCTTCATATTCACACTTCAGTCGGTCCTTCTGATGTCCGTGCACCGGTCAGATTCTTATGGAACTCCAAGTGGGTGAGCTGGTGTTTTTTTCTACTGCTATATTATACAGTCCAGTCCCGTGCTCCCTGCATATTTCCACATAATTGGAACTGTTTAGTTTCCTCTTGATACATTGTCAATAGAGACTTTATTATGGAGAATCCAAATAATATTGTGATGGACGAATTTTTTTCACTCAATAATCAGACACGACTGAATAAAGTGGCCAGTATTTTTTCTGGTTCTAAAAACACTTTAATGGATGATGGAACTGACCTCAAAACCACCATGTGGGAGCTGGAAAAGCTCATGTCCACAAGACTGAGGGTGTGGTGGGATAAAAAAAACCTTACAGGCTTACCTAAGTGCCAAAATGATCCCCAGAGGACTTAGAATAAAAAAAAGTCTGAATATGACCAAGATTTCACCATAAAATGGAACAATATTCTCTCTGAATGTTACGAAAAATAAATCACTTTAATTGTGGAGAAAGAAACTGATAAAATTGTCAAACTGGATGAAAGTATAAAGAAAATTGAAGAAGTTTTGTCAGTGATATTAATACACTCAAGACACAAAAAGATAAAATCATGTTGAGTCTAAATAAATTGGAGGATACCATCATGACCACGAAAGAAAATAAATATAAAAGGGACATTATTGATTATGAAAATAACCGTATTTACAACTGGCATCAAAATCGCAAAAGAAGACCACAACAACAAGATTTTAAAAATCCCTCTCTTTTGAAGAAGAAGGATAATCGAGTAAATTTCTTCTCCACTGAATTTGACTCATCAGATTTAAATACTGACATTTCAGACACGGAGAGAGCCCCATCCACCAGCTCAGCAAGATCTACATCTGGTGATTTTTTTCATCGGTCAAAAAACGCATTAATAAACGCCAGAGAAGATCTGGAAGGAAACACACCGGTGGTAAGAGAGTTCAGACGCTCCACCAGAAACAAGAATTATTAAACTACAGCAATGACTTTACTGTTATTAATCTATCTGCTAGCCTTTTGTCTGAAGATCAGATACAATTACTTGCTAAAGGACTTAATTTTGTTCCGACTGTAAAAATGAATTTATTTGATACCATTATTGATTTGAACCACTTTATGAGACGACTTACCTTAAAACGACATTTTTTTCAGGTTGACAATGATGATAATGTGATTGATGGCTCTGAAAGTGCAATTTCTAATGCTCAGGAATTCATACCTAATACATTCAAGGAACAAGTCTCATTGCAAATCCTTAGAGATTTGTCTGAAAATAATTCTAAAATTCCTGAGCTAATAGATAGGAATTTCACTTCCAGAGTACCTAACCCTGAGTTCTATCCAGAACAGTCAAAAATCCCCATTATGGAGGATTTCCAGTTTAGGAGGAACTTGTTAAATTAAGTGAATCAAAGAAAAAAACGCCCTCTAATCTGAACAGTCTCCAACAGAAAGCATTGAAATGCCTTACTGAAAATAGCTATATAGTTGTAAAAAAAACTCAGATAAGGGTGGGTCTGTAACCGTTCTTGATGTAGGATTATATGAACGTGAGGTAAAAAATCTTTTAGAAAATAATTCCATTTATAGAAAAATACAATACAATATGACCCCTTATCTCAAATAAGATCAGAATTGGAAGACCTCTTGAATAGAGGCAATGAATTGGGTGTCATAACTCAGAAACAAGTAGAATTTTTCAACCCTGCCTTTCCTAAAACCCCATTACTACATGCGTTACCAAAAACTCATAAAAATATTTTCCCTCCCCCTCTTAGACCCATAATATGGGGAATTGGGTCAATCACAGAAAATATTTCCCAATGGTTGGACACTAGATTAAGCCCACTTGCAAAGTTGTCTCCAAGTTATACTCATGACACAAAACATGCACTCAATATTTTTAATAAATTTAAATGGAAAAAATCATGTCGGTGGTTAACATGCAGCATCCAAAATCTATATACATCTATCCCCCATGACCTAGCCATTCTAGCCTTAACAAAATACATGTCAAAATATACCAATCATTCAATTGACCTACAAACCTATATTATAGAGGTTGCGTTTTTTCTTCTCAAAAAGAACTATTTTACTTTTTTGGATGAGTTTTTTGTTCAGACACAGGGTTGTTCGATGGGGTCCAAATTTTCCCCTTCTCTTGCCAATGTCTTTATGGCATGGTGGGAGGAGGAGTACATTTTTACTGATACAAACCCCTTTGAATCTAATATCAATATTTTCCTAAGGTATATTGATGACGTGATAATTGTCTGGGAGGGGGGATTGGAAGACATGAAAAGATTTATTTATTACATAAACAATAATCCCTGTAATATTTTTTTTACCCATCAAACTGATCCTACTTCAATTTCCTTCATGGACCTTCAATTGACAGCTAATGCTGGTACTGATAGTGTGGATTGTGACCTATTCAGAAAGGCAACTGCAGGCAACTCCCTATTATATGCCTCTAGTTGCCATCCACGCCATGTCATCAATAATATACCTGAGGGAGAATTCATTAGAGCCAGACGCACATGCACTTCTGAATTCTCTTACCAGAAGCAATGTGATATTATTAAAAACAGATTCAAAAACAGGGGTTATTCCCCAAAGGTTATTGACCAAGCAAAGCTAAAATCTGAAAAGAAAAATAGAGCGCAATATTTGGAACAAAAATCCACTTCTTTTCCTGTGTCTTCACAAACCTCTTCTCAGGTAGTTTTTTCAACCTGTTTTAGTAGTGATTATTATCATGTCATCGATATTGTCAAGAAATGTTTACCTATCTTACAGGTTGACAACACCTTAAAAAATATTTTGTCTAATGGCGTGAGATTTGTGTCTCAGCGCAATACTACAATAGCAAATCGCATCTCACCTAGTGACCACACAACGCTCAATAAGAATATAAGTCACTGTTCACATAATTGGTTACCCACATTGGGCTCCTACAAATGTGCTCCAAAAAATTGTGGTTTATGTAGGTTCATGCTTAATACCACTAAATTCACACTTGTGCTAATAATCGAGAATTTAATATTAAGTCCTTTATTAATTGCGGTACCGCTGCGGTGGTCTACATCATCACCTGCACGAGCTGCCACGTCCAGTATGTGGGAAATACCTCCCGTACATTACGCCGTCGCATCTCAGAGCACGTCTATGATGTAAACCATACCACTACACGGAGCTTGTAAATGTGCATGCTGGCAATCTGACATCGCTCAAAGTGAACGCTGCAGAAAAAGTGATCCTCCCTAAAAGGGGTGGCGATTTGACAAAATTGTTACACCGCTGCGAAGCAAAATGGATAATTTTACTCAATAGCAGAATACCGTATGGGCTCAATGTGAAAACAGAAATTTCAAATGTATTGTAAAAAGTCTATCTCATGTGCTACCTACTCAGTCGTGTTTCTACACATGTGATGTCATTTCTTTGTGATTTTTCCCCTCCCCCTTGACCTTTTTTAAGGGCTTTTCATTTGAATAGTGTTGTCTCAGACTAAGGAGGTGATCCTCCGAAACGCATACCTGTTTGAAAATTGCCACTTGTTTTTATACATATGGAATGACCTTTTAATCATTTTGGAATAAAGAAATTCGTTTTTTAAAATAATCTGGAACCTGGATGCTGGAAATTCCTTTCTTCACACTGTACTAGGGTGTACACAGCACAGATGCTGGATTATAGTGTTTAATATCGGTGAAATTTATCTCTCCCTTTCCCTTCAACTGCTGGAGCAATTTATAAGCTATACAGGGTTTTTACCCTCCCAAATATATGAGCGATATAGGTAGCGGATTCGCTTCTCCTCCTTAGGAGGCAAATAGATTGGGAGAGTGTGAAAAAGATAGAGAAGATGTGGAAATTCTATCGTGTTAATTAGGTTATCACTACCCAGATATGAGAAAATGAAGATTTTCCATTTAACCAGAGTGGATTCTAAATTGTCGATATACAATTTGATATTAGTATGATATAATCTGGCCAGGTGCCTCATCACGTTCACTCCCCGATATTTTAAAGAGCAGGTAGTCCACTGGCAGGGAGAACTCGATGCCCTAAATGGCCTGGGGGGCTCGTAGCATAATTACCTCTGTTTTTTCCCAGTTTATAGCATAACCCGATAACTCACCCATTGCTTCTACGTCTTGTATAAGTGAACCTAGAACTTCTTTAGGGTTGGCCTCGATCAGTAAAATGTCATCTGCGAACGCAGCAATTTTTAACTCCCTAGAGCCAGTCTTGCGTCCCCTAAAGGTAGGGATCTGCAACAGATAACGTAGTAAAGAGTCAATGGAGAGGTTAAATAAAAGAAGTGACAAGGGGCACGCCTGTCTGACTCCTTGGAAGATGTCTACTGATGGTGTTGTATAACTATGTACTGTCACGCAGGTGATTGCATTTGTGTGTAGGTAGTGAATTTATTGTTGGAATTTTGGGGGAATCCTCCCCTACCTAAAACTTCATATAAGAGAGGTTATGCTACTTTATCAAAGGCCTTTTCGTCATTCAGACTCATGAGCATTGCAGCCGGTTGCGATGGATCTTGGGCAAGGACAGTAGAGGCGACGGCCAATTGTATGTTTGCCACACTGCTTCGCCCTTGGGTAAAACCCGCCAGGGCCCAGCAGTAGGACCTGTAAGTGGCTTGCCAGAATTTTCGCTAACATTTTATAATCGTGGTTGAGAAGTGAGATAGGGCGGTAAGACTGTGGCAGTTGTGGGTCTTTTTGTGTCGCCCACCTGTAGCGATCGCCCCAGGGACTTCACTCCACCTTCAGGGACGCCACAGGGTCTCCACTTTGGTAATTCTGGCGACAGGTATGTCAGTTTTATATATGTAGGAGTCGTGACGCCACTCACGGTTTACGGTCAGGGATATGGGTGACCGCCACTGCAGATTTAACGAGCGTCTGGGGCTGATGAAGTCTGCAGTCTGATTGTGTGGCCTCCTGTGAGTGAGGCTGGCCCCAGGGGCTCAGGTGTGAGGAAAAACAGGTCCCAGAATAACTCAGTCTCAGTCCAAGATGTCTTTCAACTGTTCTTTACTCACTTTTAGATGTTTTGTGAGGTACCCGGGCGATGCTGAGATTAAACCAGGTGAAACCAGGTATCCTTCAGGCTGGTCTAAGGGTAACCATTAACTCGCCTTCCTAGCACTTCTTGTTTCGGATAACCCCTGACTTGAAGTACCGTGGGATTCTTCCAGGGAAGTCGCTACTGCCTTTTCTCCCCTTTTTGGCCCGTTTGCCGGCAGCGTGGACCAAGGTAGATAGCTTTAGGCTTGATCTCCCTTATGGGCCCCCTCGTTGCTGCTGAGGCGCGGACTCTTGATGGTTGGTGAGGGACTTGTAGTTCCCCTTACCGGCAGGTTTAGCAGATCAATAAATGGACGTCTACTTTAAGGACCTGTTCCCCGTGCGTGCCTAGTCCAGGAGTCCCCGTACTCGACCGACTGACTTCCTCAGCGTCTTTCTGACTGACTTGCTGGTAACCGTTCTCCCCCGCTAACGGCTACTACACGTGCAGGGTCTGACTCGCGTGTCAGCGCACGTCCTGCTCTAGGCAACTGCCGCGCTTTACTCCCAGACTGGCTCTCCTCCTACTTTTCCTGACAGCCGCTGCAACCTAGCTTCCAGCCCCTCCCCCTACACCCCTTGCTGAGATGTGGAGGCAAGCCTCCTCTTGGGTCTGCCAAAGGGTCCCCTCTCAAGGTGTGGGAGACCTGGTTGCTATGTGTCTGTGCGTACACACCCTATTCCAGCCTTCAGAATTACCTGGAAGCACTGACCCAGCATGGGTTCAGTACTCAGTGGTGCCTGACCAGGTCAGGGGCGCCACATTTTCATACATCAACAGATACAGAATCATGAGTACAGAGAACTACAATTACTGATAATATCCAGCTATTAATATGAGAATAAAAAATTCCTATAACACGACTTATAATGAATACAGAATATTGAATATTAATATGAGATTAATATTTCCATAACAACCTCATGTTGTGAGCCCGACAGAATCCAAGACCATGGCTCCCAATGGTGCAGTTATGAACTCTTTTGGGGGAGTCCCTTTGAGGGGTCCTGTCACCCCCCTGTCCTGGGTCTGGGTTCTTCTCCCTTTCCCCGGGCTGCTAAACATTTCTGTGCTCCACATTGGGCTTTGCCAGTATCCAGCGTGCTCCATGTGTGGAGCTTCCGAGGCCTATATAAAGCCGATCAACACATAACCTGTGCCTTGTAGTAAGACTGTTATTATGTGCACAGCGACCGCTCTGCGGTCTCCAGGACGTCTCCTGCTGCGGCTTCTTCTGCTCCTCGTCCCCGATCTTCCAAGACCTTTACTATGTGTCTGTTTGTGGATTTCAGTGCCGCACTTTATGACCCCTGACATAAACTTCCCCTCATCCAGCACCATGACATCATGTGACCCCTGACTCCTCCCCTCCATGTGACATCATCACAGGTCCTGTAAGGAGAGCAGTCATATATCTAGTGTGCGGCTCTGCAGGTGGAGGTAGGTGCAGGGTCTCTGTTATTTTGGGGATCATCATTATCATTAACCCCTTCATTTCACAACTATTTTTAACTTTAACCAGTTCAGGACCAGTTTCCTGCTCTTCCTGACTGCCACATTTACATTCAGTTTAACCCCTTAAGGACGGAGCCAGTTTTGTACTTCATGACTCAGCCATTTTTTGCAATTCTGATCAGTGTCACTTTGACAGGGTTTGAGAGGTAACGCCAAAAAGTGGACCCCACGGTTTGTTCCCCACTTTCTTATGAGCGCGGTGATTCCCCATATGTGGTCAGAAACCTCTGTTTGGACAAATGGAAGGGCTCGGAATGAAAGGAGCAATATTAGAATTGTGTTAAGCAAATTTGGCTGAAATAGATTGCGGGCACCATGTAGCGTTTGTAGGGCCCCTAAGGTACCTAAATAGCAGAAACCCCCACAAGTGACCCCATTCTGGATACTTGACCCCTCGAGGAATTTCTCTAGATGATTTGTGAGCACTTTTAATCCCCGGAGGCTTCACAGAATTTTATAACGTTGAGCCGTGAAAATAAAAAAAAATACATTTTTACCACAAAATTGTTACTTTAACCAGAAAGCTTTTACAGTGGAACCTTGGTTAACGAGAACAATCCGTTCTGGGATGCGCTTGTTAACCAAGTTACTCATTTAGCAAAGCAAGATTTCCTATAGGAAATAATGCAAGCTCAGACAATTCGTTCCACAACGTGTTAAATGTCCCATCCTGGTCCCCTATTGTGCCATTCCACACACGTACAAACACACACGCACACACACATATTATTCTCACCTTACCTTCCGTTCCATCGCCGGCCTCCTGGATCTTGCAGTTCGCCGGTACAGGATGTGTATCAGGTAACCATCGCGACTAGGGAGGAACTTCCGCTAACACAGCGCTGACGTCAAAGGCAGGAGCCACTTGCCTCTGTTTGGTCAGCGCGCTGCCTTTGAGTAGCAGCTGACAGTGTAAGTTCCTCCAACGTCGCAATGGTTACCTGATACACATCCTGAAGCGGCGAACTACAAGAACCATGAGGCCGGCGATGGAACGGAAAGTAAGGTGATCATAATACAGTATGTGTGTGTGCGTGCGTGTTTGTGTGTGTTTGTGCGGACTGCAAGAGTGGGTTAGAGCGCGGTGGACGTACAGAACCGGAAGTGTGTGTGGTGAGTATTTTGCTCATACGGCATAGCTTGCTTGTAAACTGAGTTACAAATTTACAGCAAGCTTTGCTCATTAAGCAATATACTCGCTAACTGGGTTACTTGTTCAGCAAGGTTCCACTGTATTCACAAGGGTAACAGGAAAAATACACCATAAAATTTATTGTGCAATGTCTCCTGAGTATGCAGATACCTCACATGTGGTGGAAAGCAACTGTTTGGGTGCACGGCAGGGCTCGGAAGGGAAGGAGCGCCATTTGACTGTAAAATTTTCTGGAATCATTAGCAAACTCCATGTTGCGTTTGGAGAGCCCCTGAGATACCTAAACATTAGAGCTCCCCCACAAGTGACCTCATTCTCAAAACTAAACCCCTGAAGGATTTTATCCAGGGGTATATTGAGCATTTTGAACCCACAGGTACTTCACAGAATTTGATAACCTTATCTCATATTGAAAATTTTCATTTTTTTTTAACAAAAATGTTGCTTTAGCACCAAATATCTCACTTTTTCAAGAGGACGCACCAAAAGTGGACCCCACAGTTTGTTATACATATTTTTATGAGCTCAGTGATACCCCACATGTGGCCAAAAACCTCTGTTTGGACAAATAGGAGGGCTCGGAACAGAAGAAGCACTATGTGAATTTTGGAAAAGTTGAAATAAATTGCAGGCACCATGTCGCATTTGCAGGGCCCCTAAGGCACCTATACAGCAGAAACCACTACAAGTGACCCCATTTTGGACACTAGACCACTCAAGAATTTTATTCAGGGGTATAGTGAGCAGGTAGTTCACAAAAATGTTGCTGTAGTGCCAAATTTCTCACTTTTAGGCTGTGTCCCCACGATTCGGTTACACTGCATCTAGGACGCAGTGTCAGCCCTTCTGCACAGATGCCAGTGTTGTCGACTCGAGAATGCAGCTGCCCGTGCCCACGATCCGGGTTCAGGCCGCTGCAGACTTTATTCTCCCTGCAAAAAAGCATTCTCATCTCCCCAGCATAAACTGACATCCTGCGGCTCAGGAAGCTGCACCGCTGGTTAGTTTATGCTGTAGATAAAAGAAGCACAGTGGGCAGGAGATTTCTAAACATCCCGCTACGGCACTTGTACTGCAAATCATCGCAGTCAAAACACTCTGCATCCAAACCGCTGCAAATCCTGACCATGGGCACACAGCCTAATAAGCTAGGATGGATGGCTAGATAAATAGATGTCAAACACATATATAATGTTTCACCCCCCCTTCATATTCTAAGCTGGCACCCTTTAGTAACTTTCATGTGGCACTGAAGGGTGTTTAATCTTGTATTTAGCCCCCCCAAAAAAAACAACAAAAATCAAACAGCTAGGGTAAGACAGGGTGGCAGACCACAGCTGGCAGCTTCACCTTGGCTGGTAATCCAAAATGGAGGTGTCTCCATGCTGTTTTTTTTTATTATTTATAAATAATTAAAAAAAAAAGTGGGGTCCGCCCAAATTGGATTACCAGCGAAGTGGACAGCTGTGGTCTGGTATTCTCAGGGTGCAAAAACCATGGTTGTTTGGCCCTTCCCATCCTAAAAATAGCAGGCCGCAGCAAACCAGAAGTGGCGCATCCATTAGATGGGCTAATCCTGGCGCTTTGCATGGCTCTTCCCGTTGCCCTGGTGTGGTGGCAAATGGGGTAATAAATGGGGTTGTTGGGGTTAGGGTTAATGATGTCATGGTGTCTTTCAGATTCCCGACATCACAAACCTAGTCAGTAGTAAAAAAAAAAAAAAGATTCTCTCACGTTCCCTCCTTCACAAATTTATTGAAAAGAGAAAAATTCTCGTCCGTCGTAATCCATTTTGGAGGTCCTATGACGACTCTGGACCTTCCAGTATATGGGGGGTACACTCGGAGAACGTATCCTCCATTTTCTGGAAGTGCAAACCCTCCATGTGAGGAGTGTGGTTGCAGTGATGCTGCACTCACACTCCTCGGGTCCACAGTACGACAGTGTGAGCTGCAGTAAGCTCAGTGTCACTACTAGCAGGGAGTCGGCTGAGAGCCGCTCTGCACATGTGGCCAGGATCTTCTGAGAAGGAAGAGGAGGAATCGTGGGGGATAGTCACTGCAGTAGGTAACGGGAGACTGGGGATTGACAGGGGGTGACCTGGCTGGACCTGAGAACGTTGATGTCGCATCTAACATGTCAGATACGACAGAACTCAAAGGAGGAGGATGAGCGCAGCGTGTGCACCGGCCATTTTAGATGATCGGGGGGGCGTGAGACTGGGGTGGGGGCACTTTGGCCAAATTGGGGGACCGGGGGAGGCGACTTATCCCCCATCTGACATGTTTGATAATGCCAGGTGGGAGATAAATCATTTTTTCAGCCTGAATATTGATCTCCAGAGTCTTAGCTACCCTCGGTAGCTGAAACCACGGAAATTTTCTGATGCTGAGGGGCGGTATACACTTTATTTCTTGCCGCCGTGTTTTAAAACGGCGGATCAGAATAAGTACCTTTTTCTGCCGCCATTTTAATCCGTAAGGCTGTCATAAAGGGGTTAAAGATCTGTGAAAATCTTTTTCCTTGTTCGGATATTCAAGTAAATGTTGCGCATTTTCTCGTGATTTCCTCGGCTTCATTTTCATGTTACTGTCGTCGTCTTTATTGTTTTTGCTTTCATGATGAGGCTGAAGTTGGTTTCTTATTCGGCAATGTTTTATTTTTTTTAACGGTTTTCAGCAACAAAAATAAAAAATGAGAACAATATAATCCCCTGCAGTGCGGAGCCCGGATGTGAATACACTGAAAAGCACCAACAAAAATGATAAAACTGGTACAAAAATAGGCATCAAAGTGGCTCCGAAGGGCGTTGTGGAAAGGGTTAAATGGCCTTAGGCCACTGATCTATATAGGTAAAACCATAATAATATGAGAATAGACTGAAATCAGAGAACAATGGCGGCTTTCCCTTTATGATTACTAATTAATGCCAGAAACCCATTTACATCAGCCGGAAGAGAACTTTACAGAACACCAGTTACTTATTCACGTCTGTAAAATTGGCTATTTGCTCACTTTGGTGCCAGTTCTGATGCCCAGGACCCATTTGGAGTGACCTGAATCTGATGCGAGACATCACTATATAATGGAGGTGTCAGATTAGTGACCCAAGGTCATTTAACCATTTACATAACACCCTTCGGTGACACTTTGATGTCCATTTTTCTACCAGTTTTATCATTTTTGTTGCTGCTGTTAAGTGTATTCACATCCGGGCTCTGCGCTATATTGTACTTTATTATTGGGATTTTTTTTATGTTTGTTGTTAAACCTGTAAAAAGAAAAACAGAAAAAAATCCAAATAAGAAACAACTTCAGCCCCGAATAAGAAACTCACCAGTAAGAAACCAACTTCAGCATCGAGTTTTTATTGCTGATGTCGAGCGAAACTGGTGGGAAAATAAGGGAAATGTCTGTTATTACCACATATATCCCCTGCCCCCGCAGTGACTGACAGCCGCTCAGCATTAGAACCTGCTGTCAGTCAGTGGTGAGAGCGCGTATACAACCACTGATCACTGTATACTGAGCGGTGACTAAACCTCATCGGGGCCATCCCTATGACTGAAAGCCGGACACTGTCATATTATAAGTTTTTGACCACGTGTAAATATTTCTTAGCTATTTTGTAACACTTATTATTTTGTATATATGGCTGATTTTTACCTGGTCGAGGCAAAAAACAGAGATTCGGATTCACAGTGGTATTTTCCTATATTTCACATATTCCAAGGTCAGTTCCGTATTTAAGTATTTTTAATTTACTTCTTAGCAGTGACCACATGACCTCTGTGTATGGGGGGAGGAAGCACAGTCAGCTCTTTCCACCTTGAAAATAAGCCCTAGTAGAATTTTTAGGGCTTTTTTGACTATACTGTAATTACAATACAAGCCCTACTCTAAAAATAAGCCCTAGTTGCGTTTCCATAGGGAAGTGTCCAAGCATCTGAAAAAGTTAAAGAATACAGCAGGACTCATTAAAGAAAGCAGACACCCCCAAAAGAAAGCAGACCGATCCCCCCCCCAAAACAAAAATCGAACTTACCAGACCCCAAACAATTACAGTTTGTAAGTAGCGATGGTGGATGGGCTCTCACACAGAGATCTGTGTCGCTGTCAGGTCCCTTGCCGTTCCAGCTGCATTGTACTGCAGAGCTGTGTATACAGTGACAGAGAAGGCAGAGGCAGTAATAAACCGTCTCTGCCTTATGTAGAGATGGACGGATTTCCTCTCCGTTGCTACATGTTTGTGTATAGATGCACTGCTATGTAATGACATTGTAGAACATCACTGCAGAGTAGGAGTCAGATGGCCCGGATGTTTAACCCTTCACCCCCGGCCGATTTTTTGGGGTTTTTTTTATTGTTTTTTTCGCTCCCCTGCTTCTGAGAGCCGTAACTTTTTTATTTTTCAGTCAATTTTGCCATGTGGGGCTTGTTTTTTGTGGAACAAGTTGTACTTTTCAATGAAACCATGAATTTTACCATATAGTGCACTGGAAAACAGCAAAAAAATTCCAAATGCAGATAAATTGCAAAAAAAAGTGTGATTGCACGATTGTTTTTAAGATATTTTATTCTCTGTGTTTAGTATATAGAAAAACTGATGTGTCGCTGTGATGCCTGAGGTCGGTACAAGTTCGTAGACATCAAACATGAATAGGTTTACTTTTATCTAAGGGGCTAAAAAAAGAGAAGTTTGTCCAAAAAAAGTGGTGCACATTTTGCGCATCCCGTAGCATTCTCATGATCTATGGCTCAGTGACGGCTTACTTTTTGTGTCTCAAGCTGAAGATTTTAATGGTACTGTTTTTGCGCACATACTACAGTTTGATCACCTGTTATCGCATTTTGCTCAAAATTTACGGCGACCAAAAAATATAATTTTGGCGTTTGGCATTTTTTTGCCGCTATATCGTTTATCAATCAGATGAATTGGTTTCAGATTTTGATAGATCAGGCCTTTCTGAACGCGGCAATACCAAATGTGTGTATATTTTTATTTTTTTTAACCCTTTCATTGTCAATGGGGTTAAAGGAGCATGATTTGAACTTTTAGGTTTTTTTTTTTTAATTTTTGAAAACTTTTTGTTTTACTTATTTTTATTTTACTAATTCCCCCAGGGGGCTATAAGGATCAGCAGTCTGATCGCTTATTCATGTCTCCCGATCAGAACAGCATCGGTCAGATCAGAAAAAATACTGATCTCCTGTAACCTACAGTACTCGGCTGCTTGTTACAGGACCTAAGTCATGTGAGCTACAGGAGTCATCATAGGACCTGTACTACCATGACAACCATCAGATCCACATTATCACGTCACGTGGCTTCTGCTGGAGGCCTATGAGTAAAGTTTTATGGCGATTGCGATTATACTGGGGCTGTCACAATTTGACAGCGCCATTTAAGAGGTTAACAGCAACCGTCAGATCGCGGATTTGCTGGTACCTGCTAGGCACACATCTCAGCTGTACAAATCAGCTGAGATGTGGGGGCGCCCTGGACAAGCCAGGACGTCACAGGTACTGCAACAACACACCCCACACCCCGGTTAGGAACATCTAAGTCAGACACAAATCCTTGTTGCCTCCCTCCAGGGGCTGATGTCCACACCAGTTGGGGTGGAGCCAGGCAGTTGGCCCCACCCACTGAGGAGTTCACAGTCCTGGAGGCAGGAAAAGGAAGTTCAGTGTAGTTTTGGAGTTTGAGAGTTGAAGGAGGTGGTAGTGGAGGAGCTGACTGGCCGTGTCCGGGTACGTGGCCCGGACACATACAGCAAGGTTGGCAGACGGTGGTGAGCGTCTGCAGGAGAGGCCGATTGACGCACAACCGTAAGGACCGGGGTTCGCCAGTACCAGATCGGGGAGCGAAGAAAAGCCAGCACCATTCGGCAGGCCCTACGGACCCCGACCAGGCTTGGAGTCGCCGTTAAACCGGTCAAATCCATCAGCGACGGGAACCTCCGGGGTTTCCCAGCAGTAAAGACCCGACTGAAGGCAACCGTCCAAACCGTGAGGGAGATAAAGCTACCACCAGAGCTAGAGCTCCCAGGGCCAGAGCCTGCGGGCAAAGAAAGGGCTCCCTTAGCCCGCTCCCCAGCGGTATGTTGGCTATCAGTGGGAAGCCATTGGGGCCGAGAACAGAACACCGTTGCAGGGAGAGACAGTCACCGCCAACCTACCGGGAGTAACTGCCGCAGCCGTCTGTGGGACTCGTCCATCCAGCCGTTTGCTTTACCGGAGACTCTGTGTGTGTTACTGGCTAAGTAAGTACCACTGTGCCGTCTGGCACTGCGCGGCCCCGCGACCCTGCACCCGGCCAGGCCCCGCAACCCACCTTCCAACCTCCATCACCGGGCCCCGGGACCACCAAACCCCCTACCCACAGAGGGGAGTAAACAACTCAGCTGCTCCCTGTCATCGTTCCCGGGATCCCCATACAGAGCAGCGGTGGTGTCCCAACCTCACCACAAACCGTGGGTGGCGTCACGGACAATATCCCTAAACCAAACCACCCCCTTTCACTCACGGGCGAGGAGCGCCGCTCGAGTCCCCGGGATCTGGCCCACCTCTCGAGCCACCGAGCGAGCAGCAGCAGCAGCCGGACCCGAGCAGTGGGTGAGCGCAGCGTTCTCCCCGCCCGCGACAACTTGGCGCCACGAACAGGATCTTACCGTTCTACCACCTGGTAGAAGTACGCCTTGTGTCCCGCCGGAGGTGTCCGCCGGCCAAAAATTTTCAGACGCCGCCATATTGGGCGCGAAAGGTTCCCCGCTCGAGCGTCTTCCCGAGCATTTGAGGCGCGAAAGCCGAAGCTCCGCCCCTGAAGAGGAGGTGCCGGAAAGAGACCAAGGGTGGACGGAAACAAGATGTCCGCGGTGGATGTAGCCGTAGAAGTGCCTGTGGATGGAAATGTAGATAATAGTGATGAAACCGGTCTTAGAGCGCTAATAATGGATCAGTTTCTAAATGCTCTTTTGAAGATTAGGCTTTATTGTTAAAAGATAAAGCTCTTGTTATCACTTCACAACGCATTTCAGCAAGATCCCCTTGCTTTCCTCAGTCGGTTTTACTACTTACATAGCACATTTCATGTTGAATTTTTCTTCCCTACTCAAATGATATCTCACCTCCCTTATCTCCATTAATTTTACATATCGGCTCATCTCCTTCCCATTCAGGTCCCTACAATATTGGATCCTCTCAGTGGAGCTCGTCTATAGAAGAGAATTCTCCTGATTGCCCCGTGAAGGTTGGATATGGACAGGGACAAGATGGCGGAGAGGATATTACACCTCACCCTAGAGATCCTCTTCCGGCTTACTGGAGAGGTGAGAGATTCTGATGACGTCACATTACACCATTCTTATCTATGGGAATAACAGATGGACAGAGAATTGGAGAGGTGAGGACTCTGGAAATGTCTGTAGTGAGATTTATTACTGTGTGTCTCCATAACCAGGATTACACAGTAGTGAAGAAGACCTCTAGTGAGCGCTGTCAGGCCCCTGTGTCTGAGGGATGGGGAAGACCCCTGAGCCCAATCACGGGGCCTCCACCTCACCCCCCGATACATGAGGACATCAATGACCAGAAGATTCTAGAACTCACCTACAAGATGACTGAGCTGCTGACTGGAGAGGTGACACTGCTGGGAATGCTGGGACATTATACAGTGACGGGGGTGACGGTATCATTGTATGTGTCAGGTTCCTATAAGGTGTCAGGACGTCACCGTCTATTTCTCCATGGAGGAGTGGGAGTATTTAGAAGGACACAAAGATCTGTACAAGGACGTCATGATGGAGGTTCCCCAGCCCCTCACATCACCAGGTAATAGACAGGACTAAATACACACGGCCTATAATTATCTGTAAGTAAGGAATGAATTCAGTCCCTGTATGTGTCTCCTCCAGTTCTATCCAGTAAGAGGACAACACCAGAGAGATGTCCCCGTCCTCTTCTCCCACAGGACTGTAAACAAGAAGATCCCGATGTCCCTCAGGATCATCAGGTAGATGGAGAGAAGGTGCCATGAAATCCCCCTATGATGTGTAGACGGCTGTGAAGGTCTTGTGCTCAGTCTTGTTTTATCCTCCAGTATTATATGTTTTATACTTGTGTAATGAGAGCGGTGGAGATGGCAGGATTAGAGCTGATCATAGATGTGACTTCTCCATCTGTTTGTGACTTTTGGATCACATTTATCCCGTGCTCTATGCTGAGATATTACAGTGCCTACAAGTAGTATTCAACCCCCTGCAGATTTAGCAGGTTTACACATTCGGAATTAACTTGGCATTGTGACATTTGGACTGTAGATCACCCTGGAAGTGTGAAATGCACTGCAGCAAAAAAGAATGTTATTTCTTTTTTTATTTTTTTTTTTAAATTGTGAAAAGTTTATTCAGAGGGTCATTTATTATTCAACCCCTCAAACCACAAAAATTCTGTTTGGTTCCCCTAAAGTATTAAGAAGTATTTCAGGCACAAAGAACAATGAGCTTCACATGTTTGGATTAATTATCTCTTTTTCCAGCCTTTTCTGACTAATTAAAACCCTCCCCAAACTTGTGAACAGCACTCATACTTGGTCAACATGGGAAAGACAAAGGAGCATTCAAAGGCCATCAGAGACAAGATCGTGGAGGGTCACAAGGCTGGCAAGGGGTACAAAACCCTTTCCAAGGAGTTGGGCCTACCTGTCTCCACTGTTGGGAGCATCATCCGGAAGTGGAAGGCTTATGGAACTACTGTTAGCCTTCCACGGCCTGGACAGCCTTTGAAAGTTTCCACCCGTGCCGAGGCCAGGCTTGTCCGAAGAGTCAAGGCTAACCCAAGGACAACAAGGAAGGAGTTCCGGGAAGATCTCATGGCAGTGGGGACATTGGTTTCAGTCAATACCATAAGTAACGTACTCCACCGCAATGGTCTCCGTTCCAGACGAGCCCGTAAGGTACCTTTACTTTCAAAGCGTCATGTCAAGGCTCGTCTACAGTTTGCTCATGATCACTTGGAGGACTCTGAGACAGACTGGTTCAAGGTTCTCTGGTCTGATGAGACCAAGATCGAGATCTTTGGTGCCAACCACACACGTGACGTATGGAGACTAGATGGCACTGCATACGACCCCAAGAATACCAACCCTACAGTCAAGCATGGTGGTGGCAGCATCATGCTGTGGGGCTGTTTCTCAGCCAAGGGGCCTGGCCATCTGGTCCGCATCCATGGGAAGATGGATAGCACAGCCTACCTGGAGATTTTGGCCAAGAACCTCCGCTCCTCCATCAAGGATCTTAAGATGGGTCGTCATTTCATCTTCCAACAAGACAACGACCCAAAGCACACAGCCAAGAAAACCAAGGCCTGGTTCAAGAGGGAAAAAATCAAGGTGTTGCAGTGGCCTAGTCAGTCTCCTGACCTTAACCCAATTGAAAACTTGTGGAAGGAGCTCAAGATTAAAGTCCACATGAGACACCCAAAGAACCTAGATAACTTGGAGAAGATCTGCATGCAGGAGTGGGCCAAGATAACTCCAGAGACCTGTGCCGGCCTGATCAGGTCTTATAAAAGACGATTATTAGCTGTAATTGCAAACAAGGGTTATTCCACAAAATATTAAACCTAGGGGTTGAATAATAATTGACCCACACTTTTATGTTGAAAATTTATTAAAATTTAACTGAGCAACATAACTTGTTGGTTTGTAAGATTTATGCATCTGTTAATAAATCCTGCTCTTGTTTGAAGTTTGCAGGCTCTAACTTATTTGCATCTTATCAAACCTGCTAAATCTGCAGGGGGTTGAATACTACTTGTAGGCACTGTACATCAGGGTTTTGTTACGGAGTATCAGGACTAGAGTTGAGCGGATTGCTAATAATCCGGGTCCGGCGGATCAGTGTCGGGTTGACATGTAAGTCCGAGATCCGATCCGGAATCCAGCCAATATATGTGAGAGAGAGAGAGATTCAGAGCCCCCACAATGAAAGCAGCCACACTGCCCACATAATAAGAGACAGAGAGATCCACCTGCGGCAACATAAACAGCTCTACTACATCTCAGAGCGATAACACTGCCCGCTCTGAGTGTAGTGTTAACGATACCGCCAGGAGCGCGGCAGACTACAGCCTCCGGGGCCTGTACACTGTCACAAGCTAGGGGGGGCATGCCAGCATGCACTGACGGCCGGTGGGCGGGGACCGATCACCACAGCACACTAACAGGCTAGGGGGCGTGTGAATCTCCACGGACGGACTGTGGGCGGGGAGCGGCGATGACGCGATCACAGCAGCAGACTGTCACAGGCTGGGGGCGTGTCAACCTGCACGGACAGACGCTGGCAGAGAAAACAAGGAACGAAGTGTGAAGACCTGGAAGAAGTATGCCGCCATGACACAGAGTGTCGGTAAGTATGAAACGCTCATTTATTTATTGTTTTTTTCATGTTTTAGGACTTTCTGGATCGCGCACCCGGAATCCCGTGTCCGGGTCGTCCCCGGAGATAGCACTGAAACCGCGTGGATCCGGACGTTTACAGTCCGGGTCCGCTCAACACTAATCAGGACAGAAAGAGGTCGCCCCTATTCCATAGGTCAAAAGGTCGCGGCACTCACAAGTACTGGTTGGACCTGCTTTGCCTTCCAGTTAGCTGTGCAGACTATCCTTGTGCTCACCCTTCTAGGGTTAAGCAGACCCTTGTGTCTTTCTTGGCTTCCCGTCCTAAGTTTTCTTAGCTGTTCTGATTTCTCCACTTCCATCTGGTTTAAGAACTCACCTCTTTGCCTTATTATTCGCCAGTGTTAGCTTGCCATTCCATGTTCCTGGCATGGGGGTGTGAGTCATGGAAAGAGAAATCATTTTGGACTTGATCCTAGAGATTGCTGTTTGGTGTCATGGTATTCAGTATCTCTCTTTTGATTTATTTTGCTTCCCTTCTCTTTTTACCCACCTGTTCTTTTGGAATGCAGTTTCTTTTTCCCTTATCTGTGATTTTCCCTTTGTGAAATTATTATAGAGCAGGACTAGTGTTCCTCCTGCCCTGCTCACTAGACACGGTTGTAGTTAGGGTAAGACAGGGATAAATACAGGATCGACACACAAGGTGAAAAAAACGGTCTTGGGACATTGGGGAGCTCAGGGTTGGTCAGAGTAAGTGACAGAGGTTATCTTTCCTGTTCTTTCCTAGAGGCAGTAGTTCCCACCCCATCTTTCTCGCTGGGCACCACTCAGCCTCTTGGTGGAATGCGACAAAAAGGGACTGCCTTAAATTGGTACCTGGTGCCTACTGTCAGCAAAGTCAAACCCTACGGCTCTGGTGATGACTAGGTACTCACTTAATTATACCCCTCCGAGTAAGCCTGGTTTAAGGCGCAGTGAGGCTACGTCCCTTCTCCTCGACTTATTAGGGTTATAGGTTTACATGTAAATCTCCAAATGGCATGATTCAGGTGAAACCCCCAAGGGATCCATTCACTGTAATAAAGCAGCAGTGTTAGGCTATGTGTGCACTTTGCGTAATTTCATGCATTTACGCTGCGTATAGCACTGCAGCTAAAATGCATGAGTCCTGCGTCCCCTGCACAATCTATGAAGATTGTGCATAATCCGTGCGCATGATGCTTTTTTGAACGCAGAGTTTTGAGAGTCAAAAATTTGACAATCTCTGCGTTTAAAAATGCAGCATGTCACTTATTTTGTGCGCTTTGGATGCTGCTCCGACTTTGTCTATGGGAGAGGCAGCATCCCGAGCGCATGGAATTGGCATCTATTCTGCAGACATAACAAAAGTTGAGACATTAATATATCAAAATAAGCCCAAACAGTCCCCAACACCCCCCCCCCTCCCTCTCTACATGCGCCCTCTAACTTATAGCATCTATTATTATTATGGAATTGGGCACTTATAAGTCCTAACAGGTACCACGATGTGTTATCAAACTGAGCTCTAAGCCTGGCTCTAGTGACATCTGGTAACGTGGGCATGAATGGGGACCATATTTCAAAGAATTTCCTTGTCAACTTTTCTTTGTCTGAAAGAGCATCCAGCCAGTCCATTTTACATATAAACATAACCTTTGTTTGAATGAGTGGTAATGATGGGGGTTCCGGACTAAGCCACTTATGTAATATACTTTTTATAGTGGCCGAGGCCCATATAATAAGAGCTGCTTTAGTATGTCTTGGTATTTTTAGTTGGTCTTCCTCAAGAATGTTGAAGGTAGCCCATTGTGGCGTCAATGGGAATTTAATGTCATATGTGGTTTGTAAGACTGAATGGACACTCCTCCAAACCCCCCGAATCCTCGCACACTCCCAAAGGTGATGAAATAAATCTGTCTTCTCCATGCCATATTTAGAGCATACAGTACATAGTTTGTTGCTGGGTTTATTTTTGATTGAATATAGGGGGTGACGAAGGCTCAATGAAAAATCACCAGTGCCATGTCGGTGTAACTGCTAGCTGATTCAATTTCCTTTGAATCAATGTAGCTTTCAAGAAATCCTCACTTATATTCCGGTATGACCTTCCCCCACTTAAAAGGCCTCCGACTCCTGTCTCCCACCGCCAATGTATATATATGACTAGTTGAGAAAATCTGCGTCCTAGCTTGTCTCAGAAATGTATCTAGGTCTGTCCCTCGCTCAAGTAGTGGTTTATTAGCGATACATTTCTGTGCAAAACTGCGAGCTTGGAGGAACAAAAAAGGGTTTCCAGCAAAAGCTTGGAAGCGTTGTGACAGTGTCTCATAGGGGAGAATTAAATATCCAGGGTCCAGTAGATCTGCCACATAGACACAACCCTGCCTCGCCAATGTATCATATTGTGATGGAGTCCTGCCCTTAAGGAACCTCGGGTTCCCCATAAAAGGCTGGAATGGCAAGTCCCAGGCGCTTGCCCCACACAATTTCTGTATCCTTCTCCATGTTTGAATCGTCTGCCATATTGTTGGAAGCTCCCTAATCTCATTCGGAGTTTCATCACCCTTCAGTTGCATGGGATTTTGTTTTTTATTTTTTTTTATCGTGTTTTATTCCTCTTTTTCACTGACAGTTTGATGAGAGCACATACTTTTTTTTCATTTTTATTCATTTAATTTTTTTATGGTGTTTACTGAAGGGTTAACTAATGTGACAGATTTATAGATTAGAGTGTTCTGGATGCAGCAATACCAAATATATGTATTTTTTTTCTTTATTTTTGTTTTTACATAAATAAACGTAGTTATTGGTAGAATATTTTTTTTCTTTTGTTTAATTTTTTTTATATTTCTTTAAAAAATCCTCTTTTTCCCCCACTTTTTTTTTTACTTAGTACCTAAGTACTGGCACATAATGAGTTCATTTTTTTTATGTCCAACTGGGTATTAGTTACTCTCCAGTGGGGCTTGTGCGTCTTCTGCCTGCATGGGCTGCCCAATCATAAGCAATCATAAGCAGGCAGCCAAAACCTAGAGTGTGAACACCTCCCACCATAGCTTAGGTTTCTCAGTGTGTGAGATGTAAGGATACAACTCTGATCTCCTGGTCTGACCTCCTGCATGATTAGACAATGCTGGGTATAAACCACAGATGAGTCACACCTTTCAGATAAGAACTACTCTTTGCCTGTCCAACTTGTAATCTGCGGATGAATATTACCATATATTGGGTGACCTTTTAGGATGCACTTATACAGTGCTGGTCAGCCCGCCTTATCTAATAGTATGAGGATCACTAAAAGGCTGGTGACAGTCACTGTGCACCACACTTATTTGAGTGAATGACACCCTATAAGGGCCATATCTGTGTACATTTATAATAGTGGGTAACAATTCCCACCATGAATGGTAATATTGTGACCTTTGTTGGTAAATATGGCTGCCTTTTCAGTGCTCTGAAAACTCAGCTCTGCTATGTTAGTGTACCGCCCCGTGCTCAGCGGCAACCGAGCCGCTCGGATCCGGGCTCGCTGGTGGGTGGCTCGAGCGTCTCCGGACCCGGGGGCCCCGTGGTCCACTTCGATCTGAAAAGGGGACTGGCGGTTTGAAGGGGGGAATTTGGGTGAACGGCGGGAGCCATGTTTTAAGTTCGTGACGCCACCCACGGGTTGTGGTGAAGGTGGACACCACCGCTGCGGTTGTGGGATACCCGAGGGCGATGTTGGTGCAGCAAGATGTTAACCCCTCCGTGGGTAGGGATGGTGGCCCCGGGACCCGTTGGGTGTAGCTGGGTGGTGCAAGGCGGTGCGCGGCTGGAGGGCACTGTTGTACTCACGATTAGAAACACACTCAAGTCTCTGGTAAGCCAAGTTGATGGTGGTCGGTGCCTGCAGCCGGCTGCGTCTGGTCCCCCACCGGGTTGGTCGTCTCTGCCTTTCTCCTGCACTGTGTTGTGTGTGTTAGACTGCCTACGCTTCAGCGTCAGTAGCCCGCTCCCCGGCCTTGTGGATGTCGGGAGAGCCCTTTGCCCGCAGATGCTGGCCCGTGGGATCTCTCTGCCTGTGCGGTGGCTTTCTATCCCCCTCGTTGGGCTGTTGTCTTCAGTCGGGACTTGGGTGGGAAAGGACCTATAGTCCAGACCGCAATCAGTTAATTAACTCAGCCCAGTTGGTTCTGGGCCTCATTTCAGGGTCGTACCCCCTGTGTGCTCCAGTTTCTGAGTCGGTTCCCCGGGTCGGTACCGGCGGGCCACTACCGTGTCCCGGTCCACCACAGTTCCACCGAGCCATCTTCCCGGCTCCTGCAGGCTGAGGCTACCTAGCCAAAGGTGCTCGGGCTCCAACCCTCGCAACTGTCAGTCTGTCACGGGCCTGACTCTCAGGCCTGCTTCCTCCTCCACTCAACTCCACTGACTGAACCCACTTGTTTTCCCGCCTCAGGCTCTCTGGACTCCTCGGTGGGTGTGGCCAACCGCCTGGCTCCACCCCCTGGTGTGTCCATCAAGTCCTGAGAGGGGTGACTAGGGTGTAATGTGTTTGGTTGCTGGTACCTAGTGTAGGGACTGGTGTTATGCAGGGCCCTATCTGTGACTACCTGGCTAGTCCAGGGCGTCACACTAGTGTAAAGCCTCATTCAGACACCCCACAGACATCTGAATGAGGCTTTACACTGACATAGAAGAGCTCAGTTTGCAGAGTGCAGTAAAAAGAAAGTAACAGGAAAGTCAGCATCTACTTACAGTCCGTGTATCTAATCACATGTTATACATTCCGCTGAGACATCTATCTAATCCTATATTGTGAGATACAGTTGCCAGAGCCATGTAAATAAAATCCTATCATGTGTGATTGCTGTGTTGTGTATTTACTGTTAGGATAAGATATATGGACTGTATCTTAAGGTGGTGTCACACACAGCGACGGCAACAACAACGTCGCTGCTAAGTCACCATTTTCTGTGACGTAGCAGCGACATCCCGTCGCTGTCGCTGTGTGTGACATCCAGCAATGACCTGGCCCCTGCTGTGATGTCGCCGCTCGTTGCTGAATGTCCTGCTTCATTTTTTGGACATTGCTCTCTCCCGCTGTGACGCACACATCGCTGTGTGTGACAGCGAGAGAGCGACGAACTGAAGCAAGCAGGGAGCAGAGAGGCAGCTTCTGGCAGCCTGCGGTAAGCTGTAACCAAGGTAAACATCGGGTAACCAAGCGAAGTGCTTCGCTTGGTTACCCGATATATTCCTTAGTTACTAGCGTCCGCTGCTCTCAGGCTGCCAGTGCCGGCTCCCTGCTCCCTGCACGCGTAGCCAGAGTACACATCGGGTAAATAAGCAAAGGTTTGCTTATTAACCCGATGTGTACTCTGGCTAGGAGTGCAGGGAGCCAGCGCTAAGCGGTGTACGCTGGTAACCAAGGTAAATATCGGATAACCAGCGGGGGTCTTTGCTTGGTTACCTATATTTACCTAACTTACCAAGTGCAGCATCGCTTCCATGCGTCGCTGCTGGCTGGGGGCTGGTCACTGGTCGCTGGTGAGATCTGCCTGTTTGACAGCTCACCAGCGACCATGTAACGACGCAGCAGCGATCCTGATAAGGTCAGGTCGTCGTCGTGATCGCTGCTGCATGTGACCCTAGCTTAACATATGAGATACAATCCGCTGATCTGTATATCCTATTATGTATGAAGCTGACTCCTGAACTGTCTATTTACTGCGACTTAAGCGCTGCAGCCACATTGATAGGACTGCTCCGCTGAAATCTCTGTAGAGACCAGTGAGCAGCACAGTGACAACTAAAAAGTTTGAAAAAATTGTATAGTAATATAACCGTTCTTCAGTTCTAACTATCCATCGAGTCTTTCAGTTTCTTCATCTGTTGAGGTAAGTCCAAGAGGGTCTGGCTCACTGTAAGTGCTCAGGAAAATAACAATGTATAGTAGAAAAAAATCCCGGCACACTTCTGAGTCATAAGAAACAATTAATTTGTGTTCAAACTAGAGTTTATTTTGATTGAAATTGACGTTTCGGCAATTTTAGCCTTCATCAAAATTCAACTATATGGTATATAACAGATAATTCTCTCAATATAGGAATCTTGATGGATTATCCTAAAAAGGGATAGAAGACATTAAGTGAAATCCAGTGTATAAGTGAGTGAGACTCACTCCACCGCTGATCACCCTGGACACAGCTTTCCACATAGCGGTGTTATACCCTTATACACTGGATTTCACTTAATGTCTTCTATCCCTTTTTAGGACAATCTTCATCTGTTGGGCTGCACCAACCATAGCTTCCCATAAACTGTTCAGAGATGGGACTACTTAGGAGCCAACAAGTTCTCTGTAGGATTTAGGTCAGGTGAGGAAGGAGCAGAGTCAGTAAATATCAGTTTTCTTGAACGATACAGACTTATTCCTCCACCACTGCTTTAAGAATATTTCTTTGAAAAAGTTGTTGTGGAGAGTACACAGGGGGCACAGCAGGCAGATTATATAAGTGCGATTCTGTTATTTTCGGGATGATACTCCTGTTTCCTTTAGTCTCTGATGACATCACTGCAGCTACGTCATTGGTTACAGCGGGGAGGTCACTATATATGACACGTGATCGCTGTGGCCCTCATTTTGCTGTAGCTCATGTGACTGTGACATCACTGTGATCTCAATCACCGAGTATCTGTCCTGACGGGATATTAACCTTATATTTCACTCCACAGTCAATCTACACGTTCTGTCTCCTCATATGTTTCCCCTTATTCTCTCCAGTAATTCTATTATTACAGCGGATTCTTTATGATGTTACATTGTCATCGTCTCTGATAGATACAGATGACCCATCTATGAGAGGCAGGAAGTGAGGAAACTCGTCTGCCCTAGGTCCTCGGCCCCTTTCTGCCCTAGGTCCTCGGCCCCTTTCTGCCCTCGATCCTCGGCCCCTTTCTGCCCTCGGCCCCTTTCTACCATCGTCCTTGGCCCCATTTTGCCATCGGTCCTCGGCTCCTTTCTGCCCTAGGTCCTTTTCTGCCCTCGGTCCTTGGCCCCTTTCTGTACTCTGTCCTCGGCCCCTTTTTGCCCTCGGTCCTTGGCCCCTTTCTGCCCTCACACAGTATAATGTTTTCTCAGAATGTTCTCATTATATGTTTCCCCTTATTATCTCCAGTAATTGTATTATTAAAGCGGATTCTTTATGATGTCACATGGTCATCTTCTCCCCATTCAGGTCCCTACAATATCGGATCCTCTCAGTGGAGATCTTCCATATAAGAGAATTCTCCTGATTGACCCATCAAGGATGGATATGGACAGGGACAAGATGGCGGAGAGGATATTACACCTCACCCTAGAGATCCTCTTCCGGCTTACTGGAGAGGTGAGAGATTCTGATGACGTCACATTACATCATTCTTATCTATGGGAATAACAGATGGACAGAACTGGAGAGGTGAGGACTCTGGAAATGTCTGGAGTGAGATTTATTACTGTGTCTCTCCGTAACCAGGATTACACAGTAGTGAAGAAGACCTCTAGTGAGCGCTGTCTGGCCCATGTGTCTGAGGGATGGGGAAGACCCCTGAGCCCAATCACGGGGCCTCCACCTCACCCTCCGATACATGAGGACATCAATGACCAGAAGATCCTAGAACTCACCTACAAGATGATTGAGCTGCTGACTGGAGAGGTGACACTGCTGGGAATGCTGGGACATTATACAGTAACGCTATGAAGGGATCGGGGGATGACGGTATCATTATATGTGTCAGGTTCCTATAAGGTGTCAGGACGTCACCGTCTATTTCTCCATGGAGGAGTGGGAGTATTTAGAAGGACACAAAGATCTGTACAAGGACGTCATGATGGAGGTTCCCCAGCCCCTCATATCACCAGGTAACAGACAGGACTAAATACACACGGCCTATAATTATCTGTATGTAAGGAATGAATTCAGTCCCTGTATGTGTCTCCTCCAGTTCTATCCAGTAAGAGGACAACACCAGAGAGATGTCCCCGTCCTCTCCTCCCACAGGACTGTAAACAAGAAGACCCCGGTGTTCCTCAGGATCATCAGGTAGATGGAGAGAAGGTGCCATGAAATCCCCCTATGATGTGTAGACGGCTGTGAAGGTCTTGTGCTCAGTCTTGTTTTATCCTCCAGTATTATATGTGTTATACTTGTGTAATGAGAGCGGTGGAGATGGCAGGATTAGAGCTGATCATAGATGGGACTTCTCCATCTGTCTGTGACTTTTACATTATTTGTTTCAGGGGGAAGATCTTCCCCATATTAATACTACAGAGACATATGTGAGGGGTGATGAGCGGAGTAAAGAGGAGATTCCTACAGATAACCGCCCAGGTGAGTAGTGACCACTAAATGCAGAGAAGTCACAGATTCTTCTCAGTGACCGGCTGCTACGATGTGGGACTAAAAAGAATGAAAATAACTTATCCTAAAAATAAGGTGTAAGAGGTTCCCGTACATCCTAGACACGGAGAATGTGCAGTTTATAGTGGAATGTTCACATGTTCCAAATTATTTATACTGATAAATCATTGATTTCTTGTATGTTAGTGGATTACAGCACTTATGTGCTGGTATATTCTAAAATAAGACACATGTACAAAACCTCTAGATGCAGAGTGGTGCCGGACAGCCCCTTTAAAATATAAGGGATTATTAGAATCGGTGTGGAAAAATGTTGCTGTATACAGGCCAGATACAGAGGCGGCTATCCAGCCACCCCCCCCCCCCCCCCGAGTGTTTTCCTGCACGTGCTCTACTATTTGGTTACATATGATGGTTGCCTAGATCTCTTGTTCAGAGTATAGCAGCATTTTTCTGCACCTGATTGTCAGGCCAAGATCGAAGAAGAGCACTAAAGTAGTTGCCCTGAAATGAGAATGGATTTAACACGAGAGTAATGCTTATATTATAATAATAATCTTTATTTCCATAACGCCAACATATTCATATTTACAATTCAAAGGTTCATATACAAACAATCATAAGTAGTTAAGCCTCTCCCTCTAAGGGTAAGCCCAGACCCCCCTGTGATCCAGTGTTTTCACTACTCCCATTTGCTGCCTCTATATTGGCCACAAGCGTTACAGCAATGACTGGCACAGAGCAAAAGAGTCTGAGCAGTGATTAGCTAGTAGTAACGATTACTCTGGCTGCAGCATTAAGGATTCATTGGAGAAGGGAAAGTCTAGTGAGGGGGAGGCCAATTAATAGAGAATTACAGTAATCAAGGCGGGAGTGGGTCAGGGCCACAGTGAGGGTTTTTTAGTTGTTTCTATTGTGAGAAAGCGGGGATCCTAGAGATGTTTTTCAGGTGCAAGTTGTCACGGGTTGATAGGGGAACACAGGGAAGCCTATACTGGCCCTAGGGTGAGCATAGGGGCTCAGCCTTAACATCTGGAGGTACCCTTGTTGGTAGGGAGGTCCAGGCCTCCAATCTAGGTCATATCTCCTGTCCTTGTCCCTGATCTTAAGACCCCCTCCACAATCCATCAACCGGGGAAAAGGGACAAGAACCAAAATAAACACCCCACTAACAAATATGATAAACAGGGGTAACAACTACTCGTTCACATGGGAACCACACACAAAGGAGCCACTAAGAGTGCATGAGGGGAAATAAACAGAAAAGGGGGGGAAGGAAGCACACTACTGGGGAACATCCATAGCATTTAACCAGCACACCTAGAACTGCTGCAGCAAGCGCCAATGCTGCAGCCCACAACACAAGTCTCGAGAGAGGAAAATACCAGCTCCTTCCACCTCCTGGCCAAGCTGCCAAATGATGAAAATAACCTGTACCCTCTGGTGGAAGTTGAGGGTATTTATAGGGCCTGGGCTTGGTCCCAACTGGAAACACCTGGCCAGGAGTCAGGAGCTGACATTAACCCTTTCCTCCCCAAAGGAAAGGGAGTCTATTTAATAAACTGAGTCCCACAAGAAAAAGTGAGACTCAGACTCAGAACTTGTCACCAAAATCTGCAACAGAGGAAAGTTCGTGACACAAGCGACAAGAGTGACCAAGAGATTGTGTATAGGAGGTGAAGGGAACATCGGTGTCAAACATAACACACAGATAGCGAACCTGCTGCCTAGGCGTTATCATGGTGCTGCACACAGGGAGATGTCAGGTTTAGGGAGGTTAGTAGACAAAGGGAGTAGAAGAAGTTCAGTTTTGGAGAGGTTAAGTTTCAGAAAGAGAGCAGATATGATGTTGGAGACTAGAGACAGACAGTCTCTGGTGTTCTGTAGTACATTGGGGTTGAGGTCAGGGAATGAGGTGTATAGCTGTGTATATTCATTTATCACATTCTTCCACATTTTTAACCACATGATAAAACCACTTTACAAATTTACTTTCCATTTTTACACTTTCTTCAAAGTCAGAGCTTCTTCGTACATAATTGCAGTGCTCCTCCATTCTGCAGTAAAATGCATGTGGCTGTCAGGGATTGTGCCGGACAGACCCCTCTAATAGGACTGACTGACAGGCTCATTTATGATTCTCCACTAAGAATCTTACTACAAAATAGTTGTGACCGACGCTCTGAGACATGAACCTAGGGAGATGCTGAATTCAACACTGAATTGGGAAACTGCTAGAGCCGATCCTGGTGGCCTGATATCATTCTCTAGTGGTCCTTGCTCCGTGGTCTTCAGTTAGACTGTGAACTGTTTTGTCACCATTACCTTAGTGAATAATGATTTTTTGCCGCATGACTTGCAATTTTAATGGACTTTGGATATAGTTAAAAAATAAACTATACATTATTGAAAAAGTATTAACAGTGTTGTTCTTGACAGGTGACTGTATTAGGAGATCAGAGGGGCTTCTGACTTCTTCAGACATTCTATCATATCATGTTGGTGTGCCACAAGACACATATGAAGAACATTGCGTTATTCCAGCTGTATCCTCAACGCTTCAGAGCAATGATCTACCATCTGATCCTATTAAACAGGTCCTATCTTCTGATTCATCACAGGCTATTAAGGAAAATAAAAGTCACAGAAGAGATGTTAGAACTACCTTGGGAACGAAGACATTTTCATGTTCAGAGTGTGGGAAGTGTTTTAATTGTCAATCAAACCTTGTTGTACAGAAGAAAACTCACACAGGGGAGAAGCCATATCCATGTCCAGAATGTGGGAAATGTTTTGGAAAAAAATCAAATCTTGTTACACATCAGTTAACTGACATAGGACATAAGCAATTTTCATGTCCAGAATGTGGGAAATGTTTTACAACTAAATCAAATCTTGTTACACATCAGAGAACTCACACAGGGGAGAAGCCATATCCATGTTCAGAATGTGGGAAATGTTTTGGAGAAAAATCATATCTTATTACACATCAGAGAACTCACACAGGAGATAAGCCATTTTCATGTCCAGAATGTGGGAAATGTTTTACAACTAAATCACATCTTGTTAGACATCAGAGAACTCACACAGGGGAGAAGCCATTTTTATGTTTAAAATGTGGGAAATGTTTTACACATAAATTAACTTTTGTTACACATCAAATAACTCACACAGGGGAAAAGCCATATTCATGTTCAGAGTGTGGGAAAGATTTTACTCGGAAATCAGGTCTTCATTTCCACCAGAGAATTCACACAGATTTGAAGCCATATTCATGTTCACAATGTGGGAAATGTTTTACACATAGATCAAATCTTATTACACATCAGAGAATTCACACAGGAGAGAAGCCTTTTTCCTGTCCAGAATGTTGGAAATGTTTTAGAATTAAATCACATCTTGATACACATCAGAGAATTCACACAGGGGAAAAGCAATTTTCATGTTTAGAATGTGGGAAATGTTTTGGAAATAAATCAACTCTTGTTACACATCAGATAACTCACACAGGACATAAGCTATTTTCATGTCCAGAATGTGGGAAATGTTTTGCAACTAAATCACATCTTGTTACACATCAGATAACTCACACAGGACATAAGCCATTTTCATGTCCAGAATGTGGGAAATGTTTTACAACTAAATCACATCTTGTTACACATCAGAGAACTCACACAGGGGAGAAGCCATTTTCATGTTTAAAATGTGGGAAATGTTTTACACGTAAAGTAACTCTTGTTACCCATCAGAGAAATCACACAGGGGAAAAGCCATATTCATGTTCAGAATGTGGGAAAGATTTTACTCGGAAATCAGGTCTTCGTTTCCACCAGAGAATTCACACAGATGTGAAGCCATATTCATGTTCACAATGTGGGAAATGTTTTACAGATAGATCAAATCTTATTACACATCAGAGTATTCACACAGGGGAGAAACCATTTTCATGTCCAGAATGTGGGAAATGTTTTAGAATTAAATCAAATCTTGATACACATCAGAGAATTCACACAGGGGAAAAGCCATTTTCATGTTTAGAATGTGGCAAATGTTTTGGAAATAAATCAACTCTTGTTACACATCAGAGAACTCACACAGGAGATAAGCCATTTTCATGTCCAGAATGTAGGAAATGTTTTACAACTAAATCACATCTTATTACACATCAGAGAACTCACACATGAGATAAGCCAATTTCATGTTCAGAGTATGGGAAAGATTTTAATGTAATATAAAATTTGGTTGAACATCAGAGAATTCACACAAAGGAGAAGCCATGTTCATGTTCAAAATATGGTAAAAGTTTTGTGTGTAAATCACATTTGATTAAACATCAAAAAAATCACACAGGGAAGAAGCCATATTTTGTTGAGAATGTGAGAAATTATTTTCTTTCAAAACATCTCATGTTAAATATTAAAGCGCTCACATAGGTGAGAAGTCATTTTCATACCCAGAAAGTGTGAAATGTTTTATTTATTAAATGTTTATTCTTTTTATCAAAAATTAAAAATTTAACTAACTTTTTTGTTTCCCCCACAAAAAAATGTAAGAGCCAAAAAACTTACAAAATAGCAATTTTTTGTGTTGTACGGTAATTTTTATTACGATTTTCAAAAGTTTAACAGGGAAGAATAAAGTAAAAATCAAAACAATAGGTTACATAGCTTGGGGGAGGTAGGGAGTATAGATGAGCCACCCCCCTAGAGTTCGAGTACGGTTCGTCGAACGGTGCCCCGTTCGACGAGCCGTTCGACGAACCTCTCGAACCCCTTTGAAAACAATGGGAGGCAATCACAAACACCTAAAAACACCTTGAAAACACCCTCAAAGTTGGCCAAAAGGTGACAAACAACTCCCAAGACAACACAAACACATGGGAAAGTGACAAGGACAAATACCCATGCGAAAACTAAACAGCTGGATGAGGAAATAGAGGAGGAGACACAGATATATGAGTATATGCAAGGGAACATCAATGCCATTACTGTGCAACTTGAGCCTTGCTCATTTTAGGCTTCCAAGCTGGATAAATTGCCTGAGCTCGCCACGTACGCCTTGGGGATCTTGTCGTGTCCTGCAGCCAGCGTTCTCTCAGAATGTGTCTTCAGTGCTGCTGGGGGTGTGCTGACAGATAAGCACACGCGTCTGTCCACTGACAATGTGGACATACTAACGTTCACCAAGATGAGGAACTCATGGCTCACGGAGGACTTTTCTTCCCCTGGGTCATCCAGGGGAGGCGAAAGGCACGTGTATTTTTGAGAGTGCTTCATGCAAAGCATCTTTTTCATCTTGAAAATGGGGGTCCACTGATGCCAGTCAAGTGGGGTGTGTGTGGCCCAATTTGTGGAAATGAGGGAGAGTGTGGTTGGAGTCCCCTCGCTTTTGAAAAAACAACCAAGATGAACAAGTCATGGCTCTCAGAGGACTTTTTTTCCCCTGGGTCATCCAGGGGAGGCGAAGGCATGTGTATTTTTGAGAGTGCTTCATGCAAAGCATCTTTTTCATCTTGAAAATGGGGGTCAACTGATGCCAGTCAAGTGGGGTGTGTGTGGACCAATTTTTGGAAACAAGGGAGACTGTGGTTGGAGTCCCCTTGCTGTGTTTTACATGCTTTTAGAAGGGCATGACATGGCTTAGAGGTTGACTTTCAGCATCTGCAAACTGTTGGCTACTGAAATGCTGCCTTTCCAACCTTTATAACCGAGGATTTTGAGACCTTATGCCCATCGCAGTGCCCCAAGAGCCGATGCCCAGGCGCCACTCCTTCTCCAACAAAGGCGTGCCCGCGCTATACCAGCATGTCGCACAAAACATCACCGCTTCTTTGAGAAACTGTGTGTGACAGGGTGCATTTCACCACAGATACTTGGCCCAGTAAGCATGGACAGGGGCGTTACATGTCGCTGACTGGGCAATGGGTTACTATGGGGAGAGATGGAGAAGGGTCTGCTGTACAAATCTTGCCATCCCCACGAGTTGTGTGTCAATCCTTCCTCTGTATGTAGAAGTTAATACACTGCTTCTGCCTCCTCAACCTCGTCTGGGTCCTCCACCTCGGCTCAAACCCTGTGTGGTCAGGCCACCCGCATTCTAACTGCACACAAGGAATCCCACACACCTCTTTACTATGCTGGCAGCAGAGCTCAACATCATGAGGCGGTCGACTCTTTTCTTTGAAATGTCTGTGAATTGTGAGTCACACCGCTGAGGAGTTGTGGACAGTAAGTTCTGGAGAGTGAGACCAAGTTTCATCAATGGTTGTCTCCACTCAACCAGCAGCCAGGGAAGGCCGGGTGCGACAATGATGCAAACTTGGGTGCGGCCCTTCGCCGTGACAATGTGACACACGTGTCTTGTGTGGCTCACGTGTTGAACCTGCAATTTTTAAAGCATTATCCTGGCCTACATGGCCTTCTGCAGAGAGCACGGTGTAATGCCTTCCTTGATCCACACACTCAGACGGGCTGTAAAGAATAGGTGTTGTGAATGTCAGTTATGCTTTGGCTGCTGGGAGGCTCCCTGTTGTGGTCAGGAATGGTTTTGACATAGACCAGGTGTGTTGAGCAATGGGCGTTTCCATTGCTAACTCTCTGCTTATTTAAATCCTGGTCTGATAGCAGGGTATGCCGGATGTCAATTGTTCTTTGTTCACCAGCCTGCTTCATCCTGCTCCACACCACATCTACCCCAGATAAGTGCTTTGCTCTTTATTTGTTGTTTGGTTCTTTTACTCTTATCTGAGTTTGTCATTTGCTGTGGTTGTTTTCAGTTTATTTGCATGCAGGGATCTTCCCTCTCAGTTGCTTAGCTGGGAAACTCCCTGCAGTTATGTTTGGAGTATTACTCCTATAAGTCCATGTGTTTGTGGCCTTTGGAATTTGTAATGATTCCTGTTTTCTGTTCATTGGTCTGACAAGAGCGCCTGGTATAGAACGGAGTGCAGATCGTGCGATCTGAGGGCCTTTTTGTACTATCAGGAATTTGGACTTTTGTAGGGTTTTTCTCTGGCTACCATCAGCCCCTTTCCTGTCCTTTCCTATTTTAGTCAGTGGGGGCCTCACCTTTTGCTAATCCTATCATCTATCTGTGTATTGTGTTTTCCTATATCACCGCAGTCTTTGAATATGGGGGGCTTGCTATTCTTTGTCTATTTTCTGAGGCAGAGAGTTATTCATCTTTCCTTCCTTTAGGATAGCTAGTTCTCCGGCTGGGTTCGTGGTGCACAGGATGTTAGTTCACCCCTCGGCTACTTCTAGTTGTGATGGTTAGTAAGGGGATGGCGGCCAGATTAGTTGCCAATGCTCTTGTCACCTTTTACCAATGATTTATGGTGGTCTTCCATGGTTCCGGATCATAACAGATAGGCTAGAGGGAAGCCACTCACCAAGCAGGACACCCAAAACCCTGAAAACCCTTTAACCCCTATACAGGTATTTGGAATTACACAGGGCCCAAGGTGATCAATACCTGTGGAAGGCTGCAGTTCCAGAGAATAGTAGTCAGGCAGGGTCAAAACATTAATTGAGGAACAGGAACAGAATGGGACGGCCAGGACTTAATCTGAAAACAAGCAGAGGTGAAATGCGGATCGGCCAACGAGGTACATAAACAGCAGGTAGGAAACGTAATCAGGAAACAAGCACACAAAATCACAAAACAGAACTGGGGGTAACAGTAACCAGAGGTTCAGAGCTATGTCTGGCAGTGGTCAGCAGACAGGATGGGCCTAAAAAAGGGTGTGGTGTCTTACCATTGGTTGTAGCTGAATGATGGTACTTCATCTGTGAGACACCCACCACCTACATTCAGCCAGTGGTTCTGCATCTGTCAAGGTAATGCAGCCCAGTGGGTGAGCATAACCTGCGCCCACCTGCGCCGATGGCATTGACTCCTCTTCCATCATCAGCACTATGCCAGAAAGGAACACGTTGTCACCTGGCGACCGGAGTACAAATTGATGGAGTGTACTCCGGTGGTGACTTACCAGCCGTGTGTGGCAATGATTCAAACCTGGCTGCGGGCCTTCATCAGGGTAATGTGACACACGTGCCTTGTATGGCTCACGTGTTGAATCTGATTCTACAGCAATTTTTAAAACACCATCCAAGCCTATATGGCCTTGTGCAGCGGGCACGATCACTATGTGCTCACTTCTATCGTTCGCACCTAGCAGCTCAACAACTTTCATCGCTCCAGAAGTCTTTAGGTCTGGCGGTTAAACGCCTGAAATGCGATGTGCCGACACACAGGAATTTGAATCTGCACATGTTGCAGCGTCTGTGGCAGCACCGCCGAGCCCTGCTGAAATACGTTATGACGTATACCCTGGGCTAACTTGATCCAGAGGTGGTGCAGATCACGCTGCTGGAGTGGTGTCAGATCAAGGAGCTATGCACCCTTCTACACAGTTTACAAATGTCGACAAAGATGTTTAGCACTGGCAATGCCATTCTCAGCGTGACAATTCTGGTCATCTACATGATGGAGCACACTGTAAGCATTATTCGGAGTCAGGTGTTGAGACAAGAGGAAAGGGAGGAAGTACAGGAGGAGTCATATGCGCAAGGGATAACAAGATCTCCAAGGTCAGCGGCACCTAGGCGGCAGTCATGGGACGGTGGGGATGAGGGATTATCAAGGGCGCATAGTATCAGCAAAACTGTTGAGGAAGGTGCAGGAGCCCAGGAAGAAATGGAGGACGAACTGGCGATGGGCATGGAAAACTCCGCAGATAAGTGAGAGCTTGCTCACATTTCGGTTGTGCGAGGTTGGGGGGAGAGGGCAGAGGAAGGAGGCACGATTCTCACCTCTCTGCCACCAACACACCAAGGACTTGGTCCCCTGGATGCACAAGACACATGAGCGCCTTCTTGCTGCACTACCTACAACATGACCCTCGTATTGTACGAATTCGAAGTAATGCTGACTACTCGGTTGCCACTCTGTTAGATCCCCGGTACAAGAAAAAATTTGGCGAAATAATTCCTGCCATAGAAAAGGACGCACGTATGCAGGAGTATCAGCAGAAGGTGGTACGCAATCTTAGATCTGCTTTTCCACTAAACACCTGTGCTGCACAGAGTGAATCTCAACGCTTTGTCATGGATAGGAGGAAATGGTCTTTTACTTGTCCACATCTGAGGGACCGTGGGCTGGCTGCTGTGCTGAGATGGCGTTGAGTACGGTGTCCCTGCAGAGTTGCACTTTTGGTCATATACAAAATGAGTTGAAAAAGGACAGATGCTGGTGGAAAGGGGAACAGGTGTGTTGGAAAGGGGAAAAAAGTTTGTGTCCGTGGGTTTGGTGATTAAGCAACAGTAACATTTGCTGAAGAAACAACATCTGTTATGGTGGGACTGGCAGATTTGGGTAAGGTGGTATATACTATGTTACCGCTATATAAAAAAATTAAGAAGAAAAGAAAGAGAAAGGTATATATCCCCATCACCAGTCGGTGTCCACAGTACTCCCAAATGGAAAAGGAGAGGTTTGCAACTGGAAGGTTAGGTGGAGGATACAGATACTGGGTGACTCTGAAACTCATAGCAGCCTGAACCGAGTTAGACGACACTCGGAACTGGAGACTGGGAGCCCTGTTAGCGTCACAGGGTCCACACGCCCACCCATCCCAGGAACTCCCTGTTAACAACACAGGGGCCATTGGGTACGCTGTCCGTGTGCGTAGGGGCCACACCTGTGGACAGCAGGCGCATCAGCAGCAGCAGGCCTGTTAATGCCACTGGGCTGCAGTAGCAGGACTGGTAGGACAGGAGCTGGTCTTAACCGTTCTGTGTTACCAACTGTGGTGGCGGCCTGCATCGACGCCCTATCCATGCCTACCTCTGGCCTAAAGCCGCAATGGGTTCAACACATGGAGGTGTGCTCTTTCGGAGTGTAATAGAAGACTGTGCACCTCCTTGTTGGCTCTAGCCCCTTTTATAACCTGGGTCCCCCCCAAACCAGGGTGGACCACAATGCACCTCCTGGAGACAAAAGCAGAGTGACACGTCATGAGTGGCATTACTAGCGTCCTATTCGGAACCGCCACTTCAATGATGACTTCATGGCAGCCACGACCCAAACACCTCACCAGTTATCTTCTGACCAACAATACTGAGGTGACAAGTCATAGGGGCGGGCTTCTGCAAGCCAGTTGGGAGTTGCCTGGCCACATCGTCAGGACACCTGATTCCCTGTGGTCTATATGGGCCCCCCACATCAGGGGCAGAGCCAAAGAGTTCATTACCGGACCTAGCCTCTGATGCAGTAAGTGCCTGAGCATGCTCAGTAGCATGAAATACAGTCTCCGAAAAAGACTATCAGCTTCAGCATGCTGTCTAGGCACAACACAGGACTTAGACCCGGCCAGAAGTCCAAGTACCTGTGCAAAGAGGCTTTTCGCACTAAGTGTGGGAGCATGCACTGTAGCCCGAAATGAAGACTTAGCCTCAGGAATGGCACAGTCAGGCTGAGCATACTCACTAGGCGAAACACTGGAGTTAGGCTGCGGCTGGGGTAAATCGGCACACGCATGCACACTAGCCGCCTGTCCACACTTAGACGTGGAGGAGAAAGCAGCCAGCTAGACAACCCGAGGCACAGCCCTAAATGGCAGCTGACGACTGGGCGCAACTGGAACCGCAGCAGGTTGCTTGCGTTTACGGCGGCACTAATTCGTAACAACAAATAGCGAAAATAACAGGTGTACTTCTTCCCGTGGATAATTTGATATGATCCTTTTTTCACGGACACGACCATTGCTAACAAATGTAGATGAGGCACCAAAAGAGCAGCTGCTTCAATGGATCTCAAGTGCGCCATAAAGTGGCCTCTCCTCCACCTCAAGTTCAATAGCACAAATACTCCATTCCACTGTGGTGTCAACCCAATCGCATTTGCTTCATAACAGCTCTCAAGTTTCCACCAGCCTTGCTGAGTATGGGGTAACAGAGATGGTTGAGTCTGGAGAGCTGTTCAGTCACACTATAGCCTGGGAATCAGAGGTCTGCTCCAAAGCTGCAGTGAGTACAGACAAAGAAGTTATTATTATTAGTATTTATTTATAGAGCACCATTGATTCCATGGTGCTGTACATGAGAAGGGGGTTACATACACAATAGATATACAAGTAACAATAGACAGACTGGTACAGAGGGAAGAGGGCCCAGGCCTTGCGGGATTACATTATAAAGTATTATATATATATGTGTATATATATATATATATATATATATATATATATATATATATTATATTTTGGGGAGGAGACAGTAGGTGTGGTGTAGGTTTGGCAGAAGCTTCGCACGGTGGTGGTGTCATTGAAGGTTATAGTCATTTCTGAACAGATGATTTTTCCGGTTCCTTTTGAAGCTTGCGGGTGTAGCAGATAATCGGACGTGTTTTGGCAGCGAGTTCCAGGAGACAGGGGAAATGATCTGCACAGATGGCCAGAAGGTTTGTGAGTTGGATCCAGGCCCCAATGAAGAAGGTTCTGGGCATAATGTACACCCTCACTTCCAAAACGTACATCATCCTGGTGGAGACAATGGGGAAAATAATGAGGAGACTCAGATACCTGATTGTAACGACAACTTTGCTATTCGGTCAGGGCAGGAAGAGGTTGTCACGGAGGACTCAGGACGAGGGGAATGAAAAACAGGGTGATGATGAGGTTGGAGACCCCACTTACTGTCAAACCAAAGTCAGCCAGTCGATGACGTCAGCAGAGGAGGTGGCGGAGGATGCTACTGACGACGAGTTTACGTTGTGTCTTCCTGGACAGAGACAAAGTACTGGAAGCACGTCAACAACAGAATCCGCGGCCACAACTCTGCCTCTGAGCATAAGTCATGTTGGCTATGCACGTCGCATGGGCTGGAAGCCTTGCCTAGCCTGGGACTTTTTGGACATCGCAAAGGATCACCCAAGTCATGTAATCTGTAAGATTTGTCAACAATCTCTAAGTAGAAGGCAAAAACTCACAACTTTGAGTACTTCCTCCATGAAGTGTCACATGGATATGAATTGATAGCGTGAGGGTGTATTGCTCAGCTTTAGCCACTGTCAATGAAACATGCTTATTTGCCATTCATTGCATGCATTGTTGTAGACTACACACAAGGGGCTGCTGATTTTTGGATCTGCCTTTGTCTGTTTGGTCACTATAGCAATAGCAAATTGGTCTTCGGGTGTGGACTTGGAGATGATGTCTATGAACAGAAGAAAAAGCTAAAGGTGTGTGTTACAGAAAGGAGCAACCACGGAAACACTTTGTTCAATTGTGAGGGGAGTCATTTTGGAGTTTGGTGAGGAGTACCGTAACGCCTGTGAGCAGCATACTGTGCCACAGACCAACATTCTTCCGGTGCTGTCTATACTGTTTACCATGATAGGAGCGTAAAGTCTGTATTTATGGCAAATGGACATCACAGTACCCGGGTACTGTAGGCGGTGCCCAGACAGTAATGCGTGCATGCGACACTTTGTTTTATTATGAAAACACATATCTGTTCTGGGTAGGACGACTATATAGACAATCAGACTTGCTGCCTCTGCACTGTCAAATTGTCACGTACAGTTTAAATCATAGAGGGACACCGACACATGTTTGCATTGACTGTTGCTTTTCAAGATTTCCATGACTGTGTTGCAGATATGTGTGGTTTGCATTCACACTTATTATCTGCCTTATCTGTGAGGCTTCAGCTAACAAGGGTATTCAGGGTGGGTGATGTGTTTTGTCTATGTTTAGGTAGATAACTGGGAAGCTCTTGTGATGCGCCACTAGTAAGTCGTCTTCGCATACACACACACACACACACAAACACACACACAATTACTGCTGCCACACAGAGGGATTAGCAAGTAGTAGGCAACTGAATAGATTGCTCTATTATTACAATTTTATGCATGGTTCTTATTGTTTGTTTTGGGAAAGTTAAACAATCATTTATAAACCTAACTGCATAAAGTGCTTTTCATATTGCGTGGTTTTGCTGCATACTGGGGAGCCCACCAAATACAAGACTTAAAATGAAGCATAAGTCACAATGGGAATTTCACTGTGCTACAATGCAGCCTAGCGGGGCTGTGCAACCACCGCCTGCCCCATCACGTGCATCTGCGTGCTCTTCATCCTCTGTGACTGTGGGGACAGCAGTCACACATGCTTTTTCACACTGAACTTCCACCCCGTTACCCGTAAGCGGGAGTGTGATTAGCAGGTCGTCACTTGTTTTGTAAGTGAAAACAGATGGTATTGTTGAGCTGTCAGACATCGAGAGAACCACTATTGGATGAAGGAAACATTATATCCACGCCTGCACCTTCGTCAAAGATTGGCTGGACTACTTGCAGTTAATAATTGCGTTCCACAAATGGAAAGGAGTGTAGAATGCCCATGTGTTGGACCTTGCTTGGCAGCAAAGGAACACTAACTTAGTATTCCAAACAATTTTAGGATGGCAGAAAAAGAGTCAGCTCTTTGGGCAAATTAAATAGCGTGGCAAAAGTGGGCAGGTGGATACAGTGGCCGTGTTCTGTGGGTACCAGGACAGTAAAGGAAGCCTCACTTTCTATCTTTCCTAATGATGAAATGCAGCAAGGAATTCCATGAGTTTGCTATAAAATTTGCGTAGCAAAATGAGCAGGAGGGTATAATGCAGAATTGCTGGAAATTGCTTGCCACCAGTGGGGCACAAATGGAGTACAACAGCCACTTTATGGATGCCACTAAGTTGCAGCATTTTTTGCTATTATTATAGCTTATTAAAAAATGAGCAGGAGGGTGTAATGCAGAGGTGCTGGAAATTGCTTGCCACCAGTGGGGCACAAATGGAGTACAACAGCCACTTTATGGATGCCACTAAGTTGCAGCATTTTTTGTTATTATTATAGCTGATTAAAAAATGAGCAGGAGGGTGTAATGCAGAGGTGCTGGAAATTGCTTGCCACCAGTGGGACACTAATGAAGTCCAACAGCCACTTTTTGGATGTCACTAAGTTTCCTCAGTGTTTGCTATTATAATGGATTAGTAACAATGAGCTTGAGGGTGCAATGCAGAGGTGCTGCAAATAGCTTGGCACTAATGAAGTCTAACAGCCACTTTTTGGATGCCACTAAGTTTCCTCAGTGTTTGCTATTCTAATAGCTTAGTAACAATGAGCTTGAGGGTGCAATGCAGAGGTGCCGGAAATTGCTTGGCACCAGTGGGACACAAATGGAGTACAACAGCCAATTTTTGGATGCCACTAAGTTTCCTCAGTGTTTGCTATTATAATAGCTTAGTAAAAATGAGCAGGAGGGTGCAATGCAGAGGTGCTGGAAATTGCTTGGCACCACTGGGACACAAATGGAGTACAACTGCCACTTTTTGGATGCCACTAAGTTTCCTCAGTGTTTGCTATTATAATAGCTTAGTAAAAATGAGCTTGAGGGTGCAATGCAGAGGTGCTGGAAATTGCTTGGTACCAGTGGGACACTAATGGAGTCCAACAGCCACTTTTTGGATGCCACTAAGTTTCCTCAGTGTTTGCTATTATAATAGCTTAGTAAAAATGAGCTTGAGGGTGCAATGCAGAGGTGCTGGAAATTGCTTGGCACCAGTTGGACACTAATGGAGTCCAACAGCCACTTTTAGGATGCCACTAAGTTTTCTCAGTGTTTGCTATTATAATAGCTTAGTAAAAATGAGCAGGAGGGTGTAATGCAGAGGTGCTGGAAATTGCTTGGCACCAGTGGGACACAAATGGAGTACAACTGCCACTTTTTGGATGCCACTAAGTTTCAGCAGTGTTTGCTATGATAATAAATTAGTAAAAATGAGCTGGAGGGTGTAATGCAGAGGTGCTGGAAATTGCTTGGCACCAGTGGGACACAAATGGAGTACAACAGCCACTTTTTCTATGCCACTAATTTTCAGCAGTTTTTGCTATTATAATAGCTTAGTAAAAATGAGCAGGAAGGTGTAATGCAGAGGTGCTGGAAATTGCTTGGCACCAGTGGGACACTAATGGAGTACAACAGCCACTTTTTGGATGCCACTAACTGGCAGCACTCTTCTTAATTAAAATGGCTTTGCAAAAATGTGCAGAAGGGGAGAATGCAGAGGTGGTGGGACTTGCTTGGCACGAGTGGCACAATAATGGAGTAGAGCAGCCACTCTTTGGATGGCACTAACTGGCAGCACTCTTTTCAATTTAAATGGCTTTGCAAAAATGTGCAGGAGGGTACAGTGGCCAGGTTGTGGGTCAGTGTAGAGGAAAGGAAGCCTCACTTTCTATCCCTCCTAATGGTGAAATGCAGCAAGGAATTACCTGAGCTTAGCTACACAGATGCTGTTATCTGAAGCTGTATACAGCGTTTCCACGGACCTGACTGTCACCTATAGCTCTGAGCCAGATGTAATTAGCCCTGAAAAGGGCTGAAATAAACTTCTGTCCCTAATCAGTAGAGCGCTGTGTGTATAGCCTACACAGCAGGACCGGCGACAGGAGCTGCTTGAGTGGTGACTGACACCCAGACGCAGAAAGCAGATAATGGCGTCCTGAGGGAAAATGTCTGTATTTATAATGCAAGGACATGTGACATGGACAGCCTATGACACATGCCCTTGCTTGTCTGGCAAAAAGTCCACTTAGCCGTGTGTGTGTCTGGGATTGGCTGACATGCTGGCCCGCCCCACTACACGCGCGCTTAGAAAAAAAAAAAAAATGGCGATCGCCATTATCCCAGCAGCACTGATCTAAACGCACAGCCCCCGCACACTATACGCTGAAATTTGATAATAGTGTGAATCACGGAGTGACTCACACTATTACAGTGAAAAGCCAGCTAGTAATTAGCTAGGCTTTTTGATGATAGAACCGTTCTCGAACGTAACTCGAGCTGCCGAACTTTTGGCAAAAAGTTCTATCTAGAACACCCCCCAAAATCACTCGAACCGCGAACTGGAGAACCACAAACCGCGCTCAACTCTAGTAGAGAGGTTGTTCTCTAGCCTTAAAATTATTAGGTCAGATTTGAGGTCATCTGAGAAGGAGGATCTGATGGAGGCAATTCTATTTCTTAGAACAAATTCATAGACTGCACAAATGTTATTTAGTATGTTTTTGTTGAAAACTGTTTTTGCCACTTACATAGTGTATTACATAGTGTTATATATAATATATAACACTATATAATAAACTATGTAAGTGGCAAAAAACAGTTTTCATCAAAAACATACTAAATAATAACTTTTAGTATAATGCTTATATTTAAGTGAAAAATTTATTGTAGTGCATTGTGAACATCAGACATTTAATCATTTTTATGATACAATAATCAAGATATTTAGATAGAACATAAAATATATTTATTGGAATACAACTTTAGAACACACAAAACTAATAAATTGTAAATATGTAATACAATATGTAATAAAAAAAATAAAATAAATATATATATATATATATATATATACACAAACATACAAGATATATATGTAATCTACTGTATATTACATATTGTATTACATATTTACAATTTATTACAGTTTTTTGTGTTCTAAAGTTGTATCCAATAAATATATTTTATGTTCTATCCAAATATCTTGATTATTGGATCATAAAAATTATTAAATGTCTGATGTTCACATACACATGTTCATGTACTATAATACATTTTTCACTTAACTATATGCAATATATGTAGGCGTCGGAGTCGGTGCAAGGGAAATTGAGGAGTCGGAGTCGAAGGTTTGCCTTACCGACTCCACAGACCTGATTACAACTATAGATCCTTTTTCTACATTTAAAACAAAATATGCTCTCCTCATAATAAAAGCTTCTGAGAAAGGAATCTTAAAGAGAACCAACCACCAGGATTTTGCTATATGAAGTAAAGGCAGTGTTATACTGACACAAGGATGCTGAATCCAAGCATATCTGTTATAGAAACATGGGTTGCTTGGATGCTGAAATATCTAATCAAAGTTGCAGAAATGCACTGCACTTTGAGTGAGTTGTGCATTGTGGGTGGGCCTTTGTAGGTCGGGTGCTGCTCTGTTCACCCGCCTCTGTCTGCTTTTCTAGGCGGGAGGGGCGGGGGAGAAAGGTCAGGACTCAGAAGAAAAAGAAGAACGGCAGCACTCTGCGGTGTAAGTTGATTTTTAAGAACGCTTCATGCAGACAGGTGAGACTGACACAGGGATGCAGAGGGAGGAGAGCACGAGGACGACGGTACCGTTTCACACCTCTAAGGGTGCTTTCAAGGGTCCATACAGAGAAAACATAGGTATTAGCCTTTTATATAGGGCATTTTCAAACACACATGTTACAATTAAAAACAATTAAAACATTCACAGAAAAATAACACAATCCATTGGCAGAGAAAAATGTTAGCAATAGTTCTAGATAAAGAAGTTAATTCTGGCAGAAAGAATAGAACAACATGATAAATAAATAGACCTATGCTACCACAGTAACTGGTACAGCATGTTATTATTATCTCTCTATATATAAATCCTGCTAAAATAACATTAGATATAACTTTATATATAATATAACAATTCATCATCCCTTGGAAAAAGGGGGGGAGTGGGGCAAAAACATATACCATTATCCATTGCATTATGTCATGCTGTATCAGTGGCCGTGGGTACATATAATTTCAAAATATCTATAAAAAGATTACCAGGTCATTTTTATCATTGAAACCTATGGGCCCCATAGCTTTAGTCTCCATGATCCAACGTGCCTCTCTTCTTAAGAGGTATTTATGTGTGTCGCCTCCTGCTGGGGATGGTGTAATTGTATCTAAACCCGCAAACTGCAACAATTTCTGGTCACCATTATGTACCTCATGCATGTGTGTAATAAGGCGTGTGGCTCCTATACCTGTGCTTATGTACCTCATGCATGTGTGTAATAAGGCGTGTGGCTCCTATACCTGTGCTTATGTACCTCATACATGTGTGTAATAAGGCGTGTGGCTCCTATACCGGTGCTTATGTACCTCATGCATGTGTGTAATAAGGTGTGTGGCTCCTATACCTGTGCTTATGTACCTCATGCATGTGTGTAATAAGGCGTGTGGCTCCTATACCTGTGCTTATGTACCTCATGCATGTGTGTAATAAGGCGTGTGGCTCCTATACCGGTGCTTATGTACCTCATGCATGTGTGTAATAAGGCGTGTGGCTCCTATACCTGTGCTTATGTACCTCATGCATGTGTGTAATAAGGTGTGTGGCTCCTATACCTGTGCTTATGTACCTCATGCATGTGTGTAATAAGGCGTGTGGCTCCTATACCTGTGCTTATGTACCTCATGCATGTGTGTAATAAGGCGTGTGGCTCCTATACCTGTGCTTATGTACCTCATGCATGTGTGTAATAAGGCGTGTGGCTCCTATACCTGTGCTTATGTACCTCATGCATGTGTGTAATAAGGCGTGTGGCTCCTATACCTGTGCTTATGTACCTCATGCATGTGTGTAATAAGGCGTGTGGCTCCTATACCTGTGCTTATGTACCTCATGCATGTGTGTAATAAGGCGTGTGGCTCCTATACCTGTGCTTATGTACCTCATGCATGTGTGTAATAAGGCGTGTGGCTCCTATACCTGTGCTTATGTACCTCATGCATGTGTGTAATAAGGCGTGTGGCTCCTATACCGGTGCTTATGTACCTCATGCATGTGTGTAATAAGGCGTGTGGCTCCTATACCTGTGCTTATGTACCTCATGCATGTGTGTAATAAGGCGTGTGGCTCCTATACCTGTGCTTATGTACCTCATGCATGTGTGTAATAAGGCGTGTGGCTCCTATACCTGTGCTTATGTACCTCATGCATGTGTGTAATAAGGCGTGTGGCTCCTATACCGGTGCTTATGTACCTCATGCATGTGTGTAATAAGGCGTGTGGCTCCTATACCTGTGCTTATGTACCTCATGCATGTGTGTAATAAGGCGTGTGGCTCCTATACCTGTGCTTATGTACCTCATGCATGTGTGTAATAAGGCGTGTGGCTCCTATATCTGTGCTTATGTACCTCATGCATGTGTGTAATAAGGCGTGTGGCTCCTATACCTGTGCTTATGTACCTCATGCATGTGTGTAATAAGGCGTGTCGCTCCTATACCTGTGCTTATGTACCTCATGCATGTGTGTAATAAGGCGTGTGGCTCCTATACCTGTGCTTATGTACCTCATGCATGTGTGTAATAAGGCGTGTGGCTCCTATACCTGTGCTTATGTACCTCATGCATGTGTGTAATAAGGCGTGTGGCTCCTATACCTGTGCTTATGTACCTCATGCATGTGTGTAATAAGGCGTGTGGCTCCTATACCTGTGCTTATGTACCTCATGCATGTGTGTAATAAGGTGTGTGGCTCCTATACCTGTGCTTATGTACCTCATGCATGTGTGTAATAAGGCGTGTGGCTCCTATACCTGTGCTTATGTACCTCATGCATGTGTGTAATAAGGCGTGTGGCTCCTATACCTGTATAATCACCAGCAGCGTATAGCCTGGTGATTACATGGTGGCATGGGCCCCCAGACAGTATGTTTATAGGTGTTTCAAGTTTAAGTTGTGGCATTCAGCGGTGCCAAATTCAGTATGGGGAATGAAGGGTTAATTCCCTTCATGTGGTAACACGAGCAGGCTGCTGTGATTGGTCAGCCTGCTGCGTGGTGGTAATGGAAGTTGTTATGATGGGAATTTATGGGGTTAATCTGCCCCCTGTGAGTAACGCGAGCAGGCTGTGTGATTGGTCAGCCTGCTGCGCGCCAATTTTAAAGTCTGTCATTGGTGGACAGAGGTAAATATGCAGGAGACTTGCCTTTATAAGGAGTCAGCTGTGAGCCAGCTGTGTCAGTTTCCAGCTGTGAAGAAAGAAGAATCCAGATGGAGTCCCTCCTGGAGAAGATGATGGCTCGGGTCGGTGCAGCGGACGGCGAGGAGTGGCTGAAGAGGTGCCTGGCGCCGGTGAACGAAGCCGCCGAAGTGGTCCTGGATCCAGCTCCGGATCCCGCCGGCGTTCCTGCGCGGAGGGAAGAGCTTCTGCGGCCCGGAGATGGAGAAGATGTCCGGAGATCCCTGCGGATGAAGAGGAAGAAGAGCGACGTCGACTCACCGCCTGCATCCTGTTCCCAGCGGTCCGGCGGAGGGAGGAAGAGGTCGGCATCTGCTCGCGGTCGGCGCGGCGCGGAGAGGAAGGCGTCGGAGACATCGCGAGAGGCGGGAGTTCCAGCGAGAGGAGGGACCGGAGCATCGCGAGACCGCTCAAGAAGCCGACGGGATTTGGCCGCGTCATCAGGACGCAACTCCCAGAATGCCTGGCGGGCGATTATTCCGGAAGTCGCCGCCAGGGGTTCCGCTCCGGCTGCTGTGGCCGGTCACAGCAGAGATCCTGGGTCGCTTACAGGCCTGTACGCGCCGCCGGCCCCATTGCAAAAGAGCTCAGCTGGGGCTTTGGCGGCGGCGACGCAGGCCTGGAGCTCGACTGAAGAATCTGAAGAGGACGTCGCGGCAACATCCGTTCAACGCGATGGAAGGACCCTGGAGCGAGGACATGGTGAGAGCCCCCTTGCTGGAGCACCCAATGTTAGGGATAACGGTAAAGGACATTGTCATTAGGACTCTGTCTGAGCTTCTTGGGGGCTATGTAGTGCTACCCCAGGCACCTGCTGCTGAAGTTTCTATTCAGGACAGGTTCCCTGGGGTGGCAGAACCTCATTTAAAGGAAGCACTGACATGTGATGTTTCCCCTTTGGGTTTTCATCTCAGTGCTTCCACTAAGGAAAAGATTTGGAGACAGGAGTATGTAGATATCTTTTCTCTGTTACCGGTTGCTAGGGAGCTGCAGCATAAAGTGGAGAAACCTGATGGAAAACAAGAGGTTGAGTCAGAGTGAAGGAAAAATTTAAATCATTTTATTCATGGTTACAGGCTTTCTCCATTTATGCTGCAGTTCTTGGGGAAAAGTTTCCTAAATTTTGTAGTGGTTTGTTTCAACACCAAGATTGTATTCTGGAGGCTTATCGTAGTTTCGGTGGCTTAGCGTGGCTGAATTACGATGAGTCTTTCAGACAGAAATTGGCGGTTCACCCTGCTGTCAAGTGGGGTGTTAAAGATGTCGGGTTATGGCTGAATTTAATGCTGCATCAGCGACAGAACCCTCACAGACAGCAGGTGGATGTCAATTCAAAAAGGGGGGGTGTGCTTTGCATTCAATGAGTCCTCATGCAGGTGGCAGGGTAACTGTCGCTTTCGACATGGGTGCTCGTTTTGTGGCGGGGCTCACCCCTTGCTTAAATGTTTTAAAAAGCATGGTCAGTCCACGGTACAGCCATCTGGTGTTAGGGAGCAGTTTTTCATAGGCTCAGACTCCAGTGAGCTTGGAAGGAATGCTCCCGTGGCTAGATCGTTTTCCAGACAGGCCGAAGGCGGCTCTGGTTCTTAGTGGGTTTCAGGCAGGTTTTCCTGTACCTTCTTTTGAAGGTATAGGTTGTAATGTAACTAAGAATTTACAATCAGTTGATAGCCATAAGGAGGTAGTCAGGTCACATATTGAAAAAGAACGGTTGTTGGGCAGGGTGTCTGGTCCTTTTGGATTTCCTCCGTTTACAAATCTTGGGATATCACCTTTGGGGGTTGTCCCCAAGAAGGAGGTTAATTCTTTTAGGATCATACATCCCCTGTCTTATCCAACAGGTAGCTCACTGAATGATGCTATTGATCCTAATGCATCTTCGGTGAGTTACACATCTTTTGATGAGGCAGTGGATTTTGTTACGGAAGTTTGGCCCGGTTTGTTCCTGGCCAAATCAGATATTCAGTATGCCTTCCGGCTTCTGCCAATTAACCCTTTGGGTTTTAATTCTTTGGGTTTTTGTTTTGAGGGTTCTTTTTATTTTGACAGGTGCCTCCCTATGGGTTTTTCTTTATCATGTTATTATTTTGAGTCATTTTCCACGTTTTTGCATTGGGCAGTTCAAGAGGGGTTTTTCAGAGGGGGGTATGTTCCATTTTTTGGACGATTTCTTATTTGTTGGTAGGTCAGGACGTTGTTTGCAATTACTAAATAAATTTTTGGGTTTGATGAAGTTTTTTGGGGTTCCGTTAGCTCATGATAAAACAGTTTCCCCTTGTACAGAGCTCGAGTTTTTAGGGATTGTTTTGGATTTGCAAAAACTGGAATTGAGACTCCCTGGCCAGAAGATTATGAAGTTAAAAGGCTGTATTGCGAGTTTTTTGTAGTGAAGAAAAAGTGTACCCTGCGAGAGCTCCAATCTCTGCTGGGTGGTTTGAACTTTGCATTAAGAATTTTGCCAATGGGGAGAGTGTTTTCAAGACGTTTTGTATGATGCAACTAAGGGTGTTAGGTGTTCAGGTTCACACATTAGAATTTCGTGGGAGATGAGGAAGGATTTAACAATTTGGTATGAATTTTTAGAAAGTTTTCACGGAATTAGCTGCGTTCAGCAGGATTTTATGTTGTCTCAGGATCTACTTTGGTTTACAGGGGTGTCTAAGGAAGTGGGGTTCGGTACGATTTTTCGTACACACTGGTGCTTTTCTTCATGGCCTTCATCTTGGTTGTCGGAAGGTTTGCTGGAGAAACAGGTGTTATTGGAGTTTTTTCCGGTTTTTGTTTCAGTGCATATTTGGGGTAAGGAATTGGCGAATAGGAGGATTATACTCATATCACATTGTCAAGGTTTGGTTTTTGCTTTGAACACTTTGGTGGTGAAGTGTAGGTTTCTAGGTGGTATATTGCGAAAATTGGTCCTTTTGTGTTGGAGGTGGAATATTTGGTTGAAGGCTCGTTTTGCTTCTGAATGCACTAATGCTTCCGTTTTTTACCTCTCTTCTCAGCGGTTAGAGGAATTCAGGGAGAGTTCAGGAAAGATGGACCCCCTTTTGAATGCATGCCCGTCCCAGCTATGGGAGGCAATTTTTGGATTAGTAGCAGCTTCCATTAAAAATTCTATTGCACCAAGGACATGGAAAGCATACTCGGCTGCTTGGTTGGCTTGGAATCAATTTTGTGATTCCAGGAATCTGTTTCCCCACAAGTGTGATGTGTCTACAGCACTTGGTTTTTTGAATTTTTATGTTGGTTTAGGTTATCGTTATACCTTTTTGTATAAAACATTTTGTGGAATCTCTTTTTTCTTAAAATTATATGGTGAGGAGTCTCTATTAAGCTTATTTGCGGTTCGGCAGGCACTAAAGGGTTGTAAACAAGGTTGTGTGGTGCATGATCGCCGCAGGCCTGTATCCGTGAATCTATTAGAAAGGTTATGGTTTATGTTGAGTGAAGTTTGTTTTAATAATTTTGAGTTATGTTTATTTCGTGCTGCTTTTGTGATTTGTTTCTGCGCAGCACTCAAGATAAGTGAGTTGTTGTCACATAGTCGGGTTTATATAGGAAGGATGTTAATGTATCTGACTCTGGTGCTGTGTTATTTATTAGTAGGTCAAAATTGGACCACCTTGGTAAAGGGTGTTCTGTGAAGTTGCGCCCTTTACGGGGTTCATGTATATGCCCCGTCACCAATTTATGTCAATGGCTTACTGTACGGGGGGATACCCCGGGTTTGTTGTTTTTACATGTAGATGGTTCTCCTGCCACTAAGTTTCATTTTAATGCAATATTAAAAAATGTATGGTTAAGTTGCAGCTAGATAGCTCCAACTTCTCATCACATTCTTTTCGGATCGGGGCGGCAACCGAGGCGGCAAGAGCTGGCCTCAAAGGAAAAAGAATTGGTAAAATTGGTAGATGGGCGTCAAAACGCTATCAGTTATATATACGCCCTAAGTTATTATAATTAATTTATTCTGTCTCTCTCCAATTCTAGGCCCAATGGTGATTTGGCTTGTAGGCCATTCGTTTATACACTGGGCGCAGAGGAGAGCGTCTTGTAGACGTTACACAGAGAACTTATCTTTTCAGTATGATCTGATAAATGTTTTTTTGGTACGGTGTAAGAGGGCTAAAATTTTCTAATTTAGTTGGCACCTTAAAAGGTATGCTGTTGACTCACCCGTATCCTGACCTTATTATTTTACACATTGGAGGGAATGACTTGGGTAAAATAAAGACATTGGACTTGTTATCTAATTTCCGCAGAGATTTTGCGCTCATAAAGAATCTTTTTCCTTATTCAGCATTGATTTTTTCTGAAATTGTACCGAGACTGGTCTGGAATGGCCAGCTTGCCTTTTTGGAAAAAATAAGGAAACGTGTCAATCGCGACATGGCAATATTTTTTGTTGGTTTGGGCGACTTCTCGTATCGCCATAGTGATCTGGAAGGTTTTACGCTTGGCCTGTACAGGCAGATGGAGTACATCTCTCTGACGTTGGTCTGGACATTTTTAATGTGGGTATCCAGAATATGATAGAAAAATGGCTGCGGTGTTTGGGGGGGGCCTCGTATTGTTAATACTCGGCCGTTTGGGGAAAAATCGCCCAACTATGTTGGGTGGATTGTTGGTTTTATAAGTGGTTAATGGTACTTTATGGTGGTATTTATGGAATTTTATGGTTATTTAATTTTAATAATATGGTGAATTTAATTTATCAAGTTACCAATAATAAAACACCACGGCCATTTTTATCCAAATGTCATGTGTCTGAGTATTTATTCTTTATTAATGGTAAGTTAATTGGTTATAGTGGGCTTTATGCTACCATGTATAATCACCAGCAGCGTATAGCCTGGTGATTACATGGTGGCATGGGCCCCCAGACAGTATGTTTATAGGTGTTTCAAGTTTAAGTTGTGGCATTCAGCTGTGCCAAATTCAGTATGGGGAATGAAGGGTTAATTCCCTTCATGTGGTAACACGAGCTGGCTGCTGTGATTGGTCAGCCTGCTGCGTGGTGGTAATGGAAGTTGTTATGATGGGAATTTATGGGGTTAATCTGCCCCCTGTGAGTAACGCGAGCAGGCTGTGTGATTGGTCAATTAATCACCAAAGTCCACTTCCTTATAATCACTTCTATACCATTAGACTAAACACACACTTGACATCGAATTATCGGCCAAGAATGAAGTGAGTTCACACAATATTATCTATGAAAATTATTTTATTATTAATAAACTTAAAATTACACTTTCAAACAAGAGAGCCACCAGGGGGGCGCAAGATTCCAGATTGTCTACATGTCATATCAATCCTATGTATACATATATAACATATCAGATTGAATCCAAAAACACCGGATAATTGTACTCAATATTTATACATAAATGCTTATTTAAGTCATGAAATTATATCCAATGTCTGTTTATATCAACTGACAGAATATAACAAGGAATAATTGTAAACAGTACTAAGTGTGTAATAAGAAATAATTGAAAGCAGTCCTCAATTAATCATTATGACATATATGGCTGCTTTCAGTGCTTATATAAATATTGCTGCCCAATACATAAACACCTAGACCTTATTTGCCTTCATCAACGTGAAAATGAGGTAAATCATAAAGACAAACCCCCTAACATTAAATTTGGGGCTGTCACACATACAGCTGAGCTGTCCATCAATACATTAAATCAGCATCCACTGACTTGTATGGACTGCCACTCAGCTGCTGTGTCTCCGTCTTCGATTAACACTGAACCCCCACAGAATCACGCTGATGATGCACAGGCATCAATGCCAAATAGGTAGTAAAATGTATACCAGGGCAACCAGAGATAACAACCGTTACACAACAAGGTACTTGCATTACATATTCAACAGGTAGAGTTGTAGAATAGATACTTACATTGACTGATTCGTCTGGTCATGCACCCCGCCACCCCTGACGTACGTTTCGCCGCTGCTTTCTCAAAAGGGGGCGTGTCAGGGTGGGGAACGTCCGTGCTTATATAGTGCAAACCAGCCGGGTAATTACCGCGTCTCATACAAATGACGTCCATACACGTGCGAGCTATTTCCGGTTTGTGTCGGCGCATGGTACTGATTCTGCTTCCCTCATTACAAGGGACTTCCGGACTGCGCGTGCTGACCCGCAAGCGTCATCACGCTCTAGGTCACATGATGCGCGCACGTCATGAAGTCCGAGGGGCAGAAAACAGTACATGCGCACTGCCGGATTAGTATAATCTATCTATCGCTGTGCATTTACCGCCACGTATAGAGGCACATATATAGATTTAAAGTATAACACTGCATTAGAGATCTACATTATACGGAGGGTGGCCGATGCAGTATCGAAAATTATCACTGTATATCAAACCCTGTTATAACGAAACATTAAGTTTATTTAATTCTAAGGGCTGCATCCTCGATCCTCCTGTACACTACAGATCTCAACCAAAACAGGACAATCTACAGATTACCACCACTGAACCTTATCATATATAAATATATTATCAACAATCCTCAAAATAAGCATTAAATATAGTCTCATGGATTTAATCCGGAAAAAATTATCCACCTTACATCAGACATTTTACAAGCATTATTTCTGGTGTAACTTTCAATTCTCTTATGGTAACTACAATATCATTTATTCGAATACAGCTACACTCATATAACAAATATTAAATATTACAGCAATATCTCACATGTATGAAACATTATATTATTGTATTTCGACAGTTCTCTCCTCGTCGCTTATTTCTTAGTTAGTCCTTGTTATTGTTGTTCCTCAAGGTCTCAACATCACCTCCGATCTTATAGATTCATCCTATTATGCATCAACCTATTCTCGTCAGTTATATGCAGTGTATAGCATCAGTTCCTTGGCTGGAAAAATAAATAAGGTGAATTAAAACCAATTACAAAAGACACTTAAAAACATAACCCACACCTTAAAAACAACCAAAAATTTTGATGGGTCAAGAATATATGATATACGTAAGACACTGAACAACAATAACAAGGACTAACTAAGAAATAAGCGACGAGGAGAGAACTGTCGAAATACAATAATATAATGTTTCATACATGTGAGATATTGCTGTAATATTTAATATTTGTTATATGAGTGTAGCTGTATTCGAATAAATGATATTGTAGTTACCATAAGAGAATTGAAAGTTACACCAGAAATAATGCTTGTAAAATGTCTGATGTAAGGTGGATAATTTTTTCCGGATTAAATCCATGAGACTATATTTAATGCTTATTTTGAGGATTGTTGATAATATATTTATATATGATAAGGTTCAGTGGTGGTAATCTGTAGATTGTCCTGTTTTGGTTGAGATCTGTAGTGTACAGGAGGATCGAGGATGCAGCCCTTAGAATTAAATAAACTTAATGTTTCGTTATAACAGGGTTTGATATACAGTGATAATTTTCGATACTGCATCGGCCACCCTCCGTATAATGTAGATCTCTAATGCAGTGTTATACTTTAAATCTATATATGTGCCTCTATACGTGGCGGTAAATACACAGCGATAGATAGATTATACTAATCCGGCAGTGCGCATGTACTGTTTTCTGCCCCTCGGACTTCATGACGTGCGCGCATCATGTGACCTAGAGCGTGATGACGCTTGCGGGTCAGCGCGCGCAGTCCGGAAGTCCCTTGTAATGAGGGAAGCAGAATCAGTACCATGCGCCGACACAAACCGGAAATAGCTCGCACGTGTATGGACGTCATTTGTATGAGACGCGGTAATTACCCGGCTGGTTTGCACTATATAAGCACGGACGTTCCCCACCCTGACACGCCCCCTTTTGAGAAAGCAGCGGCGAAACGTACGTCAGGGGTGGCGGGGTGCATGACCAGACGAATCAGTCAATGTAAGTATCTATTCTACAACTCTACCTGTTGAATATGTAATGCAAGTACCTTGTTGTGTAACGGTTGTTATCTCTGGTTGCCCTGGTATACATTTTACTACCTATTTGGCATTGATGCCTGTGCATCATCAGCGTGATTCTGTGGGGGTTCAGTGTTAATCGAAGACGGAGACACAGCAGCTGAGTGGCAGTCCATACAAGTCAGTGGATGCTGATTTAATGTATTGATGGACAGCTCAGCTGTATGTGTGACAGCCCCAAATTTAATGTTAGGGGGTTTGTCTTTATGATTTACCTCATTTTCACGCTGATGAAGGCAAATAAGGTCTAGGTGTTTATGTATTGGGCAGCAATATTTATATAAGCACTGAAAGCAGCCATATATGTCATAATGATTAATTGAGGACTGCTTTCAATTATTTCTTATTACACACTTAGTACTGTTTACAATTATTCCTTGTTATATTCTGTCAGTTGATATAAACAGACATTGGATATAATTTCATGACTTAAATAAGCATTTATGTATAAATATTGAGTACAATTATCCGGTGTTTTTGGATTCAATCTGATATGTTATATATGTATACATAGGATTGATATGACATGTAGACAATCTGGAATCTTGCGCCCCCCTGGTGGCTCTCTTGTTTGAAAGTGTAATTTTAAGTTTATTAATAATAAAATAATTTTCATAGATAATATTGTGTGAACTCACTTCATTCTTGGCCGATAATTCGATGTCAAGTGTGTGTTTTGTGTGATTGGTCAGCCTGCTGCGCGCCAATTTTAAAGTCTGTCATTGGTGGACAGAGGTAAATATGCAGGAGACTTGCCTTTATAAGGAGTCAGCTGTGAGCCAGCTGTGTCAGTTTCCAGCTGTGAAGAAAGAAGAATCCCCCGCCCGCCCTCCCAGTGTAAAGTCGTGGTTTAACTGTTTATTATTTTTTGTCGTGATGTTTTATTAGTTGGGGAAAAATCGCCCAACTATGTTGGGTGGATTGTTGGTTTTATAAGTGGTTAATGGTACTTTATGGTGGTATTTATGGAATTTTATGGTTATTTAATTTTAATAATATGGTGAATTTAATTTATCAAGTTACCAATAATAAAACACCACGGCCATTTTTATCCAAATGTCATGTGTCTGAGTATTTATTCTTTATTAATGGTAAGTTAATTGGTTATAGTGGGCTTTATGCTACCATGTGCTTATGTACCTCATGCATGTGTGTAATAAGGCGTGTGGCTCCTATACCTGTGCTTATGTACCTCATGCATGTGTGTAATAAGGCGTGTGGCTCCTATAGCTGTGCTTATGTACCTCATGCATGTGTGTAATAAGGCGTGTGGCTCCTATACCTGTGCTTATGTACCTCATGCATGTGGGTAATAAGGCGTGTGGCTCCTATAGCTGTGCTTATGTACCTCATGCATGTGTGTAATAAGGCGTGTGGCTCCTATACCTGTGCTTATGTACCTCATGCATGTGTGTAATAAGGCGTGTGGCTCCTATACCGGTGCTTATGTACCTCATGCATGTGTGTAATAAGGCGTGTGGCTCCTATACCTGTGCTTATGTACCTCATGCATGTGTGTAATAAGGCGTGTCGCTCCTATACCTGTGCTTATGTACCTCATGCATGTGTGTAATAAGGCGTGTGGCTCCTATACCTGTGCTTATGTACCTCATGCATGTGTGTAATAAGGCGTGTGGCTCCTATACCGGTGCTTATGTACCTCATGCATGTGTGTAATAAGGCGTGTGGCTCCTATACCTGTGCTTATGTACCTCATGCATGTGTGTAATAAGGCGTGTGGCTCCTATACCTGTGCTTATGTACCTCATGCATGTGTGTAATAAGGCGTGTGGCTCCTATACCTGTGCTTATGTACCTCATGCATGTGTGTAATAAGGCGTGTGGCTCCTATACCTGTGCTTATGTACCTCATGCATGTGTGTAATAAGGCGTGTGGCTCCTATACCTGTGCTTATGTACCTCATGCATGTGTGTAATAAGGCGTGTGGCTCCTATACCTGTGCTTATGTACCTCATGCATGTGTGTAATAAGGCGTGTGGCTCCTATACCTGTGCTTATGTACCTCATGCATGTGTGTAATAAGGCGTCTGGCTCCTATACCTGTGCTTATGTACCTCATGCATGTGTGTAATAAGGCGTGTGGCTCCTATACCTGTGCTTATGTACCTCATGCATGTGTGTAATAAGGCGTGTGGCTCCTATACCTGTGCTTATGTACCTCATGCATGTGTGTAATAAGGCGTGTGGCTCCTATAGCTGTGCTTATGTACTTCATGAATGTGTGTAATAAGGCGTGTGGCTCCTATACCTGTGCTTATGTACCTCATGCATGTGTGTAATAAGGCGTGTGGCTCCTATAGCTGTGCTTATGTACCTCATGCATGTGTGTAATAAGGCGTGTGGCTCCTATACCTGTGCTTATGTACCTCATGCATGTGTGTAATAAGGCGTGTGGCTCCTATACCTGTGCTTATGTACCTCATGCATGTGTGTAATAAGGCGTGTGGCTCCTATACCTGTGCTTATGTACCTCATGCATGTGTGTAATAAGGCGTGTGGCTCCTATACCTGTGCTTATGTACCTCATGCATGTGTGTAATAAGGGGTGTATCTCCTATACCTGTGCTTATGTACCTCATGCATGTGTGTAATAAGGCGTGTGGCTCCTATACCTGTGCTTATGTACCTCATGCATGTGTGTAATAAGGCGTGTGGCTCCTATAGCTGTGCTTATGTACCTCATGCATGTGTGTAATAAGGCGTGTGGCTCCTATACCTGTGCTTATGTACCTCATGCATGTGTGTAATAAGGCGTGTGGCTCCTATAGCTGTGCTTATGTACCTCATGCATGTGTGTAATATGGCGTGTGGCTCCTATACCTGTGCTTATGTACCTCATGCATGTGTGTAATATGGCGTGTGGCTCCTATACCTGTGCTTATGTACCTCATGCATGTGTGTAATAAGGCTTGTGGCTCCTATACCTGTGCTTATGTACCTCATGCATGTCTGTAATAAGGCGTGTGGCTCCTATACCGGTGCTTATGTACCTCATGCATGTGTGTAATAAGGCGTGTGGCTCCTATACCGATGCTTATGTGGAGCCCTTCAGGTGCGGTGCAGCAGGGTACTACCCTTAGGGACTCCACGGGATGGAACGGTCGGGTCACAGGTAGGGAACCTTCGTTTTGGGATTTGCCGTGACGCCACTCTCAGAATTGCGGTCAGTGAGGACCACCACTGCAGGTTAAGGGATGCCTGGGGCTGATGGTGGGTGCAGTCAGTATAATAGCCTCCTGAGAGTGAGGCAAGCCCCAGGCCCCTGTGTATGTGTGTGGGACCACAGGTCGCAGAATGACTCAAACACAGTCCAAGTAGTCTTTTAACGTGTTTACTCACTGTTTAGAGGTCACGGTGAGATGCCCGGGCGACACTGTGATAACCAGGTGGAACCAGGAATTCCAGGAGGCCGTTCTGAGGGTAGCTGTCCACTCGCCCTCCTTGCACTCTTTCTGTTTGGGAGGATCCCTTGCCTGAAGCGTGGTAGGACTCCTCCAGGGAAGCTGTTACTACCCTGCTCCCCTCTCTCTGGCCCGTCTGCCGGCAGCGTGGCCTTGGTGGGATGGCTTCTGGCCCTGTCCCCTTATGGGCCTGGTGATTGCTGCTTGGCTCGAGCTCTGTGTAGTCGTGGTGAGGGCATGAAGTACCCCCCCCCCACCCGTAGGTTAAGCAGCTCTGGATGATTTGCTGCCCGTACTGGGGATCTGTTTCCCCTTGCGTGCTCGGATGCCAGGGTCTCCGTACTCAGCCACCCCTCTCTCTGGATGTCTTTCAGGCCGACCCACGGTGCCCTTTCTCCCCCGCTTTCAGCTACTGCACTCCTCAGGACCTGTCTTACACGAGAGCCCCTCTGCTCCCTTCCACACACCTCAACCTCCAGCTCCCGACTTCCCTCACTTCCTCTCTGCCCTGCTTCCTAGCAACCAGCCTCGGAGCACACCCCTTGCTGGGAATTGAAAGTTAACCCCTACTGGCTACCCAAGGGTCCCCTCTAGTGATGTGGGAGACCTGGTCACTATGTGTTTGTGTGTGCACCTCATCCTGGCCTTTGGAGATTACCTGGAGGCATTGTCCCCGCATGGGTGCAATACTCTGTGGTGCCTGACCAGGTCAGGGGCGCCACATTCCCCCTTAGTTATCATCAGCACGTCCTCGGGCTGCAAAGACAAGAGAAAAGAAAAAAGGTAAATACAAACTTTTCCCACACAGAGGCAATTATTTACATTTAAACATACCAGGTACCATTCCACCACCAACCACCCACATGTCCGAACCCCATCCAAAAACCTCCAGGAGGTAGGTCGCCGGTCCTTTTGGTGACCAGGGCTGGGCCATCACATTCCCCAGACCTTTCCTCCAATCTTCCTCTCCTGAGGAGAGTGGTGTAAGGTAGGCCCCATAAACAGGCCTACCCGCTTCCGAGTGTTGGAGGGCAGGCCCCATAAACAGGCGTGCCCCCTTGTTGGTGCAGAGCCATGCCCCCTAACAAGCAGACTCTGTGGTTGATACCAAGAAGGCAACTTTGTACAATGCAAAAGTTTGTGGTTAAAGCCAGTTCATAACCGGTGGTCCATTTCTTTTTTTTTTTTTTTAAGTGCACGTGAACTAGTGCAAAGAAAACATTTTAAAGAGGTCTCACAATAGTCCTTGTGGGCACATCTCACTTAAACGTTACTTAACTGTAAACAGGTTAAACATTACATTTCATACCGTCACTTTGAACTAAACTGTACTTTCTCTATAGCGTAATGGGAGCTGACCAAAGTTGCTGCGGGTTGACCTACGCAGTACTATACTGTCACCTGTCTGAGGTTGTATCCTCCCACCCGATGTATGTGTCTCAATGTGAATAATAGGTGTACTAGGTATTGATACCAGTGCGTGGTCTTCTGCTTCAGCTACATTTGGCTCTTCCAGGTTCTGAACAGGTTCTTCTGGGTCTCTTACTTCTCCAGATTGAGGGAATGTAATAACCGGAATAACTACTGCTCCATTGTATTGAGGCCAACTTGCTGGAAAATCTCCAAGTACAGTATGGATCATCTTTTCTTTTGGTTCTTGAACTGGCAAAGGGTTGGGACTTTCTTCAGGGGTTCTTAGTTGTTCGGGACATTTCTTTAAGCGATCTCTAGAAACAGAAACGACAGCTGTTGTTTTTCCTCCATCCTTGCTGATACGGCATGTCTTTTCATTGCTAAGCGTCGATGGTAACACAGTATAGGGTTCTTCTTCCCAGTGATTGTCAAGTTTATGATGTCTTCTCTTTCTCTTGAGAACTATATCTCCTGGCATCAAAGGAACAGCAGGTGCTTTTCGATTGTAGGCCTTTTCTTGTTTCTCACGCTGCTGAGTCAGGCTTCGCTCCACACACTCTTGTACTTTCTTGTATTGGGCTTGGCGGTTGGAATCCCAATCAGCACCTTGTTGATGGTCTTCAGGGGTCTCAACTCCCATTTCCAGATCTACTGGCAATCTCCCTGGTCTGGCCCTCATCAGGTATGCCGGTGTGCAGTTCGTGGAACTCACAGGGATGTTGTTATACATGTCCACTAGATCGGGCAGTTTTTCCGGCCACCGACTTCGTTCTTCTAATGGGAGAGTCTTCAGAAGGTCGAGAATGATGTGGTTCATTTTCTCACACATGCCATTGGTCTGAGGATGGTAAGGTGTGGTACGGATCTTCTTGCAGCCGTAAAGGTTACAAAACTCCTTAAACACTTCAGCTTCAAAGGCTGGTCCTTGGTCAGTGAGCACTTGGTCTGGATAGCCATGTGGTCGACAGAAATGTGTCTGGAACGCTTTGGCTGCAGTCTGACCGGTCAAGTCCTTGACTGGTACTACCACCAGGAATCTGGAGTAGTGGTCAACCATAGTGAGAGCGTAGTTGTAGCCTTGTCTGCTGGGTGCCAACTTTACATGGTCCAGGGCCACGATCTCCAGGGGCCGTTTAGTTTGGATTGGCTGGAGTGGTGCTCTCTGGCTGGGCTGGTCTTTTCTTCTAAGATTGCAGGGCCCGCAGTTTCGACACCACTTCTCTAGGGCAGATCTCATGCCCACCCAGTAGAATCTTACTTTAAGTAGGGCCTCCAGTTTCTTCCAACCAAAGTGGCCTGCACCATTGTGATAGGCTTCTAGCACCATCCTCGTATCCTTCTGTGGTACAATCACTTGCCACACCTTCTCATGCGTCCTCGGGTCAATGATGCTCCTGTAAAGTTTGTCTTGATAGATGAATAATCGACCCCTCTCCTTCCATAGGTACTGTGCCTCAGGTGGGGCTCCTTTGTCAAGGCTGGCGCCAGGCTGGTTGATCAGTTTCTTTACCAAGCCTACCGCTGGATCATTTTCCTGGGTCTCCTTCCAATTGTAGTGAGGTAGTGGGTTCAGGGTCACCTCTTGGCGGTTGGCACGCAACTGCTGACACTGTTTTGCTCCATGGCGATGGAACGCTGGCAGCTCAATCTCTTCCAGATCATCTACATCTTCACCCTCGTCTGCTAGGTGAGGCATCCTGGACAGAGCATCTGCGTTGCCGTTCTTGCGGCCAGCTCGATACTTGACAGTAAAGTCATAATTCGCCAGTCGGGCTACCCAACGCTGCTCCATGGCACCCAATTTAGCAGTATCCAAGTGGGTCAGGGGGTTGTTGTCCGTGAAGACAGTGAATTTGGTGGCTGCCAGGTAGTGTTTGAACCGCTCTGTGATAGCCCATACCATGGCCAGGAACTCTAGCTTAAATGAGCTATAATTTTCTGGGTTTCTTTCAGTAGGCCTGAGCTTCCTGCTGGCGTAAGCAATCACACGCTCTTTGCCTCCCTGCACCTGTGAAAGCACTGCTCCCAGTCCCACATTACTGGCATCTGTGTACAGTACGAATGGCAGACCGTAGTCAGGGTAGGCTAGGATCTCTTCACCCGTCAAGGCCCCTTTCATTTGTCTGAAGGAGTGTTCTTCTGCTTCTCCCCAGTGAAATGGCGGGCCGGAGATCTTTCCTTTCTTCTTTGGGTGGCCTACCAGGAGCTCTTGCAAAGGCGCTGCCATTTTCGTGTAGCCCTTGATGAACCTTCTGTAGTAGCCTACCAAGCCAAGGAACTGGCGTACCTCCCGAACGGTAGTAGGTGTGGGCCATTCCTGGATGACTGTGACCTTCTCTGGGTCCGGTGCTACTCCTTCTGCACTGACCACGTGACCTAGGTACTGGACCTTTGGCTTCAGTAAATGGCACTTGGATGGTTTCAGCTTCATTCCATATCGGGATAGCGCTTCAAAGACTTCAGCCAGGTGTTTGAGGTGGTCCTCGTAGGTCTTGGAGTACACGATGACATCATCCAGGTAGAGCAGGACGGTCTCAAAGTTGAGGTGCCCTAGGCAGCATTCCATAAGCCTCTGGAAGGTCCCGGGGGCATTGCAGAGTCCAAATGGCATGCTGTTGAACTCACGGAGGCCCATTGGGGTGGTGAAGGCCGTCTTCTCCCGATCTTCCTCTGCTACAGATACTTGCCAGTAGCCACTAGTAAGATCTAGGGTAGAAAAGTAGTTGGAGGTTTTTAAGGCAGCGAGGGATTCCTCTATCCTTGGCAAAGGGTAGGCATCCTTGTGTGTTATCTGATTTATCCGTCTGTAATCCACACACATCCTCATCGTGCCATCCTTCTTTCTCACCAGGACCAGGGGAGCCGCCCAGGGGCTGCAACTGTCCCTTATGACTCCTGCCTCCTTCATGTCCTTCAGCATGTCCTTTGTGCGCTGGTAATGGGCTGGTGGAATAGGCCTATGTCTTTCCTTAATGGGAGGATGACTGCCTGTGGGTATGTGATGTTGCACCCCTTTGATCCTACCAAAGTCTAGTGGGTTCTTACTAAAGACCTGCTCGTATTCCTGCACGACCCTGTAAACCCCATGTTTCTGGTAGACGGGTGTAGAGTCAGTCCCCACGTGTAGTTTCTGGCACCAGTCCTCTAACTGCTTTTGGGAGGTCTCATCCTCTGTTGAGTCAGCTTGTGTCAGGGGACCTACAGGTGTTATGGCGTCATCTGAGCATGTAAACAGTTTGGCTATGGTAGCGTACCTTGGTAGTCTGGCTTCCTCCTCCCCACAGTTCAACACTCGTACAGGCACTTGTCCCTTGTGTACATCAACTACCCCCCTGGCTGTCAGAATCGTGGGCCAGTGGTCTGAATGAGTGGGCTCTAGTACAGCCTGGTAATCTTGTCCTCTGAGACCTACCGCTGCTCTACACCACATCATCATTTCACTCCGTGGGGGTATCACAATGGGGTTAGCATCCATCACCCGTACACTACCAATCTCACCGCCAGTCTGTTTTACCTGTTGCTTCCTCAGAATGATTCGGATCTCCTTTTGCAAGGCTCTTTGCGACCTGCCCTCAGCACCTTCAACAATCTGGTGAAGCAACAACAACACTTCCCCTAGGTAATTTTCTATGACATTAGTGCCTAAAATCATTTACGGGTTCCTTTCTCTAATATCAGTGTCCACAACAATCAGTCCTTGTCCCTTCATTTCCTGCCTTCCCACCTTTATGGTTACCTCTTTGACTCCAATCTGGCCTATAGGTTGTCCGTTGGCAGCATAGATGGTGAGGGAGGGGTCCGGGGGTCGGAGTTCGTCGTCCGACCAAAACCTACGATAAAGGACATACGGGATCGTAGTTACCTGAGAGCCGGTGTCCAATAATGCCGGGGTAGGGATCCCATCCAGGACGATGGACAGGACAGGACGTCCACCCACGTACTGATCACGGCAGCGACCTGGGCCTGATCTTCTTAATCCTGAGGACTGGCCCTCGGCCCCAGGTTTGGCTCGTTTAAAGGGCAAGCCCTTGCATAGTGACCTGCCTCCTGGCAACGACGACAGATGGGTTGTCCAGATGAGTCATAGCGATCACTGCTCCTGCCTCGGGTTATAGGACCTCTTCTCCTCCGCATCCACGGGACGTCCTCTGGGCTGTCAGCTAGCAGGATCCGATGAGGGACTTTGGTGTCTGAGGGCAACTGCATTGCTTTCAGGATTTGTGCGACGTCCTTAGTGAGCTGTTGCACCTGGGAGGATAGTGTATTTATGATCTCTGCTGGCGTGTTGAGTCCTTTTGCAGTTATCAGGGCCTGCGAGGAGGATTCCGCTCCTGCAGCCGTAGAACTGGCAGGCCATGCTGGTGCGACGGGGTCTGTGTCCACAGGAGGTTGGAGTGCTTTCACTGCCCTGTCTTTCAGAATGGCAAAGTCCACGTCAGGGTGTTCCAGGGACCACAGCTTCATCTGCTTTCCATCCTCAGGAGAGCGCAGGCCCCGCAAGAATTGTTCCTTCATCATCCGGTTTCCTTCCTGATCACTGACAGGGTCCACCAGCTTGAGAGCCCGTAGTGCAGCCTGCAGCCTGAGGGCATAGTCTCTTATACTATCTTGGGGCTTCTGACGGCAGTTATAGAAGTCCGTCCTCAGCTCTCCCTCTGTGCGGTGTTCAAAAGCAGCTGCTAGTTTGGCAAAGATGGTCTCAACAGAGCCCCGGTCATCATTGGTCCAGGACTCAGCTTCCAATTCTGCTGCTCCAGTCAATTGTCCCAGCACCACAGCGGCCCTCTGCTTACCAGTCATCGCGTGCATGTCTAGCAGGGTGTTGATCTTCTTCTTAAACCCGGTCAACGTGTCTATTTTACCGGCGTATTGGGGCAGCCATTGCGCTCCTGGGACATACAGTAAGGAAACTGGCATTATGGGGGAGATTTCGGCCGGCGCAGCTGCGACCGCGGCACCGGCACCAGGCGCTGCTGCGTCCAGCGCGACGGGGGCTGGCATCGCTTGGGCTGCGTCGCCCTGACCAGGGGCATTACCTCCTGCAGCGTCCATTTTTCTTCAAAAAATCTGCGCGCTCCCTTTCCACTTCCTGGGTCAGTACGCTCTCTGAATTGTGGGGATTCTGGGGCGGCCACACCTCTTCGTGGGCGGTGCTCTTCTCCCTCGCGCGGGCTGCAGCGCGCGCTTTTGAAGATGACAATATGGCGGCGGTTCAATTTTTGCGGTCGGACCTCTGAGGCACACGGTCACCTGTCTGAACAGGTCTAGTCCAAATCCTGTTCGTGACGCCAGATCTGTGGAGCCCTTCAGGTGCGGTGCAGCAGGGTACTACCCTTAGGGACTCCACGGGATGGAACGGTCGGGTCACAGGTAGGGAACCTTCGTTTTGGGATTTGCCGTGACGCCACTCTCAGAATTGCGGTCAGTGAGGACCACCACTGCAGGTTAAGGGATGCCTGGGGCTGATGGTGGGTGCAGTCAGTATAATAGCCTCCTGAGAGTGAGGCAAGCCCCAGGCCCCTGTGTATGTGTGTGGGACCACAGGTCGCAGAATGACTCAAACACAGTCCAAGTAGTCTTTTAACGTGTTTACTCACTGTTTAGAGGTCACGGTGAGATGCCCGGGCGACACTGTGATAACCAGGTGGAACCAGGAATTCCAGGAGGCCGTTCTGAGGGTAGCTGTCCACTCGCCCTCCTTGCACTCTTTCTGTTTGGGAGGATCCCTTGCCTGAAGCGTGGTAGGACTCCTCCAGGGAAGCTGTTACTACCCTGCTCCCCTCTCTCTGGCCCGTCTGCCGGCAGCGTGGCCTTGGTGGGATGGCTTCTGGCCCTGTCCCCTTATGGGCCTGGTGATTGCTGCTTGGCTCGAGCTCTGTGTAGTCGTGGTGAGGGCATGAAGTACCCCCCCCCACCTGTAGGTTAAGCAGCTCTGGATGATTTGCTGCCCGTACTGGGGATCTGTTTCCCCTTGCGTGCTCGGATACCAGGGTCTCCGTACTCAGCCACCCCTCTCTCTGGATGTCTTTCAGGCCGACCCACGGTGCCCTTTCTCCCCCGCTTTCAGCTACTGCACTCCTCAGGACCTGTCTTACACGAGAGCCCCTCTGCTCCCTTCCACACACCTCAACCTCCAGCTCCCGACTTCCCTCACTTCCTCTCTGCCCTGCTTCCTAGCAACCAGCCTCGGAGCACACCTCTTGCTGGGAATTGAAAGTTAACCCCTACTGGCTACCCAAGGGTCCCCTCTAGTGATGTGGGAGACCTGGTCACTATGTGTTTGTGTGTGCACCTCATCCTGGCCTTTGGAGATTACCTGGAGGCATTGTCCCCGCATGGGTGCAATACTCTGTGGTGCCTGACCAGGTCAGGGGCGCCACATTTATGTACCTCATGCATGTGTGTAATAAGGCGTGTGGCTCCTATAGCTGTGCTTATGTACCTCATGCATGTGTGTAATAAGGCGTGTGGCTCCTATACCTGTGCTTATGTACCTCATGCATGTGTGTAATAAGGCGTGTGGCTCCTATACCTGTGCTTATGTACCTCATGCATGTGTGTAATAAGGCGTGTGGCTCCTATACCTGTGCTTATGTACCTCATGCATGTGTGTAATAAGGCGTGTGGCTCCTATACCTGTGCTTATGGAGTGTAAATGTTCCCTGAATCTTATAAAGAGGAGTCTGATAGTTTTGCCTATGTAAAAAAATCCACAAGGGCAGAATATAATATACACTTCATTTAGTGCGGCAAGTAATCAGCTCTTTTACTGTATGCCATTTCCTTCCAATCTTTACGGTTTGACCCGGCAGGTGTTGGTTACAGTAGGAACAGTGGCCGCATCTGTGGTTACCTATAGGGGCTGCGTTTTCCAACCATGTTTTTTGTGGAACAAATCTTCTTTTTATTAACATGTTCCCTAGGTTTTTTGACCGTCTGTAGGTAATTTGGGGTTTGTGTACTGCTATCTCTTGTACGTGTTTATCATTTTCTATAATGTGCCAATGCCTATTAATTACAGATCTTATTGTTGTATCCATTGGTCCAAATTTAAAATTGAACCTGAACCTCTCTATTTTACCAGTTTATTTGTGAGTTTTTTGATTGTCATTTTTATTCACTACCTGGTTAGGTTTCTAGGGCCTTAGATATTACATCTTGCGGGTATCCCCTCTCTCTCAATCTATCAGCCAGGCTATTTGCTTGTTCAAGAAATCGTTCCCTACTGCTATTCAGTCTTTTAATCCTCAAAAATTGAGAGTATGGCACTGACTTTTTTATGTGATCTGGGTGAGCACTATCATGTCTCAATAGTGTATTGTAAAAGAGAAAAACTCTGGCACACTGAATGAAAATACGAAAAATAGAGATGCTTTTGATTCTTCAAACGTGTATTTATTTGTGCATGGATCACAACAATTTCTCAAATCACATCCAACGTTTCGACCGCGTGTTTTACGGTCTTTATCAAGGATGGAATATTATCTAAGAAAAAAGATCAGATGGTAAACATCCATTTTGTACAGTAACATACAGGATAATCACTTCGGTACAAAAACTTACATAGTTCATCACATAAGTTTATCACATGAATTATGTTGTCAAAGACTTATTTTGAAAGACAAAAAAATACACAATTTTTTTGAGCTATATGACAACATGACAAAAGTTATGGATACAATCAACTAGCCTATGAGAAATGCGGGATTACAAATGACATATTCGATATGAAGTCATAAATAAACACCCACCTAAATGTTAGATAGGTGATATATGATAAACATTCGTCACAACGAATCAATGGGTAAATATGCTTGAGATCCTGTACAAATAGTGAAAATATTAGTATGAACGTCACATAATATAGGAATCTTACAAAAGATCATAGTGTGCATATACATTATCTACCTTATGCATCAAATTTTCTGATAAGTTGTTGATAATGGGATCCACTTTGACAAGTGAGGTACCATGTGAGTCTGAATGAAGATATACGGGATATTCTAAACAAATGTACATATGAACATTATTATAATCTGTGTGTCATACACAAATGAAAAATACTGCACACTATGATCAATATATATCTTTATCTGGGGAAATTCACTGATATGTATGACCAGACGGAGTATAGGAAACATAAAGCATAAGACTACCTTATACACTCCGTATTAGCAGCCGCTATGGAAGGAATTAGTGATTCTGTAAAGGATATTCTCCTTTTTCTATAGAAAATAAATAACTCCATATTAGAGACATCATGAGAATCCATATGACAAAATAAACTCTCAGTCTGTCAACTCCAATATAAGGCATATTTAGCAATGAATGAACAAAGCATGATACAAGAATTACCTTAGTCTGGTATGAATCAACAACCAGATCAATAAATGATATTAGAGAGTCATGTCTCTGAAAGGCTATGTTGAGGACCTGCTAAATATATGACAAGCATTAGACAAATATTCCAGCTAGATGGCTCATATGAAACAGTGCTCAATAAAGCACATACCTTACAAAAATTCTGTTGATTTAATAGGGAAAACAGCAAAGCTGTGGTGATGTGGGTCTATAAGGAAACGACATATAGAAAAAAATAAGTATGCTCTGTGTCAGGTGAAGATAATGACAGCCTCTTACTCGCATACCTTGTAATTGGTGGTTCAGGGTGAAGGCCCTCAGGATGATGTGCAGGGTGACTAGCGTGGAGGCGCTTTATATACTAAGTTGTGCATCCACTTCCTATTCAGTGGAACGCAGTGTGCTGGCAGGTGAACCGCACGCCGCGCATGCGCAGTGCGCTGAACGCACCGCGCATGCGCCGGGCACGGAACACAGGCCAGTATGTGGGGATGTGTGTCGGCTGCGTCTAAATTACGTGGAACGCAGCGTGCTGGCCGGTGGAACGCACGCCGCGCCCGCGCAGTGTGCAATATGTCATACACACCACGCAGGCGCAGGGCACGGAGCACCGGTCAGTGTAAGGGGATTGGTGTAAGACGGAGGTGTATTTTGTGCAGTGTCCATCCCTATTTTGCAAGGGATGGACACATGTGATCTGGGCGGCGTAGTGCACACCACGCCCACGCAGCCCAATTGCTTGAACTACGTGGGCACCGGGCGCAGAACACCGGCCAGAGTGTGGGAGGACCTACATAGATAAATGACACATGGTGTTCTGGCACATGAATCGTGCATCGCTCATACCCAGCACAATATCCTGTGCAGCGTACTTGAGAAGCACGGAACATATGACAGTATGCAGATGATTATGAACATTAAGACAATATACTAGACCCCTTGACGTGCATATTAGTGCCAGGTAGTGCTCTGGAAAGGTGAGGTGACGTATTCTGGTCATGGGTGATTAGTGTCACGAGAGTTAAGAGGAACCTGGAAAAAGAAAAATAAATTAGTATAAGTAAAATGACTATATTGAGAACATTCATTGCTAGTCCGTCTACTGGAGTTTTACAATGGTTGATAATAATAATTATAATTACTTTCATAGCACGAGGAAGAAGGAAGGAAAAAGGAGAAGTTCATCAAAATCAAAAAAATCCATTTAGTACAATAATGACCTTAAGTCAAATGGAACAGGATCATACATGTACATCATATTCTCTATTGAGTCCTCTAGGTTCTAATGTATTCAAAGTGAATATCCAAAAAGACTCTCTCTCTTTTAGACTACGTATCCTATTCCCACCCCTACGTGCGGGGGGCACATGGTCAATTATCTGGTATCTTAACTGAGCAACAGTGTGGCCGTGTGTTACAAAGTGATATGGAATAGGCAGTAGGGTCTGTTTGCACCTTATCGTAGACTTATGTTTACTAATACGGTCTCGGATATGTTGGGTAGTCTCCCCAACATATCCGAGACCGCACGGACACTTAATTAGGTAAACCACAAATGTGGATTCGCATGTGAAAAAATCATGTATAGGAAATATACGACCTGATAGGGGATGAGAAAAGGTGTCTCCTCTGGTTAAGTTGTTGCATTGTATGCAGTGATAACACGGGAAGTTGCCCTTTCTAGGGGTCCCCAAAAAAATTTGCCTTTGTTTCCCTTTGTTGGATCCAATATCTGCCCTTACAAGGCTATCTCTCAGGTTTTTTGGTCTCTTGTTACAAAATAACGGAGGTTCTTTAAACTCTTCAATTTCAGGATATGATTTATTCAAAAGTGGCCAATGTCTGTTAATGATGTTTTTAAAGAGTGGAGAGAAGGGGTGATATGTATTGATACATGGGATACGGGCTATATTTCTGTTGGTAATAGGTCTCTGTGATATGCTCCTATTAGCAATGGTCATGGGATAACCCCTTTGGAGAAATTTCTCACTCATTTCGGAGGATCTCCTTTCACGTTGCGTTGGATCGGACACAATCCGTTCCACCCGTTTGTGCTGTGAAATTGGTAAACTCTGCTTAGTATGTTTAGGATGACAGCTGGTGTAATGAAGCAGGTTATTCCGATCCGTTGGTTTTACATACAAGTCCGTGCTGACATGACCCTCCGAGAATATGACCATGGTGTCAAGAAAATTGATTTGATGTAGGTCAGAATGGATGGTAAAGGAGAGACCCTGCCTAAACATGTTAATATCATCAAAGAATTTGGATAAAGATTCGTGATCTCCTTGCCAAATTAGAAAAATGTCATCTATGAATCTTTTCCATATGATGACATGTTCACGCCACATAGGATGGTTGTAGATGAAACATTCTTCGAAGTGCGCCATATATATGTTTGCATATGGGGGCGCTAAATTTGAACCCATTGCGGTCCCGCGTTTCTGAAGGTAAAATTGATCTCGAAACAAGAAAAAATTATTTTCAAGAACAAGTTTGAGTAAGTCAATGCAAAATTTGTTTTGTACATTCGAATATAAGCTGTATTTATTTAGGAACCAATCAATAGCCTCGATACCATGATGATGCTCAATACTAGTGTACAAGCTATTGACATCTAAAGTTACCAGAATACACTGTGTTGGGGGTAATCTGATGTCATGTACAAATGATAGGAAATCTGACGTGTCTTTCAAATATGATTTGATGCTAGAGACCAATGGGGTTAAGATTTTTTCAACCACAATAGCTAGAGGGGATAAAATAGACTCTGTAGAGGCCACAATCGGTCGTCCTGGAGGATTTTGCATATTTTTATGTATTTTCGGAAGTGTGTAGAACACTGGTGTTATAGGGTGTGTTTTAACAAGAAAATCGGCTAATTTCTGGTCAATCGTATTATTTCGTGTATAATATTCAATTAACCGTTTGATAAGGCCTTGAATGTGACTTGTTGGGTCCTTAGAGATAGGTTGGTATGTCCTTGTGTCATTCAATTGGCTTAATATTTCATTGATATAATAGCCCTTGTCTAGCACTACAATCGCACCGCCTTTATCGGCGGGCTTAATAATAATCTTAGAGTTATTTTTGAGATCTTGTATGGCCCTACTCTCTTCCAAAGTAATATTGTGTCTAATCCTGAATTGTCCATCCTCAACTGCCTTAAGAGTCCGCGTGATATCTCCGGAGACTAGAGAGATATACGTCTCTATTGGATGGTATGTTTTCGGAGGATTATATGAGCTGGGAACTCTTAAATCAAGTTGACTGAGTCTAAACATATCCTCAGATTCTATTTGAGCAGCGTCTGTATGTGTGCCTCTTTCAGTGCTAAAATGTGCTTTGAGTCTGAGAGTTCTGAAGAATCTCCTCATTTCCTGATCTAATTGAAATGTATTCAGTGGTGGAGTGGGACAAAATGATAAACCCTTTTGGAGAACACGTGATTCGATTACAGACAGATTGTACGATGAGATATTGTACACTAAGTTAGTACCTGAGACCGCGTCTGTACGTGGTAGGTTGGCGTGGACCCTGTTGCCCCTCTTGTTGCTCCGCCTCGTTTTCCTCTTTGATTTGGACGTTGAGGTAAAAAACGTGGTTGCCGTGTTGTATATTGCTCCGTATCAGAACCAGACGACGTGGAATAGCGATTATAGGATGTAGGTCGTCTTGGGATCTCTTCCATAAACCGCCAACGATATACCCGGTTTTTCGAATAGTCCTCTTGATCCCTCACGAATTTCGACCTCTTTCTTTCTTGTAGGATTTTTCTGAACTCGGCAATGGTTTCTTTGGTCTTGGAATGTATTCTATCCCATTCCGTGCTAGGAATAGTATTTTGGAGTTGTTGCTCAATTGAATTAATATTTCCTCCCAGAGTTTCAATTTCTTTCTGTAAAAATTCTATTGTGAGAATTATAACGTCCATAGAACATTTGTTCACAATACTCTCGAATTTTGTGCAGTAGTCAGAATTTTCTGAAAATAAAGTTGGTCTCAATGAGACCCTTAACCCTCTAGGGATCCTCTGTACCCTGTGATACTCCGCCAACGTGGCAAGGTGTAGTTCTAACGCTGTATATCTCCTTAACTCCTTTTCATAATCTCGGGATCTAACTTCTTCATTTGGAACAGACAGGAATGTATTTGGTATGGTCACCTTGGATAGGATGCTGCTGACTTCTTCATCGTTATACGAAAACGTAGTGAAAGACATATGGTATTATTCAGGCAAAAAAACACTGGAGCTCAGGTGAAAAAACAGTCAATAGTAGTGGTTATACCTGGCTCACTGTGTGAATTGTAGGTGCTCAGAGGAAAAAAGCATACAGTAAAAGAGAAAAACTCTGGCACACTGAATGAAAATACGAAAAATAGAGATGCTTTTGATTCTTCAAACGTGTATTTATTTGTGCATGGATCACAACAATTTCTCAAATCACATCCAACGTTTCGACCGCGTGTTTTACGGTCTTTATCAAGGATGGAATATTATCGTTGGCGGTTTATGGAAGAGATCCCAAGACGACCTACATCCTATAATCGCTATTCCACGTCGTCTGGTTCTGATACGGAGCAATATACAACACGGCAACCACGTTTTTTACCTCAACGTCCAAATCAAAGAGGAAAACGAGGCGGAGCAACAAGAGGGGCAACAGGGTCCACGCCAACCTACCACGTACAGACGCGGTCTCAGGTACTAACTTAGTGTACAATATCTCATCGTACAATCTGTCTGTAATCGAATCACGTGTTCTCCAAAAGGGTTTATCATTTTGTCCCACTCCACCACTGAATACATTTCAATTAGATCAGGAAATGAGGAGATTCTTCAGAACTCTCAGACTCAAAGCACATTTTAGCACTGAAAGAGGCACACATACAGACGCTGCTCAAATAGAATCTGAGGATATGTTTAGACTCAGTCAACTTGATTTAAGAGTTCCCAGCTCATATAATCCTCCGAAAACATACCATCCAATAGAGACGTATATCTCTCTAGTCTCCGGAGATATCACGCGGACTCTTAAGGCAGTTGAGGATGGACAATTCAGGATTAGACACAATATTACTTTGGAAGAGAGTAGGGCCATACAAGATCTCAAAAATAACTCTAAGATTATTATTAAGCCCGCCGATAAAGGCGGTGCGATTGTAGTGCTAGACAAGGGCTATTATATCAATGAAATATTAAGCCAATTGAATGACACAAGGACATACCAACCTATCTCTAAGGACCCAACAAGTCACATTCAAGGCCTTATCAAACGGTTAATTGAATATTATACACGAAATAATACGATTGACCAGAAATTAGCCGATTTTCTTGTTAAAACACACCCTATAACACCAGTGTTCTACACACTTCCGAAAATACATAAAAATATGCAAAATCCTCCAGGACGACCGATTGTGGCCTCTACAGAGTCTATTTTATCCCCTCTAGCTATTGTGGTTGAAAAAATCTTAACCCCATTGGTCTCTAGCATCAAATCATATTTGAAAGACACGTCAGATTTCCTATCATTTGTACATGACATCAGATTACCCCCAACACAGTGTATTCTGGTAACTTTAGATGTCAATAGCTTGTACACTAGTATTGAGCATCATCATGGTATCGAGGCCATTGATTGGTTCCTAAATAAATACAGCTTATATTCGAATGTACAAAACAAATTTTGCATTGACTTACTCAAACTTGTTCTTGAAAATAATTTTTTCTTGTTTCGAGATCAATTTTACCTTCAGAAACGCGGGACCGCAATGGGTTCAAATTTAGCGCCCCCATATGCAAACATATATATGGCGCACTTCGAAGAATGTTTCATCTACAACCATCCTATGTGGCGTGAACATGTCATCATATGGAAAAGATTCATAGATGACATTTTTCTAATTTGGCAAGGAGATCACGAATCTTTATCCAAATTCTTTGATGATATTAACATGTTTAGGCAGGGTCTCTCCTTTACCATCCATTCTGACCTACATCAAATCAATTTTCTTGACACCATGGTCATATTCTCGGAGGGTCATGTCAGCACGGACTTGTATGTAAAACCAACGGATCGGAATAACCTGCTTCATTACACCAGCTGTCATCCTAAACATACTAAGCAGAGTTTACCAATTTCACAGCACAAACGGGTGGAACGGATTGTGTCCGATCCAACGCAACGTGAAAGGAGATCCTCCGAAATGAGTGAGAAATTTCTCCAAAGGGGTTATCCCATGACCATTGCTAATAGGAGCATATCACAGAGACCTATTACCAACAGAAATATAGCCCGTATCCCATGTATCAATACATATCACCCCTTCTCTCCACTCTTTAAAAACATCATTAACAGACATTGGCCACTTTTGAATAAATCATATCCTGAAATTGAAGAGTTTAAAGAACCTCCGTTATTTTGTAACAAGAGACCAAAAAACCTGAGAGATAGCCTTGTAAGGGCAGATATTGGATCCAACAAAGGGAAACAAAGGCAAACTTTTTTGGGGACCCCTAGAAAGGGCAACTTCCCGTGTTATCACTGCATACAATGCAACAACTTAACCAGAGGAGACACCTTTTCTCATCCCCTATCAGGTCGTATATTTCCTATACATGATTTTTTCACATGCGAATCCACATTTGTGGTTTACCTAATTAAGTGTCCGTGCGGTCTCGGATATGTTGGGGAGACTACCCAACATATCCGAGACCGTATTAGTAAACATAAGTCTACGATAAGGTGCAAACAGACCCTACTGCCTATTCCATATCACTTTGTAACACACGGCCACACTGTTGCTCAGTTAAGATACCAGATAATTGACCATGTGCCCCCCGCACGTAGGGGTGGGAATAGGATACGTAGTCTAAAAGAGAGAGAGTCTTTTTGGATATTCACTTTGAATACATTAGAACCTAGAGGACTCAATAGAGAATATGATGTACATGTATGATCCTGTTCCATTTGACTTAAGGTCATTATTGTACTAAATGGATTTTTTTGATTTTGATGAACTTCTCCTTTTTCCTTCCTTCTTCCTCGTGCTATGAAAGTAATTATAATTATTATTATCAACCATTGTAAAACTCCAGTAGACGGACTAGCAATGAATGTTCTCAATATAGTCATTTTACTTATACTAATTTATTTTTCTTTTTCCAGGTTCCTCTTAACTCTCGTGACACTAATCACCCATGACCAGAATACGTCACCTCACCTTTCCAGAGCACTACCTGGCACTAATATGCACGTCAAGGGGTCTAGTATATTGTCTTAATGTTCATAATCATCTGCATACTGTCATATGTTCCGTGCTTCTCAAGTACGCTGCACAGGATATTGTGCTGGGTATGAGCGATGCACGATTCATGTGCCAGAACACCATGTGTCATTTATCTATGTAGGTCCTCCCACACTCTGGCCGGTGTTCTGCGCCCGGTGCCCACGTAGTTCAAGCAATTGGGCTGCGTGGGCGTGGTGTGCACTACGCCGCCCAGATCACATGTGTCCATCCCTTGCAAAATAGGGATGGACACTGCACAAAATACACCTCCGTCTTACACCAATCCCCTTACACTGACCGGTGCTCCGTGCCCTGCGCCTGCGTGGTGTGTATGACATATTGCACACTGCGCGGCCCGGCGTGCGTTCCACCGGCCAGCACGCTGCGTTCCACGTAATTTAGACGCAGCCGACACACATCCCCACATACTGGCCTGTGTTCCGTGCCCGGCGCATGCGCGGTGCGTTCAGCGCACTGCGCATGCGCGGCGTGCGGTTCACCTGCCAGCACACTGCGTTCCACTGAATAGGAAGTGGACGCACAACTTAGTATATAAAGCGCCTCCACGCTAGTCACCCTGCACATCATCCTGAGGGCCTTCACCCTGAACCACCAATTACAAGGTATGCGAGTAAGAGGCTGTCATTATCTTCACCTGACACAGAGCATACTTATTTTTTTCTATATGTCGTTTCCTTATAGACCCACATCACCACAGCTTTGCTGTTTTCCCTATTAAATCAACAGAATTTTTGTAAGGTATGTGCTTTATTGAGCACTGTTTCATATGAGCCATCTAGCTGGAATATTTGTCTAATGCTTGTCATATATTTAGCAGGTCCTCAACATAGCCTTTCAGAGACATGACTCTCTAATATCATTTATTGATCTGGTTGTTGATTCATACCAGACTAAGGTAATTCTTGTATCATGCTTTGTTCATTCATTGCTAAATATGCCTTATATTGGAGTTGACAGACTGAGAGTTTATTTTGTCATATGGATTCTCATGATGTCTCTAATATGGAGTTATTTATTTTCTATAGAAAAAGGAGAATATCCTTTACAGAATCACTAATTCCTTCCATAGCGGCTGCTAATACGGAGTGTATAAGGTAGTCTTATGCTTTATGTTTCCTATACTCCGTCTGGTCATACATATCAGTGAATTTCCCCAGATAAAGATATATATTGATCATAGTGTGCAGTATTTTTCATTTGTGTATGACACACAGATTATAATAATGTTCATATGTACATTTGTTTAGAATATCCCGTATATCTTCATTCAGACTCACATGGTACCTCACTTGTCAAAGTGGATCCCATTATCAACAACTTATCAGAAAATTTGATGCATAAGGTAGATAATGTATATGCACACTATGATCTTTTGTAAGATTCCTATATTATGTGACGTTCATACTAATATTTTCACTATTTGTACAGGATCTCAAGCATATTTACCCATTGATTCGTTGTGACGAATGTTTATCATATATCACCTATCTAACATTTAGGTGGGTGTTTATTTATGACTTCATATCGAATATGTCATTTGTAATCCCGCATTTCTCATAGGCTAGTTGATTGTATCCATAACTTTTGTCATGTTGTCATATAGCTCAAAAAAATTGTGTATTTTTTTGTCTTTCAAAATAAGTCTTTGACAACATAATTCATGTGATAAACTTATGTGATGAACTATGTAAGTTTTTGTACCGAAGTGATTATCCTGTATGTTACTGTACAAAATGGATGTTTACCATCTGATCTTTTTTCTTAGATAATATTCCATCCTTGATAAAGACCGTAAAACACGCGGTCGAAACGTTGGATGTGATTTGAGAAATTGTTGTGATCCATGCACAAATAAATACACGTTTGAAGAATCAAAAGCATCTCTATTTTTCGTATTTTCATTCAGTGTGCCAGAGTTTTTCTCTTTTACTGTATGCTTTTTTCCTCTGAGCACCTACAATTCACACAGTGAGCCAGGTATAACCACTACTATCAATAGTGTATTGACTGATGAAGGTTTCCTGTATATACAGTCATATGAAAAAGTTTGGGCACCCCTATTAATGTTAACCTTTTTTCTTTATAACAATTTGGGTTTTTGCAACAGCTATTTCAGTTTCATATATCTAATAACTGATGGACTTGAGTAATATTTCTGGATTGAAATGAGGTTTATTGTACTAACAGAAAATGTGCAATCCGCATTTAAACACAATTTGACCGGTGCGAAAGTATGGGCACCTCAACATAAAAATGACATTAATATTTTGTAGATCCTCCTTTTACAAAAATAACAGCCTCTAGTCGCTTCCTGAAGCTTTTAATGAGTTCCTGGATGAAGGTATATTTGACCATTCCTGTTTACAAAACAATTCCAGTTCAGTTAAGTTTGATGGTCGCCGAGCATGGACAGCACGCTTCAAATCATCCCACAGATGTTCAATGATATTCAGGTCTGGGGACTGGGATGACCATTCCAGAACATTGTAATTGTTCCTCTGCATGAATGCCTGAGTAGATTTGGAGCGGTGTTTTGAATCATTGTTTTGCTGAAATATCCATCCCCTGCGTAACTTCAACTTCGTCACTGATTCTTGCACATTATTGTCAAGAATCTGCTGATATTGAGTTGAATCCATGCGACCCTCAACTTTAACAAGATTCCCGGTGCTGGCATTGGCCACACAGCCCCAAAGCATGATGGAACCTCCACCAAATTTTACTGTGGGTAGCAAGTGCTTTTCTTGGAATGCCGTGTTTGTTTGCCTCCATGCATAACGCCTTTTTGTATGACCAAACAACTCAATCTTTGTTTCATCAGTCCACAGGACCTTCTTCCAAAATGTAACTGGCTTGTTCAAATGTGCTTTTGTATACCTCAGGCAACTGTTTGTGGCGTGCTTGCAGAAACGGCTTCTTTCGCATCACTCTCCCATACAGCTTCTTTTTGTGCAACATACGCTGTATTGTTGACCGATGCACATTGACACCATCTGCAGCAAGATGAAACTGCAGGTCTTTGGAGGTGGTCTGTGGATTGTCCTTGTGTTCTCACCATTCTTCTTCTCTGCCTTTCTAATATTTTTCTTGGCCTGCCACTTCTGGGCTTAACAAGAACTGTACCTGTGTTCTTCCATTTCCTTTCTATGTTCCTCACAGTGGAAAATAACAGTTTAAATCTCTGAGACAACTTTTTGTATCCTTCCCCTGAACAACTATGTGGAATAATCTTTGTTTTCAGATCATTTGAGAGTTGTTTTGAGGAGCCCATGATGCCACTCTTCATAGGAGATTCAAATAGGAGAACAACTTGCAAGTGGCCACCTTAAATACCTTTTCTCATGATTGGATACACCTGCCTATGAAGTTCAAAGCTCAATGAGGTTACAAAACCAATTCAGTGCTTTAGTAAGTCAGTAAAAAGTAGTTAGGAGTGTTCAAATGAAAAAATTGATAAGGGTGCCCATACTTTCGCACCGGTCAAATTTTGTTTAAATGCGGATTGCATATTCTCTGTTAGTACAATAAACTTCATTTCAATCCAGAAATATTACTGAGTCCATCAGTTATTAGATATATATAACTGAAATAGCTGTTGCAAAAACCCAAATTGTTATAAAGAAAAAAGGTTAACATTAATACATTAATAGGGGTGCCCAAACATTTTCATATGACTGTATCTGGTTTTATGTTGTTGTCTTGTATTGTTATCTTAATATCCAGAAATTCTAAAGAGGCTCCCCCAAATACACTGGTGAAAAACATATTGTACCTGTTTGTTGAATTTATGAACGTGATAAACCTTTCAAACTGAACCTGTGTGCCATCCCATACTATTAGGATGTCATCCACATAGCGGAAAAAATGTTTTATATGGCACAGAAATTCGTTTGTGTGGTTATAAATCACGTCGTCCTCAAATCTTGCCAAAAACAAGTTGGCCAAAGTACATGCTATGCGGGTGCCCATGGCCACACCCCCATGCTGTAAATACCATGCATCTCCAAATTTGAAGACATTGTTTTTTGGACTAATGTTAGCACTTCACATATAAAATTACAAAATTGGTAAAGAGTATGGATTCTCCCATATGTTCCAAAAAATGTCTTACCGCCTCCACACCCAGATCTTATGGGATCTGGTTGTAGAGGCTTTCGACATCTATTGAAACCAGACTATAACCTGGTTGCCACTGAATGTCCCTTAAAGCCATTAGGCAGTCTTCTGAATCTCGTATATAAGATCGAATTTGTCTCAGGAGTGGGTTCAGCAACCAGTGTAAATAACTGGATAGTGGTTCTGTTACTGAACCCACCCCTGAGACTATAGGCCGTCCCGGTGGTTTCACTAGTGACTTGTGGATCTTCGGAGCGAAGTACCAGTGAGGTCTATTTGTGTGTGGGGGCAACAAGCTCTCTGCTTTCTTGTTGGATATTGTTCCTAATGTTACTTGCCTGTTTAGAAAACTGCATAATTTTTCTTTCATTTTGGCCATTGGGTTTTCTTTAAGTCTTGTATATACTGTGGGGTCAGCTAACTGTCTATTGGATTCTTGTAAATAATATTCTGTACTTAATATTACAGTTGCTCCCCCCCTTGTCCGTCCGCTTTACGTATTACTACGTCTTCCCAAGACTCCAATGTTTTAACTACTAATGACTCTGACTTTGTTAAATTGGGGGACATGGTGGGATAGTTTAAACATTCTATGTCACGTAGAACCAACTTTTGAAATAGATCTATACAGTTCCCTTGGGCTACTGGTGGAAAAAAGTCAGATTTTATACCACCCTGAAAAACCGCAGTGTGAGTGGTAGCAGGTAAGTGCTGTTCCATTTCTCTGTTAAACTTAACAGTGTTAAGGTGTCCTCTCTTATTTCATCAAAGGTTGAACCCTTGAAACTGAAACCCAATGGGCCTATGTTGCACAGTCGCTCTGCTATACTTAGCCTATGACCGCACTTTGCAGTTCAATTCTGCAGCGTGTAATTCATTGCGTGTGCGTCTCAGAACGCAGCCTAAAAAGCTGCGTTCTGAGACGCATTCGGCAGAACGCAAATGTGGCGCCCCAGGACCTGGTCGCCACAACAGCATTGCCCTCCCAAAGGGTTAATGCTGAGCCTGGAGGTAATTGGGAGATCTATTGGCCAGTAAGTTAACACTCAACACAATTCTCCCTCTGGCCAGCAGAGGGAGCTCTGAACCTGGAACTTCAGGGAGGATTCCTTAAGTCTGGCTGAAGGGAGGAAGTAGTGGTTAGTCTGGAGACAGGAGTGAAAGAGTGCAGACGCAGGGTAGTGCTGCCTTGTGAAACTGGGGCCTAGAGCTTGGATAGCTTGGCCCAGTGAAGTAAGGGGAGCAGAGAGGCACAGCAGAGACTCGGACATCGGAGTCTGTAGTTGCCAGGGCATAAAATCCATCCCTGGTAGCTGAATCCGGAGGGCAGGAGAGCTGTAAGCCCCCTGTCCCAGAAGCAATCTGAAGGTACAACTGCATCCCAAGGGCCTGGTGTGGGCTCCAGCAGAGAAGCACCAGAGAGGGCCTGCGCAGTCTACCACACAGAAAAGGGGACGAACAAGAAGTCCCAGCAGCAAGAGGGCAATTGCAAACCTAAAGTGCAGTGTCCTAAAACAGCAGAGAAAGATTAAGGAGTAGGCCTCATACTCAACTGGCCAAAGATCACCCCAGGCACTTCCAGGCCGGCCGGACCATCTTTACCATCTGTGACGGTCTCCCTGGACTAAGTTTCTGCCGAGTAAAAGAGGAGAAGGTAAAGAGACTACTGTTTGTGCCTGTTTCTTTCATTGCTTGTCGGCCCTGCACCGTGTTAGTCACACAGCACCATAGACTTCCACAAGCACCAACTGTGCCCCGGGCATTGCTCCACCTGTGGGGAGCAGTACCACCATTGCTGCTATAACATCATCCCAGTGGCCTCACACAGCAGCGGCGGCTTAATAGCCGCAGACCACAGGTGGCGTCACGAATACAAACTTAAAGTCATCCGCCACATATTCAACTGACACCCACCAGGGCCACGGAGCCGGGCCCAGCCACCACTGACTACCACCGGACTAGTCCGGTCCGGCACCGGGTGTCCCATAGCCCTGGGGTGGGCGAGTCAACTTTTGGCGTCACGAACAGGATTTCGTGCCCGGTCACACCGGGTACTGTGCGCCTGCAGGAATTGTGCTTAAAAGACTGTGTACTGTCTGTAAACCGCCGCCGCCATTAGCCTCGTCAAGCGCAGGAAGAAGGGGGGCGTGCCTGAAAAAGAGCGCGAAGGGAGCGCGCCATCAGAGCAGAGCGCTGTTAACCCCGCGCGACCCAGAAGGAAATTTGAAAAGTGAACGGAGCCTGGTAAGGTTCACTAAGGGGGAGGAAGATGTCCGACTCAGAGGGAGAGCAGGTGGCTGCCATCGCCCAAGGCGCCGCAGCACCGGCCGAAGCAGTCCCAGTCGCCGTCGCCCCGGCCCCCACTGTAGCGCCGGTAATGCCGATCACCATGCCGTACATACCGGGAGCAGAATGGCTGCCGCAGTACTCCGGGGAGTCCCATACCTTGAGTGACTTCAGAGAAAGCCTGCACAGCTTATTCCGGGTGTATCCGCTGACTGAGAGCCAGAAGGTGGGCATAGTAATGGGACAGCTAGCCGGCGCAGCCCAGCGTGAAGCGAAGTCCTGGCCTGATACAGATAAAGGGACAGCAGCCCAGATACTGGCCAAGCTAAAGAGTACGTTTGACACCCGCACCGCAGCAGAGATAAAGATGAGATTCTTTGGGTGCAAGCAGCGGGCCACAGACAGCATAAGGGACTATGCCTTAAACTTGCAGGAGGCCCTGAAAGCAGTTAAACAGGTGGATCCAGAGAGTGTACGTGAAGAAGACAAACTCCTAACTGAGCAGTTCATAGAGGGGCTCCTGTCAGATGCCCACAGGACCCAGCTGCGTATCCTGGTCCTGCAGAACCCTGCTCTGGACTTTGCCAAGTTTAAGGACCAGGCCATCAGGGTACTGAGAGAATCTACACCGAATGACCCAGTACCCCTCCGGCCTCTTGCTATCACGTACCCCGGGGTGGTGCCTGCAACACGAGCCACTGCAGGGGCTGAGGCGCAGTCCCTGGATAAGGATCCCACTGCAGAGCTCAGACAGCAGTTCCAGGAGCTGACCAAGACTGTGGCTGCCCTTGCCAAGACCGTGCAGTCTCTACAAATGACCCCCTCGCCTGCAAAAATCGAGTTGGCCTCCAGCCCAGAGGATGTCCCATGGATGCGACAGAGGAGGATTCCGCCGACCCGAGGCAGAGACACAGACCGGTATGATTCAACAGGACAACCGATCTGCCGCCACTGCAACCAGGCGGGCCACATTGCACGGCGCTGTCCTTTAAATGGGCTGAGCCTGGGGCCAGGAGCCAACCCCCAGGTGTAAGGAAGCCCGGCTCAAACCCCAGCCGCAGCAAGTATGTGGGAGGACGACCGGTCCTTCCCATTGTGCTGGATGGGATCCCTTTGAATGCCCTCCTGGATACGGGGTCCCAGGTAACAACCATCCCCCACAAACTGTACAAAAGATATTGGGCTGATTCAGACATTGACCATGGCCCAGATGATGATTTAACAATTGTGGCCAGTAATGGTCAGCCCTTACCTCAAATTGGGTACAAAGAAGTAACCATTAAAGTGGGGCGGGTGGAATTGCCATGTCAGGGGATGATAATTGTAGATATTGATCGCAAAGAATCTGACCCACTGCTAACCATTGGTACAAATGTGATAGAAAATTGTATTGCCGAAGTGATAATTTTGTTGCAACAGGCGTCTGAAACTGCCAGCTCCGGGCAGCAGCGTGTCCTACAGAGGGAGATCAGAGCCCTGATGAGGAGGCAGCAGGTAGAGCTGGCCGGAGGAGAAATTGGCAGTGTGAGGGTAAGTGACCCCCTCCCCATTGTAATACCCCCAAGAAGTGAAATGTTGATATGGTGTCGGGCAGCAATAGGCCTCAAGGGTCAGGATTACCACGCCTTGGTAGAACCGGTGTATTCAGACAGTAGGCCTGGAGTCCTGATAGCCAGAGGGGTAGCGGACGTCCGCAAGGGGAGAGTGCCCGTCCGTGTCTTGAATTGTGGGGAGGAGGAGGCCAAATTGCCCCGGTACGCCACTGTAGCAAAACTGTACACTGTCAGCAACAATACCATTAAAGCAGTGGAACCCTTGACCCCGTCCGACCAGGCGGAAGACAATGGCTCCAAGGGGCAGCCGGAAGACTGGTGCCAAAAATTACATGTAGGCACCGACTCCACCCCCTCGCACCAAAAGCATGGGGTTTACCGGGTGGTACAGGAGTACGAGCGGGTCTTCAGCAAACACCCCCTAGATTTTGGGCAGGTGAAAGGGGTTAAACATCAAATCCCCACGGGTGATCATCATCCCATTAAAGAGAGATACCGCCCTGTACCCCCCGCACAGTATCAGTGTGCCAAGGAAATGTTACGGGAAATGAAGGAGGCTGGGGTTATCAGAGATAGTTGTAGCCCCTGGGCAGCTCCACTAGTGCTCGTAAAGAAAAAAGATGGTACGATGAGAATGTGTGTAGATTACAGGCAAATTAACCGCATTACACATAAAGATGCTTATCCACTGCCCAGAATAGAGGAGTCACTAACAGCCTTAAAGTCAGCTAACTATTTCTCCACCTTGGATCTCACCAGTGGGTATTGGCAGGTTCCCGTGGCAGAGGCGGACAAGGAGAAGACTGCATTCACGACACCAATGGGCCTCTGTGAGTTCAATTGTATGCCATTCGGGCTCTGCAACGCCCCAGGGACATTCCAAAGGTTGATGGAGTGCTGCTTGGGCCACCACAACTTTGAAACCGTGCTGTTGTACCTGGATGACGTCATAGTCTACTCCAAGACTTATGAGGACCACCTGAAGCACTTAGCAGAAGTGTTTGAGTCCTTGTCGAAATATGGCCTGAAGATCAAGCCGTCCAAATGTCACCTCTTGAAGCCAAAGGTACAGTACCTGGGTCATGTGGTCAGCGCAGAAGGTGTGGCACCTGATCCGGAGAAAGTCACTGTAATCAAGGACTGGCCAAGACCCACCACAGTGAAGGAGGTGCGGCAGTTCCTTGGACTGGTGGGCTACTACCGAAGGTTCATTGATGGTTTCACCAAGATAGCAGCGCCCCTTCAAGATCTCCTGGTGGGCCAGCCAAAGCAGGCTAAGAAGCAGAGCCCTCCATTGGAATGGAGCAGCCAACTGGAAACATCCTTTGTCCGGCTGAAAGGGGCTCTCACGGGAGAAGAAATTCTGGCCTACCCTGACTACAGCCAACCGTTTGTACTGTATACAGACGCCAGCAACGTGGGACTGGGAGCAGTTCTGTCCCAGGTACAGGGAGGCAGAGAGAGGGTGATAGCATACGCCAGTAGGAAGCTTCGGCCCACAGAAAGGAATCCAGAAAACTACAGTTCCTTCAAGCTGGAGTTCCTCGCTATTGTTTGGGCAGTGACTGAACGCTTCAAGCACTATCTGGCATCGGCCAAGTTCACCATCTTCACGGACAACAATCCGTTGACACACCTGGCAACAGCCAAGTTAGGTGCGATGGAACAGCGATGGATGGCCCGGCTGTCTAACTTTGACTTTCCCATCAAGTATCGGGCTGGCAAGAAGAATAACAATGCTGATGCGCTGTCCAGAATGCCTCACTTACCCGAGTCTGGAGAAGACCTGGATGAACTCGAAGAGATAGAGTTACCGGCTTTCCATCACCAAGGTGTTTCCCAGTGTGAGCATGCTGTGGGAGTGAAGCGCTCAAGCCAGCACGAGGTCTCGGTCAACCCATTACTCCATCATAATTGGGAAGAAACACAGAATGGTGACCCGGCCGTGCGATTGGTCAAAGAGAAGCTAGCGCAAGCTGAGACCCATCTTGGCCCAGACGCTCCAGAGGAAGCCCAGCAGCTGTGGAAGGAGAGGGGACGACTGTTCACCTACCAAGGCAAGCTCTGCAAGAGATATGTCAACTGGCGAACAAATGAACTTGTCTGGCAGATAGTGGTTCCGCAGAGGGATGCTCCAATGGTCCTAGCAGCGTATCATGATAACGCAGGACACTTCGGGTGGAAGAAGTTGGAGGCCCTACTCCGTGATCGGTTCTATTGGGTGCACATGAGAAAGATGATCGAGAAGTGGTGCCGAGACTGTGGCCCGTGTAACCTGAGGCGGAAGGATGATGCCAGCCAAAGGTCTCCCCTACAGCCAATTGTCACGAAGCAGCCCCTGGAGTTGGTGGCCCTGGACCACGTGAAGCTAACACCAAGCCGGTCAGGCTATGTGTACGCCCTCACCATTGTGGACCATTACTCTCGTTTCCTGGTAGTAGTGCCTGTGAAGGACCAGACAGCCAGGACAGCAGCTAGAGCGTTCCAGGCATCCTTTTGTCGACCTCACGGCTATCCGGAAAGGGTACTGACTGATCAGGGTCCTGCATTCGAGGCTGAAGTGTTCCAAGAGTTCTGTAACATGTACGGTTGTAAGAAAATCCGAACCACACCGTACCACCCCCAAACCAATGGACTGTGCGAGAAAATGAACCATGTGGTTATTGATATGCTGAAGACCCTACCGCTGGAGGAAAGGAACCAATGGCCAGAAAAGTTGCCAGATCTGGTAGACCTGTACAACCATATCCCAGTGAATTCGACAAACTGCAGCCCCGCTTACCTGATGCGAGCCAGGCCTGGCAAGTTGCCTGTAGACTTTGAGATGGGGACTGTGTCGCCTGAGGCGGTTCAAGAAATAGAGGATTGGGATACAGAACGGCAGCAGCGGTACCGTAAGGTCCAGGAGTGCGTAGAGAGGAGCCTGTCTCAAGCAAGAACGAGACAAGAGCAGCATTACAATCAAACAGCCCCAGCAACTCCCTTAGCACCTGGAGAACAAGTCCTCAAGAAGAAGCGGAGGACGCATAAATTGGATGATCAGTGGGAAAACGAGCCCTACACCATTATCCCCTCCAACTTTGACAATAGTAAGGTATGCCTCATAAGCAAGGATGAAGGCAAGACCTATCAAGCAATTTCCCGAGACCGCCTGAAAGCGTGCCCTGAACGGTGCAGAATCCAAAGAGAAATGGAAGGAGTACAAGGAAGTCCCCAAAGTCAAGAGAAAGAAGGGGAGATGATTCAAACCATCCTTGGAAAGTTCCCCAAAACTTGGACCCGAATAAACAATGCTATAGTGGTACCAGTTTTGACGTTTCCGCAGTTGGTCGAGCCAGAAACAGAAAAGGTTCCGGATCCACCTAAAGAACCGTCCGCGCCAGCACGAGATGACACGCCAGCAGTGGAACAGGAGGATCAACCCCCTGTCAGTGGTGAACCTGTCATACCCTTGGCGACTCTTAGCCCACAAAGGCAACCATCACGCTTACCTATTGGGGTTAGGCCCACCTGTAGTGCTGAGATAGAAGACGCACCACGTAGTCAGGGGCAAACACCAGAGCTACGTAGGTCCCAGCGCAGCACTCGGGGACAACCCCCTCCAAGGTATAGAGAGTCAACTGTATAAGGGAAAAGAAGGAGTATTTATTAGAATGTACATAGTTATGCAAAATGTCTGTAAGGTTGTGTACAAAATGTTTTTCTTTTCTTTGATTGCGAAAATGGACAATTGGGCCACTGGACTATGGGTGGCCAACACCTAAATTGTTCATAGTTAGCACCAGTGTGCTCGACACCCCTGAAGAAAAACCCGTCCGGCGTGCATAGAGTGGGGTCATCAATGCTCTGACGCACGCCCAGAGCCTACGTTGGGGGTTTGATCGCGGCGGGTCCCCCATGGAGCAGTGTAATGGACACCCGGCAGGGAGCCACACTGGACTCTTATAGTAATGTTTAAGTTTGTAACGTTAAAGTATTTGCGCCTCCCATAATGGGATGAAATGTTCTAACATGTCATGTTTGTTTCTACAGTCCGGGAGTACTGAATTTAACTAAGGGGGAGTGTGGCGCCCCAGGACCTGGTCGCCACAACAGCATTGCCCTCCCAAAGGGTTAATGCTGAGCCTGGAGGTAATTGGGAGATCTATTGGCCAGTAAGTTAACACTCAACACAATTCTCCCTCCGGCCAGCAGAGGGAGCTCTGAACCTGGAACTTCAGGGAGGATTCCTTAAGTCTGGCTGAAGGGAGGAAGTAGTGGTTAGTCTGGAGACAGGAGTGAAAGAGTGCAGACGCAGGGTAGTGCTGCCTTGTGAAACTGGGGCCTAGAGCTTGGATAGCTTGGCCCAGTGAAGCAAGGGGAGCAGAGAGGCACAGCAGAGACTCGGACATCGGAGTCTGTAGTTGCCAGGGCATAAAATCCATCCCTGGTAGCTGAATCCGGAGGGCAGGAGAGCTGTAAGCCCCCTGTCCCAGAAGCAATCTGAAGGTACAACTGCATCCCAAGGGCCTGGTGTGGGCTCCAGCAGAGAAGCACCAGAGAGGGCCTGCGCAGTCTACCACACAGAAAAGGGGACGAACAACAAGTCCCAGCAGCAAGAGGGCAATTGCAAACCTAAAGTGCAGTGTCCTAAAACAGCAGAGAAAGATTAAGGAGTAGGCCTCATACTCAACTGGCCAAAGATCACCCCAGGCACTTCCAGGCCGGCCGGACCATCTTTACCATCTGTGACGGTCTCCCTGGACTAAGTTTCTGCCGAGTAAAAGAGGAGAAGGTAAAGAGACTACTGTTTGTGCCTGTTTCTTTCATTGCTTGTCGGCCCTGCACCGTGTTAGTCACACAGCACCATAGACTTCCACAAGCACCAACTGTGCCCCGGGCATTGCTCCACCTGTGGGGAGCAGTACCACCATTGCTGCTATAACATCATCCCAGTGGCCTCACACAGCAGCGGCGGCTTAATAGCCGCAGACCACAGGTGGCGTCACGAATACAAACTTAAAGTCATCCGCCACATATTCAACTGACACCCACCAGGGCCACGGAGCCGGGCCCAGCCACCACTGACTACCACCGGACTAGTCCGGCCCGGCACCGGGTGTCCCATAGCCCTGGGGTGGGCGAGTCACAAAGTGCGGACATTCCTGGAGAGAATTCATGCGTTCTGGATACTTTCTCTCCCATAGACAGAGTGGGAAAAGCATCCAGAACGCACATTTTTCACAGAACGCACCCACTCGGCTCTGCAGCATCCCCATAGACTTGCAGCAGAGCCGAGTGGGACCACACTGTCACTGTCATGGCTGGCTGCGGACAGTGCCGCGCGATCAGAATTAACTCGGATGAACTTCACCCGACTTCATTGTGATCGCGCGGCTCTGTGCGTGTGCCATGGCTTGATTTGCGGTCACATGTGAAGGACTCACCTGTGATTGCAAATCCCGAGTGACTGCAGTGAGCCGTGCGATCAGCTGTGCTTTCACTCAGGTTACTCGCGACCACAGCTGCAGTCCTCCACCGGAGAGCGGTGGCCGCGAGTAACCTCAGTGACAGCACAGCTGATCGCGCGACTCACTTCAATTGCTGCATGGAGCTCACAGCAACGGCAGTGTTCTACGTCCGTTGCTGTATCTTACGCCGTCCCCCATGCTCCAAATCATCCCTCAGGACGCCGCCCGCTGCGCCCGAGGTCCCGTGCACGCCGGGACACCTGGTGACGTGGTCGCAGGCACGAGAGTATGGGCGGTGCTGTGATTGCATCGCAAGTGCCCGCCCATACTCTCGTGCCCGCCCTTTCCCCACTGCCTCCAGCGTTCTGCGCCGGCCCGACGTCACCTCCTTCCCATCGTACCCTGCAGCAGGAAATACATGGGAGGAGCGGAGCAGGCCACCACAGGAGAAGCGGAGGATCTGAGCGACGTACAGAGGGGAGAGCGCACCCACGAGAGTATGGGCGGGCACTTGCGATGCAATCACAGCGCCGCCCATAACCTCATGCCTGCGACCACGTCAACAGGTGTCCCGGCGTGCACGGGATCTCGGGCGTAGTGGGCGGCGTCCTGAGGGATGATTTGGAGCATGGGGGACGGCGTAAGATACAGCAACGGACGCCACACGGCCCGCCCCCATGGATGATTTACAAGATTTTCAAACCGAAAGGTACAGTTTTATAAAGTATTTATTTTGGTTTAAAAGGGGGCACAAAAAGTATAGAAACCTTACTAGAATGCAGCCCAGGAGCTGCAGAGGGGGAAACATTTAGGTTGAAAGCCAAATTTCTGATGACAGGTTCCCTGGCACGTTGGATTATGGAGACTAAAGCTATGGGGCCCATAGGCTTCAATAATAAAAATGACCTGGTAATCATTTTATAGATATTTTGAAATTATATGTGGCCACGGCCACTTGTACAGCATGACATAATCAATAAAGATATATGTTTTTGCCTCTTTCCCCCCCTTTTTTTCAAGGGATGATAAATTGTTATATTATATACAAAGTTACATCTAATGCTATTTTAGCAGGATTTATATAGAGAGATAATAATGTCGCGGGCGGGGAGAAGGGTGTCAGCACACTACGCTCACCCCTTCTGCTCGGGTCCGGCGGCTGCTGCTCAGTGGTGGCTCGAGCGGTGGGCCGGATCCCGGGGGCTTCTCGAGCGGCACTCCTCGCCCGTGAGTGAAAGGGGTTGGTTGGGTGTGGGAATTGGTTATTGTCCGTGACGCCACCCACGGTTGTGGTGATTTCACCACCGCTGCTCTATACGGGAGTCCCGGGAATGGTGATGCGGAGCAGCCAGGTGTTGTGTTGCCCCTCCGTGGGTAGGGGTTGGTGATCCCGGGGCCCGGTGATGGTTTGGGAGGTGCAGGGCCTGGTGGGCGCAGGGACGCGGCACTGTGGTACTCACTCAGCCTGAGACGTTGACACAGTTTTTACGGTAAACCAAACGGCTGGTAAGACGGTCCCACGGACGGCTGCACTTGCTCTCCCAGTAGGTGACGGTGATGTCCCTCTTCCTTGCACCTTTGTTTACTTGTTGGTTGCGATGGGTCCCCACCGGTAACCCGCTCCCCGGCTTCAAGCTGGACCGGGGGAGCTCTACTCTTTGTCCGCAGGCGCTGGCCCTAAGAAACTGGTGCCTTGGCGGTGGCGGTGTCTCTTTTACACTGGCTGGGCTGTTGCCTTCAATCGGGACTTGGTTGTTGGGGGATCTACGTCCCCTTCACTGACGGATTCGGCAAATTATGGCGACTCCAAGCCTTGCCGGGGTCCGAGAGGCCCCTGCCCTGGTGCTGACTGTCCTTCGGAACACTGCTTCAGACCGCCGGGCACACAGCCTACGGGGTCTTTCCAGGAACTTCCAAACAGTCCCCCTCCAGACAGTCACCGCCGTTGCTGACCTTGCTGACCTGTCCTGCACACAGCTGGACTACTTCAGGCTTTCTCTCTGTCACCACTCTTGCTTTCCTCCTTTACTACTCTTCTTCCTTCACTTTCACTTAGCTGTTTACTTTAGCCCTGTCTGGGCTACTCCTCCACTCCTTCCACTTCCTCCTCCCTGACTAGACTTTGTTGTTTACTCAAGCTCGTCCCTGAGCTGACTGCCTGGTTTATCCCGCCTCCAGAACTGTGAACTCCTCGGTGGGCGGAGCCAACCGCCTGGCCCACCCCCTGGTGTGAATCATCAGCCTCTGGAGGAAGGCAACAAGGATTTTTGGTTAGCTTAGATGTTACTACCTGGGATGTAGGGTGTGGTGGTGTATGACCCGTGTCCCCTGGCTTGCCCAGGCGACACAATAACATGCTGTACCAGTTACTGTGGTAGCATAGGTCTATTTATTTATCATGTTGTTCTATTCTTTCTGCCAGAATTAACTTCTTAAACTAGAACTATTGCTAACATATTTCTACGCCAATTGAATGTTATTTTTCTGTGAATGTTTTAATTGTTTTTAATTCTAACATGTGTGTTTGAAAACGCCCTATATAAGAGGCTAATACCCATGTTTTTTGTATGGACCCGTGAAAGCACCCTTAGAGGTGCGAAACGGTACAATCGTCCTCGTGCTCTCCTCCCTGTGTCAGTCTCACCTGTCTACATGAAGCGCTATTAACCCCTTCACGACCATGGACGGAAAGATCCGTCCTTGTGCCCTGGGCCTTAACGACCAAGGACGGATCTTTCCGTCATGGCGGAATCGCGGCACCGAAGCCTCCGGTGACTGCAATATGTTAACAAAAACTGCAGATTCGGGGAGGAGGGGACCTGTTCCTGACCTTAGGAGGGGTGGTGCCTCCTCCCCGGACCTACGGAGGCTGTGATTGGCTGACGAACGCCGCTCAACCAATCACAGCCACTGTAATGTTCCAGCCATTTAAAATGACTGAAACATTGAAATCCAGCCCTGGCCACTGCAGCTGTAGCACTGGCCATTGGCTGGAGCTGGGTGACCTCACTGGATCACCCTCCCCCAGCTCCAATGCTCTGATTGGAGAGATCGGCCTTGTGACCGATTTCTCCAATCACAGTGGACCTGTTGCCGGTGACCGCCCCCATCAGCTTCACTTGTCCCTGCAGCACGCCAGCACACTGAGCACAGTGAGTGTACACAGTGCAATGGCAGGGCGACAAGCTCCGGTCCCATGCTGTTATGAGACCGGAGCATGGGACCCGGAAGTTGCCGCGCTGCGATTGCACTGTACAAAAAGCGTCCCGATCCGCCGCCGCTGCCCTCCGCGATCTGCCACCTGTCTCCCCAATCTCCTGCCCGCACCCTCACCCCCACACCTCCCGATCCGCTGCCGCCGCCGCCCTCCATCTGCCACAGTGCCACCACTCCCCCCAATCTGCTGCCCTGCCCCTCACCTCCGTGCAGCAGATCGGAGGGAGCGGTGGCACTATGACAGATGGAGGAGGACAGGGATCGTGCACCCTGTCCTCCTCCATCTGTCATGGTGCCACCGCTCCCTCCGATCTGCTGCCCGGCCCCTCCCCCTCGTGATCGGTGCCCGCCCCCTCCCCTCCGTGATGTGCTGCTCGCCCCCTCCCCTCCGTAATGTGCTGCTCGCCCCCTCCCCTCCGTGATGTGCTGCTCGCCCCCTCCCTTCCGTGATGTGCTGCTCGCCCCCTCCCCTACGTGATGTGCTGCTCGCCCCCTCCCCTACGTGATGTGCTGCACGCTCCCCCCACCTCTCACCCCCGTGGTCAGCTACCCGCCCCCTCCCCTGTCACCGCCGTGATGTGCGCTCCCTCCCCTGTCACAGCCTGGGTTGTGCGCTCCCTCCCCTGTCACCGCCGTGATGTGCGCTCCCTCCACTGTCACCGCCATGATGTGCGCTCCCTCCCCTGTCACCGCCGTGATGTGCGCTCCCTCCCCTGTCACCGCCGTGATGTGCGCTCCCTCCCCTGTCACCGCCGTGATGTGCGCTCCCTCCCCTGTCACCGCCGTGATGTGCGCTCCCTCCCCTGTCACCGCCGTGATGTGCGCTCCCTCCCCTGTCACCGCCGTGATGTGCGCTCCCTCCTCTGTCACCGCCGTGATGTGCGCTCCCTCCCCTGTCACCGCCGTGATGTGCGCTCCCTCCCCTGTCACCGCCGTGATGTGCGCTCCCTCCCCTGTCACCCCCGTGATCTGTGCTCCCTTCCCCTGTCACCCCCGTGATCTGTGCTCCCTCCCCTGTCAACCCCGTGATCTGCTGTCCACTCTCCCTCCCCCTCTCACCCCCGTGATCTGCGCTCTGCTCACCTGTCTCCCCCGTGATCTGCGCTCTCTCACCTCTCACCCCCGTGATCTGTGCTCCCTCACCTGTCACCCCGTGATCTGTGCTCCCTCACCTGTCACCCCCGTGATCTGCTGTCCGCTCTCCCTCACCTCTCACCCCCGTGATCTGTGCTCTGCTCACCTGTCTCCTCCGTGATCTGTGCTCTGCTCACCTGTCTCCTCCGTGATCTGCGCTGCGCTCCCTCCCCCACCTCTCACCCTCCCCGATCTGCTGCCTCCTTCATCTCCTGTGATCCAGCTGCCTAGATCCATCCTGTAGGGTAACTATCCCCAATCTCACCTCCCACTCCCCTTCCCACCCATCCCCTCCCCCCCATCCTCTGCCGCTCCTGCATCCACTGCGCCCTCTCCCATCCGCCCCCACCCTATCCCAGCCGCCGTCTCACAATCACAGATGCTCCCTTTATATGCCGCTGCCCCCCATCTGCTGCCGCCCCATCTGCCGCCCCCCCCATCTTCCGCTGTTTTTTTTTTCTATGCCATGGGGGTCTAGTTTCCAAAATGGGGTCACATGTGGGGAGCTCCACTGTTTGGGCACCTCAGGGGGTCTCCAAACAGCATGGAATGCGCTAATTATCCCAGACAATTTTGCGTTTGAAACGTCAAATGACGCTCCTTGCCTTCAGAGCCCTGCTGTGCGCCCAAACATTTGAGTTCCACCCACATATGAGGTATCTGCGTACTCAGGAGAAATTGCACAATACATTTTATGGTGCAATTTTTCCTGATACCCTTGTGAAAAAAAAAGCTACCTGGTTGAAGTAACAATTTTGTGGTAAAAAAGTTTTTTTTTATTTTCACGGCTCAACTCTATTAACTTTTGTGAAGCCCCCAGAGGCTCAAAGTGCTCAATAAACATCTAGATAAATTCCATGAGGGGTCTAGTTTCCAAAATGGGGTCACATGTGGGGGAGCTCCACTGTTTCGGCACCTCAGGGGGTCTCCAAACGCAACATGGAATACGCTAATTATCCCAGACAATTTTGCGTTTGAAACGTCAAATGACGCTCCTTGACTTCCGAGCCCTGCTGTGCGCCCAAACATTTGAGTTCCACCACATATGAGGTGTCTGTGTACTCAGGAGAAATTGCACAATACATTTTATGGTGCAATTTTTCCTGATACCCTTGTGAAAAAAAAAGCTACCTGGTTGAAGTAACAATTTTGTGGTAAAAAAATTTTTTTTTATTTTCGCAGCTCAACTCTATTAACGTTTGTGAAGCCCCCAGAGGCTCAAAGTGCTCAATAAACATCTAGATAAATTCCATGAGGGGTCTAGTTACCAAAATGGGGTCACATGTGGGGGAGCTCCACTGTTTCGGCACCTCAGGGGCTCTCCAAACGCAACATGGTGCGGCTAACGATTCCAGCTAATTTTCTGTTCAAAAAAGTCAAATGGCGCTCCTTCCCTTCCGAGTCCTGCCGTGCGCCCAAACAGTGGTTTTTCGCCACATATGAGGTATCTGCGTGTTCAGTAGAAATTGCCCAACAAATTTTGGGGGTTCATTTAATCCTGCTACCCTTGTGAATATGCAATATTTGAGGCTAAATTAATATTTTTGTTGCAAAAAGTAAAATGTTCATTTTTTCCTTCCACATTGCTTTAGTTACTGTGAAGCACCTGAAGGGTTAATAACCTTCTTGAATGTGGTTTTGAGTAGCCTGAGGGGTGCCGTTTTTGGAATGCTGTCACTTTTGGGTGTTCTGTGTCATGTAGACCTTTCAAAATGGCTTCAAATGTGATGTGGTCCCTACAAAAAGTGGCTTTGTAAATTTTGTTGTAAAAATGAGAAATTGCTCATAAACTTTGAACCCCTATAACTTCCTTAAATTTTTTTTTTTTTCCCAAAATTGTTCTGATGTAAAATAGACATGTGGGAAATGTTATTTATTATTTATTTTGTGTCATATGTCTCGTTGGTTTTAGAGCATAAAAATTCAAAGTTTGAAAATTACAAAATTTTCAAAATTTTCGCGAAATTTCCGTTTTTTCCACAAAGAAATGCAAAAAATATCGGCCTAAATTTACCACTAACATGAAGCCCAATATGTCACGAAAAAACAATCTCAGAATCACCGGGATCCGCTGAAGCGTTCCAGAGTTATAACCTCATAAAGTGACACTGGTCAGAATTGCAAAAAATGGCCTGGTCTTTAGGGTCAAAATAGGCTTGGGGCTGAAGGGGTTAAAAATCAACTTACACCGCAGAGTGCTGCCATTCTTCTTTTTCTTCTGATGGACTTTCTGCACTATGGCATAAGCACTGCGGGTTAGTCATCAGCTGTTCTCCTCTAGCCGTATGGACTTGGCAGAGATTCAGAAGGCGCACAGCGCTCTGCTACATGCTGAAGGACTGCACATGGCTGTTTAATACTGAACGGACCCGCTGAGAAAACCGCTGCCAGGATTTTACATATGGTAAGCAGTGCTCTGCATATTTTTCCTCCTACTTGCGTTTCTTTAGAAACATTACTATAGGATGGGGATAAGGCTGGGGACATTACTATAGGATAGGGAAATTACTATAGGATAGGGACAAGGATGGGCACATTACTATTGGATGAGGACATTACTATAGGATGGGGACAAGGCTAGGGACATTACTATAGGATAGGGAAATTACTATAGGATAGGGACAAGGATGGGCACATTACTATTGGATGGGGACATTACTATAGGATGGGGACAAGGCTGGGGACATTACTATAGGATGGGGAAAAGGTGGGCACATTACTGTAGGATAGGGACATTACTATAGGATGAGGACAAGATTGGCACATTACTAAAGGATGGGGACATTATTGTAGGATGGGCACATTACTATAGGATGGGACAACTATAGGATGGGGGCGGTACTACAGGATAGGGAGATTGCTACAAAGGGACAAGGATGGGGAAAATTACTATAAGATGGGGACAAAGATGCACATATTACTACAGGATGGGCATATTATGATAAGATGGGGACAAGGATGGGGCACATTACTATAGGATGGGGACAAGGAAGAGCACATTACTGAAGGATGGAGACTAGGATGGGGCACAACACTACAAGGGACAAGGATGGGCACGTTACAACAAGATGGGGAACATTACTAAAAGATGTTGGTCAAAATTTCTATATAGTGCTAATTGTAACACTATTAGTTACAAGAAAGGGATAAAATGTAAAAAAAAAACCCTCAAAATAAGGCATGACTTTTTTTTAATCATCGAATTTTTTTTTATATATTTAAATAAAGAATGTGCACATTTATTATAATAAACAAGTGAAAATGTTCAAAATCAGTGATCCACAGGTGTGTAAAAAAAAAAAAAAATGGTACCAATAAAAATGTCACTTTGTCCTGCAAAGAATGCGCCCCCCCCAAATATTTTTTTTCCTCTGTGTGGCCCATACACCCAGCCGAGTTTGAGACCCCTGCTTTAGAGGAATGTAATATGTACATTGTGTAATGTTCAGCAAAGATTTGGGTAACAGAAGAATGACTTTCACTATCTGCAATTATTATTTTACTTGATGAAGGATAAAAATAAATGGTATTCACTGATAAAGGGGAGAAAAGATCAATAGAAAACTAATCAATAGATGTAAGGGGAAGGGAAATTCAGAGTTGTCACAATTTTATGGATCATTGTTGGATATTTGGTTGACAACATCCATTTGTTAGGCTGGCTTCACATCAGCGGTATTCTGCCGGTCGGCAGAAAAACGCAAACTGCATGTTGCCGGATCCGTTGTCTGCTCAATGCAATGTCAATGGACTAGCGGTAACATGCGTTTGCATCCGTTTGCATGCGGCAGTGCCTGGATCCTGTGAGTTACAGTTTTTTACCATGTTTCAAAAACGCAACATGTAGCGTTTTTTTGCCTCCGACCTAAAACTGCAGCTCACCGGATCCTGTACATTGCAGCAGTAGCTTCAATGTTTTTCAATGGACGACGGATCTAGTTTTCACATTTGCGGCAGTATGCAGCTGGATGGATACTTTTTGCCGTACAAAACATAGCCTGAAGCATTCTCATTCTCTTCTCTTCTCATTCTCTTCTCATTCTCATTCTCTTCTCTTCTCATTCTCTTCTCATTCTCTTCTCTTCTCATTCTCTTCTCATTTTCATTCTCTTCTCTTCTCATTCTCTTCTCTTCTCATTCTCTTCTCTTCTCATTCTCTTCTCATTCTCTTCTCTTCTCATTCTCTTCTCATTCTCATTCTCTTCTCATTCTCTTCTCATTCTCATTCTCTTCTCTTCTCTTCTCATTCTCTTCTCATTCTCTTCTCTTCTCATTCTCTTCTCTTCTCATTCTCTTCTCTTCTCTTCTCATTCTCTTCTCATTCTCTTCTCTTCTCATTCTCTTCTCATTCTCTTCTCATTCTCATTCTCTTCTCTTCTCTTCTCATTCTCTTCTCATTCTCTTCTCTTCTCATTCTCTTCTCTTCTCATTCTCTTCTCTTCTCTTCTCATTCTCTTCTCATTCTCTTCTCTTCTCATTCTCTTCTCATTCTCTTCTCATTCTCATTCTCTTCTCTTCTCTTCTCATTCTCTTCTCATTCTCTTCTCTTCTCATTCTCATTCTCTTCTCTTCTCTTCTCATTCTCTTCTCTTCTCATTCTCTTCTCTTCTCATTCTCTTCTCTTCTCATTCTCTTCTCTTCTCATTCTCTTCTCTTCTCATTCTCATTTTCTTCTCTTCTCTTCTCATTCTCTTCTCTTCTCATTCTCTTCTCTTCTCATTCTCTTCTCTTCTCATTCTCATTCTCTTCTCATTCTCTTCTCTTCTCATTCTCATTCTCTTCTCATTCTCTTCTCTTCTCATTCTCATTCTCTTCTCATTCTCTTCTCATCTCATTCTCTTCTCTTCTCATTCTCTTCTCTTCTCTTCTCTTCTCATTCTCTTCTCATTCTCTTCTCATTCTCATTCTCTTCTCATTCTCTTCTCTTCTCTTCTCTTCTCATTCTCTTCTCATTCTCTTCTCTTCTCTTCTCATTCTCATTCTCTTCTCATTCTCATTCTCTTCTCTTCTCTTTCTCTTCTCTTCTCTTCACATTCTCTTCTCTTCTCTTCTCATTCTCATTCTCTTCTTATTCTCTTCTCTTCTCATTCTCTTCTCATCTCATTCTCTTCTCTTCTCATTCTCTTCTCATTCTCTTCTCATTCTCTTCTCATTCTCTTCTCATTCTCTTCTCTTCTCATTCTCTTCTCTTCTCATTCTCTTCTCATTCTCATTCTCTTCTCTTCTCTTCTCATTCTCTTCTCATTCTCATTCTCATTCTCTTCTCATTCTCATTCTCATTCTCTTCTCATTCTCATTCTCTTCTCTTTCTCTTCTCTTCTCTTCTCATTCTCTTCTCTTCTCATTCTCTTCTCTTCTCATTCTCATTCTCTTCTCATTCTCTTCTCTTCTCATTCTCTTCTCATTCTCTTCTCATTCTCTTCTCATCTCATTCTCTTCTCTTCTCATTCTCTTCTCATTCTCTTCTCATTCTCATTCTCTTCTCATTCTCTTCTCTTCTCATTCTCTTCTCTTCTCTTCTCATTCTCTTCGCATTCTCTTCTCTTCTCATTCTCATTCTCTTTCTCTTCTCTTCTCATTCTCTTCTCTTCTCATCTCATTCTCTTCTCTTCTCATTCTCTTCTCATTCTCTTCTCATTCTCTTCTCTTCTCTTCTCATTCTCTTCTCTTCTCATTCTCTTCTCATTCTCTTCTCATTCTCATTCTCTTCTCTTCTCATTCTCATTCTCTTCTCTTCTCTTCTCATTCTCATTCTCTTCTCTTCTCATTCTCTTCTCTTCTCATTCTCATTCTCTTCTCTTCTCATTCTCATTCTCTTCTCTTCTCTTCTCATTCTCATTCTCTTCTCTTCTCATTCTCTTCTCTTCTCTTCTCATTCTCTCCTGTTCTCTTCTCTTCTCATTCTCTTCTCTTCTCTTCTCATTCTCTTCTCCTTCTCTTCTCTTCCCATTCTCTTCTCCTTCTCTTCTCTTCTCTTCTCATTCTCTTCTCCTTCTCTTCTCTTCTCTTCTCATTCTCTTCTCTTCTCTTCTCATTCTCTTCTCCTTCTCTTCTCTTCTCTTCTCTTTCTCTTTCTCTTTCTCTTTCTCTTTCTCTTTCTCTTCTCTTTCTCTTCTCTTCTCTTCTCTTCTCATTCTCTTCTCTTCTCTTCTCTTTCTCTTCTCCTTCTCTTCTCTTCTCTTCTCTTCTCATTCTCTTCTCCTTCTCTTCTCTTCTCATTCTCTTCTCCTTCTCTTCTCTTCTCTTCTCTTCTCATTCTCTTCTCCTTCTCTTCTCTTCTCATTCTCTTCTCTTCTCTTCTCATTCTCTTCTCCTTCTCTTCTCTTCTCTTTCTCTTCTCTTCTCTTTCTCTTCTCTTCTCTTCTCATTCTCTTCTCCTTCTCTTCTCATTCTCTTCTCATTCTCTTCTCCTTCTCTTCTCTTCTCTTCTCATTCTCTTCTCCTTCTCTTCTCTTCTCATTCTCTTCTCCTTCTCTTCTCTTCTCTTCTCATTCTCTTCTCCTTCTCTTCTCTTTCTCTTTCTCTTTCTCTTTCTCTTCTCTTTCTCTTCTCTTCTCTTCTCTTCTCCTTCTCTTCTCTTTCTCTTCTCTTCTCTTCTCCTTCTCTTCTCCTTCTCTTCTCTTCTCATTCTCTTCTCTTCTCTTCTCATTCTCTTCTTCTCTTCTCTTCTCTTCTCTTCTCTTCTCTTCTCTTCTCTTCTCTTCTCTTCTTTTCTCTTTCTCTTTCTCTTTCTCTTTCTCTTCTCTTCACATTCTCTTCTCTTCACATTCTCTTCTCTTCACATTCTCTTCTCATTCTCTTCTCTTCTCATTCTCTTCTCTTCTCATTCTCTTCTCTTCTCATTCTCATTCTCATTCTCTTCTCATTCTCTTCTCATTCTCTTCTCATTCTCATTCTCATTCTCTTCTCATTCTCTTCTCATTCTCTTCTCATTCTCTTCTCATTCTCTTCTCATTCTCTTCTCATTCTCTTCTCATTCTCTTCTCATTCTCTTCTCATTCTCTTCTCATTCTCTTCTCTTCTCTTTCTCTTCTCTTTCTCTTCTCTTTCTCATTCTCTTCTCTTTCTCTTCTCATTCTCTTCTCATTCTCTTCTCATTCTCTTCTCATTCTCTTCTCATTCTCTTCTCATTCTCTTCTCTTTCTCTTCTCTTTCTCATTCTCTTCTCTTTCTCTTCACATTCTCTTCTCTTCTCATTCTCTTCTCATTCTCTTCTCTTCTCATTCTCTTCTCTTCTCATTCTCTTCTCTTTTCATTTTCTTCTCATTCTCTTCTCTGCTCTTCTCATTCTCTTCTCTCTCTCCACACAAACATCGGCACTACAACCCCCATCATCACCGCACACACAGGCACTACCGCACACACACAGGGACTACCTCAGTGACGTCCCCGCTGACAGCGCGACTCCCTTCAGTTGCTGCGTGGAGCTCCCGGGAGCGGCAGTGTTCTACTGCCGCTCCTGTCAGCTTCATGTAGCAGAGCTGATAGCGTCGCGGGACCTCTGTGGATTATGTCGGACCTGGAGGGGTATTTGGGGATTTTTATTAAAATGGTGAAAGAGGTTGTTTTTTTGTCTTTTATTCCAAATAAAGGATTTTTTTGGGTGTATGTGTTTATTTACTTTCACTTACAGGTTAATCATTGGGGGTGTCTCATAGACGCCTGCCATGATTAATCCCTTATTACCTCAATTGCCACCGCACCAGGGCAATTCGGGATGAACCGGGTAGAGTCCCGGGACAGTCGCATATAATGTATGCGGCAATTCCAGGCGGCTGCTGGCTGACATTTTTAGGCTGGGGGGCTCCCCATAACGTGGAGCTCCCCATCCTGAGAATACCAGCCTTCAGCCGTGTGACTTTACCCTGGCTGGTATGAAAATTGGGGGGGACCACACGTCGTTTTTTTATAATTATTTATTTATTTTATTGCAAGATATAGACCCGCCCACCGGCAGCTGTGATTGGTTGCAGTGAGACAGCTGTCACTCAGCGTGGTGGCGTGTCTGACTGCAACCAATCATAGGCGCTGGTGGGCGGGGAAAGCAGGGAATACGAGATTGAATAATGGTGGCCGGCATTTTTAAATCAGGAAAAGTCGCCAGAAGAGTGTCACAGCCGTGCAGCGCCGCGCAGGTGATCGGTGAGTGGGTGAGAGTGAGTGAATGAGTCAGTGACACTCACTCACTCACACTCACTCTCACACACACTCACTCACACTCAGTGTGAGAGTGTGAGTGTGTGTGAGTGTGAGTGAGTGCAGTTACAAACTCTTCTGGGAGAGTCTCTATACGAATCCGCTCCGTACACCTCGTACACACACGGCTCCGCTCCGTACACCTCGTACACACACGGCTCCGCTCCGTACACCTCGTACACACACGGCTCCGCTCCGTACACCTCGTACACACACGGCTCCGCTCCGTACACCTCGTACACACACGGCTCCGCTCCGTACACCTCGTACACACACGGCTCCGCTCCGTACACCTCGTACACACACGGCTCCGCTCCGTACACCTCGTACACACACGGCTCCGCTCCGTACACCTCGTACACACGCGGCTCCGCTCCGTACACCTCGTACACACACGGCTCCGCTCCGTACACCTCGTACACACACGGCTCCGCTCCGTACACCTCGTACACACACGGCTCCGCTCCGTACACCTCGTACACACACGGCTCCGCTCCGTACACCTCGTACACACACGGCTCCGCTCTGTACACCTCGTACACACACGGCTCCGCTCCGTACACCTCGTACACACACGGCTCCGCTCCGTACACCTCGTACACACACGGCTCCGCTCCGTACACCTCGTACACACGCGGCTCCGCTCCGTACACCTCGTACACACGCGGCTCCGCTCCGTACACCTCGTACACACACGGCTCCGCTCCGTACACCTCGTACACACACGGCTCCGCTCCGTACACCTCGTACACACACGGCTCCGCTCCGTACACCTCGTACACACACGGCTCCGCTCCGTACACCTCGTACACACACGGCTCCGCTCCGTACACCTCGTACACACACGGCTCCGCTCCGTACACCTCGTACACACACGGCTCCGCTCCGTACACCTCGTACACACGCGGCTCCGCTCCGTACACCTCGTACACACACGGCTCCGCTCCGTACACCTCGTACACACACGGCTCCGCTCCGTACACCTCGTACACACACGGCTCCGCTCCGTACACCTCGTACACACACGGCTCCGCTCCGTACACCTCGTACACACACGGCTCCGCTCCGTACACCTCGTACACACACGGCTCCGCTCCGTACACATCGTACACACACGGCACTGCTACATCCAGCACAGCAGAGCCCTGCATACACTGAGGAGCTGATCATGTGACCCTGACTCCTCCCCTCCATGTGACATCATCACAGGCCCTGTAAGCACAGAGCAGCCATATATCTGGTGTGCAGCTCTGCAGGTGGAGGTAGGTGCAGGGTATTATATATCTAGTGTGCGGCTCTGCAGGTGGAGGTAGGTGCAGGGTATTGTATATCTAGTGTGCGGCTCTGCAGGTGGAGGTAGGTGCAGGGTATTATATATCTAGTGTGCGGCTCTGCAGGAGGAGGTAGGTGCAGGGTATTATATATCTAGTGTGCGGCTCTGCAGGTGGAGGTAGGTGCAGGGTATTATATATCTAGTGTGCGGCTCTGCAGGTGGAGGTAGGTGCAGGGTATTATATATCTAGTGTGCGGCTCTGCAGGTGGAGGTAGGTGCAGGGTATTATATATCTAGTGTGCGGCTCTGCAGGAGGAGGTAGGTGCAGGGTATTATATATCTAGTGTGCGGCTCTGCAGGTGGAGGTAGGTGCAGGGTATTATATATCTAGTGTGCGGCTCTGCAGGTGGAGGTAGGTGCAGGGTATTATATATCTAGTGTGCGGCTCTGCAGGTGGAGGTAGGTGCAGGGTATTATATATCTAGTGTGCGGCTCTGCAGGTGGAGGTAGGTGCAGGGTATTATATATCTAGTGTGCGGCTCTGCAGGTGGAGGTAGGTGCAGGGTATTATATATCTAGTGTGCGGCTCTGCAGGTGGAGGTAGGTGCAGGGTATTATATATCTAGTGTGCGGCTCTGCAGGTGGAGGTAGGTGCAGGGTATTATATATCTAGTGTGCGGCTCTGCAGGTGGAGGTAGGTGCAGGGTATTATATATCTAGTGTGCGGCTCTGCAGGTGGAGGTAGGTGCAGGGTATTATATATCTAGTGTGCGGCTCTGCAGGAGGAGGTAGGTGCAGGGTATTATATATCTAGTGTGCGGCTCTGCAGGGGGAGGTAGGTGCAGGGTATTATATATCTAGTGTGCGGCTCTGCAGGTGGAGGTAGGTGCAGGGTATTATATATCTAGTGTGCGGCTCTGCAGGTGGAGGTAGGTGCAGGGTATTATATATCTAGTGTGCGGCTCTGCAGGAGGAGGTAGGTGCAGGGTATTATATATCTAGTGTGCGGCTCTGCAGGTGGAGGTAGGTGCAGGGTATTATATATCTAGTGTGCGGCTCTGCAGGTGGAGGTAGGTGCAGGGTATTATATATCTAGTGTGCGGCTCTGCAGGAGGAGGTAGGTGCAGGGTATTATATATCTAGTGTGCGGCTCTGCAGGTGGAGGTAGGTGCAGGGTATTATATATCTAGTGTGCGGCTCTGCAGGTGGAGGTAGGTGCAGGGTATTATATATCTAGTGTGCGGCTCTGCAGGTGGAGGTAGGTGCAGGGTATTATATATCTAGTGTGCGGCTCTGCAGGTGGAGGTAGGTGCAGGGTATTATATATCTAGTGTGCGGCTCTGCAGGTGGAGGTAGGTGCAGGGTATTATATATCTAGTGTGCGGCTCTGCAGGTGGAGGTAGGTGCAGGGTATTATATATCTAGTGTGCGGCTCTGCAGGTGGAGGTAGGTGCAGGGTATTATATATCTAGTGTGCGGCTCTGCAGGTGGAGGTAGGTGCAGGGTATTATATATCTAGTGTGCGGCTCTGCAGGTGGAGGTAGGTGCAGGGTATTATATATCTAGTGTGCGGCTCTGCAGGTGGAGGTAGGTGCAGGGTATTATAAATCTAGTGTGCGGCTCTGCAGGTGGAGGTAGGTGCAGGGTATTATATATCTAGTGTGCGGCTCTGCAGGTGGAGGTAGGTGCAGGGTATTATATATCTAGTGTGCGGCTCTGCAGGTGGAGGTAGGTGCAGGGTATTATATATCTAGTGTGCGGCTCTGCAGGTGGAGGTAGGTGCAGGGTATTATATATCTAGTGTGCGGCTCTGCAGGTGGAGGTAGGTGCAGGGTATTATATATCTAGTGTGCGGCTCTGCAGGTGGAGGTAGGTGCAGGGTATTATATATCTAGTGTGCGGCTCTGCAGGTGGAGGTAGGTGCAGGGTATTATATATCTAGTGTGCGGCTCTGCAGGAGGAGGTAGGTGCAGGGTATTATATATCTAGTGTGCGGCTCTGCAGGAGGAGGTAGGTGCAGGGTATTATATATCTAGTGTGCGGCTCTGCAGGTGGAGGTAGGTGCAGGGTATTATATATCTAGTGTGCGGCTCTGCAGGCGGAGGTAGGTGCAGGGTATTATATATCTAGTGTGCGGCTCTGCAGGTGGAGGTAGGTGCAGGGTATTATATATCTAGTGTGCGGCTCTGCAGGTGGAGGTAGGTGCAGGGTATTATATATCTAGTGTGCGGCTCTGCAGGAGGAGGTAGGTGCAGGGTATTATATATCTAGTGTGCGGCTCTGCAGGCGGAGGTAGGTGCAGGGTATTATATATCTAGTGTGCGGCTCTGCAGGTGGAGGTAGGTGCAGGGTATTATATATCTAGTGTGCGGCTCTGCAGGTGGAGGTAGGTGCAGGGTATTATATATCTAGTGTGCGGCTCTGCAGGAGGAGGTAGGTGCAGGGTATTATATATCTAGTGTGCGGCTCTGCAGGTGGAGGTAGGTGCAGGGTATTATATATCTAGTGTGCGGCTCTGCAGGAGGAGGTAGGTGCAGGGTATTATATATCTAGTGTGCGGCTCTGCAGGTGGAGGTAGGTGCAGGGTATTATATATCTAGTGTGCGGCTCTGCAGGTGGAGGTAGGTGCAGGGTATTATATATCTAGTGTGCGGCTCTGCAGGTGGAGGTAGGTGCAGGGTATTATATATCTAGTGTGCGGCTCTGCAGGTGGAGGTAGGTGCAGGGTATTATATATCTAGTGCGCGGCTCTGCAGGTGGAGGTAGGTGCAGGGTATTATATATCTAGTGTGCGGCTCTGCAGGTGGAGGTAGGTGCAGGGTATTATGTATCTAGTGTGCGGCTCTGCAGGTGGAGGTAGGTGCAGGGTATTATATATCTAGTGTGAGGCTCTGCAGGTGGAGGTAGGTGCAGGGTATTATATATCTAGTGTGTGGCTCTGCAGGTGGAGGTAGGTGCAGGGTATTATATATCTGTGTGCGGCTCTGCAGGTGGAGGTAGGTGCAGGGTATTATATATCTGTGTGCGGCTCTGCAGGTGGAGGTAGGTGCAGGGTATTATATATCTAGTGTGCGGCTCTGCAGGTGGAGGTAGGTGCAGGGTATTATATATCTAGTGTGCGGCTCTGCAGGAGGAGGCAGGTGCAGGGTATTATATATCTAGTGTGCGGCTCTGCAGGTGGAGGTAGGTGCAGGGTATTATATATCTAGTGTGCGGCTCTGCAGGTGGAGGTAGGTGCAGGGTATTATATATCTAGTGTGCGGCTCTGCAGGTGGAGGTAGGTGCAGGGTATTATATATCTAGTGTGCGGCTCTGCAGGTGGAGGTAGGTGCAGGGTATTATATATCTAGTGTGCGGCTCTGCAGGTGGAGGTAGGTGCAGGGTATTATATATCTAGTGTGCGGCTCTGCAGGAGGAGGTAGGTGCAGGGTATTATATATCTAGTGTGCGGCTCTGCAGGTGGAGGTAGGTGCAGGGTATTATATATCTAGTGTGCGGCTCTGCAGGTGGAGGTAGGTGCAGGGTATTATATATCTAGTGTGTGGCTCTGCAGGTGGAGGTAGGTGCAGGGGCTCTATTATTGTGAGATAATTTTCATATTGTTTTGTATATGCAGTTTAACCCCTTTACGACCACTGCACAGAGTAAAACGTCAGTAGTGAAGGGCACTTCGTCCATATCGCCATATTAAAATGGCGGTAAGGTAACAGTGTATACCGCCCCCCAGCGTCAGATAATCTCCGGGGTGTCAGCTAGCATGGGTAGCTGAGACCCTGGAGATCACGGTTCAGGCTGTTTTTCCGCTCCCCGGTCACGTGATCACCGGTATACACCGGAGAATCGTGATCACATTGCAGAAAAAGGAAGGGTTGGTAAATAATGATTTATCTCCCACCTGATCAAATGTCACATGGGAGAGAAATGTCCTCCCTCGCTCCCCAGTGTGGCAAAGTGTCCCCCACCCTCGGTCCTCCTCATGATCACCTAACATGGCCACCACACGTGTTGCACCTCGGATGCATGTGTCCTCCACTGATTTCTGTCTCATCTGTCATGACCCCAATCCCCGGACATATCAGATGAGGCAGAAAAGTCATCCCCAGGTCCAACCAGTCCATCCCCAGGCCGCTCGGTACCTCTCTTGCAGCGTCGATCCCCGCCACTCCTCCTTGTCATCAGAAGAAATGTCAGCCGCATGCGCAGAGCAGTTCTCAGCAGGCTCTGCAGGCAGTGACACTGAGTTTACTGCAGCTCACACTGCCGTGCTGTGGACCGTGGGAGTGTGAGTGCAGTATTCTCAGGTCACTGCAGCCACACTGCTCACATGGAGTTCCTGCACCCCCAGAAAATGGAGGATACATTCACTGAGTGTGCCCCCCATATTTTGGAATGAGGATACTGCAGGTCACTCTGTTGGCTTAGGTTAGTGTGAGTGCAGTATTCTCAGGTCACTGCAGCCACACTGCTCACATGGATTGCGGCTGTTCTTCCAGAAAATGGAGGATACATTTACTGAGTGTGCCCCCATATTCTGGAAGGTACAGAATCATCGTGGGACCCCCAAAATAGATTGCAGTGGACCGATTTTTTTTTTTCTTTTCTGTAAATTGGTGAAAGAGAGAATGTATTGGGCAGTGCTTTTCCAAATATTTTTTTGTCATCTTCATTTTTTTTTATTACTGACTAAGTTAGTGATGTCAGGTATCTGATAGACGCCGCGACATTACTAATCCCAGGGCTTGATGCCAGGTGACATTACACAGCTGGTATCTACCCCATATATTACATTTGCCACTGCAGCAGACCAAGGAATAAGCTGGGGCGAAGCATCGGGATTGGAACATCTAATGGATGCGCCACTTCAAGGGCGGCTGCGGCCTGCTAATTTTTGGCTGGAAAAGGCCAAATAACCATGAACCTTCCCACCCTGAGAATACCAGACCCCAGCTGTTTGCTTTACCTTGGCTGGTAATCCAGTTTGGGGGGACCCCCACATTTTTTGCTAATTATTTATTTATAAATAATTTAAAAAAACAGTGGCTGGTGATCCAATTTGGAGGTCACCCCACAAAGTGAAGCTGATAGGTGGGGTCTACAGGCTGCAGCTGTCTGCTTCACCCTAGCTGGCTATCAAAAATGGGGGAAACCCCCACGTTATTTTTTTTAAATTACTTAATTTTGGCTAAATATAAGGCTAAACACCCTTTAGTGCCACATGAAAGTCACTAAACGGTGCCAGCTTAGAATATGCAGGGGGGTGGTACATTATATGTGTGTTACCTCTGTTTATTTATCCATCCACCCATCCACCCATACTTGCTTTTTAGGCTATGTGTCCACAATCAGTGTTTACAGCGTTTTGGACTCAGAGTGTTTTGGCTGCACGGGCATCTGCATTCTCCCATGGACAACACTCAGATCTCTGCAGGAGAGCTGGCACTGCATCCTAGACACAGTGTCGCCGGATCGTGGACACATAGTCTGAAAGTGAGAAATTTGCTGCTTCAGCAACATTTCTGTGAACTACCTGTGGATTCAAAACACTTACTATACCCCTGACTAAAATCCTTGAGGGGTCTAGTTTCCAAAATGAGGTCACTTGTGGGGGGTTTCTGCTGTTTAGGTACCTTATGGGCCCTGCAAATGCAACATGGTGCCCACAATCTATGTAAACTTTTCCAAAATTCAAATATTGCTATTTCAATTTTCCAAACAGAAGTTCTGACTACATGTGGGGTATCCCTGTGCTCATAAGAAATTAAATAACAAACCGTGGTGTGCACTTTTTGGTGTTACCACTTGAAAAAGTGAGAAATTTGGTGCTAAAGCAACATTTTTGTAAAAAAAACAATGCCATTTTCAATATGATGGCCTAATATTATCAAATTCTCTGAACTACCTATGGGGTCAAAATGCTCAATATACCCCTGGATAAAATACTTGAGGGATCTAGTTTCCAGAATGGGGTCACTTGTGGGAGGTTTCTGCTATTTAGGTAACTTAGGGGCCCTACAAATGCTACATGGGGCCCGCAATCTATTTCAACCAAATTTCTGTACCAAAATTCAAATATTGCTCCTTCTGTCCCGGCTCCTCCCATTTGTCCAAAAAGAGGTTTCTGACCATATGTGGATATCACCGCGCTCAGAAGAACCTGGGGAATACGTTTTGAAGTCCATTTTGTTGTGTTATTTCTAAACGTGAATGAAATTGGAGCTAAAGCAACATTTTTAGGTAAAATTATCATTTTTATTTTCATTACACATCGCTTTAGCTCCCGTGAAGAACCTCAAGGGTTAATAAACTTCTTGGATGTGGTTTTGAACACTTTGGGGGGTGCAGTTTTTAGAATGGGGTCACTTTTGGGTATTTTCTGTTACCTTGGCCTCTCAAAATCACTGCATCAAATGCAAATGTGATGTGGTCCCTAAAACACTGGTTTTGTACATTTTGTTGAAAAAAATGGGAAATTTCTGATGAACTTTGACCCCTTCTAACTTCCTAACCCCAAAAAATGATTTTGTATCAAAACTTGTGCTGATGTAAAGTGACATGTGGGGAATGGGATTTATTAACTATTTTAGTTTAAGGGCAGAAAAATTAAAGGTCTGAAATTTGCGAAATTTTCCGATTTCTTCAAAAATAAAAGCAAAAATTATTGTCCTAAATTTATAACTGTCCTGAACTACAATATGGGAGGAAAAAACAATGTCAGAATCAGCGAAATCCGAGGAAGCTCCAGAGTTATCACCTCATAAAGTGACACTGGTCAGAATTACAAACAATGGCCGAGTCATTAAGTCCAAAACTGGCTTCATCCTTAAGGGGTTAAGGAGCTGAAATTTCTTTTTTTTTTTCTTGTTCGAACAGTCAAGTAATTTTTGCGTCTTTTTTTCGTGCTTTGCTCGGCTTCATTTTCCTGTTTCTGTCGTCCTCTTTTGTTTATTTTTATGACGACGCTGAAGTTGGAATCTTATTATTTTTTCTGTTTTTGGGGGGGGGTTTACTGGTTTTTAGCAACAAAAATAAAAACAATATAATCCACTGCAGTTCGGAGCCCGGATGTGAATACACTGAAAAGCAGCAACAAAAATTATAAAACTGGCACAAAAATCGGCGTCAAAGTGGGCACCGAAGGGTGTTATAGAAAGGGTTAAATAACTCCTCGCTGTATTTTACTTTACTATTGTAATTGTTTTACGTTTGTTGTTAAACCTGTAAAAAAATAAATCCAAATAAGAAACCAACTTCAGCCCCGAATAAGAAACTGAACCAATAAGAAACCAACTTCAGCATCGAGTTTTTATTGCTGATGTTGAGCGATACTGGTGGGAAAATAAGGGAAATGCCTGTTATTCCACATACCGTATTTTTTGGATTATGACACACTTTTCCTCCCAAAACATTGGGAGGAAAATTAGGGCTGTTTCTTAAAATCCAAATATAGCTTACCGGGGGGAGGTAGAGGCAATGGTGTGCGCTGTGCTGCGGGCCTCTGTGCCATAGGGATCTGTGCGGCCAGTTGCGGGGCTCTGTGCAACCTGCGGTAGAGGACATCTGTAAGGCCACTGTCCGGCATCTGTGAGACCGACGGTGGGCATCTCTATTGCCGGCAGCAGGCATCTGTGTGGCTGGTGGCAGGCATCTGTGTGGCCGGCAGCGGGCATCTGTGAGACCGGCATCTGTGTAGCAGACGATGGCGGGCATCTGGGCGGCCAAGGGCGGTGAGTACTTCAACTAATGGCGTCCAGAGTCGGTACATGCACAGATGGAGATCTCAGCTCAAGCAGGCGCCAACTCTAGCCGCCATTTCTTTGAAGCCACAGCGCAAAGAAGAGCAGAGCCCGGTGTCCCAGGAAGGAGCAGAGCGCAGAGTTCCAGGACAGAGCAGCGCCGAAGCCCGCAGTGAGTATCTGGGTCCCCCTCTGCACCAGCCGCAGCATCGCCTACTCCAGCACTGCCCCTGCCTCCTGTGACCACCGATGCCACACCCTCAGGTAAGACACCACCGTATTATAAACCGGACCCCATGGTTTTTTTTTAGTTTTTTCCCTCGAAATTTGGGGTGTGTCTTATAATCCGGTGCGTCTTATAGAACAAAAAATACAGCTTATACCCTGCCCCCCGCAGTGACTGACAGCCGCTCAGCATTAGAACCTGCTTTCAGTCAGTGCCGAGAGCATACAACCACTGATCACTGTATACTGAGCAATGGCTAAAACTTCATCGGGGCCATCCCTATGACTGAAAGCCGGACACTGTCATATTATGTTTATGATCACATGTAAATATTTCTTAGCTATTTTGTAACACTTAATATCTTGTATATATGGCTGTTTTTTACCTGATTGGAGCTAATAAGATTTGGATTGACAGTGGTATCTTCCTATATTTCACACATTCTGGGGGGGTTAGTTCTGTATTTCATTATTTTTATTTTCATCTTCCTTCCCTTGTAACATAATGACTCATCAGTGACCATATCCTCTGTGTATGGGGGAGGAAGCACCGTCAGCTCTTTCCACCCTGTTTCCTAGAAAATAAGACCAACTCAGAAAATAAGCCCTAGTAGTATTTTTGGGGCTTTTTTGAGTATACATAAAATATAAACCCTTGTTCTGTCCTCCCTACACGGGCCCTGAGGCCTCTGAAGCTTGACAGGCAGCTAAAGCTTTATCCACCATAGCCTAATAAGGAGACTTCGCCCTGTTTTTATTAAACGTTGCTAAATGTATTTGGTGAATCTATGAACAGTGAGATATGTACAATCAGCATGTGTATAATACAATAGGGAACATACATACAGAAGCCTGACAATATACAGTTAGGTCCAGAAATATTTGGACAGTGACACAATTTTCGCGAGTTGGGCTCTGCATGCCACCACATTGGATTTGAAATGAAACCTCTACAACAGAATTCAAGTGCAGATTGTAACGTTTAATTTGAAGGTTTGAACAAAAATATCTGATAGAAATTGTAGGAATTGTACACATTTCTTTACAAACACTCCACATTTTAGGAGGTCAAAAGTAATTGGACAAATAAACCAAACCCAAACAAAATATTTTTATTTTCAATATTTTGTTGCAAATCCTTTGGAGGCAATCACTGCCTTAAGTCTGGAACCCATGGACATCACCAAACGCTGGGTTTCCTCCTTCTTAATGCTTTGCCAGGCCTTTACAGCCGCAGCCTTCAGGTCTTGCTTGTTTGTGGGTCTTTCCGTCTTAAGTCTGGATTTGAGCAAGTGAAATGCATGCTCAATTGGGTTAAGATCTGGTGATTGACTTGGCCATTGCAGAATGTTCCACTTTTTTGCACTCATGAACTCCTGGGTAGCTTTGGCTGTATGCTTGGGGTCATTGTCCATCTGTACTATGAAGCGCCGTCCGATCAACTTTGCGGCATTTGGCTGAATCTGGGCTGAAAGTATATCCCTGTACACTTCAGAATTCATCCGGCTACTCTTGTCTGCTGTTATGTCATCAATAAACACAAGTGACCCAGTGCCATTGAAAGCCATGCATGCCCATGCCATCACGTTGCCTCCACCATGTTTTACAGAGGATGTGGTGTGCCTTGGATCATGTGCCGTTCCCTTTCTTCTCCAAACTTTTTTCTTCCTATCATTCTGGTACAGGTTGATCTTTGACTCATCTGTCCATAGAATACTTTTCCAGAACTGAGCTGGCTTCATGAGGTGTTTTTCAGCAAATTTAACTCTGGCCTGTCTATTTTTGGAATTGATGAATGGTTTGCATCTAGATGTGAACCCTTTGTATTTACTTTCATGGAGTCTTCTCTTTACTGTTGACTTAGAGACATATACACCTACTTCACTGAGAGTGTTCTGGACAGTTGATGTTGTGAACGGGTTCTTCTTCACCAAAGAAAGTATGCGGCGATCATCCACCACTGTTGTCATCCGTGGACGCCCAGGCCTTTTTGAGTTCCCAAGCTCACCAGTCAATTCCTTTTTTCTCAGAATGTACCCGACTGTTGATTTTGCTACTCCAAGCATGTCTATCTCTCTGATGGATTTTTTTCTTTTTTTTCAGCCTCAGGATGTTCTGCTTCACCTCAATTGAGAGTTCCTTAGACCGCATGTTGTCTGGTCACAGCAACAGCTTCCAAATGCAAAACCACACACCTGTAATCAACCACAGACCTTTTAACTACTTCATTGATTACAGGTTAACGAGGGAGACGCCTTCAGAGTTAATTGCAGCCCTTAGAGTCCCTTGTCCAATTACTTTTGACCTCCTAAAATGTGGAGTGTTTGTAAAGAAATGTGTACAATTCCTACAATTTCTATCAGATATTTTTGTTCAAACCTTCAAATTAAACGTTACAATCTGCACTTGAATTCTGTTGTAGAGGTTTCATTTCAAATCCAATGTGGTGGCATGCAGAGCCCAACTCGCGAAATTTGTGTCACTGTCCAAATATTTCTGGACCTAACTGTACATACAAATGTACAAGCAGCTGGAATCTAACTAAGTAAATGCAGAGAGAATCCAGAGCTGCAGATGGCAACAAACATAGATTTCCTTACCAGCAATGCTATCACAAGGGGATAAAATGGAGAATGTCCTCAGTATGTGAGTAATTAGAAAATGGAGACTTCCTATCCAGAATGCACCGCAGAGGGAAGGTGAAAAGAGGCATGAAAAGCAAGTCTGGTGCTGATAAAGTTTGGTTACTAGAGGGAGCTAAAGTACAACTTAGTAAAAAAAATGTACAGCAAATCAAATAATAAAGAATGATGATTAAATGCAAAAGTCAGAACAGCCCTACTCCAAAAATAAACCCTTCTTGCGGGCTCCATAAGGAAATGTACAAGCCACTAAAAAAAGTTAAAAAGTACACTACAACTTTTATTAAAGAAAGCAGGCACCCCCAAAAGAAATTACACCTCCTCCATCCCCCAAAAAACAGACCCCAAACAATTAGTTAGCAAGTAGCAATGGTGTATGGGCTCTCACACAGAGATCTGTGTTGATGTCAGGTTCCTCGCTGTTCTAGCTGCATTGCACCACAGAGCTATATATACAGTGATAGAGAAGGCAGAGACAGTAACCATCTGTGCCATCCTCTCCGTTGCTATGTTTGTTTGTTGCTGTGCTGCTCTTTTATTTTTTCACCCACATTGTCGTATGAAGGATTGTTTTTTTGAAGATGACTCAGTTTTTCATTTTACCATAAAATGTGCTGGAAATTAAGTAAAAATTCAGAGTACGGTGAAAAAAATAGATGGTGCACACTACATCCGATCACACTGTTGTTACCCCCAGTGTGAGCCGATCAAACACTCCAGGCGGCTCACATCGGGCTGAGCACCGAGCGTACCCGAGCACAGCGATGCTCGCGAGAGTGGTTTACATACGTAAAGCATCCGATCTCCGCACCTTCTTGGAAAAGTCTGAGTTCATACCGGACACTGAACTTCAGGTTCACTCATCTCTAGTGGTGAATAAAAATCACTTTTGTAAAAAAAATCAGTTTGTGTCGCCATTTTCCGACACCAGTAACATTATTCTTTTTGCGTCGATGGAATTGAGTGAGGACTTGTTTTTTGCTTGATGAGCCGACATTTTCATTGATACCATTCTAGGTGCAATATGGATAATTGATCACTTTTCATTGTGTTTATATTGCTATAAAAATAATGTGCTACTTTTATCGGTCGATTTTACTACTTACATAGCACATTTCATGTTGAAATTTTTTTTCCTACCCAAATGATATTTTATCTCCCTTATTATCTGCAGTATTTTATATATCGGCCAATATCCTTCTCATTCAGGTCCTTATAATATCGGATCCTCTCAGTGGAGATCTTCTATATAAGAGAATTCTCCTGATTGCCCCGTGAAGGATGGATATGGACAGGGTCAAGATGGCGGAGAGGATATTACACCTCACCCTAGAGATCCTCTTCCGGCTTACTGGACAGGTGAGAGATTCTGATGACGTCACATTACATCATTCTTATCTATGGGAATAACAGATGGACAGAACTGGAGAGGTGAGGACTCTGGAAATGTCTGGAGTAAGATTTATTACTGTGTCTCTCCATAACCAGGATTACACAGTAGTGAAGAAGACCTCTAGTGATCGCTGTCAGGCCCCTGTGTCTGAGGGATGGGGAAGACCCCTGAGCCCAATCACGGGGCCTCCACCTCACCCCCCGATACATGAGGACATCAATGACCAGAAGATCCTAGAACTCACCTACAAGATGATTGAGCTGCTGACTGGAGAGGTGACACTGCTGGGAATGCTGGGACATTATACAGTAATGCTATGAAGGGATCGGGGGTGACGGTATCATTGTATGTGTCAGGTTCCTATAAGGTGTCAGGACGTCTCCGTCTATTTCTCCATGGAGGAGTGGGAGTATTTAGAAGGACACAAAGATCTGTACAAGGACGTCATGATGGAGGTTCCCCGGACCCTCACATCACCAGGTAATAGACAGGACTAAATACACACGGCCTATAATTATCTGTATGTAAGGAATGAATTCAGCCCCTGTATGTGTCTCCTCCAGTTCTATCCAGTAAGAGGACAACACCAGAGAGATGTCCCCGTCCTCTTCTCCCACAGGACTGTAAACAAGAAGACCCCGATGTTCCTGAGGATGTGTTAACTCTAGTTCTATCCAGTAAGAGATATCTACTCATGTACTTTCTGCACTAATTTTGTGTCTACATCTTTAGGCTTTCTGCTCTGTTTTTGTTTTGTTTTTTCAACTGTACGGTCTTTCCTTCTGTTTGTTTCTAGTGCCTTCTCTCTGTCATTATGAAGGCAACTAAAAGACCTGCAGAGGGTTCATGAATACCCTGTTTCCCTGAAAATGAAACCTAGTCCAAAAATAAGATCTAGCACGATTTTATGGGATTTTTGAAGAATGAATGAATGAAATATAAGCCCTACCCCAAAAGTAAGCCTTAGTTACAGTCAGGGCCAGCGTTAGGAGGAGTCAAACTGCGCAAATTCTCAAGACCACACTTTCTTAGGGACCACATCAGTTGTATTCTGAGGTTGATTGTTTAAGGACCTTTGACTTCAAAGTCATGTGACATGATGTAACCAAAGGTCTCTTAAGAGCAAACTGGGCAATTGCACAGTCCCCCTTTCTCCTAGGGGCCCCAGTGTTTATTTGCCAATTATAGGACTGCTTAAGGACCTTTTTGACATTAGGGCATATAATCAAAGGTCTCAATTGCAGGAGTCTAAAGCTGAAGAGGAGACAGGCTGGTGTGTCTGGGTGTGTTCACGCCAATTTTAACCAGCTTTGCCAAAATGGGCAGAGCTTGGCAGAAGAAGGGTGTGATGCCGTTTCTCTAATTCATAACAAACTGCGACGTTCCCTATGCCAGAAATCTCACTCCAGTCCCTGACGTCATTTTTCAGTGTACATCGCCGGTCTTGATGAATTGGAGCCCTAATGTCTATCTGCACAGACAGCAAGTCCCTGCTACCTGCTTTGGTTACAAAGCCTAAGGATGGGTCATCAGCGTTATAGTCCCAGACAACCCAGTTAAATTTCCAGCATCTGTCTTTATTTTTGTCTTCAAAAAACCCCTCTTTGAATTTGTCTGTTGTGGATCAATGTTTCAAGGAGAGGTTTTCAGGTTTTGCCAACTGTCATGGCGGCGTCAGGATCTGTGGAAATTATAGATTCTGGTACTCTGCATGTTAACTTCTCTGATGTCTGTGAGCACTGCATTGAGACGCAGGCGTCGAACCATAGGCTTGGGCAGGCTAGCAAGAGTTATTCTCGGCTGGGCTGCTTGTTAATGTCTTTGATCACATGCTGTAAAGGAGAAATTATTGTTTGCTCCCGTTCTGTATATGATGGCTGGACTATTTCATTATTGCCAGCTATAGTTTACCTATACTGGTCTCGTGAGGTGATGTAATCAGGGCCGGCGTCAGCATCCAGCATACCCGGGCAAATGCCGGGGCCCTTGAGAGCTGGGGGGGGTCCACATGGCCTCTTCAGTTCTGCTGCCCCCGGGCCGAATTCCGGGGACCGCAGTCCTCGGCAGGAAACTGTGGCTGCCGTCCCTTTAAGGCGCGCAGACCACAGCGTTCGCTGCGTCCTCCTTCATCTGTGGGTGGAGCTACCGCACGGCGTCCTGCTCAGTCCCACAGATGAAGGAGGCGCAGTGCCAGCCAGCGACCCCCAGAACAGCGCTTCTCTCCGGCACTTTGTGGGCCTCTCCACCGTGACCTGAGCGGTATGTGGGACACACTCCCCCCCTCCCCCACACTCGATCTGTATGTGCCCTACCCGCTACCCGATTTATGGGCCCCGGTGAACTGTATGGGCTTCTGCCCCACCCGATCTATGCCCTGCCCCCCCTTACCCTCTCCGAAGCCGTATGTGCTGGCCCCCGGAGCCGCGTGTGTGGGCCCTGCAGAGCAAGGTGTATGTCTGTATGTATGTATGCATGTATGTATGTATGTATGCAGCAGAGCAGTATGTGTGTGTCTGTCTGTCTGTCTGTATGTATGTACAGTCATATGAAAAAGTTTGGGCACCCCTATTAATGTTAACCTTTTTTCTTTATAACAATTTGGCTTTTTGCAACAGCTATTGCAGTTTCATATATCTAATAACTGATGGACTGCGTAATATTTCTGGATTGAAATGAGGTTTATTGTACTAACAGAAAATGTGCAATCCGCAATTAAACAAAATTTGACCGGTGCAAAAGTATGGGCACCCTTATCAATTTCTTGATTTGAACACTCCTAACTACTTTTTACTGACTTACTGAAGCACTGAATTGGTTTTGTAACCTCATTGAGCTTTGAACTTCATAGGCAGGTGTATCCAATCATGAGAAAAGGTATTTAAGGTGGCCACTTGCAAGTTGTTCTCCTATTTGAATCTCCTATGAAGAGTGGCATCAACGGCTCCTCAAAACAACTCTCAAATGATCTGAAAACAAAGATTATTCCACATAGTTGTTCAGGGGAAGGATACAAAAAGTTGTCTCAGATTTAAACTGTTATTTTCCACTGTGAGGAACATAGTAAGTAAATGGAAGAACACAGGTACAGTTCTTGTTAAGCCCAGAAGTGGCAGGCCAAGAAAAATATCAGGCAGAGAAGAAGAAGAATGGTGAGAACAGTCAAGGAATCCACAGACCACCTCCAAAGACCTGCAGCATCATCTTGCTGCAGATGGTGTCAATGTGCATCGGTCAACAATACAGCGCACTTTGCACAAGGAGAAGCTGTATGGGAGAGTGATGCGAAAGAAGCCGTTTCTGCAAGCACGCCACAAACAAAGTCGCCTGAGGTATGCAAAAACACATTTGGACAAGCCAGTTACATTTTGGAAGAAGGTCCTGTGGACTGATGAAACAAAGATTGAGTTGTTTGGTCATACAAAAAGGCGTTATGAATGGAGGCAAAAAACCACGGCATTCCAAGAAAAGCACTTGCTACCCACAGTAAAATTTGGTGGAGGTTCCATCATGCTTTGGGGCTGTGTGGCCAATGCCCGTGACTCGCCCACCCCAGGGCTATGGGACACCCGGTGCCGGGTCGGACTAGTCCGGGGGACGTCAGTGGTGGCGGGGCCCGACTCCGTGGCCCTGGTGGGTGTCAGTTTAATATGGCTGGTGACTTGGGAGCAATTAAAGTATTTGTTTCGTGACGCCACCTGTGATCTGCGGCTATTAAGCCGCCGCTGCTGTGTGAGGCCTCCGGGGTGATGATACGGCAGCAATGGTGGTACTGCTCCCCACAGGTGGAGCGGAGCCCCGGGGACACTGTTAGTGCTCGTGAAAGTCTATGGTGTTGTGTGGCTAACACGGTGCAGGGCCGACAGGCAATGAAAGAACCAGGCACAAACAACAGTCTCTTTACCTTCTCCTCTTTTACTTTAGGAACAGTCCAGTCCTGGGAGACCGTCACAAGTGGTGATGGGGATCCGGTCGGCCTGGAAGTACTTGGGGTGATCTTTCTGGCCAGCTGAGTATGAGGCCTACTCCTGTTCTTTTCTTTGTTATGATAGGACCCTGCTTCTCTGAATCCAGCAATGGCCCTCTTTGCTGCTGGGACCGGTGGTACATCCCTTTCCCTCTGTGGTAGGCTGCGCAGGCCCTCTCTGGTGCTTCTCTGCTGGAGTCCACACCGGGCCCTGATGCTGCAGCTGTACCTTCGGGCTGTTTATGGGCCAGATGCTTGCAGCTCTCCTGCCCTTCGGATTCGGCTACCAGGGAGTATTTTAAGCTCTGGTGGCCACAGACTCCGATGTCCGAGTCTCTTCTCTGCCTCTCTGCTACTCCTGCTTCCCTGGGCCAAGCTGTTCCAGCTCTAGGCCCCAGATCCACAGGACAGCACACTCTGCGTCTGCTTCCTTTCACTTCTCTCTACAGACTGAACACTACTTCCTCCCTCAGGTCAGACTTAAGGAATGCTCCCTGGAATTCCAGGTTCAGAGCTCCCCCTGCTGGCCGGAGGGAGAACTGCGTTGGATGTTAAACTTGCTGGCCAATGGACCTCCCAATTACCTCCAGGCTCAGCATTAACCCTTTGGGAGGGCAATGCTGTTGTGGCGACCAGGTCCTGGGGCGCCACACTCCCCCTTAGTTAAATTCAGTACTCCCGGACTGTAGAAAACAAAACAAGACATACATGTTACAACCTTAAACAATTATAAGAGTCCAGTGTGGCTCCCTGCCGGGTGTCCATTACACTGCTCCATGGGGGACCTGCCGCGATAAAACCCCCAACGTAGGCTCTGGGCGTGCGTCAGAGCATTGATGACCCCACTCTATGCACGCCGGACGGGTTTTTCTTCAGGGGTGCTGAGCACACTGGTGCTAACTATGTACAGCTAGGTGTTGGCCACCCATAGTCCAGTGGCCCAATTGTCCATTTACTTAATCACCTAAAACAAAACATTTCAACTAACGCTATACATTCTGTTAGGTATTTTACTTTCTATGTTCTATACCTTGGAGGGGGCTGTCCCCGAGTGCTACGTTGGGACCGGCGTGGCTCTGGGGTTTGTCTCTGACTACTTGGAGTGTCTGCCCCCCCCCCCCCCCCCCCCCCGTGTTATTGGTAGGCCTAACCCTGACAGGGATGCATGTTGGTTGCCTACGGGGTCTCAGATTCGCCAAGGGTACAGCAGGTTCACCACTGGCAGGGGGTTGAGCCTCCTGTTCTACTGCTGGCGTGTCATCTTGTGTTGGAGCGGACGGTTCTTGAGGTGGATCTGGAACCTCTTCTGTTTCTGGCTCCACCAACTGCGGGAACGTCAAGACTGGCACCACTATGGCATTGTTTATTCGGGTCCAAGTTTTGGGGAATTTTCCAAGGATTGTTTGGATCATCTCTTCCTCTCTTTCTTGACTTTGGGGACTTTCTTGTACTTCTTCTACTTCTTTTTGGATTCTGCACCGTTCAGGGCACGCTTTCAGGCGGTCTCGAGAAACTGCTTGATAGGTCTTGCCTTCATCTTTGCTTATGAGGCATACCTTACTATTGTCAAAGTTGGAGGGAATAATGGTGTAGGGTTCATTCTCCCACTGATCATCTAATTTATGCGCCCTCCGCTTTTTCTTGAGGACCTGTTCTCCAGGTGCTAAGGGAGTTGCTGGGGCTGTTTGATTGTAGTTCTGCTCTTGTCTCGTTCTTGCTTGGGACAGGCTCCTTTCTACGCATTCCTGGACTTTGCGGTACTGCTGTTGTCGCTCTGTATCCCAATCTTCTATCTCCTGAACCGCTTCAGGTGACACAGTCCCCATCTCAAAGTCTACAGGTAACTTGCCAGGTCTTGCTCGCATCAGGTAAGCAGGGCTGCAGTTGGTCGAATTTACTGGGATATGGTTGTACAGGTCTACCAGATCTGGTAACTTCTCTGGCCATTGGTTTCTTTCTTCCAGAGGTAGTCTTCAGCATATCAATAACCACATGGTTCATCTTCTCGCACAATCCATTGGTTTGGGGGTGGTACGGTGTTGTTCGGATTTTCTTACAGCCGTACATGTTACAGAACTCTTGGAACACTTCGGCCTCAAATGCAGGACCTTGATCAGTCAGTACCCTTTCCGGATAACCGTGAGGCCGACAAAAGTATGCCTGGAATGCTCTAGCTGCTGTTCTGGCTGTCTGGTCCTTCACAGGCACTACTACCAGGAAACGAGAGTAATGGTCCACAATGGTGAGGGCGCACACATAGCCTGACCGGCTTGGTGTTAACTTCACGTGGTCCAGGGCCACCAACTCCAGGGGCTGCTTCGTGACAATTGGCTGTAGGGGAGACCTCTGGCTGGCATCATCCTTCCGCCGCAGGTTACACGGACCACAGTCTCGGCACCACTTCTCGATCGTCTTTCTCATGTGCACCCAGTAGAACCGATCGCGGAGTAGGGTCTCCAACTTCTTCCACCCGAAGTGTCCTGCTTTATCATGGTAAGCTGCTAGGACCATTGGAGCATCCCTCTGTGGGACCACTATCTGCCAGACGAGTTCATTCGTTCGCCAGTTGACATATCTCTTGCAGAGCATGCCTTGGTAGGTGAACAATCGTCCCCTCTCCTTCCACAACTGCTGGGCTTCTTGTGGAGCGTCTGGACTAAGATGGGTCTCAGCTTGTGCTAGCTTTTCTTTGACCAATCGCACGGCCGGGTCACCGTTCTGTGTCTCTTCCCAATTATGGTGGAGTAATGGGTTGACCGAGACCTCGTGCTGGCTCGAGCGCTTCACTCCTACAGCATGCTCACACTGGGAAACACCTTGGTGATGGAAAGCCAGTAACTCTATCTCTTCGAGTTCATCCAGGTCTTCTCCAGACTCGGGTAAGTGAGGCATTCTGGACAGCGCATCAGCATTGTTATTCTTCTTGCCAGCCCGATACTTGATGGTAAAGTCAAAGTTAGACAGCCGGGCCATCCATCTCTGTTCCAACGCACCTAACTTGGCTGTTGCCAGATGTGTCAACGGATTGTTGTCCGTGAAGATGGTGAACTTGGCCGATGCCAGATAGTGCTTGAAGCGTTCAGTCACTGCCCAAACAATAGCGAGGAACTCCAGCTTGAAGGAACTGTAGTTTTCTGGATTCCTTTCTGTGGGCCGAAGCTTCCTACTGGCGTAAGCTATCACCTTCTCTCTGCCTCCCTGCACCTGGGACAGAACTGCTCCCAGTCCCACGTTGCTGGTGTCTGTATACAGTACAAACGGCTGGCTGTAGTCAGGGTAGGCCAGAATTTCTTCTCCCGTGAGAGCCCCTTTCAGCCGGACAAAAGATGTTTCTATTTGGCTGTTCTATTCAAATGGAGGGCTCTGCTTCTTAGCCTGCTTCGGCTGGCCCACCAGGAGATCTTGAAGAGGCGCTGCTATCTTTGTGAAACCATCAATGAACCTTCGGTAGTAGCCCACCAGCCCAAGGAGCTGCCGCACCTACTTTACCGTGGTGGGTCTTGGCCAGTCCTTGATTACGGTGACTTTCTCCGGATCAGGTGCCACACCTTCTGCGCTGACCACATGACCCAGGTACTGTACCTTTCGCTTTAAGAGGTGACATTTGGACGGCTTTATCTTCAGGCCATACTCCGACAGGGACTCAAACACTTCTGCTAAGTGCCTCAGGTGATCTTCGTAGGTCTTGGAGTAGACTATGACGTCATCCAGGTACAATAGCACGGTTTCAAAGTTGTGATGGCCCAAGCAGCACTCCATCAATCTCTGAAATGTCCCTGGGGCATTGCAGAGCCCGAACGGCATACAATTGATTTCGCAGAGACCTATTGGTGTCGTGAATGCAGTCTTCTCCTTGTCCGCCTCTGCCACGGGAACCTGCCAATACCCACTGGTGAGATCCAAGGTGGAGAAATAGTTAGCTGACTTTAAGGCTGTTGGTGACTCCTCTATAGTGGTAGTGGATAAGCATCTTTATGTGTAATGCGGTTAATTTTTCTGTAATCTACGCACATTCTCATTGTACCATCTTTTTTCTTTACGAGCACTAGTGGATCTGCCCAGGGGCTACAACTATCTCTGATAACCCCAGCCTCCTTCATTTCCCATAACATTTCTTTGGCACGCTGATACTGTGCTGGGGGTACAGGGCGGTATCTCTCTTTAATGGGATGATGATCACCCGTGGGGATTTGATGTTTAACCCCTTTCACCTGCCCAAAATCTAGGGGGTGTTTGCTGAAGACCCGCTCGTACTCCTGTACCACCCGGTAAACCCCATGCTTTTGGTGTGAGGGGGTGGAGTCGGTGCCCACATGTAATTTTTGGCACCAGTCTTCCAGCTGCCCCTTGGAGCCATTGTCTTCCGCCTGGTCGGACGGGGTCAAGGGTTCCACTGCTTTAATGGTATTGTTGCTGACAGTGTACAGTTTTGCTACAGTGGCGTACCGGGGCAATTTGGCTTCCTCCTCCCCACAATTCAGGACACGGACGGGCACTCTCCCCTTGCGGACGTCTGCTACCCCTCTGGCTATCAGGACTCCAGGCCTACTGTCTGAATACACCGGTTCTACCAAGGCCTGGTAATCCTGACCCTTGAGGCCTATTGCTGCCCGACACCATATCAACATTTCACTTCTTGAGGGTATTGCAATAGGGAGGGGGTCACTTACCCTCACACTGCCAATTTCTCCTCCGGCCAGCTCTACCTGCTGCCTCCTCATCAGGGCTCTGATCTCCCTCTGTAGGGCACGCTGCTGCCCGGAGCTGGCAGTTTCAGACGCCTGTTGCAACAAAATTATCACTTCGGCAATACAATTTTCTATCTCATTTGTACCAATGGTTAGCAGTGGGTCAGATTCTTTGCGATCAATATCTACAGTTATCATCCCCTGACATGGCAATTCTACCCGCCCCACTTTAATGGTTACTTCTTTATACCCAATTTGAGGTAAGAGCTGACCATTACTGGCCACAATTGTTAAATCATCATCTGGGCCATGGTCAATGTCTGAATCAGCCCAATATCTTTTGTACAGTTTATAAGGGATGGTTGTTACCTGGGACCCCGTATCCAGGAGGGCATTCAAAGGGATCCCATCCAGCACAATAGGAAGGACCGGGCGTCCTCCCACATACTTGCTGCGACTGGGGGTTGAGCCGGACTTCCTTACACCTGGGGGTTGGCTCCTGGCCCCAGGCTCGGCCCATTTAAAGGACAGTGTCTTGCAATATGGCCCGCCTGACTGCAGCGGCGGCAGATCGGTTGTCCCGTTGAATCATACCGGTCTGTATCTTTTCCTCGGGTCGGCGGAATCCTCCTCTGTCGCATCCATGGGACGTCATCTGGGCTGGAGGCCAACTCGATTCTTGCAGGCGATGGGGTCACTTGTAGAGACTGCACGGTCCTGGCAAGGGCAGCTACAGTCTTGGTCAGCTCCTGGACCTGCTGTCTGAGCTCTGCAGCGGGATCCTTATCCAGGGACTGCGCCTCAGCCCCTGCAGCGGCTCGTGTTGCAGGCACCACCCCTGGGTACGTGATAGCAAGGCCGGAGGGGTACTGGGTCACTCGGTGTAGATTCTCTCAGTACCCGGATGGCCTGGTCCTTAAACTTTGCAAAGTCCAGAGCAGGGTTCTGCAGGACCATGATACGCAGCTGTGTCCTGTGGGCATCTGACAGGAGCCCCTCTATGAACTGCTCGGTTAGGAGTTTGTCTTCTTCACGTACACTCTCTGTGTCCACCTGTTTAATTGCTCTCAGGGCCTCCTGCAAGTTTAAGGCATAGTCCCTTATGCTGTCTGTGGCCCGTTGTTTGCACCCATAGAATCTCATCTTTATTTCTGCAGCGGTGCGGGTGTCAAAAGTACTCTTTAACTTGGCCAGTATCTGGGTTGCTGTCCCTTTATCTGTATCAGGCCAGGACTTGACTTCACGCTGGGCCGCGCCGGCTAGCTGCCCCATTAATGTGCCCACCTTCTGGCTCTCAGTCAGCGGATACACCCGGAACAAGCTGTGCAGCCTTTCTCTGAAGTCGCTCAGGGTATGTGACTCCCCGGAGTACTGCGGCAGCCATTCTGCTCCCGGGATGTACAGCATTGTGATCGGCATTACCGGCGCTACAGCGGGGGGCTGGGGTGACGGCGACTGGGATTACATCGGCCGGTGCTGCTGCGTCTTGAGCTACCACAGCCACCTGCTCTCCCTCTGTGTTGGACATCTTCCTCCCCCTTAGTGAACCTCACCAGGCTCACCCGCAATGGGCATCTTGTTAAAGTTGAGGGTCGCATGGATTCAACTCAGTATCAGCAGATTCTTGACAATCGTGCAAGAATCAGTGACGAAGTTGAAGTTACGCAGGGGATGGATATTTCAGCAAGACAATGATTCAAAACACCGCTCCAAATCTACTCAGGCATTCATGCAGAGGAACAATTACAATGTTATGGAATGGTCATCCCAGTCCCCAGACCTGAATATCATTGAAAATCTGTGGGATGATTTGAAGTGTGCTGTCCATGCTCGGTAACCAACAAACTTAACTGAACTGGAATTCTTTTGTAAATAGAAATGGTCAAATATACCTTCATCCAGGATCCAGGAACTCATTAACACTAGAACTACTGAGGTAGTCACTTTGACTACTTCGCACTATGTATTTCTCCTCTGTGACTACGAGTCCAGTAGTTCTAGTGTTAAAAACTACAGGAAGCGATTAGAGGCTGTTATTTTTGCAAAAGGAGGATCTACAAAATATTAATGTCACCTTTATGTTAAGGTGCCCATACTTTTGCACCGGTCAAATTTTGTTTAAATACGGATTGCACATTTTCTGTTAGTACAATAAACCTCATTTCAATCCAGAAATATTACATCAGGTATTAGATATATGAAACTGAAATAGCTGTTGCAAAAACCAAAATTGTTATAAAGAAAAAAGGTTAACATTAATAGGGGTGCCCAAACTTTTTCATATGACTGTATGTATGATGCAGAGCAGTATGTGTGTGTCTGTATATATGTATGTATGTAGCAAAGCAGTATGTGTGTGTGTCTGTCCGTATGTATTTATGCAGCAGAGCAGTATGTGTGTGTCTGTATGTATGCAGCAGCACAGTATGTGTGTGTCTGTATGTATGCAGCAGCAGTGTGTGTGTGTGTGTGTCTGTCCGTATGTATGTATGCAGCAGAGCAGTATGTGTGTGTCTGTATGTAGCTGCAGTGTTTGTGTGTCTGTCCGTATGTATGTATGCAGCAGAAAAGTGTGTCTTTCTGTATGCAGCAGAGCAGTGTGTGTCTCTGTATGTATGCAGCAGAGCTGTCCGTGTGTCTGTATGCATGTATGATATGTATCTATGTATGTCAGTGTATATGAATGTATAGATTTGTCTGTTTTATATGTATTTTTGTGAGTTTGTCTTTATATATGTATATGTACGTGTACGTATGTGTGTGTCTGCGTTGTTATGGGGCCCACTGGGACTCTTCCGCCCAGGGCCCACAAAAACCTGAAGCCGGCCCTGGTTGTAATCCAGACTTACCAGTGGTTGTTGTGCATTATTACAGTGAGCTGTTGTGGTGTTAACCCTTGTTGTCTTTTTGTTGCTGCCTTTCTGCTCTTGCTTTTCTCCTTAGTCTCTCACTGTTTATTTCTGTGAGTTTGCAATGTGTCCCATCTGTCTTACTCTATATTTCCATCATACTCCTTCCCCTTAGTCAGGAGACTAGTAAGGCATGGGACTCCAGCAGCTCCATCTTCAGGGGTAATCCATAGGTTAAGAATAGCTTAGGGTCCCCTATAATGAGGGACAGTATAGGAGCCCCCTGTTCCTCATTATCCTGGAGTCACTTGTTGACAATCAATCAGATTATTTACTATAGCACATTCCAGAGAACTGGTGCTAGGAATGGGAGATCTCAATTACCGAAGATGTAACTCTTAGATGTCGAAACTGGACAACAAATTCAGAATAATTTGTTTCCTAATTTAATTTCTGGTACTTTCAAAATAATATCATTAAATAATAACATTTTGTTTATTTTTTTAGCAGATGACTGTATCGGGAGTTCAGATGGAAATCTAATATCTTCAGAATTTAAAACAGATGATGAAAGTATCACACATGCTACATATGAAGAGCATGCTGCTGTCCCAGATATACCTCCAGTCCTTCTTCGGAAATCTCTATCATCTGACCTTTTCAAACAAGACCAAAATTCAGATTTATCACAGAATTGTGAAAATAAAAGTTACAGAAGGGATTTGGAACATGAAACAGCTCCTACAAGGGAGAAACCATTTTCATGTTCAAAATGTAGGAAATATTTTATTCAGAAATCAAACCTTACGAGACATCAGAAAATTCACACAGGGGAGAAACCATTTTCATGTTCAGAATGTGGTAAATGTTTTAGTCAGAAATCACATCTTGTTACACATCAGACAATTCACACAGGGGAGAAGCCATTTACATGTTCAGAATGTGGGAAATGTTTTAATTGGAAATCGAATTTTGTTACGCATCAAAGAATTCACACAGGGGAGAAGCCATTTTCATGTTCAGAATGTGGGAAATGTTTTATTTGGAAATCGGATCTTGTTGACCATCAAAGAATTCACACAGGGGAGAAGCCCTTTTCATGTTTAGAATGTGGGAAATGTTTTATTCAGAGATCACATCTTGTTACACATCAGAAAACTCACACAGGGGAGAAGCCATATTCATGTTCAGAGTGTGGGAAATGTTTTATTCAGAAATCAGATCTTGTTGAGCATCAAAGAATTCACACAGGGGAGAAGCCATTTTCATGTTCAGAATGTGGTAAATGTTTTATTCAGAGATCACATCTTGTTACACATCAGAAAAATCACACAGGGGAGAAGCCATTTTCATGTTCAGAGTGTGGGAAATGTTTTAATTGGAAATCAGAACTTGTTGTGCATCAAAGATCTCACACAGGAGAGAAGCCTTTTTCTTGTTCAGAGTGTGGAAAATGTTTTATTCGGAAATCAGATCTTGTTGGGCATCAAAGATGTCACACAAGGGAGAAGCCATTTTCATATTCAGAACATGGGAAATGTTTTATTCGGAAATAAGATCTTGTTAGGCATGAAAGATCTCACACAGGGGAGAAGACATTTTCATGTTCAGAATGTGGGAAATGTATTATTCAGAGATCACATCTTGTTATATATCAGAAAAATCACACAGGGGAGAAGCCATATTCATGCTCAGAGTGTGGGAAATGTTTTAATTGGAAATCAGAACTTGTTGTGCATCAAAATCTCACACAGGAGAGAAGCCATTTTCATGCCCAGAATGCGGTAAATGTTTTATATGAAATTAAGTCTTGTTCACCATCAAAAATATCACACAAATTAAACCATTTTTATGTTCTCAATGTGGAAAATGTTATTCTCATAAATCAGATCTTGTTAAACATGTGAAGAAGCCACATAGGGAAGGAACCTTTTTCATGTTGTGAATAATTGAAATGTTTAACTGGTAAATCAAGTCTTGCGGACATCAGAAAACCAACAGAGCGGAGGAGCCATTTTTGCTTTCAGAATTTGCCAAATGTTTTTAAGACTAATCAGGTCCTGTTGTCAGATGAGTCACACAGGAGAAGCCATCATGATGTACCATAATTCAAAGGGTTTTATAAAAAAATTGGTTACGATTGCTCAAGTAAGAATTGATGAGGGAAAGAACCATTTTCTCTCTTTTTAAACATCGTATTTTTGGGCCCATAAGACACACCTAGATTTTGAAGGCAGAATATAGGGAAAAAGATTGACGCAAAAAATGTAGTCATGAAGCACTGTTAAGGAGGGTGATCTGCTGCTGACACTGTTACGGGGATAAAATGACCCAATTCTGTACTAATATCCTCCATCCTGGTCCCCTTCCAGGTATATGTGTCTCCCATCCTTGTGTATATGTCCTTCATCCTCGTATATATGTTGCCAATCTTTATCCCATCCTGGTACATATGATCCCCATCCTGGTATATATGTCCCTTGTCCTAGTATATATGTCCTCATCCTTGTATATATGGCCCTCAACTTGGGCCCATTCTGGTATATATTTCCCCATCACGCTGCACACATAAGAAAATAAATGAATATACTCACCATCCCTACGGTCTTCATGTGCACGTTGTTCTCTTCTGATGCGGCAAGTGATTTCAGCATGTAAATGGCGCAGCGCATGACATTACTGCCATGTGCCCCTAGTTACATGCGGACGTCAGCTACCGGAATATTCACTGCTCCCCACGCTATCAATACCGCCCACCTTTTGGTTGGCGCTGGCTTCATTGCCTAGAGGTGGGCGGGATTATGGCGTGGGGAGCAGTGAATATTCATTTTCTTTTTTAGCTGGCACACTGTTAGCCCTTTTGAGAACCTTTAGGAACATTCATGAAATGTTTTGATACTGAATTATATTTAGATAATTCACTAATCTCAGGTTTCCCACTGCTTTATTTACTAAAAAGTGCAGCTCCAGATTGGAGATAGGAACTCTGAAGTATATCACATTGTATATAATTGCATTTCAAAACTTGTTGTTTTGTTAATAAATGCTTTTAAAATATATATTCTTCATGCCTAGCTTTCTCTATTGTTTAGATGTGATGATTTTGCCTCCGGACCTCTGGAGTTGAGGCAGAGCTGTAGGTATTGCTCACAAAAATAGTGAGGGGAGAATTGAATTGCACTGCATCCTAGATATGTGCACGTTGTAAAGACGCTCTGGTCCCAATTCTTCAAAACTTTTGTGGCAAAAAAATTTGTCACAAAAGTTCTGATAAATTTGGAAAGTTGTGCCAGCATTTTGCGGCTTTTGGCATTTTCACTCCAAAATTGGCAGAGTTTGGGTGGGACGGAGATGTGACACCACAACTTCTTTAATTCATGACGAGCTGTGGCATTCCCTATGCCAGAAATCTCACTTCAGTCCCTGAAGAGAGTAATATTTCTAGCATGGCACAAGGAGGCACATGCCACTCATCAAACGCTCCAAATTCATGAAGAGGCATGGACCACTTAATGAATCAGGAGTGGCCCGCGCATAAATTTAGCCCTTTATTTTAAAAAATGATCCCTTTTATAAAGGATAATTGTTGTAATAAACAAAGAAAGGATTTTACATGTCTGATATCCAAGTGGTTATTTTTTAATGCGGCTACTCACAAATAGAGATAAGTGCACCTGTTGAAGTTCGGGTTCGGCTAATAAAAGTTGTGTTCGGGAACCGGACTTGACCAGAACCTCATTGGAAGTCACTGATTGGGCAGTTTGGGTCTCCGCCCACATGCAACCGGCCATAAAGAGAGCATTTCTAATTTTTTTTCTTTTACACAATACATCCTATAATGATGGTTTTACCCACCATGAAATCCATTCAAACACTGCAAGCAGCTAGCACTGTGCTGAGCACTGAGTGTATCCGAGCACAGCGATGCTAGATGAAGTGGTTATCTATATATATAATTGCCTTATTCTGTCTGTCTGTCTGTCATGCTCCAAGATTGTGTCCTTACGGTGACACAAAGCTGATTGGCCGCTGGGCTCGCCATGGCCCCGCCCCCCCACGCGGATTGGCCTCGCCCCGGCTCTCTGCAGGCCCCGCTCCCCTCACGCAATGCACGCTCGCTCTGGCCCAACTGACACTGAGCTCCGACTCCCAGTACACACACACACATCAGATCACTCCCAGATCACTCCCAGTACACACACACACATCAGATCACACTCACTCTCACACACACCTCACACATCACATCCACACACTCACAACATCCTGGGATATCGCTTGCTTCTACACCGGCTCCGTCACGATCCCAGCAGCGCCAGATATAACCTTGCGATGCTGGGATCTTGACTGAGCCCGTGAACGCTGGTAACCATTATACACATCGGGTAACTAAGGTCCCTTGGTTACCCGATGTGTATCATAGTTACCAGTGTACACCGGCTCCGTCAGGATCCCAGCAGCGCCAGACATAACCTTGCGATGCTGGGATCTTGACGGAGGCCGTGAACGCTGGTAACCATTATACACATCGGGTAACTAAGGTCCCTTAGTTACCCGATGTGTATCATAGTAAGTTGCTTAGTGTGACTGGACCTTATGTCTGGATAGTTGAAATCCCCCATAATAAGAACCCGATTATTATTATTAGCTTCCTTTTCAATTTGTTTCAGCATTTCACCCTCTATTTGTTCAGGTATGTTAGGAGGCTTATAGCAAACTCCAATTAGCATTTTTCCATTATTCCCCTCCCCATGTACATTTACCCATACTGACTCTACATTGTTGCAGTTCCCCCCAATGTCATCATTCAACACAGGTTTTAGGTTAGATTTGATAAATATACACACCCCACCACCTTTTTTGTCTTTCCTGTCCCTCCTAAATGTACTATAACCCTGTATGTTTGTCACCCAGTCATGGCTTTCATCCAGCCAGGTTTCCGTAATGCCCACCACATCATAATCCATGGTTGACATAAGAGTCTCCAATTCATTCATTTTGTTTGCAAGACTTCTTGCATTTGCCAGTAGACATTTAATCCTATTAACACCTTTATTACTCCTAGCCTCCCTACGTTCCTTGCATGTCCCATCCCCCCCTAATCCTTCATTGACCCCTACCATCTCACTGTCTCTATCTGCTCTATCCCCTTTTTTGCTCCACTACCCTCCCTCCCCCCAGATCCTAGTTTAAAAGCTCCTCCATCCGTCTGACCATTTTCTCCCCCAGCACAGCTGTACCTTCCCCATTGAGGTGCAGCCAGTCCCTACCGTAGAGCCTGTAGCCGACTGAGAAGTCAGCCCAGTTCTCCATGAACCCAAACCCTTCCTTCCTGCACCAATTTCTAAGCCACGTATTTATCTCCCTAAGCTCCCGCTGTCTTTCTAGTGACGCTCGTGGCACCGGTAGTATTTCTGAAAACACCACCTTGGAGGTCCTGGACTTCAGCTTCTCTCCTAGTTCCCTGTAATCATTTTTAAGGACCTTCCACCTGCCTCTAACTTTGTCATTAGTAACAATGTGCACCATGACCGCTGGGTTTTCCCCAGCCCCACCCAGCAATCTGTCTATCCGATCCGCAATGTGCCGAACCCGAGTACCCGGCAGACAACACACTGTTCGGCATTCACGTTCTTGGCGACAGATGACCATGTTTGTCCGCCTAATTATAGAGTCCCCTACCACCAACATCTGTCTGGGCTTTGCTGCACTCCTATTTCCCTCCTTCCTACAGCAATTGTTTTCCTGGTTGCTAGGAGCAACGTCCTGCTGTAGTGACCCTAGTCCTGGCCCTTCATTCCTAATATCAGCCAAACAGGCATATTTACTAGGTTGCGCCAGGTCAGGACTAGGCTCCCTGACACTTTTCCCCCTACCTCTTCTTCTAACTGTTACCCAACTACCTACCTCTGGGTCCTGATCTTCTCCACCTCCACCCTCCTCCATATCACTGGCCCCAGCCAGAGAAAGCTCAGTGAGCTCTAAACTCCTCTCCAGGTTTGCAATGCCCCTGAGTGTTGCAAGCTGCTTATTTAGATCAGTTACCTTGGCTTCAAAATACGCAACATGCTTGCATCGAGTGCAGACATATTCACCCTCATCCTTTATTTTAAATAAAACAAACAAGCCTCGTTCACCATTTTATTAACCCCTCCCGCACCAAAGCTCTGGCGTAATCCACAGCTCCGACGTAATCCACAGGTCCTGCGCTGCTTACATCCAATAGCCACTGTCACAGACACAGCGCTGAATGAATGCAGCAGACAGCAGAGGTAATTACCGGTCATTTCCCACGGCCGGTAATGTGAACTCCCCGCCGACCGTGGGAAATGCAGCGATCTGTCCTCTGTCTATCTATCCCTCTATCTGTCTGTCTATCTATGTATCCCTCTATCTATTCTTCTGTCTATCTATCTACTATCTTAGAATGAAATGACTTTTTTTTTTCAATGTGCTTTATTGCATTGAATGCAATAAAGCACATCCCAACCCGCACGCGGCAAAACCGCGGCAATACCGCGAACAATACCACGGTGAAACCGCGGCAAACCGCATGCGGTTTTCGGGTGCGGTTTGCCGCGGTTTTTTACCGCGGGTGCGGTAATCTTTGAGAGCGTGCGGAATTTTCTCAAGAAAATTCCATTTCCCAGTGCGCACATAGCCTTATGCTATGAACGGTGAAGTACCAAGCAAATGGAGAAAGGGAAAGAAACCATGTGCCTAGGGAAAGGGGAGATGGTAACCTCTGACTAAGCCTACCGCTGTGCCCTGAGTTCCCTCACCACGCTGAGCCGGATACCTCACCCTATGCTGACCCTGATCTGGAACCATAGGCTATGTTCACACTAGAAAAATGATTTTTCCTAAGGAATTTCTTGAGAGTGAAGGATTAGCGCACCTGTGTTGAAATAGGCACTAGTAACGCAGGTGCGTTTTGGTGCGTTTTTTTGCAGGTTGGTCCCTGCGTTTTTTAATGCTTTTAACAGCTACTTTAAGAGATAATAGAGAGAGATAATAGATAGATAATAGAGAGATAGAGAGAGATACATAGATAATAGCTACATAGATTGATAGATAGATACATAGAGGGATAGATAGATACATAGATACATAATAGAGGGCTAGATATTCCAGCTTTATTTATGATGTTTGTGGACATACTGCACTTCTCGCTGCCGGTAATGTGTTCACATCACCGGCCGTGAGAAATGTCCTGGAGTTACCCGCAGCCTCGCTCAGGGAGCCGCATTAAGCACTCGCTCACTGAACGAGGCTGCGTGGAGAACTGTCAGTCATGGCTGAAGCAGGGCTGGAAGCGCCACGGGACATTGCTGTGGATTATGTCGGAGCTGTGTTCGGGGGTTTAATAAAGTGGAGAAAGGGGGCTTTTTGTCTTTTAATCCAAATAAAGGAATTTTTCGGGGTGTGTGTGTTTTTAATGTCACTTACAGATTAGTAATGGCGTGTCATACACACTGCCATTACTAATCTTGGACTTAGCGGCAGCTATTGGTTGCCGTTAACTCGTTATTACCCTGATTGCCACCGCATCTCGGCAACAGGAAGAGCCGGGGACACTCCGGGACTGTCGCATAATGGATGCGACAGTCCCGGGGCAGCTGCGGGCTGATATTCTCGGTTGCGGGAGGGGGGGTCATTAACCATGGCCCTCGCCCTCCCCAGCCTGAGAATACCAGGCCGCCGCTGTGCGCTTTCCTGGCTGGAAGGTAAAAATACGCCGGAGCACACGTATTTTTTTTGTTTTTTTATTTTTAATATGTACGTTTGATTTCTATGTGTATTCTATATGTCTGTGTGTGAGTGTCATGTGTGTGTTTACTCTGCATTACATTACAGTCAATGGAGTGAAATAACGCAGTTAGCTGCAGAAAAGAAGTGACATGCTCATTCTTTTTCTTAAGAAAATCCAGTGAAAGAATTTTCTTAAGAAAAAAAACGCAGTGTGCACACTACTAATTTTTTTGCCATAGGTTTTGCTGGGGAATGTCTGCAGGAAGGTTACAAGAATTTCTCAAGAAATTTCTGCAGCAAAAACGCGGGTAAAAAATGCAGTGTGTGAACATAGTCTAAATAAGGAATGGATGGGATGAGCTCTTCATCAACCCCACTAAGCACTAAAGGACACACAGGGATAACAAACAATTTGAAACAACAAACAACTTATCTCTAGACGACTCCGTAAGAAGTTCAGTAAAAAGCAACATCAATCCTACTGGTGTGTGCAAGCCACCTGCTTGCATCCAGAGCTTGTGAAGTAACTGAATAATATCACCAGCACAAGTCCATGGAAAATGAAAGTATTTAAACCCAAGGGGAAATACAGATGATTAGCAACTGAAGCTCAACTAGGTCCTAAAGAAAAGGATGAAAACCCAGCAGAGGAGATACGAGTACACTGAATATTGACAGCAGGAACAATAGAAAGTCAGGGCTATTTTGCGCAGCCAAATGCTGTGACCTTCTAATGCCGATCACCATAGGACTGTCTGTTACCGTGACAGACAGTGACTCTGATTCCAATGATGTGTCATTTACTGGGCTGCTTGCTGTAGTTTTGATAAAATCACAGTATTATAGCTAGGGGATTATCACTAGAGAACTAGTAAACCTGCTACCATGTATCACCCATCACCATTAGCTCTGTATTACCCCGCCCGCACTTGATTGGCAGCTTTTTGTGTATGCTCATTGTACACAGCGGCCAAGCAGTGATGTAAGTGAGGTTAGGCTATGTGCGCACGTTGCGTCGGAGTACCTGCAGTTTATTCTGCACGTTTTCCTTCCCTTGGTTTTTGACCAAATGGCTTTTGACCATTTTTTAGCGCTAAAAATGCATGCGTTTTTACCGCGTTTTTAGTGCGTTTTTAGCGCTTTTTACCTGCGTTTTCACCTGCGTTTCTGCAGATGCGTTTTTTAGATCAAGACACTGAGAAATAAAGTTGTAATAGTCAAAAAGAATGAAAAAAGAGAAAAAAAAGTATAAAATTAACTTTTAATAATACTATATGGGAAATTATCAATTGTAATGAAAATATAGTGGTTATGCACATTTTAACAGAAAAATAGGTGAAGTTTATTATTTTTTAACATTTAAATTTTCGGTTATTGTGTGTGTGTAAAGGAACATTAGAACCCATTAATTTTTGTTCAGAAAAGCATGCGTTTTTGGAGCCAAAAACGCAGTGGAAAAGCAGGTAAAAAGCATGAAAAACGCAGGAATTGTGCTTTTGATTGCGTTTTGCCATTTCTCATTGACTCCAATGTTATGGAAACGCTGCAGAAATGGCAAAAACAACTGACATGCTGCTTCTTTTTCAGCATGGTTTTTGACCACAAATATGCAAATTAAACGCTGCAGAAAAAAAAGCAAAGTGCAGACAGGATTTCTGCTTTTCCCATAGACTTTGCTGGCAATCAAAAACACATGCGTTTTAGCGCAAAAACGCTGCTGCTAAAAACGCTGCAGAAACGCGGAAAAAAACGCAACGTGCGAACATAGCCTTATACACAACAGCATTTTGAGAACTAGTAGACCTTAAGCAGATAAAACTGATTTTTATCAAAACTTAAGCAAGCAGCCAAGTGACAGTTCACTGGAATTAGGGTCTTTGCTTATACAGGTCGATTGGACACACGTTACAGGTAGCTTTGTTCCTCTTAATCTATTAGGCTATGTGCGCACTAGAAAAAGGATTTTTCTTAAGAAAAATCTGCACCCTCTAAAAGATGACCGCACCTGCGGCAAAAAAACGCAGCAAACCGCACCCGAAATCCGCATGCCGTTTTACCGCGCATTTGCTGTGGTTTAGCTGCGGTATGTCCCTTCGTTATTTTGATAGCACAGGGAGATACTCACCTGTCCCCCACTCCTTCTGTCCATGGTGCTGAAGTGTCCCGCGATGCTGTGTCCCATGCGGCTGTCTCCGGCGCTCTGCTACTTACGGGTCAGCTGTGGACTGCATAACTGCATATGCATGAGCCGGCCTGGAAGCAGGAGACCAGCGTCCAGAGGCAGCCTCGCTGGAGAAGGTGAGTATAAGATCAGCAGTGACTTCAGTCAGCTGATGTGTAGTGACAGCTGAGTCTTCCACCTGTCACAGCAAAGCACATGAGTGAAGTCACCACTGATCCAGCGCGGCTCACTTCACTTGCGGCCTGACCCTCACAGTTAGCGGTCATGGTCTATGGCGCTCGATGTGAGTGTCAGGTGTAGCAGAGCTGGAAGTGTCGTGGGACCTCGTTTGGATTATATCGGACCTGGAGGACTGTTATTGGTGGGGTTAAGTGGGGAAAGAGGGGGCTTTTTTGTCTTTTAGTTCAAATAAAGGATTTTTGGGGTGTTTGTGTTTATTTACTTTTACTTACAGTTTAGTAATGAGGTGATACCTGCCATCACTAAACTAGGTCTTAGTGGCAGCTATGGGCTGCTGTCATTAACTTCTTATTACCCCAATTGCCACCGCATCAGGGCAACGGGAAGAGCCGGGAAAATTCCAGAAACTGTTGCATCCAATGGATGCGGCAATTATGGGCAGGTGCTGGCAGATATTTTTAGGCTGGGAGGCTCCCCAGCCTGAGAATACCAGCACCCAGCTTCGATGCTTTATCCTGGCTGGTTATCAAAATTGGGGGGAGCACCAATATTCTTTTTTTTATGTACGCCATAGATCCCCGGCACCGGCGTCCGTAATTGGTTGCAGTAAGACAGCTGTCACTCAGCGTGGGGGTGGGTCTGACTGCAACCAATCACAGCCACTGGTGAGCAGTGAGTATGAAGTGCTTGCTCCAACCCCTTTGCGCCAGATTGTGTTCCCCATAAATTTTAAATGGGGAGCAGCATCTGGCCAGATACTGGGGATCAATCCTGTGACATGTACATTAATTCCGCAGCGGAAATTCCGCAGCAAAACCCGCAGGGACAAAAATTGCAGTGTGTGCACAGCATTTTTTTTTATCCCCATAGGTTTTGCTGGAAAAGGACTGCAGAAATGTTCTAAACATTTTCTGCAGCAATTCCACAGTAAAATCCGCAGCGTGTGCAAAGGGCCTGAGCCACATCCCAAAGCCGTACGCTATTATATGTCATTTATTTAATCTGAAAAAGAAGACAGTATTTATAAAAATGCACAACAGATGTTACAAAGGGGAACAAAACAATATAGTATATACAATTGCATAAAATAAAAGGGAATAATGAAAGAAAATTACTGAACCTGGATCACAGAAATAGATTCAGATTTATGGAGGGAAGGCCTACAATGGAACAATCCTATACAGCAATGTTCCATTCATTAAAGTAGGATCATAATTGGCATTAGCTTTTTATTAACACAAGTTACACCCACATACTTCCCCTCTGGTGACTCATAACAGGGCTGGACTTCAGATAACTACAGGATGTGTCTAAGTCTTTGAAAATTATAACATTCCCAACTTTTACAATATCTTCGCCCCTGGAAATCCCAGGCGGCACATATTACTATCATATTTCCTCTTATGATTTTATCTGTTCACAGATAGGAGACATTACATAGATATTTTAATCTCTCTGGCGAATATCCATTTTACAGGACCTGGCCATCACCCAATGATGCTGAATGATGCTTTGCGTTCTCTACTTTATCACAAATTCAAAAATATGGCTTTCTTATCTATTATACGGATGCCATTCATGAAACCTCAATTCATATTTTCTGTAAGGGGAAACAAAGGATTTGAATTTCTCTGCTATTTTTATGTTCAACTTCTGCTCTTATCTCTATTGGTCATAAATCTGTCCTTTTCTGCATTCTTATGCATTCAAGTTGAGATTGGCCTCACATCTGCTAGAGGATTCTCTTTAGTTACCTGTTTCCAAAGGAGGGGATCAGTTTCATAGGGGTCTTGTTGAGTCTTTATGGATTTTATAATTCCTATGGGACATACTGATGTTTTCCGAAAATCAAGCTTTTATCCCCTAGAAAGGCCATTTTTTGAACACTTTCCTCGACTTGGTGCTTGAAGACTTCAATAAAATCAGAACTATTACACTCCCAACTACCCAAAATAACCTAAATAAAAAAGGAAAGGTTGCCCTAAAATCATTATGCAATGATTCAGATATAGTAACTATCAGCCGACAAGGGGGATGGAATAGTCATCCAAAACATGGATGACTATATAAAGAAGCTCAGAATATTCTCTCCAACCCCATACACTAAGGGATTACGATAAATGAGGAAGATAAACCAGCTGAGTGCTCACGGTGATTTATTCAGTGCAGTACAGACAATGCACAGAGATGTTAACGCGTTTCTGGCTTGACGCCCTTAATCATAACATCTAGTGAATGTTATCGATTCCACTATATACTCCCCTCTCCATCTGGGGCAATTTAGTGGAAATGGGAACATAGGTGTCAGCAAGGAATGTTTGCATTATACAAAAAGTGAACTAGTAAAAAAACATATAAGATCAGACTATATTATTGAAACCACGTCTAATGCTCTTTTTACTATAAATCCCAATTAATCAAAATAACTGGGAGCTCATGTGAGACTTGTTCTAACTTATTCTATATAAATAATTTCAGATAAATTTTATAAAAAATTATTATCAAGAGATTCATGTTTTTTATGATTGGTACTTTAATTACCGTATTTTTCGGACTATAAGACGCACCTGACCATAAGACGCACCCTGGTTTTAGAGGAGGAAAATAGGAAAATAAAATTTTAACCAAAAAATATGGTCATGACACACTGTTATGGGGCGAGGATCTGCTGCTGACACTGTTATGGGGGTAATGTCCCCAAATTCTCTACTAAGGTACCCCATTCTGATAAGGATCCTCCTGCCTTGTATATGATCCTGCTGATATACCCCCCATCCTGCTAATAATATACCCCCCATCCATCCTGCTCATGATATACCCCCATCCATCCTGCTCATGATATGCCCCCATCCATCCTGCTCATGATATGCCCCATCCATCCTGCTCATGATATGCCCCATCCATCCTGCTCATGATATGCCCCATCCATCATGCTCAAGATATGCCCCCATCCATCCTGCTCATGAAATGCCCCCATCCATCCTGCTCATGAAATGCCCCCATCCATCCTGCTCATGATATACCCCCATCCATCCTGCTCATGAAATGCCCCCATCCATCCTGCTCATGAAATGCCCCCATCCATCCTGCTCAAGATATGCCCCCATCCATCCTGCTCATGATATGCCCCCATCCATCCTGCTCATGATATGCCCCCATCCATCCTGCTCATGAAATGCCCCCATCCATCCTGCTCATGATATGCCCCCATCCATCCTGCTCATGATATGCCCCCATCCATCCTGCTCATGAAATGCCCCCATCCATCCTGCTCATGAAATGCCCCCATCCATCCTGCTCATGAAATGCCCCCATCCATCCTGCTCATGAAATGCCCCCATCCATCCTGCTCATGATATGCCCCCATCCATCCTGCTCATGATATGCCCCCATCCATCCTGCTCATGATATGCCCCCATCCATCCTGCTCATGAAATGCCCCCATCCATCCTGCTCATGAAATGCCCCCATCCATCCTGCTCATGATATGCCCCCATCCATCCTGCTCATGATATGCCCCCATCCATCCTGCTCATGAAATGCCCCCATCCATCCTGCTCATGAAATGCCCCCATCCATCCTGCTCATGATATACCCCCATCCATCCTGCTCATGATATGCCCCCATCCATCCTGCTCATGAAATGCCCCCATCGATCCTGCTCATGAAATGCCCCCATCCATCCTGCTCATGATATGCCCCCATCCATCCTGCTCATGATATACCCCCATCCATCCTGCTCATGATATGCCCCCATCCATCCTGCTCATGATATACCCCCATCCATCCTGCTCATGATATGCCCCCATCCATCCTGCTCATGATATACCCCCATCCATCCTGCTCATGAAATGCCCCCATCCATCCTGCTCATGAAATGCCCCCATCCATCCTGCTCATGATATGCCCCCATCCACCCTGCTCATGAAATGCCCCCATCCATCCTGCTCATGAAATGCCCCCATCCATCCTGCTCAAGATATGCCCCATCCATCCTGCTCATGATATGCCCCCATCCATCCTGCTCATGATATGCCCCCATCCATCCTGCTCATGAAATGCCCCCATCCATCCTGCTCATGAAATGCCCCCATCCATCCTGCTCATGAAATGCCCCCATCCATCCTGCTCATGAAATGCCCCCATCCATCCTGCTCATGATATGCCCCCATCCATCCTGCTCATGATATGCCCCCATCCATCCTGCTCATGAAATGCCCCCATCCATCCTGCTCATGATATGCCCCCATCCATCCTGCTCATGAAATGCCCCCATCCATCCTGCTCATGATATGCCCCCATCCATCCTGCTCATGAAATGCCCCCATCCATCCTGCTCATGATATGCCCCCATCCATCCTGCTCATGAAATGCCCCCATCCATCCTGCTCATGAAATGCCCCCATCCATCCTGCTCATGAAATGCCCCCATCCATCCTGCTCATGAAATGCCCCCATCCTGGTAAATGGCGTGTATCCTGTGGCACAGGAAAAAAAAATAAACGTTTATACTTACCCTTCCTCACTCCCTAAAGCACCGATCTCTGTTTCAGCTGCAGCGCCGCTGTGTGGAGCCGTCACCATTGTCTGCAGCATCGCGTCTTCCTGTCTGTAAGCTGATCGATTCTGGTGGATACTAGCGGCGCGCACAGCGATGACGTTGCTAGTGTCCAGATCAGCTGACCGCCGGCACAGACAGGAAGACGCGATGCTGCAGGGGGGCGGTTCCACACACGGTGACGGGTGAGTACACTGATTCACTGCACCCCGCGCTGATAATGATGCACGGGCTGGCAGTTAATACAGCCACACATGATCACTCCAGGCTGTAGTTGCCAGGGGTGATCACGGCCGGCCGCTAATTATGCACGCACCCCCCCGCCCATCACCCCGCCCACCTGTCAGCGCCGGTTTCGCTGAGAGATGATGGGCGGGAGGATGGGCGTGCATATGTAATGAGCGGGCCCACGTGGTCACGGCAGGCTGTTACAGCCTGCTCGTGCCGCCGATGACCCGCTGCACCGCGGCACCCTCATTCCCCGCAGCCTTATAGTCAGACCATAAGACGCACCCCCCACTTTCCCCCAACATTTGGGGGGAAAAAAGTGCGTCTTATGGTCCGAAAAATATGGTAATCATTATTAGTTGTAGGTAAAATAATATAATAATGCATGTAAGATATAGAGCAATTATAAGGGGTTTCATAAATATAATATCAATATGATACATAGTGGTGGAAAACATACATATATAAGCAAACATCATTCACAAGAAATGCAAGACTGGAAATTTGTGGACATACATAAAATTCATTAGAATAAATTACATTTATCATTTTTTTACAAAACATTTTTAGGTATATAAGAAATGAACAGTTCATCAGATGTTAAAAATTGTTATAAATTCTGTTTTTGTATTTTCTGGTGAGGATCCATGATTGCTTCAAATAGTCCATAATAATTATGATGTACAGTTCATATTATTGAGGAAGTACGGGAAGAAGATTATATTGTTGTCAGAAATTCAGTCTTTCCAGAAGTCCTCCGAGACTCAGCATGATAAAAATATTCAAATCACCATGAATGAATGTGAACAGGGTCCTGCAGCAATTAATCATGAGATCGTTTTTATGATTTAGAACAACTAATGCACCTTTCATAATACATTTCTGTGGAATACAAGAATTACTGATTATAAGCAAGATCAAATTAGTAATCACTATTATGAAGTAAACCTACTGTATTAGGTTATTCCAATTGATTCAGATTCACTATGGGTAAGATTATGCATTTACTTCACATTCAAACATGTTAGTCTACTTTCACACTTGCGTTGGACGGCTTCTGTTGCTATCCGCAGCCTTGAGGAATTACGGTAACCGTTGCAGGAAACCGTTATATTCCTCATAGACTTCTATTAGCTACAGATAGCAACGGATGGTCTTGCGTTGCATCCGCTGCACGACGCAGCATCGTTATTTTGACACTGCGTCGGGCGGAGGGAACGCTGCATGTAACGTTTTTTGAGAAGCGAAATCCGTAGGATTTCGCTGCGCATACTCTCTCTGGCTCCCTGCACTCATAACCAGGGTAAACATCGGGTTACTAAGCAATGCGCTTTCCCTAGTTACCCGATATTTACCCTGGCTACGGGTGCAGGGAGCCCGACACTTTCCCGCTCGGCTCCGCCCCCTCCCGCACTTCACTCCACGTGTACACACGCACGCACGCACGCACGCACGCACACACACACACACACACACACACACACACACACACACTCACACTCACCAGTCCTCAGCCTTGCATTCCTCGCTGCACTGACGTCCTCAGTGCCATGGTCCCGCTCGGCTACACAAACCCTGCACTCCACCTCCGCACTCCGCCCCCCTCACACATTCTTGGCGGCTGAACGAACAGCTGATCACCCGGCGACTGGCTGCTGTGAGCGATCAGCTGATCGTTCACAATAATCTGCCGCCGGTAAAACGAAAGAAGGAAAAAAAATAAAAAATAAAGATTCCGTTGTTTTGTACGATCCGTTGCATCCGTCACACAACGCAGTGCAACGGATGCCGTTCAACGCAAGTGTGAAAGTAGCCTTATCATGGTGATTAGGAACTTACCTGGACAGTTTGCGCCGTGGCCAGATTCACTGAGACAGCTTCAAAGTGAAACATAGTATCTGATTTGAAATTCAAACACCACGGAGCTCCGGTAGGTTCACACTAAATTGTAACAATTTAAATTTCAGACACAGTTTCAGTAAATAAACCCGGAAAAATCCAGAAGCATGTTATCATAATAAATGAGTATGTGAGTGCAATCTATTATAGGGAAATTGTTACAATCATTAGTAATACTTTCATTTATATTGGAGATTATTTTAAGTTAACTAAAAGGAACAATTTTCACAGCATATTGAGCAGATTGTCACTGTCATCAGAAGCGCAGCACAGTAACAAACTGTAATGTAGCACAGTTCACACCATCGGCTCTAACAGTGCAGCATGATGTCTCGTCTGAGAGTCAAGCCTTGGGGAACTCTGGTGTTTAACCCCTTCAGCCCCCGGGCACTTTCCGTTTTTGCGTTTTTGTTTTTTGCTCCTTTTCTTCCGAGAGCCGTAACTTTTTTATTATTCCGTCAATCTTGCCATATGAGGGCTTGGTTTTTGCGGGACGAGTTGTACTTTTAAATGAAACCATAGGTTTTGCCATATATTGTACTGGAAAATAGCAAAAAAATTCCAAGTGTGGAAAAACTGCAAAAAAAGTGTGATCGCACAATAGTTTTTGGGATGTTTTATTCACCGTGTTCACTATATGGTAAAACTGATGTGTGGGTGTGATGCCTCAGGTTGGTGCGAGTTTCTAGACACCAAACATGTATAGGTTTACTTGTATCTAAGGGGTTAAAAAAAATTCACAAGTTTGTCCAAAAAAAGTGGCGCACGTTTTGCGCCATTTTCCGAAACACGTAGCGTTCTTATTTTTTGGGATCTATGGCTCCGTGATGGCTTATTTTTTGCGTCTCGAGCTGACGTTTATAATGGTACCATTTTTGCGCAGATGCTACGTTTTGATCGCCTGTTATTGCATTTTGCGTAAAACTTGCGGCGACCAAAAAACGTAATTTTGGCGTTTGGAATTTTTTTGCCACTACGCCGTTTACCAATCAGATTAATTGATTTTATATTTTGATAGATCGGGCATTTCTGAACGCGGCGATACCAAATATGTGTATATTTATTGGGTGATTTCAACTTTTAGGATTTTTTTTTTTTATTTTTTAAACCTTTTTTTTTACTTTTTTTTTTTATTTTACTAGTCCCCCTAGGGGGCTATAGCAATCAGCAATCCGATCGCTGATCGCTATCTGCTGATCACAGCAATACAGCTGTAAACAGCAGATTCAGTCACTTTGTTTTTCCCTCTGCTCTCGGCCGAGGGAAAACTAAAGTGAAACATCATAGCTGCAGGCGTCATCACATGACCCTGTGCTACGATGGCAACCACCGATAGTCACGTGATAACGCACGTGACTTCCGGTGGGGGCGGCGGTAAGTAAAAAACATGGCCGCGCGCATTTAGATCTTGCTGCCAGACTATGGCAGCAAGATCTAAGTGGTTAATGGCCGCGGGTGGAAGCGATTCCACCCGCGGCTAGCAGGCACACATGTCAGCTGTTGAAAACAGCTGATATGTGGGCCGACCGCCGCCTGCCTATGGCAGGGGGCGGGGCTTAATGGGACACGATCCTTGACGGATAGATCCGTCCAAGGTCGTGAAGGGGTTAATTGAAAGATCCACCATGCTTCTCTGTTTCTCAAATCATTCAAATTGAAACTGTGGCTGGGGTTTTTTTTGAAGTTTTTCAATCACAAATGCTGAAAAAAATTCAATCGTCCTATCATGTTCCTGAATAAAATGTTTGGAAGCCTGTGATGTATTTTTTCTGGATTGTATTTGACAAAGTCATGAAGATTTTCCTTAATTCTAGTGCAGAGCGTTTTGTATTGCCTACATATTTGAGATTGCATTTAGTGCATTCTATGATGTATGTGACCCATCGAGTGTTACAATTCAGAAAGGAATTCATTTGATATTTTTTATTATTTGTTGCATTAGTAAAAGATTTACAGTTTTTGGCCCCTGTGCACATTTTGCAATTGTGCTAACCGCACCTGTAAAAACCCCCCAGTGATAACCAATTGCCTTTAGGGTATGATCGCACTTTGCGTTTCCACTTGCGTTTTAGGTGCTTTTTAGGTCCGTTTTGAACTGCACCTTTTTCATGCCAAAAGGCATGCGTTTTGATTTTCCATGATAGTCTATGGAAAATGAAGATTTCCTGACCGCACTTTCCGTTTCAAAACGCTGCATTTAATTTGCATAATTTGTGGCAAAAACCATGCTTTCAAAGAAGCAGCATGTCAATTGTTTTTGCCATTTTGGGTGCGTTTTGCTAACATTGAAGTCAATGAGATGTAGCAAAAACCAACAAATATCAAAATTCCAGCGTTTTACCTGCTTTTTAGCTGCAGAAACACTGCATTTTTTACTTCAAAAACGCATGCTTTTCTGACATCAAATTAATGGATTAATATGTCCCTTTACACACACACATAGTCCGACAATTAAATTAATGAAAATTATGATTTTATTGCTATTTTAACAATTAATATTATAAAACCGCTATAATTTCATGAAATATAACTATTTTCTTTATTAATTCCAAAAATATATCTGTTTTGGTTTTTTTTCTCTTTTTTTCATTTTGTTTGACTGTTTAAACTTTATTTAGCAGTGTCTTGATGTTAAAAACGCATCTGTCAAAACGCAAGGGAAAAAGCATGTAAAAAGCGCTGAAAACACATCTTAAACGCGGGAAATACGCATGCGTTTTCAGCGCTAAATTTCTGAAAAAGGCAACTTTGGCCAAATCAATTAATGCAAGAGGGTGCGTTTTGAACAACGCAAAGTGCGGTCATACCCTTAGGTTTGGAGGATCTAATAGCGTTAGTGAAAGGATGATATTTTAAACAACATTTTACATAACAACTATAAAGTAGTGTACAAGAAAGCAACTACATTGGCTAATATCCTTTCACCTAGCGCTATTAGATCCTCCAAACCTAAAGGCAATTGGTTATCACTGGGGGTTTTTACAGGTGCGGTTTGCACAATTGCAAAATGTGCACAGTGGCCAAAAACTGTAAATCTTTTACTAATTCAACAAATAATAAAAAAATATCAAATTAATTCCTTTCTGAATTGTAACACTCGATGGGTCACATACATCATAGAATGCACTAAATGCAATCTCAAATATGTAGGCAATACAAAACGCTCTGCACTAGAATTAAGGAACATCTTCATGACATTGTCAAATACAATCCAGTAAAAAATACATCACAGGCTTCCAAACATTTTATTCAGGAACATGATAGGACGATTGAATTTTTTTCAGCATTTGCGATTGAAAAACTTAAAAAAAACCCAGCCACAGTTTCAGTTTGAATGATTTGAGAAACAGAGAAGCATGGTGGATCTTTCATTTAAACACCAGAGTTCCCCAAGGCTTGAATCTCAGACGAGACATCATGCTGCACTATTAGGCTGTGTCCGCACTTTGCGTTGAGGTAGTTGCAGTTCAAAAAGCATCCTCTGGCAGAAAGAACAATGCTTTTGGCTTTAAAAATGCATGTAAAACGCAAAGAAAGTAGCCTATGCGCACCTTGCGGTTTTCATGAGTTTTTAGTGCTTTTCCGGTGCTTTTAGAAACGCATTTTTGTATTAAATTGAATGGATAGGAAACGCAGCCAAAATGGCAAAAACAATTGACATGTTGCTTCTTTAAACGCTGAGTTTTTGCCCAAATTTATGCAAATTAAATGCAGCGTTTTGAACAGCAAAGTGCGCACAAGAAAGCTCAATGTCCCATTGACTTTGCTTGAAAAGCAGAACGCAAGCATTTTGGCATGAAAACGCTGCAGTTGAAAAAGCAGTGGAAAAGCAGGTAAAAAAGCAAAGTGCGGACATGTCGCGGGCGGAGGAGGGGACACCGCGCTCTCCCTACTGCTCGGGTCCGGCTGCCGCGGCTGCTGCGGCCTTCCACTGCTCGGTGGCTCGAGCGATGGGCCGGATCCCGGGGACTCGAGCGGCGCTCCTCGCCCATGAGTGAAAAGGGGATTGGTTGTTTTGGGATAGTTTATTGTCCGTGACGCCACCCACGGTTGTGGTGATTTGTTAACACCACCGCTGCTCTGTATGGGGAGCCCGGGAGTGATGGTATGGAGCAGCCAGTTGTTGATGTGCCCCTCCGTGGGTAGGGGTGTTGGTGCTCCCGGGGCCCGGTGATGGGATTGGAATGGTGGTCAGGCGGGTATGGGGCCTGTGGAGGTGCAGGGACGCAGGGGCAGCGCTGTGCCGCACGGCACGGAGGTACTCACTCAGCCAGTAAACACGACACAGTTCTCGGTAAACAAACGGCTGGTTGGACGGGTCCCTCGGACGGTTCACGGTGCGGATGTTCCCTGCAGTTAGCGGTGACGGTCTCTTCCCTGCACCTATGAAAGTCTCTTTGGTAGCGATGGGTCCCCACCGGTTACCCACTCCTCGGCTTCAAGCTGGGCCGAAGGAGCCCTACTTTGCCCGCAGGCGCTGGCCCTGGGAAACTGGTGCCCTGGCGGTGGCGGTGTCTCCCCTTCACCGTCGGGCTGTTGCCTTCAATCGGGACTTGGTTACCTTGATGTTTACCTTGGTTATCAGCGTCCGCAGCTGTCAGAAGCTCCCTGCACATTCAGATCCTTGCTCTCTCGCTGTCAAACACAGCGATGTGTGCTTCACAGCGGGAGAGCAACGAGCAAAAAATGAACCAGAGCTGTGTGGAATGATCAGTGATCTCACAGCAGGGGCCAGGTCACTGCTCAGTGTCACACACAGTGAGATCGCTAATAAGGTCACTGGTGCGTCACAAAAACCGTGACTCAGCAGCGATCTCGCTATGTGAGAAGTACCGCTAAGTTTGAACCTATCAGAGCTCCATGTTGTTTGAATTTCAAATGAGATACTATGTTTCACTTTGAAGCTGTTTCAGTGAATCTGGCCATAGCACAAACTGTCCAGGTGTCATGTTCCTAATCACCATGATAACATGTTTGAATGTGAAGTAAATGCAAAATCTTACCCATAGTGAATCTGAATCAATTGGAATAACCTAATACAGTAGGTTTACTTCATAATAGTGATTACTAACTTGCTTATAATCAGTAATTCTTGTATTCCACAGAAATGTATTATGAAAGGTGCATTAGTTGTTCTAAATCTTAAAAACGATCTCATGATTAATTGCTGCAGGACTCTGTTCACATTCATTCATGGTGATTTGAATATTTTTATCATGCTGAGTCTCGGAGGACTTCTGGAAAGACTGAATTTCTGACAACAATATAATCTTCTTCCCGTGCTTCCTCAACAATATGAACTGTACATCATAATTATTATGGACTATTTGAAGCAATCATGGATCCTCACCAGAAAATACAAAAACAGAATTTATAACAATTTTTGACATCCGATGAACTGTTCATTTCTTATATACCTAAAAATGTTTTGTAAAAAAATGATAAATGTAATTTATTCTAATGAATTTTATGTATGTCCACAAATTTCCAGTCTTGCATTTCTTTGTGAATGATGTTTGCTTATACAGTCATATGACAAAGTTTGGGCACCCCTATTAACCCCTTCACGACCATGGACGGAAAGATCCGTCCTTGTGCCCTGGGTGTGAGGAAAGAGTTAACCTTTTTCACTGACTTAGAAAATAATAGAAATTCATTCTCCCTGGCAAGACCGAACCAGACTTATTTGCGTAATAAACTATGAGACCAACCTCAAGGACGCAGAATGTTTTGACTTAGAGACGACTGAAAAACATTCTTGTTATGGAAAAAGAAACGTCATAGATTGTTATGGGAGTATAAGTCATTATATTAATTTCTCTTGCTGGGAATATGCAATCCACGCCTTAATGAATGTAGATTAATGAATATGTATGTTGCATAGTTACGCCCTAATCAACTTTGTATAACTTTGTAATGTAAACAATACCAATACACTTTCTATTCGGAGCCGCACGTCTCCTAGCCTTACGTTTATAACGGTGTCTGCCTGATTTCATTGAAGGCTAAAGGGGGGAAAGAGGGGGGTCACCGGTACCCTCTCTGCATTCGGACATCGCTGGCAATAGCTGTGACCGTTAGGTCAACCTAACATTATCTGGCGCCCGAAAAGCAGGGACCCGTGTTTGTAATCCCAGGACGCAGTGGACTGTCTTGCCATTCAGAGGAGGAGTGGACCAGACGTGGGGACCAGAAACACCTGGCCAGGTAAGAGTTGAACCTTATTCTTCTCTTTATGCTCCCCACATCTGATCTCCCCTCTCCTCAACGCGCAAAATGGTACACTGTGAGTAGATACTGGGTTATTGGCGGGTTTCTACTGAACTCTGAGAGAGCCTTGCCAGCTGATGTTTTCTGTGCCTTGTTTGGTTGTTTGCTTGTTTGTTTCTCAGTGTTTCTCTGCCTCTCCGTGTGTCGCGTGTCTGCTCTCCTGCGCTTTGCTTCTGTGCTGTTGTCCTTGTTGGCATGTCATAGATCCCATACATCAGTGACTGTTGAAAGGGAATAGTGTACCTGCTCTGTCCCATGGATGTGATATTCACTGCCCTAGTGTTAGTGGGAATAGCCCTGTTTGCCATTGCTATCGGATATAGAGTGTACCTGTGGTACAAGAAGGGCAACCCAGCGCCATTCAACATTCTCAGCCCCCTCTGAAGTTAGGACACCACCTTTCAGTAGGAATACAGATCAAGAATTAGTCTCTGAGTATCTCCAGGAAAGGTGGTTCTAGACCTCACCTTAGGTAGGAATACAAAAGGAGTTAGTCTTTGAGTATCTCCAGGATAGGTAGGTTTAGTCCAAAGGACGTTCAAGGGTCTAAAAGCTGAAGAAGATAGAAGAAGAAGAATGGGGCAAGGAATATCAAAAGACAGAAGAGCTGGATGCACCCTGCAACATCTCATTACGTGTTATCATGGCAAAAGAACAGCCAGTCAGTCCAAGGAAGTTTTTAAGACATTTGGATTGAAGGGGAAGGATCAATTGGACCCCAACAAATGGGACACAATAACAGCTACTAGAGCAGGAGTGATAGCAGATAAATCATGGACTAAACTGGTCAGAACTCTTTCTGACATGGCAAAAACAGCCCACGATCAAGGTTGGATATATCATGAAGAATCAGACACATGGGAAGAAGCTGGGAAGAAGGCTAATAAGGAACAGCAGCTTCCTCCGTACCTGTCAGCTACTCCTGGAACAGCTTCAAAAATAGCAGTATCCCCGGAATGGACCTGCACAAACTGTGGCCAACAAAATCCGGACTGGAGTGAAACATGCTTAGCCTGTGGAGCCCCACAGCACAAGCTACAAGCCACAGCACCAGTGCCTCTCTATCCCGTAGTGGAAAGAAGAGTCCTGATAAGACCACCTGTTAATTCACAAAACCCAGATGCTCCCAGAGATGCAGTTCCTCGTACGTATGATGACTACGTACCCTGGACTCCAGCCGAGCAGATGGCTTTCCTGCAAAATGCTCCAGACCCGACTAGAAACCCAGTCAGTTTTTCACGTTACCTGAACCAAATACAGGTCTCCTACAGAAGCACTTGGTTGGACATGGAAGGTTTGTGTAGAGTTAAAATGTCTCCCGAACTGTATGCCAAACTCACTGCCCACCTGACAGGACATGTTCCGGACGATACCCGTAATGTGGAATCGGGCCAAGACTTCATGATAAGACTCAATCTCTTCTGCGCCCAGGAGCAAAGAACTAAGGGCACAATGGGACCAGTGCATCAAGGTCCTGTGGAGAATGTCAGCTCATTTTACTACAGATTGATGCAGTCATTCGCAGATGAAGGGCTGGACTTACAAGCGGGTGCGATACGTCGCCTGATGGTAAGATCCTTCATGGATGGAATACATGGACCTCTGGCAGAAAGATTGAAAGCGTGCTGCCCAGAATGGAGAAACATGAAGACATACATCTTCTAGTCAACAAAGCAAGTGGCTTAGAAACCGACGCAAAGGATAAAAGGAGCAACAAGAAAGTTGTCATAGCAGCAGTGGACGGTCAGCCAGAAGGTACAAGAAGGAAGGCACCGACCTGCTACTATTGTGGGATCAGAGGACATGTGATCAGAGACTGTAGAAAGAAGAAGAGGGACACTCAAAACCAACCCGAGAGTCAGGAGGAGAAGACTGCCTGACTTGCGGCAGCACGGGATAGCACGGCAGCACGGGATAGGGATGCCAGAGGTCCATTTATACACGTCACCCTTCACATTGGCAACAAGGAAATAAGAGCTTTGGTGGACTCAGGAGCCTCACGCTCCTGAACCCCAGGAACCTAGTGCCTGAAGGATCCATCTCATCTGAAGCTACTGTAGTATCTGGATTTGATGGACAAGCCCAGATAATCCCAATAACACATCCACTGAAGGTGAAACTGGGACCACACATGTTTGTGTCTAAATTCTTAGTGTCCCCCCTGGGTGGAGATGCCCTAGTGGGAGAAGATCTACTATCAAGACTACAAGCTCAGATTGTCTACAATGAAGATGGATCTGCTATCCTGCAAATTCCAGAAGATATCCCAGAAGAAATCCTGTGCACTCTCCAGATGATAGAAGATCAACCAGAATCTGATGTTACACGTAAAGTAAACACGGATCCAATACTTCTACAAGTTCCTGCAAAACTCTGGTCCACATCAAAAACTGACCTCGGCACACTACCCGTGCCCACAGTAAAAGTTTCAGTCAAACCTGGAATTACGCCACCGCAGCTGAGACAATCCCCCCTCCCTCTACCTCCCGCAGTACATCTACCAGTACGTGGATGATTTACTACTGTGCTGCCCTAGTGAAGAGGAATGCTTACCTTTCTGGCAGAAGTAGGATGCAAAGCAAGCAGAGATAAATGCAGACGGTGGATTCCCAATGCGTCACTACTCATGCAACCGCTGTATGATTGCACAAAGAATGTTCGGGCCAAGGGGGCAGAAAAGGTGGAGGGGATTTGGCGCCTAAACGGACTTCCCGTCCTGCCACGCAGTTGGTTCCCTGCCATTTTCCAAGTACTCCACTATCCCACACACGGTAGCGCAAACTCAATCATGAACCAGATGCAACCATATTGGGTAGCCCCGGACTTCAGACAATACACCTCCCAGAGAATAAAAGCTTATCACATCTGTCAACAACACAATCCAGGCCAGCTAACTAAAACCCCGCAAAGACACATGCCAAAGACGTTTGCCCCATTTCAAAGAGTACAAATAGACTATATACAGTTGCCAAAACATGGCATCTACGAGTTTGTACTTGTCTGTGTAGACCTCTTCTCAGGACGGCCAGAGGCCTATCCTGTAAGCTCAGCCACGGCCCGAATTACAGCAAAGAAATTGGCCTGTGATCTGGTGCCTCGGTTTGGACTCCCTGAAGTCATAGAGTCAGACCGAGGTACTCATTTCACTGGACAAGTTTTCCAGAACACCTGTGCCCTGTTAGGCATTCAGTCAGCCTTACACACGCCTTACCACCCACAGTCATCAGGGAAAGTGGAAAGGTTAAATGGAACTCTAAAGCTCAAATTAGAGCCAAGGCAGTGGAGGAGACTGGTAGACCATGGACAGAATGTCTCCCCATAGCTCTTTACTCTATAAGGACTACCCCGCAGGGAAAGCACAGGCTCTCTCCCTTTGAAATACTCTTTGGTAGTGCACCCAGATTAGGATGCTGCTTCCCACAGGAGTTACACCTGCAATGTGATAGCCTAACGTCTTATGTTGTTTCCCTGCAGAAGAGACTAACTGAAACCCACCAAAGGGTCTACTCTTCTCTACCTGATCCTGATGCCGTTCCAGGAACCCACTCTCTAAAGCCTGGTGACCGGGTCTACCTAAAGAAGCACGTGAAAAAGACCCTTGAGCCACGATTCGAAGGGCCTTTGACTGTCCAGCTGACCACTCCAACCTCCGTCAAACTTGAGGGGAGATCGACATGGGTCCATGCCAGCCACTGCAAGAAGGCCTAATACTGCTGATAAGTATTTCTATGTGTACTCCCTTTTTGGGGCCTTCTACACCACGGCAGAATTCATTTGAGACCCATCATGAAGTGTTAGCTGAAAAACTTGAGATCACAGACTGCTGGATATGTACACACGCACCTGTGACAGCCTCTTCCATGCGATACTTAGCCATACCAGTCCCAATAAACGAAGTGTTTCAATGGGGAGGCTGTTACAACAGACTATCAGTGTTCCAAGTGTTACTCTGTTTACTAGTTGCTTATGTAGTGTTCAAGTTGCTAATGGCTTTGTTTTCCCGCTGCTTGAAACAATGTAGATACAATGATTATTCAGCACCCGTATGAAATCACTAATATGCCTTTTTTCTCTTCTCTACTCTTTCCTCTAGAAATCACCTTGGCGTATCATGATGAGACTCCTATCGAGAGGCATGCAGGCAGTCCTGGGTGACGGATGTGAGACGACACTCCCTGAGCAAACCCGCGGCTCAGAAAGTATCTGGAGGCTAGCCTGCTTTCTCTATAGTCCAAAGCTTCTCGATGGCCCCCTGTCCATCAATCACGCCAATAGGGGGGATTGTGAGGAAAGAGTTAACCTTTTTCACTGACTTAGAAAATAATAGAAATTCATTCTCCCTGGCAAGACCGAACCAGACTTATTTGCGTAATAAACTATGAGACCAACTTCAAGAACGCAGAATGTTTTGACTTAGAGACGACTGAAAAACATTCTTGTTATGGAAAAAGAAACGTCATAGATTGTTATGGGAGTATAAGTCATTATATTAATTTTGTCTTGCTGGGAATATGCAATCCACGCCTTAGTGAATGTAGATTAATGAATATGTATGTTGCATAGTTACGCCCTAATCAACTTTGTATAACTTTGTAATGTAAACAATACTAATACACTTTCTATTCGGAGCCGCACGTCTCCTAGCCTTACGTGTATAACGGTGTCTGCCTGTTTTCATTGAAGGCTAAAGGGGGGACAGAGGGGGGTCACCGGTACCCTCTCTGCATTCGGACATCGCTGGCAATAGCTGTGACCGTTAGGTCAACCTAACATGGGCCTTAACGACCAAGGACGGATCTTTCCGTCATGGCGGAATCGCGGCACCGGAGCCTCCGGTGACTGCAATATGTTAACATAAACCGCAGATTCGGGGAGGAGGGGACCTGTTCCTGACCTCAGGAGGGGTGCTGCCTCCTCCCCGGACCTACGGAGGCTGTGATTGGCTGACGAACGCCGCTCAACCAATCACAGCCACTGTAATGTTCCAGCCATTTAAATACAAGTAAAATATATCTTTGTACCATGTTAGCCAGTAGAGATAAAAAAAATTTAGTTTAAAAGAACAGAAATTCCTCAGTGGTTGATACCTTTTAATGGCAATTAAACGCCATTAAAAGGTATCAACCACTGAGGACTTTCTGTTCTTTTAAACAAAATTCCAGCCATTTAAAATGACTGAAACATTGAAATCCAGCCCTGGCCAGTGCAGCTGTAGCACTGGCCATTGGCTGGAGCTGGGTGACCTCACTGGATCACCCTCCCCCAGCTCCAGTAGCTCTGATTGGAGAGATCGGCCTTGTGACCGATTTCTCCAATCACAGTGGACCTGTTGCCGGTGACCGCCCCCATCAGCTTCACTTGTCGTCCCTGCAGCACGCCAGCACACTGAGCACAGTGAGTGTACACAGTGCAATGGCAGGGCGACAAGCTCCGGTCCCATGCTGTTATGAGACCGGAGCATGGGACCCGGAAGTTGCCGCGCTGCCATTGCACTGTATGAAACTGGCGAAACGCCTCCCGATCCGCCGCCACTGCCCTCCGCGATCTGCCACCTGTCTCCCCGATCTCCTGCCTGCACCCCCACCCCTCGTATCTGCTGCCCGCACCCTCACCCCCACACCTCCCGATCCGCTGCCGCCGCCGCCCTCCATCTGCCACAGTGCCACCGCTCCCCCCGATCTGCTGCCCGGCCCCTCACCCCTTGTGATCGGTGCCCACCCCCTCACCTCCGTGATGTGCTGCGCGATCCCTGTCCTCCTCCATCTGTCATAGTGCCACCGCTCCCTCCGATCTGCTGCCCGGCCCCTCCCCCTCGTGATCGGTGCCCGCCCCCTCCCCTCCGTGATGTGCTGCTCGCCCCCTCCCCTCCGTGATGTGCTGCTCGCCCCCTCCCCTACGTGATGTGCTGCACGCTCCCCCCACCTCTCACCCCCGTGGTCAGCTACCCGCCCCCTCCCCTGTCACCCCCGTGATGTGTGCTCCCTCTCCTGTCACCCCCGTGATGTGTGCTCCCTCACCTGTCACCGCCGTGATGTGTGCTCCCACACCTGTCACCGCCGTGATGTGTGCTCCCTCCCCTGTCACCCCCGTGATGTGCGCTCCCTCCCCTGTCACCCCCATGATGTGCGCTCCCTCCCCTGTCACCCCCGTGATCTGTGCTCCCTCACCTGTCACCCCCGTGATCTGTGCTCCCTCACCTGTCACCGCTGTGATCTGTGCTCCCTCACCTGTCACCCCCGTGATCTGTGCTCCCTCACCTGTCACCCCCGTGATCTGTGCTCCCTCACCTGTCACCCCCGTGATCTGCTGTCCGCTCTCCCTCCACCTCTCACCCCCGTGATCTGCGCTCCCTCACCTCTCACCCCCGTGATCTGTGCTCTACTCACCTGTCTCCCCCGTGATCTGCGCTGCGCTCCCTCTCCCACCTCTCACCCTCCCCGATCTGCTGCCTCCTTCATCTCCTGTGATCCTGCTGCCTAGATCCATCCTGTAGGGTAACTATCCCCAATCTCACCTCCCACTCCCCTTTCCTGCCATCCCCCCCATCCTCTGCTGCTCCTGCATCCACTGCGCCCTCTCCCATCCGCCCCCACCCTATCCCAGCCGCCGCCATCTCACATTCACAGATGCTCCCTTTATATGCCGCTGCCCCCTCATCTGCCGCCGCCCAATCTGCCGCCCCCAATCTGCCGCTGTTCTGATCCATCCTGTAAGTATTGTTCGTGGCTCTTTTCTAACTATCCCCAATCGCATCTCCCACTCCCTCTCCCCCCCTCCTCCCCCACCTGCCTGCCGCCAAGTGCTGATCAGCTACGTGATTGGCTGATCAGGTACGTAATTGTTGCTCTAGTTTTTGCTTTTTTTGTGTACCTCAAATAAAAAAAAAACATAACAAAACATGTACAATTAGGTACCTGATCAGCAATCGTCTTGCAGTCGTACTCGACTTTGGACAGGACTTCTTTTTTCCATCCCACCTAGTCCCCCCCCCCCTTTTTTGCAGAACATTTGTGCGTGCGCCCTATTTTTTTTTCTATGCCATGGGGGTCTAGTTTCCAAAATGGGGTCACATGTGGGGGAGCTCCACTGTTTTGGCACCTCACATGGAATATGCTAATTATCCCAGACAATTTTGCGTTTGAAAAGTCAAATGATGCTCCTTGCATTCTGAGCCCTGCTGTGCACCCAAACATTTGATTTCCACCACATATGAGGTGTCTGTGTATTGTGTGGTAAAAAATTTTGTGGTAAAAAAAATTTTTTTTTTATTTTCACGGCTCAACTCTATTAACTTTTGTGAAGCCCCCAGAGGTTCAAAGTGCTCAATAAACATCTAGATAAATTCCATGAGGGGTCTAGTTTCCAAAATGGGGTCACATGTGGGGGAGCTCCACTGTTTCGGCACCTCAGGGGGTCTCCGAACACAACATGGAATACGCTAATTATCCCAGACAATTTTGCGTTTGAAACGTCAAATGATGCTCCTTGCATTCTGAGCCCTGCTGTGCGCCCAAACATTTCATTTCCACCACATATGAGATGTCTGTGTACTCAGGAGAAATCGCACAATACATTTTATGGTGCAATTTTTCCTGATACCCTTGTGAAAAAAAAGATACCTGGTTGAAGTAACAATTTTGTGGTAAAAAAAATTTTTTTTATTTGCACGGCTCAACTCTATTAACTTTTGTGAAGCCCCCAGAGGTTCAAAGTGCTCAATAAACATCTAGATAAATGTCATGAGGTGTCTAGTTTCCAAAATGGGGTCACATATGGGGGAGCTCCACTGTTTCGGCACCTCAGGGGCTCTCCAAACGCAACATGGTGCGGCTAACGATTCTAGCTAATTTTCTGTTCAAAAAGTCAAATGGCGCTCCTTCCCTTCCGAGTCCTGCTGTGCGCCCAAACAGTGTTTTTTCGCCACATATAAGGTATCTGCGTGCTCAGAAGAAATTGCCCAACAAATTTTGGGGGTTCATTTAATCCTACTACCCTTGTGAATATGCAATATTTGAGGCTAAATTAACATTTTTGTTGCAAAAAGTAAAATGTTCATTTTTTCCTTCCACATTGCTTTAGTTACTGTGAAGCACCTGAAGGGTTAATAACCTTCTTGAATGTGGTTTTGAGTAGCCTGAGGGGTGCCGTTTTTGGAATAGTGTCACTTTTGGGTGTTCTTTGTCATGTAGACCTCTCAAAATCACTTCAAATGTGATGTGGTCCCTAAAAAATGTGCCTTTGTAAATTTTGTTGTAAAAATGAGAAATTGCTCATAAACTTTGAACCCCTATAACTTCCTTAAATTTTTTTTTTTTTCCCCCAAATTGTTCTGATGTAAAGTAGACATGTGGGAAATGTTATTTATTAATTATTTTGTGTCATATGTCTCGTTGGTTTTGGAGCATAAAAATTAAAAGTTTGAAAATTACAAAATTTTCAAAATTTTCGCAAAATTTCCGTTTTCTTCACAAAGAAACGCAAAAAATATCGGCCTAAATTTACCACTAACATGAAGCCCAATATGACACGAGAAAACAATCTCAGAATCACCGGGATACGTTGAAGCGTTCCAGAGTTATAACCTCATAAAGTGACACTGGTCAAAATTGCAAAAAATGGCCTGGTCTTTAGGGTCAAAATAGGCTTGGGGCTGAAGGGGTTAATGTTAACCTTTTTTCTTTATAACAATTTGGGTTTTTGCAACAGCTATTTCAGTTTCATAAATCTAATAACTGATGGACTGAGTAATATTTCTGGATTGAAATGAGGTTCATTGTGCTAACAGAAAATGTGCAATCCGCATTTAAACAAAATTTGACCGGTGCAAAAGTATGGGCACCTCAACATAAAAATGACATTAATATTTTGTAGATCCTCCTTTTGCAAAAATAACAGCCTCTAGTAACTTCCTGTAGCTTTTAATGAGTTCCTGGATCCTGGATGAAGGTATATTTGACCATTCCTGTTTACAAAACAATCCAGTTCAGTTAAGTTTGATGGTCGCCGAGCATGGACAGCACGCTTCAAATCATCCCACAGATGTTCAATGATATTCAGGTCTGGGGACTGGGATGGCCATTCCAGAACATTGTAATTGTTCCTCTGCATGAATGCCTGAGTAGATTTGGAGCGGTGTTTTGGATCATTGTCTTGCTGAAATATCCATCCCCTGCGTAACTTCAGCTTCGTCACTGATTCTTGCACATTATTGTCAAGAATCTGCTACTACTGAGTTGAATCCATGCGACCCTCAACTTTAACAAGATTCCCGGTGCCAGCATTGGCCACACAGCCCCAAAGCATGATAGAACCTCCACCAAATTTTACTGTGGGTAGCAAGTGCTTTTCTTGGAATGCCGTGTTTTTTTGCCTCCATGCATAACGCCTTTTTGTATGACCAAACAACTCAATCTTTGTTTCATCAGTCCACAGGACCTTCTTCCAAAATGTAACTGGCTTGTCCAAATGTGCTTTTGCATACCTTGCAGAAACGGCTTCTTTCGCATCACTCTCCCATACAGCTTCTCCTTGTGCAAAGTGCGCTGAATTGTTGACCGATGCACATTGACACCATCTGCAGCAAGATGATGCTGTAGGTTTTTGGAGGTGGTCTGTGGATTGTCCTTGACTGTTCTCACCATTCTTCTTCTCTGCCTTTCTGATATTTTTCTTGGCCTGACACTTCTGGGCTTAACAAGAACTTTTACAGAAAGCCCTCAGTTTTGCTCCTCCACATAGAGCTGACTTATTTCAGACCATCAGAGATATCAACAAATTCATTCGCAATCTTACCATCAAGAAACATTTCATCCTTTCTGAAAAAGAGGAAGATACCCAAATAATTACATCTGACATTCCTATCCCTCTATACATGAATTTGAAAGAACAGATTTTCACAAGAACTTTGATTGATTTGGATGAGTCTCATAATACCACACTAGATCCTCATCCGTTCAAAATATCTAATAAGGACTTCTACCCCATTTCATCACGTGTGCCTGCTATGGATATATATCAGGACACTATGGAAATTGAAATTAAGAAAGCCCTTTTGTCTGAGTCCTCTCTCAAAGACAATCTTTCTACAGTGGAGAAACGTGCCCTCCAAAGCCTTTCCAACAACCCCTATATTACCATCAAGGCCGCGGATAAAGGCGGTTCCGTGGTTGTCCTTGATAAAACACTATACGAAAAGCAAATTTTATGCATGTTAAATGATGTTACTACATATAGACCACTCAATGTGGACCCTACAAGTGTTTTCCTGGACAAACTACGGGGTATTGTTAACAAAGGCTTTGACATCGGCATATTGGATAAACGTACTACTGAGTACCTCATTAATGACTTTCCTATTTGTCCGGTTTTCCATGGACTGCCAAAGGTCCACAAAGGTAGCTTCCCTCCACCCATGCGCCCTATTGTGGCCAGTACAGACTCGCTTTCCAGCCGCTTGTCTGCCTGGCTGGACAATATGATCCAACCCATGGTAAAAAACTCAACCGGTTACATTAAGGATGCCAAGCATCTTTTACAATGTCTTCCTGATTTACAGTGGAAACATAACTATTTTTGGGTGACAAGTGACGTGGAAGCTTTGTATTCATGTATACCTCATGCGGATGCTCTTAATGCCCTCTCTTACCATCTGACTAAACAATCCAACTTGGACGAGGTCACAAAGGAGTACATTCTCACAGTATGTGATTTCTTATTGAAGCACAACTTCTTTCGATTTGACCAACAGTTTTACATACAAATAAAGGGCTGGCCCATGGGGGCTAGCTTTTCTTGTGCTCTTGCCAACCTCTATATAGTCACTTGGGAGGAATCTCGTATACATGTTCTTGATAACCCCTTCCTCAGTCATATAATCTGGTATGCCAGATACATAGATGATCTGGTGATGATCTGGCAGCTCGACGAAAATACCCCACAAAAAGAACTCCTTGAAGATTTTCGTTATTATATTAACAATAATACCATGAATTTAAAGTTTACTGTGGAGGGATTTCAGAACTCAGCTCCCTTTCTTGACATATGGCTGTCTGGGGATCCACACTCAGGTTTGATTCATACCAAACTATATCGCAAAACTATTAGTGGGAACACCACCCTACATGCCCATAGCTGTCATGCGGCCCATACTATTTCAAACCTTCCCTTGGGCGAATTCCTGAGGGCACGTCACCTTTGCTCCACTGATTTGACCTACAAAGCTGAAGTCGAGAATATGAAAATCCGCCTAAGGAATAGGGGATACACTAATAAAATTCTTAATAGAGCTAACAATCTTGCTGACCAAAGATCTCGTGATAATCTGCTACAGGATAGGGATCAATCAAAAACATCATCAAGAACTTTTTCTAATCGCATCACTTTTTCAACTCCTTACAGCAGAGACTTCCCTAAAATTAAAGAAGTTTTCCTTCAATATCTTCCTCTCCTGCATCAGGACTCTGATCTGGCCAACATACTATCCAAAGGAGTAAATGTGGTTGCTAAAAAGGCCCGAACGATTGGAAATTTAATATCTCCTTCCTCATTTTTTGCTTCCTCAGATACTGATTCCGGCACCTGGTTAAATACTAAGGGCTCATACAAATGCGGCATTCCACGCTGTGGCCTTTGCAAGCATATGAAGAAGACCCAAATAATTACCTATGGTGCTAACAAAACCTATAAAATTTCAACTTTTATCAATTGCTCCACAGCACATGTTATTTACAAGGCTACCTGTAACACTTGTGCTAAAGATTACATTGGTTGTACTTCGAGACCCCTCAAGAGAAGAATCTCCGAGCATACTAATGTAGCATCATATCTTGATCCCACTACTGGTAAAAATAAAAACAAACGCTCCGTTTCTGGTTTAACAAAACATTTTTTGGACATGCATCAAGGGGATTTTTCTACTCTAAGCATTACAGGAATTGAATATGTATGTAAACCTATACGTGGTGGAGATTGGTTTCGACTTTTGCTCCAAACCGAAGCAAAATGGATCCTTAAGATGGACAGTAGATTCCCAATGGGACTAAATTATCGTTCTGACCTTCGTTACGTATTATAGAACGAACATGAAGGGATCAACAACGAAAATATATTTTTGTATCACACATGTTCCACCGAGTTGTCTACATACCACATTGCAAATATATTCTTATTTTTTTTTTTTGTTGGAATTTTCTCCATATAGGTATTTTTTTATTATTATTATTATTTATTTATAGAGCACCATTAATTCCATGGTGCTGTACATGAGAAGGGGGTTACATACAAAATACGTATACAAGTTACAGTAGACAGACTAGTACAGAGGGAAGAGGGCCCTACCCTTGCGGGCTTACATTCTATAGGATTATGGGGAGGAGACAATAGGTGGGGTGTAGGTCAGGCGGCAGCTCCGCACGGTGGTCGGGCGGCAGCTCCGCACGGTGGTCGGGCGGCAGCTCCGCACGGTGGTCGGGCGGCAGCTCCGCACGGTGGTCGGGCGGCAGCTCCGCACGGTGGTCGGGCGGCAGCGAGTTCATTGTAGATTGTAGGCATTTCGGAACAGGTGCGTTTTCAGGTTCCGTTTGAAGTTTGCAAGGGTAGGGGATAGTCTGACGATAGTATAGTATTATCAGTAATAATAGTATTTTCAGAATTAACCACCAACATTACATATAACAAATAATGCATATTTCATTCATCACATATGTTTTATCTCTGATTATGGAGTGATAATAAATCAAATTAAAATCACATAAAATACAAATCTATAAATATTAAATAAATATTTCAACCAAAAAGATAAAAATATTTAATATTTTCCTCATATATCATTCCATACATATAGCAGTGTTCTGTATTTATTAGTTCATTGCTTCCCCCCCCTCCCCTCCCCCCTTCTTCCCTTTTTTTTTTCTTCTCTCACTATTTGATATTTGTCTGCATATATAATATAATCATGTGCATGTCTTCCCTTATATAGATATATATCTCCTATGCTCCTATGCTTCCATATATAACGCACCTTGTGAATAGGAAGCTGACCTTTGATAACATTTCATTGTCCCCTTTTTTTTCTCTTTTTTTTTTTCTTATAAAAACTATGATCTTATTGCCTATATATTTTAACATACACCCTTGTGCACATGGGATCATTTAATTTTGTCCCAATCCTTAGCCCACTTTCAGATGCAACTCATTTCATAGAAAAACGGTTGATCTCCTATAAGATCCTGTCTGTTCCCTGATCGTTCTTACCGCACATTGCAATTAGATTCTAGGAGGATTCCTTGCCACACACGTTGATCTGTTCATGCATGGGATTGCTCAGAAATGTTTCCCCTAATCCCAAATATAACGCACCTATATGAACAGTCTACTACCTTTCCATAGAATTCAATCTTTTTCAGTTTTCATGATACACTAGAATCTAACATAAAATACATTTTGATATATTATGGAATCATTATCCTTATTCGTCAATGAAACAAATAAATAAATGTATATTTTTGGACGCTCATATAATACGTCCTTTTTATGAGTCAATAACAAATAATATTAGTTTATATACATCTACATTTAAGAAATAATGATAATGAATAAATAAAAAAATATATAAAAAAATGATTAAAAAAATAATATAAACATAAAATTCATATTTTCCCTTTATTTTGGGATGATATAACAACAGGCAGCTTAGTGACTTATTATCACTCCTTTTCCTCATGTTTCTATAGCAACATTTCTTATTTAATTTATTTTATTTTACTTTTTCATTTTACTGCTTAGGTGCTTGTTCTCACCTTACTTTTTGATTCTTGCTGCTTTTTTTGTTTCTAGTGCTTTTCTGCACAGCCTCCCATATGGGTCCCATGCGAACATACCTCATGCACATAAATACTTCTTATTCACATACATCCTTATTTACATATTTTTATTCTCACTTTTTCTTTACTTTTCCAATTTTATTTTTTTTTTCTCCTTTTATTTTTTTTCCACATCCAAACAGGTATTTACCTTCTATGTAAGGGTTAAATCTCATCATGTTCTCATTTGCATTTTCCTGGGACTACACCCACCTTTTGTCAGCCCTTCATTCTCCATGGTAAGCTTTATATGTTTGGTTCCACTGTGTATTTTTATGCTTATGATTAAGGACTTATCTATATTCCAACTGTCCGAAACGCGTCAAGCCATGATGTTTTCATGGAACCGATGATGTTTTTCTTGGATTTTTAATCATTGAATAAAGTTTCTACACTTTTATATTTTTTCGTTGGATTTATATTTTTGCTATCCTGGAATTGGTGCTGAGTCCCGTCCTTTCTCCTTGCTTAACAAGAACTGTACCTGTGTTCTTCCATTTCCTTATTATGTTCCTCACAGTGGAAACTGACAGCTTAAATCTCTGAGACAACTTTTTGTATCCTTCCCCTGAACAACTATGCTGAATAATCTTTGTTTTCTGATCATTTGAGAGTTGTTTTGAGGAGCCCATGATGCCACTCTTCATAGGAGATTCAAATAGGAGAACAACTTGCAAGTGGCCACCTTAAATACCTTTTCTCATGATTGGATACACCTGCCTATGAAGTTCAAAGCTCAATGAGGTTACAAAACCAATTTAGTGCTTTAGTAAGTCAGTAAAACGTAGTTAGGAGTGTTTAAATCAAGAAATTGATAAGGGTGCCCATACTTTTGCACCGGTTAAATTTTGTTTAAATGTGGATTGCACATATTCTGTTAGTACAATAAACCTCATTTCAATCCAGAAATATTACTGAGTCCATCAGTTATTAGATATATGAAGCTGAAATAGCTGCTGCAAAAACCCAAATTGTTATAAAGAAAAAAGGTTAACATTAATAGGGGTGCCCAAACTTTATCATATGACTGTATATGTATGTTTTCCACCACTATGTATCATATTGATATTATATTTATGAAACCCCTTATAATTGCTCTATATCTTACATGCATTATTATATTATTTTACCTACAACTAATAATGATTAATTAAAGCACCAATCATAAAAAACATGAATCTCTTGATAATAATTTTTTATAAAATTTATCTGAAATTATATATATAGAATAAGTTAGAACAAGTCTCACATGAGCTCCCAGTTATTTTGATTAATTGGGATTTATAGTAAAAAGAGCATTATACGTGGTTTCAATAATATATTCTGATTTTATATGTTTTTTTACTAGTTCACTTTTTGTATAATCCAGCATTTCTTGCTGACACATATGTTCCCATTTCCACTAAATTGCCCCAGATGGAGAGGGGAGTCTATAGTGGAATCGATAACATTCACTAGATGTTATGATTAAGGGCGTCAAGCCAGAAACGCGTTAACGTCTCTGTGCATTGTCTGTACTGCACTGAATAAATCACCGTGAGCACTCAGCTGGTTTATCTTCCTCATTTATCGTAATCCCTTAGTGTATGGGGTTGGAGAGAATATTCTGAGCTTCCTTATATAGTCATCCATGTTTTCGATGACTATTCCATCCCCCTTGTCGGCAGATAGTTACTATATCTGACCCATTGCATAATGATTTTAGGGCAACCTTTCCTTTTTTATTTAGGTTATTTTGGGTAGTTGGGAGTGTAATATTTCTGATTTTATTGAAGTCTTCAAGCACCAGGTTGAGGAAAGTGTTCAAAAAATGGCCTTTCTAGGGGATAAAAGCTTGATTTTCGGAAAACATCAATATGTGGTCCTGTGTCATATAGAAATTATAAAATCCATAAAGACTCAACAAGACCCCTATGAAACTGACCCCCTCCTTTGGAAACAGGTAACTAAAGAGAATCCTCTAGCAGATGTGAGGCCAATCTCAACTTGAATGCATAAGAATGCAGAAAAGGACAGATTTATGACCAATAGAGATAAGAGCAGAAGTTGAACACAAAAATAGTAGAGAAATTCAAATCCTTTGTTTCCCCTTATAGAAAATATGAATTGAGGTTTCATGAATGGCATTAATATAATAGATAAGAAAGCCATATTTTTGAATTTGTGATAAAGTAGAGAACGCAAAGCATCATTCAGCATCATTTGGTGATGGCCAGGTCCTGTAAAATGGATATTCACCAGAGAGATTAAAATATCTATGCAATGTCTCCTATCTGTGAACAGATAAAATCATGAGAGGAAAGATGATGGTAATATGTGCCGCCTGGGATTTCCAGGGGCGAAGATATTGTAAAAGTTGGGAATGTTATAATATTCAAAGACTTAGACACATCTTTTAGTTATCTGAAGTCCAGCCCTGTTATGAGTCACCAGAGGGGAAGTATGTGGGTGTAACTTGTGTTAATAAAAAGCTAATGCCAATTATGATCCTTCTTTAATGAATGGAACATTGCTGTTTAGGATTGTTCCATTGTAGGCCTTCCCTCCATAAATCTGAATCTATTTCTGTGATCCAGGTTCAGTAATTTTCTTTCGTTATTCCCTTTTATTTTATGCAATTGTATATACTATATTGTTTTGTTCCCCTTTGTAACATCTGTTGTATATTTTTATAAATACTGTCTACTTTTTCAGATTAAATATATGACATTTAATAGCGTATGGCTTTGGGATGTGGCTTAGGCCCTTTGCGCACGCTGCGGATTTTACCGCAGAATTGCCGCGGATTTCGCTGAAGGAATGCTGAAGAAAATATTTAGAACATTTCTGCAGTCCTTCTCCAGCAAAACCTATGGGGATAAAAAAAAAAAATGTTGTGCGCACACTGCATTTATTTCTCCCTAAGGGTTTTGCTGCGGAATTTCTGCTGCGGGATTAATGTGCATGTCACTTCTTTTCCACAGGTCCCTGCATTTTGGAGGGCTGGCACATCAATCACCCGCTGACTCTGGGTCGGTGGAAGATTAATCCCCAGTATCTGGCCAGATGCTGCTGCCCATTTAAAATTTATGGAGAACACAATCTGGCCAAAGGGGTAGGAGCAAGCACTTCATACTCACCAATCATCAGTCGGCTGTCACACTCCTCCCGTGGCACCTCTTTCATCTTCCAGAGCCGGCAGCTCATTAGTCTTATAACATATTCACACCTTCCCTGCTCACCAGTGGCTGTGATTGGTTGCAGTCAGACCCACCCCCATGCTGAGTGACAGCTGTCTGACTGCAACCAATCACAGACGCCAGTGGGGGGGGATCTATGGCGTACATAAAAATAAATAAATTTAAAAAAACGGCATACGCTCCCCCCAATTTTGATAACCAGCCAGAATAAAGCCTCACCGCTGGGGGCTGGTATTCTCAGGCTGGGGAGCCTCCCAGCCTAAAAATATCAGCCAGCACCCGCCCGGAATTGCCGCATCCATTGGATACAACAGTTTCGGGACTTTTCCCAGCACTTCCCGTTGCCCTGATGCGGTGGCAATCGGGGTAATAAGGAGTTAATGGCAGCAGCCCATAGCTGCTACTTAGTCCTCGTTTAGTGATGGCAGGTATCACCTCATTACTAAACTGTAAGTAAAAGTAAATAAACACAAACACCCCAAAAATCCATTATTTGAAATAAAAGACATAAAAGCCCCCCCTTTCCCCACTTAACCCCACCAATAAGAGCCCTTCAGGTCTGATGTAATCCAAACGAGGTCCCACGACGCTTCCAGCTCTGCTACACCTGACACTCACATCGAGCGCCATAGACCATGACCACTCACTGTGAGGGTCAGGCCGCAAGTGAAGTGAGCCGCGCGGGATCAGCGGTGACTTCACTCATGTGCTTTGCGGTGACAGGTGGAGGACTCAGCTGTCACTGCACATCAGCTGATTGAGTTCACCGCTGATCTTATACTCACCTTCTCCAGCGAGGCTGCCTCTGGACGCTGATCTCCTGCTTCTAGGCCGGCTCATGCATATGCAGTTATGCACTCCACAGCTGACCCGTAAGTAGCAGAGCGCCGGAGACAGCCGCACGGGACACAGCATCGCGGGACACTTCAGCACCATGGACAGAAGGAGCAAGGGACAGGTGAGTATCTCCCTGTTCTATCAAAATAACGCAGGGACATACCGCAGCAAAACCGCAGCAAACCGTGGTAAAACCGCATGCGGATTTTGGGTGCGGTTTGCTGCGTTTTTTTGCCGCAGGTGTGGTAATCTTTTAGAGGATGCGGATTTTTCTTAAGAAAAATCCTTTTTCTAGTGCGCACATAGCCTAATAGATTAAGAGGAAGAAAGCTACCTGTAACATGTGTCCAGTCGACCTGCATAAGCAAAGACCCTAATTCCAGTGAACTGTCACTTACTTGGCTGCTTGCTTCAGTTTTGATAAAAATCAGTTTTATCTGCTTAAGGTGTACTAGTTCTCAAAATGCTGTTGTGTATAACCTCACCCACATCACTGCTTGGCCGCTGTGTACAATGAGCGTACACAAAAAGCTTCCAATCAAGTGGGGGCGGGGTAATACAGAGCTAATGGAGATGGGGGATACATGGTAGCAGGTTTACTAGTTTCTAGTAATAATCCCCTAGCGATAATACTGTGATTTTATCAAAACTACAGCAAGCAGCCCAGTAAATGACACATCATTGGAATCAGAGTCCCTGTCTGTCACAGGTAACAGACAGTCCTGTGGTGATCGGCATTAGAAGGTCACAGCATTTGGCTGCACAAAATAGCCCTGACTTTCTATTGTTCCTGCTGTCAATAGTCAATGTACTCATATCTCCTCTGCTGGGTTTTCATCCTTTTTTTAGGACGTAGTTGAGCTCCTCTTCCCTTCAGTTGCTAATAATCTGTATTTCCCCTTGGGTTTAAATACTTTCATTTTCCATGGACTTGTGCTGGTGATATTATTCAGTTACTTCATAAGCTCTGGATGCAAGCAGGTGGCTTGCACACACCAGTAGGATTGTTGTGCTTTTAACTGAACTTCTTACCGAGTTGTTTAGAGATAAGTTGTTTCCCATTGTTGATTATCCCTGTGTGTCCTTTAGTGCTTAGTTGGGTTGATGAAGAGCTCATCCCATCCGTTCCTTATTTAGGGTCCAGATCAGGGTCAGCCTAAGGTCAAGTATCGGGCTCAGCGTGGTGAGGGAACCCAGGGGCCAGCGGAAAGCTTAGTCAGAGGTTACCATCTCCCCTTTCCCTAGGCACATGGTTTTCTTTCCCTCTTGCCGTTCGCTTGGTACTTCCCCGTACCTAATGTGACACTGTCTTTATATTATTCTCATTTTTAATTAAGAGGTAAACACTTAGTGACAGAATCCCATTAAATTCACAAAACCCCAGCATAGGTATCATAAATGTTACTTCCTCTCCACCAAGAGATAGACCCCTTTCAGTTCTGGTCTCTTCTACACCCATAATCTAAACTGTAATAAAGGTTTGTGGGCAGAGATGAGGGAACCTGAATAGTAAAGTTCGGTGTTTGTACCAAATACAGACTTTATACAAAAAATCAGTGTTAGAGTTCGGAGTTCGGGTGCTTTATGTTTCCTAACCACTCAATCTAGCATCGGTGTTCTCGGGTACACTCAGTGCTCGGCCCAGTGTGAGCCGCTTGCAGTGTGTGAATGGCTTTCACGGGGAGGTAAAAACATCATTATAGGATGTATTGTGTGCAAGGAAAAAACCCGCCCTCCCTCCCCAGTAATAAATACTCTGTTTATGGCTGGATGCATGTGGGCGGAGACCCGAACTGCCCAATCAGTGAATTCCAATAGGGTTCAGGACAAGTCCGGTTCCCGAGCTGAACTTTATTTAAAGTCCGACTGAAAAACCCGAACTTCAATGGGTCCGTATATCTCTATGTGTGGGTAGCCCCACAAAAAAAATAATCTCTTGGATATCACACAGATAAAATCCTTTAGTTTTTTTTATTACAACAATTATCCTTTATAAAGGAATTAGTTTTATAACATAAAAAGCCCAATTTCTGCGGGGACCACTCCTGATTCATGAAGAGGTAAATGCCTCCTCATGAATCTGGAGCGTTTGACGAGTGGCATGTGCCTCCTTGTGCCATGCTAGAAATATTACTCCCATCAGACACTGGAGTGAGATTTCTGGCATAGGGAACACCACAGCTCGTCATGAATTAAAGGAGCTGTGGTGTCACGCCCCCGTCCCACCTAAGCTCTGCCAATTTTAGGGTACTTGCACACTTGCATTCAGCGCAGTCCGTCACTATGGAGAATAGCGCAGTCTGTTAACGCACTGCGCTATTCTCCATAGACTTGTATGAACGACGCACTGTAACGCAAGTGTCAGCGTTGCATCCGCTGGACGACGCAGCGTCGTTATTTTGACGCTGCGCCGGGCGGAAGGAACGCAGCATGTAACTTTTTTTGAGCAGCGCAATCCGTAGGATTTCACTGCGCATGCTCTCTCTGGCTCCCTGCACCCGTAACCAAGATAAATATCGGGCAACCAAGCAAAGTGCTTTGCCTAGTTACCCGATATTTACACTAGCTACGTGTGCAGGGAGCCCGACACTTCCCTGCTTGGCTCCGCCCCCTCCCGCACTCCACTCCGCATGTACACACACACACACACTCACCTATCCTGCACCATGAACGCGCTCGGCTCCACCCCGCACTCCGCCCCCCGCACACATTCTCGGCGGACGAACGATCAGCTGATCACCCGGCTGCTGTGAGTAATCAGCTGATCACCCGGCAACCGGCTGCTGTGAGCGATCAGCTGATCACCCGGTGACTGGCTGCTGTGAGCGATCAGCTGATCACCCGGTGACTGGCTGCTGTGAGCGATCAGCTGACCACCCGGTGACTGGCTGCTGTGAGCGATCAGCTGATCACCCGGTGACTGGCTGCTGTGAGCGATCAGCTGATCACCCAGCAGCTGGGTGATCAGCTGATCGTTCACAATAGTCTGTCGCCGGTAACTGTAAAAAAAAAAAAAAAAAAAAAAAAAAAAAGCTGAATTCGTTGTTTTGTGCGATCCGTTGCGCCACTATATGCAACGCATCCGTTGCATCCGTCACACAACGCAATGCAATGGATCCCGTTCAACGCAAGTGTGAAAGTACCCTTAAGCGGGCTTTACACGCTGCGACATCGCTAGCCGATGCTAGCGATGGCGAGCGTGATAGCACCCGCCCCTTTCGTTATGCCGATATTTGGTGAAGGCAGCCGTAGCAAACATTATCGCTACTGCAGCGTCACACGCACTTACCTGGTCGCGGTGTCGCTGTGACTGCCGAACAATCCCTCCCTCAAGGGGGAGGGACGTTCGGCATCACAGTGACGTCACCGCGACGTCACTAAGTGGCCGGCCAATCAAAGCGGAGGGGCGGAGATGAGCGGGATAAACATCCCGCTCACCTCCCTCCTTCCTCATTGCTGGCGTGTGGCAGGTAAGGAGAGGTTTCTCGTTCCTGCGGCGTCACACGTAGAGATGTGTGCTGCCGCAGGGACGAGGAACAACTTCGCCCACGCGACAGCAGCGATATTTGAGAATAGACCCCCATGTCAATGTGACGCCCTGGGCAAGCCAGGGGTCACAGGTCACAACATCACATGCACCCCACATTCCCGGCAGGTACATCTAGGCTAACCTAAAATCCTTGTTGCCTTCCTCCAGGGGCTGATGTCCACACCAGGGGGTGGGCCAGGCGGTTGGCTCCACCCACCGAGGAGTTCACAGCCCTGGAGGTGGGAAAACCAGGCAGTGAAGTTAGGGAAGTGAAAGTAGAAGGAAGTGAAGTGGTAGAGGAGCAAAGGAGAGGAGCTTGAGTGAAGAAGTAAAAAGGAACAGTTAAGAAAGCCTGAAGTTGGTCCGGGTGTGTGCCCCGGACTGAGACAGCAAGGTCAGCAGACGGTGGTGATAGTCTGCAGGGGGACTGCTTGGAGGTTGCTGGAAGGACCGCGGACGGGTGGTGACCCGGCGGTACCGGAGCAGTATACGAAGAACAGTCAGCACCAGGGCAGGGGCCTTTCGGATCCCGGCAAGGCTAGGAGTCGCCATAATTTGCCAAATCCGTCAGTGAAGGGGACCTCTGTCTCCTAACAACCAAGTCCCGATTGAAGGCAACAGTCCGACCGTTAAGGGGAGACACCGCCACCGCCAAGGCACCAGTTTCCCAGGGCCAGCGCCTGCGGGCAAGAGAGGGGCTCCTCCGGCTCATGTCCAGGTCGGGGAGCGGGTAACCGGTGGGAACCCATCGCTACCAAAAAGACTTTACATAGGTGCAGGGAAGAGACCGTCACCGCTAACTGCAGGGAACATCAGCACCGTAACCGTCCGAGGGACCCGTCCAACCAGCCGTTTGTTTACCGAGAACTGTGTCGTGTTTACTGGCTGAGTGAGTACCTCCGTGCTGTGCGGCACAGCGCTGCCCCTGCACCTCCACAGGCCCCATATCCGCCTGTCTACCATACCGACTCCATCACTGGGCACGGGACCACCAAACCCCCTACCCACAGAGGGGCAAATCAACAACTGGCTGCTCCGTACCATCACTCCCGGGCTCCCCAGACAGAGCAGCGGTGGTGTCCACTTAATCACCACAACCGTGGGTGGCGTCACGGACAATAAACTATCCCAAAACCCAATCCCCTTTCACTCACGGGCGAGGAGCGCCGCTCGAGTCCCCGGGATCCAGCCCATCGCTCGAGCCACCGAGCAGCAGCAGCAGGCCGCAGCAGCCGCAGCCGGACCCGAGCAGTGGGAGAGCGCGGCGTCCCCTCCTCCGCCCGCGACAACTTGGCGTCACGAACAGGATCTTACCGCTCTGCCGTTGGGTAGAGGTGCGCCTTGTGACTGCCGGAGGTATCCGGCCGGAAAATTTCAGAAGTCGCCATCTTTGGCGCGAAAAGTTCCCGCTCGAGCGTCTTCTCGAGTAGTAGAGGCGCGAAGGCCAAAACCCCGCCCCGAGAGAGGAGGGGCCGGAAGGAGGCTGAAGGAGACGGAATGGCGGCGAGCTGCATGTGAGCGCGGCTATAAAAGCAGGGACGTTAGGACCCTGCAGCCATCTTGTTCCTGGGAGAAGCCGCCAGCAACATGTGGATGCCGTCCCGCAGCACCGTAGCCCCCGCGCCTGGAACCGCGGCGTGGGTGGAGATCCGGACCGCGCAGCTCTACCAAAGGCTGTAGGTTAAGATGCAGCTCCTCATGGAGGAGTGGGAGACCGACATGGCGGACGTCATAGCGACTGTGCGGAGACGCGAGGAGGAAGCGGAGGAAGGGAGGGTGAGTGACCCACGCCCCGATGCCCTTGAAGGGCCGGTCATCGCGGCTGCGGGACCCGGTCCAAACCCTCTCCCCCTGCTGCCTCCCTCGCCACCTGTCTCGGAAGCCGTGACCCTGCCACTAGGCCCGCTACCACTGCCACCGGTAGCGATACCCAGCATGCCCGCCCAGGCGGGCCGACCTGTAGCCGGAGCCCGTAGTCAACCGGAGGTGCTGCCCTGGAAAGCCCCGAAAATCGAACCGGAGGCGTCTTCCGAGAAGTCCCCCGAGCCGGAGCTGATAACCCGTTCCGTGCCGAAGGCCCAACTACGGAAAGCCCCTGTGCCCATCCCCCACACCTCGGCTGAGGTTGCGCCGGGTTGCCGATGCAAGGCAGCGTCTAAGGCCAAGTCACCGCGGGACCTGTCGCCCAGAGTACCAGCAGTGGGCAATGTCAAACAGGTCTTGCGGGGCCCGATCCGTGCGCCGGAGCTCGCAGCAGCGCCGTACTGGGACAGAGAACCGGTACCGTTGGGCCCGGAGATCGGTGAGAGGGAGAGGAAGAAAGCGGAGCTGGTGGCCCGTGCAATCAGAGAAAAGGAGAGTCTGAGACAAGCGACTTTCCGTGTCCGGGGCCCGCTATATGAGGGACAGGTGAGGCGGTTTGATGTCCACCGGGGCTATGGGTTTATTTATGAACCGGGCCTGGAGGCCGAAGTGTTTATAGCCCGGCGCGATGTGAATGCCCACCTGCCTGAGGAGCACCCCGGTCGTAACTTGATGCCGGGCGACATAGTGCAGTACACCCGGCACTGTGGAGAGAGGGGGTGGTTTGCCCTAGATGCGAAGTTGAGAGGCAGCCAAGAGTCCCGTGTAAGTGGTACACCTCCTCCCCCAGAAGAAGTCGAAGACTCTGAGTAGGGCAGCGGAGCCCCGTTGTCCAGTCCCCGTTGGGACCACCAGTGTGTTGGTTTAAAAGTTGAAAATGATAATAAGTGAAATGGAACCGAAAAGTCATCTGATTCTCCTGTGATTGAACCGGCCGTTGCCGGCACCGTTGTCCCCGTGGGGACGACTTGAAAAATTGTTTGCATAGAGAACTTTCTATGGACAAGCCCGTGAACTTGCAGGGCAACCACAGACGCTAGTGGCTTGTAAATAAGTTGTGTTACCGTTTCCGCATTTACCGCCTCCGGAGAGGCAGGTTGGAGGGAGGGCCCGCAGCAGAGCAGGCTGGGGCCCAGCCACCACAGGAACCGGTGGCTACCCTCTGGAGGGGAAGGACAGATCCCGCTCGGGTAACTGGTTTAGGACTGGGGCAAGGGGTGCTGCCTGGGTTTTAGGGGCAGCATCAGGGCCAGGTTACTTGAGTGGGAGAGAGCGGAGACCGTAACCGTTAACCGTTTAAAAACCGTAACGTTTAAGAAATGAACCTCCCGATGTGGGATGATGTTTTTTTACTTGTATATATGTTACCATTTTTTTTTATCTTTACAGAAAAACAAAAGGAAAATAAAACCGGTGTTGGCCGGGCAGCCCGAGGACAGTCTGCGTTTTGCTAAGGGGGAATGTGACGCCCTGGGCAAGCCAGGGGTCACAGGTCACAACATCACATGCACCCCACATTCCCGGAAGGTACATCTAGGCTAACCTAAAATCCTTGTTGCCTTCCTCCAGGGGCTGATGTCCACACCAGGGGGTGGGCCAGGCGGTTGGCTCCGCCCACCGAGGAGTTCACAGCCCTGGAGGCGGAAAAACCAGGCAGTGAATTTAGGGAAGTGAAAGTAGAAGGAAGTGAAGTGGTAGAGGAGCAAAGGAGAGGAGCTTGAGTGAAGAAGTAAAAAGGAACAGTTAAGAAAGCCTGAAGTTGGTCCGGGTGTGTGCCCCGGACTGAGACAGCAAGGTCAGGAGACGGCGGTGATAGTCTGCAGGGGGACTGCTTGGAGGTTGCTGGAAGGACCGCGGACGGGTGGTGACCCGGCGGTACCGGAGCAGTATACGAAGAACAGTCAGCACCAGGGCAGGGGCCTTTCGGATCCCGGCAAGGCTAGGAGTCGCCATAATTTGCCAAATCCGTCAGTGAAGGGGACCTCTGTCTCCTAACAACCAAGTCCCGATTGAAGGCAACAGTCCGACCGTTAAGGGGAGATACCGCCACCGCCAAGGCACCAGTTTCCCAGGGCCAGCGCCTGCGGGCAAGAGAGGGGCTCCTCCGGCTCATGTCCAGGTCGGGGAGCGGGTAACCGGTGGGAACCCATCGCTACCAAAAAGACTTTACATAGGTGCAGGGAAGAGACCGTCACCGCTAACTGCAGGGAACATCAGCACCGTAACCGTCCGAGGGACCCGTCCAACCAGCCGTTTGTTTACCGAGAACTGTGTCGTGTTTACTGGCTGAGTACCTCCGTGCCGTGCGGCACAGCGCTGCCCCTGCGCCCCTGCACCTCCACAGGCCCCATACCCGCCTGTCCACCATACCGACCCCATCACTGGGCCCGGGACCACCAAACCCCCTACCCACGGAGGGGCAAATCAACAACTGGCTGCTCCGTACCATCACTCCCGGGCTCCCCAGACAGAGCAGCGGTGGTGTCCGCTTAATCACCACAACCGTGGGTGGCGTCACGGACAATAAACTATCCCAAAACCCAATCCCCTTTCACTCACGGGCGAAGAGCGCCGCTCGAGTCCCCGGGATCCGGCCCATCGCTCGAGCCACCGAGCAGCAGCAGCAGCAGGCCGCAGCAGCCGCAGCGGCAGCCGGACCCGAGCAGTGGGAGAGCGCGGCGTCCCCTCCTCCGCCCGCGACATCAACGAGGAGCGATTTTGTAACGATCCAAAATCGCTCCTAGGAGTCACACACAACGATATCGCTACAGCGGCCGGATGTGCGTCACAAAATCCGTGACCCCAACGAGATCGCTGTAGCGATCTCGTAGCGTGTAAAGCCCGCTTTAGAGTGAAAATGACAAATCTTGGCACAACTTTCCAATTTTTTTTTTTGCATAAAAGCTTTGATAATTTGGGAACAGAGCGTCTTAACAACTTCCACATATCTAAGATACATAGTGTGATTCAATTCTCCCCTCACTATTTTGGTGTGAAATGTCTACAGGTCTGCGCCAACTCCAGAGGTTCGGAGGCAAAATCATCACATCTAGACAATAGAGAAAGATAGGCATGAAGAATATATATTTTACAAGCATTTATTAACAAATCAACAAGATTTGAAATGCAATTATATACAATGTGATATACTTCAGAGTTCCTATCTCCAATCTGGGGCTGCGCTTTTTAGTAAATAAAGCAGTGGGCAACCTGAGATTAGTGAATTATCTAAATATAATCCAGTATCAAAAGCTTTCACAAATGTTCCTAAAGGCTCTCAAAAAGGCTAACAGTGTGCCAGCTAAAAATATTCACTGCTCCCCACACCATAATCCCGCCCACCTCTAGGCAATGAAGCCAGCGCCAAGTAGGCGGTATTATTAGCATGGGGAGCAGCGAATATTCACTCTCTTTAATATCGGGTACACATGATTACTAAGCCGCCCGATTACTGCTATGACTGGGCGATCACGTGTGTCTACAATTAGACATTGAATAGTCAGTGCTCCCCAAACCAATAATCCTGGCTGTGGGGAGCAGTGAATATTCTGGAAGCTTACAGAAAGAAAATGTCCGTAGACCTTGAGAGCTAAGACGACATTCTAGACAATCGGTTTCAAGCAAAGATTGAAGTTTATTCCGAGATAGCAACAGAGCAGATAAGACAGGTTATGCGGCAGGATGACACACGCAGGTGTCTGGCAGAACAGCAGAATTAGCAACAGATGAAGAAGAAGAAGAAGTGTCCCCCGAAAGGCGTGTGGGGCTCTTATACATGTTAGACAAAGGAAAGCTCATACTGCATAGAAAGGCGTATACGTTGGAGAACAAAGAATATAATGATACATCATGACATTATTTAAGAGCATTGCGGTAAACACTATTGGATTCCTATGGGCCTCCATGATACTTTTCACTAGTTCAGCCGTGTCATCATTGCTGACATTTCTGATCCCTGAAGGCGCCTCTACTTCACATAACTCTTCACACACTGACAACTCTATTGACAACTTCATTTCTTTATCAATTCAATACACCTGCTATTCATGACTACACATCACCATCTATCAACTGACGCAATTGTATTCTTCTATTCAATTTAACCTTTTTTGGACCTTTTCTTATACTTGCTAATTACGCTGATGTCATCTCTATCTCCTCTCTGGGGGGAGAACTCTAGCCAGTGCAGCTCATTAGCTGCAAAGTTAGTTTGCTCAAGTCTTCCCAAGATGGCTGTTAGATACAACATGGCAGCATATTATGGCTGACTATTCTCTAACACTTACGTCTGCGTGTAACTGGGGGCACATGGCAGTAATGTCATGCGCTTCTCCGCTTACATGCTGAAGTCACTTGCCAGCATCAGTAGAGAACACCGTGCACCGGAAGAGCGGAGGGATGGGGAGTGTAATCATTTGTTTTCTTATGTGTGCAGCGTGATGGGGAAATATATACCAGCATGGGCCCATGATGAGGGCTATATATATATATATATATACACAAGAATGGGGACATATATACTAGGACAAGAATCATATATACCAGGATGGGATAAAGATGGGCAACATATAAACCAGGATGGATATACAGTATACACGAGGATGGGAGACACATCAACAGTACCTGTAAGGGGCCCAGGATGGGTGACATCAGTACAGAATTAGGGGATTTTATCCCAGTAACAGTGTCAGCAGATCCCCCCCATAACAGTGCGTGATGACCACATTTTTTGTGTCAATCTTTTTCCCTATATTCCTCATTCAAAACCTAGGTGTGTCTTATGGTCCAAAAAATACAATAAGTTTAAAAAGAAATAAAAAATGTTTTTCCTTACAAATTCTTACTTGAGCAATTGTAGCAATCTTTTTATAAAATCCTTTAAATTATAGTAGATCATGATGGCTTCTCCTGTGTGACTCATCGGACAACAGGATCTCATTAATCTTAAAAACATTTGCCAAATTCTGAAAGCAAGAATGGCTACTCCGCTCTGTTGGTTTTCTGATGGTCGGCAAGACTTGATTTACCAGTTAAACATTTCAATTATTCACAACATGAAAAAGGTTCCTTCCCTGTGCAGCTTCTTCACATGTTTAACAAGACCTGATTTCCTAGTAAAACATTGCCCACATTCTGAACATGAAAATGGCTTCTCCCCTGTGTGAGATCTTTGATGACTAACAAGATGTGCTTTCTGAATATAACATTTCCCACATTCTGAACATGAAAATGGCTTCTCCCCTGTGTGAGACCTTTGATGCACAACAAGATCTGATTTCTTAATAAAACAATTCCCACATTCTCAACATGAAAACGGCTTCTCCCCTGTGTGAGACCTTTGATGCACAACAAGATTTGATTTACTAGTAAAACATTGCCCACAGTCTGAACATAAAAATGGCTTCTCCCCTGTGTGAAATCTTTGATGCATAACAAGCTCTGATTTTGAAATAAAACATTTCCCACATTCTGAACATGAAAATGGCTTCTCCCCTGTGTGAGATCTTTGATGCATAACAAAAGCTGATTTCGCAATAAAACATTTCCCACATTCTAAACATGAAAATACGTTCTCCCCTGTGTGAATTTTCTGATGTCTAACAAATTCTGAATTCTGACTAAAACATTTCCCACACTCTGAACATGAAAATGGCTTGTCCGCTGTGTGAATTTTATGATGTCTAACAAGATGTGACATCCGACTAAAACATTTTTCACATTCTGAACATGAAAATGGCTTCTCACCTGTGTGAGATCTTTGATGACTAACAAAAGCTGATCTCTGGATAAAACATTTTCCACATTCTGAACATGAAAATGGCTTCTCTCCTGTGTGAGATCTTTGATGCACAACAAGATTTGATTTCCAAATAAAACATTTCCCACACTCTGAACATGAAAATGGTTTCTCCCCTGTGTGAAGTTTCTGATGTCTAACAAGGCATGATTTCTGAAAAAAACATTTTCCACATTCTGAACATGAAAATGGCTTGTCCGCTGTGTGAATTTTATGATGTGTAACAAGATGTGACATCTGACTAAAACATTTTTCACATTCTGAACATGAAAATGGCTTCTCACCTGTGTGAGATCTTTGATGCCTAACAAGATCTGATCTCTGGATAAAACATTTTCCACATTCTGAACATGAAAATGGCTTCTCTCCTGTGTGAGATCTTTGATGCTCAACAAGATTTGATTTCTGAATAAAACATTTCCCACACTCTGAACATGAAAATGGTTTCTCCCCTGTGTGAAGTTTCTGATGTATAACAAGGCATGATTTCTGAAAAAAACATTTTCCACATTCTGAACATGAAAATGGCTTCTCCCCTGTGTGAATTTTCTGATGTCTAACAAGGCATGATTTCTGAATAAAACATTTTCCACATTCTGAACATGAAAATGGCTTCTCCCCTGTGTGAATTTTCTGATGTCTAACAAGGCATGATTTCTGAATAAAACATTTCCCACACTCTAAGCATGAAAATGGGTTCTTCCTAGAGTTAATTTTTTGATCGTTAGCAAGGGTTATTCTTGGAATAAAACATTTTTCACATTCTGGGCTTAAAAATGGCTTCTCTCCTGTGTGAGATCTTTGGTGTTTAAAAAGATAGGATTTCTGAAAAAAACATTTCCCACATTCTTGACATGAAAATGGCTTCTTCCCAGTGTGATATATTTGATGGTCAACAAGATGTGATTTACTGGCAAAACATTTCCTACATTTTAAACATGAAAATGGCTTCTCCCTTGTAGGAACCAATTCATCCGTTTCATATTCCACATCCCTTTTGTAACTTTTATTCTGCTTACAATTCTGTGATAGATGGGAATTTTGGGCTTGTTTGAAAAACTCAGATGATAGAGCTTTCCGAGGAAGGACTGGATTTATATCTGGGACAACAGTATGCTCTTCATATGTATCATGTGGGATACTTTCATCTTCTGTTATAAATTCTGAAGATATTAGAGATCCATCTGAACTCCCAATACAGTCATCTGCTAAAAATAAACACAAAGTTATTAATGTTTAATGATATTATCTTGACAGTACATTTATTTTTTAAACCATAACATCAGAAATTAAATTAGGGAAAAAATTATTCTGAATCTGTTGTCCAATATCGAGATCTAAAGGCCCATTTACACGCTACGATTTATCTGACGATATGTCGGGGTCATGGTTTTCGTGACGCGCTTCCGTCGTCGTTGACGACGTAGTTGCGTGTGACACCTACGTGCGACTCCGAACAATCTTAAAAAAAGCGAAAATCATTGACACGATGTTCAGTTTCAAAATATTGTGTAACACAGCAGACATATTGCTACGTTTGACACCCTGCCAACGACAAACAACATCCACATGACCGCCTTGGTCAAACAATATCTCGCTGAACGATGTAGCATCGTTTGTGAGATGGGTACATGTGACCGCTACAAAATGACCTATGAGCGATCTCGTCAAATCGTAGCAACGATCTGGGCGTGTCACATCGCTAACGAGATCGCTAGCAATATCGTGTGTAAATCGGCCTTAAGAGTTACATCTTTGCTAATTCGGCTCTCCCATTTCTAGCACCAGTTCTCTGGAATGTGCTACAGTAAATAATCTGATTGATTATCCTGCAGTCACATTGTGACAATGAGGGATAGGGGGCTCCTATACTGTCCCTCACACTAGGGGACCCTAAGCTATTCCTAACCTCTGGATTACCCCTGAAGATGGAGATGCCGGAGTCTCGTGCATTACTAGTCTCCTGACTTGCTCTAATCTGTGATCCCCTAGGGAAGGAAGGGGCAGGATGTACACTGAAAAATGACGTCAGGGACTGGAGTGAGATTTCTGGCATAGGGATCATTGCAGTTTGTTATGAATTAGAGAAGCGGTGGCATCACACCCTTGTTCTGGCCAAGCTCTGCCCATTTTGGCAAAGCTGGTTAAAATTGTCGTGAACATACACAGACACACACACACACACACACACACACCAGCCTGTCTCCTCTTCAGCTTTAGACTCCTCCAATTGAGACCTTTGGTCACATGACTTGATGACAAAATGGTCCTTAAGCAGTCCTATTGTGGCGCCCTGGACAAGCCAGGGGCCACAGGTAACAACACACACACACCCCCACCCCCAACAGTTTCACAGCAGACATCCCCAGTGAAACTTGATTCCTTTCCTCGGGCTCAGACTGACACACCAGGTGGGCGGAGTCAGGAGATGGAGACGCCCACCCAGGAGTTAGCTGGCCTGAGGCAGGAAACAAGCTGAGTCAGGTCCTAGGAGAGGAAGAGAGAGGAGGTCTGCAGAGAGGCAGACGCAGACTGGGGCCTAGGATTGGAGCCTATGTCCCTCGTGCAGCAGAGAGTCAGGCAGACGGTAGTGGCCGTCTGCAGGGAGCCGGGGAGACAGTTGGTGGAACCGTAGGTAGCCGGGGCTGGGGAGCCAGCTGGAAGCCGGAGCGCAGGAGGAGCATGCACGGAGGTGGAAGAAAGGACTTACACCACCAAACTGGGTCAGGGGAGAAACAACAACCGCAGCCGTCTGTGGGCACCCGTCCATCCAGCCGAGTGTTTTACCAAGGACTGTGTCGTGATTACTGGCTGAGTGAGTACCCCGTGCCGTGCGGCACAGCGCTGCCCCTGCGACCCTGCACCTCACCAGGCCCCATAACCCGCCTGCTACCCATCCACCTACCTCACCGGGCCCCGGGACAACCAACCCCCTACCCACGGAGGGGAGAACTAACATCTAGCTGCTCCATACCATCACTCCCGGGATCCCCGTCCAGAGCAGCGGTGGTGTCACAACCTCACCACAACCGTGGGTGGCGTCACGGACAATCTCCCTTACCAAATCCCCTTTTACTGTGGAGCCTGGGATCACAGACCGGGTCACGCCACCGTGATACCCACAGAAGTGACCCCGTGGCCCGGATCTGAGTACCCCCTTATCCACGGGCGACACACTATAATTGGTATATAAACACTGGGGCCCCTGGGAGAATGAGGCCCTGTGCAATTGTCCAGTTTGCTCTCCCTTTCCCCTAATGCCAGTCCACCATGCCAGCCTGTCTTCTGTTCAGTCCTTTTAGACTCCTGCAATTAAGAGACCTTTGGTTACATCATGTCACATGACTTTGAAGCCATCAAAGGTCCTTAAACAATTAACCTCAGAATACAACTGATGGGGTCTTTAAGAGAGTGGGGTTTTGAGAATTTGCGCAGTTTGACTCCTCCCAACGGTGGCCCTGACTGTAACTAGGGCTTATTTATGGAGTAGGGCTTATATTTCAAGCATTCTTCAAAGATCCCATAAAATTGTGCTAAGTGTTATTTTTGGACTATGTTTGATTTTCAGTGAAACGGTATTTATGAACCCTCTGCAGGTCTTTGAGTTCCCTTCATAATAACATAGAAAAGGCACTAGAAACAAACAGAAGGAAAGACAATACATTTGAAAAAAAAACTGAGCAGAAAGTCTAAAAATGTAAACACAAATTAGTGCAGAAAGTGCATGAGTAGATATCTCTTACTGAATAGAGCTGGAGGAAACACATCCTGAGGAACATCAGGGTCTTCTTGTTTACAGTCCTGTGGGAGAAGAGGACGGGGACATCTCTCTGGTGTTGTCCTCTTACTGGATAGAACTGGAGGAGACACATACAGGGACTGAATTCATTCCTTACATACAGATAATTATAGGCCGTGTGTATTTAGTCCTGTCTATTACCTGGTGATGTGAGGGGCTGAGGAACCTCCATCATGACGTCCTTGTACAGATCTTTGTGTCCTTCTAAATACTCCCACTCCTCCATGGAGAAATAGACGGTGACGTCCTGACACCTTATAGGAACCTGACACATACAATGATACCGTCACCCCCGATCCCTTCATAGCGTTACTGTATAATGTCCCAGCATTCCCAGCAGTGTCACCTCTCCAGTCAGCAGCTCAATCATCTTGTAGGTGAGTTCTAGGATCTTCTGGTCATTGATGTCCTCATGTATCGGGGTGTTAGGTGGAGGCCCCGTGATTGGGCTCAGGGGTCTTCCCCATCCCTCAGACACAGGGGCCTGACAGCGCTCACTAGAGGTCTTCTTCACTACTGTGTAATCCTGGTTATGGAGAGACACAGTAATAAATCTCACTCCAGACATTTCCAGAGTCCTCACCTCTCCAGTTCTGTCCATCTGTTATTCCCATAGATAAGAATGATGTAATGTGACGTCATCAGAATCTCTCACCTCTCCAGTAAGCCGGAAGAGGATCTCTAGGGTGAGGTGTAATATCCTCTCCGCCATCGTGTCCCTGGCCATATCCATCCTGGACAGGACATTTTCTGAAAACAGAATAAAACCACTGATAGAATCCGATATTATAAGGACCAAAATGATAAGGAGATGAGCCGATATGTAAAATTAATGGAGATAATAATGGAGGAAAGATGTCATTTGGGTAGGAAAAAAAAAATTTCAACATGAAATGAAGTAGCAAAACCGACCCATAAAAGTATTGCACCTAAAATGGTATCAATGAAAACGTCGGCTCATCAAGCAAAAAACAAGTCCTCACTCAACTTCGATGTCGGAAAATCGGAAAATGGAGACACAAACCGATTTTTTAATGTTTTTTTTTTTACAAAAGTCTGATTTTTATTCACTACTAGAGATGAGTGAACCTGTAGTTCGGTATAAACTCAGACTTTTCCAAGATAGTAAAGTTCAGGTTTGGAGTTCGGGGGATTTATGTATGCAAACCACAATCAGATGTATTGTGCACCAAGAAATAAAACTGAAAAACCCATCCTCCCCGGATAGTGATCTGTTTATGGCTGCATGTGGGCGGAGACCAGAACTGCCAATCAGTGACTTTAAATAAACTTCAGGTCAAGTCCAAGTCCAGAACCGATCTTTACAAATATTCATCTGGACCAGCAGAAGCCGAACGTCCACGGGTCCACGGGTCCACTCATCTCTAGTCACCACTGAGATACTAAGAAATGTGGACGTCTGATATTGCCGTAATCACACTGACCTGGAGAATCACGCTGACCGCTCACTTCCAGCACATCGTCAATAGCGTAAAAACAATAAAAAAAGATGGAATTTGTTTGGGTTTTTTCATCATTTCATTGCACTTTTACTTAATTTCCAGTAGATTTTATGGTAAAATTAAAAACTAAGTCATATAAAGAAAAAAAAAATAACCAAAAAAAAATCCTTCATAACCGTTTACAATGCGCCCATTGTATCGTTGGTAGGGATGAGCGAATGTATTCGCCACTATTCGGTATCCGACAAATAACAAGCTATTCGCGACATTTGGTATCCGACGAATAAAACAACATCCGCTCCGATACTTTCATTTTCATTTCTGACTTCCTGGCGCCTGTTTTCCAGCCAATGAACACATCTGATGTTGTTTACCCTCACAGTAATGCCGCAGCCATCTTTGTTGTGGTGTTACTGTGATTGGCTCGGCCGCACAGCGTCTTGGGGGCTATATATGCCAGCGGCCATTTTGTGAACATACAGTCATAGGGAGCTGGCGGTGTAGATAGACTGTATTGAGTGCAGGAGAGCGTTCTTAGATCCAACTAATAAATAGTCCTTGTAAGGGCTGAAGACTGTGTCCAGTAGCTGATAGCAGCTCCATAAATCGCCAAATCGCAAATCTGTGAATCCAGAACCAGCTATAGGGCTCTCTCTGTCTGTCCATCGGTCTCTCTCTGTCTGTCTGTCTCTCCCTCTCCACCCTTGTCTCATACTCACCGATCACTAGCACTGCTCTGCATGGCTGTCACACTGCTCCGGCGTCTTTTCCAACTTTTGAAAATGCCGCTCATTATTCCATCTCGTATTCACTGCTTCCCTTGCCCACCAGCACCTATGATTGGTTGCATTCAGACGAGCTGCCACATTGAGTGACAACTGTCTCACTGCAACCAATCACAGCCGCCGGTGGGCGGGTCTATGTAGTGCAGTAAAATAAATAAATAATTTAAAAAAAACGACGTGCAGCCCCCTCAATTTTGATGCCAGCCGAGGTAAAGCCACATGGCTGAAGGCTGGTATTCTCAGGATGGGGAGCCCCACGTTATGGAAAGCCCACCAGCCTAAAAATATCAGCCAGCAGCCGCCGGAATTGCCGCATCCATTAGATGTGACAGTCCTGGGACTCTGCCCGGCTCATCCCGAATTGCCCTGGTGCGGTAGCACTAGGTTAATCATGGCAGGCATCTGAGACACCCTCATGATTAACCTACAAGTTAAAGAAAATAAACACATACACCCAAAAAATCATTTATCTGGAATAAAAGCCGAAAAAAAACCCGCCCTCTATCACCACTATTAAAATCCCCAAATACCCCTCCAGGTCCAACGTAATTCACACGAGGTCCCACGACGCATCCAGCTCTGCTACATGAAGATGACAGGAGTAGCCGTAGAACACCACCGCACACCGTGAGCTCCACAGAGCAACTGAAGTGAGCCGCGATGCTATCAGTGATGACGTCACTCAGGTTACCCGCGGCCACCGCTCTCAGGAAGAGGACTCGAGCTGGCCACGGGCAACCTGAGTGACGGCACCGCTGATCGCGCGGCTCACTTCAGTCACTCAGGTGATTTGCGGTCACTGGTGAGTCCTTCACCTGTGATAACAAATCAGACAAAGCCGCGCAATGACAATGAAGTCGGGAGACGTACCGCACTGTCAAAAATGCATCTAAAATGCATTCAAAATGCATCCAAAACGCATCGTTTTGGATGCTTTTTGAAACGCACATGCAGTGTAAAGCATGACAAAAGGGAACGTGAATGAGCAGAGCTGCCGTGTAAAGCATGAGAAAACGAAACATGAATGAGGAGAGAGAGTGACAGAGACAGAGAGAGAGAGAGAGAGCAGGCTTGTTTCCAGATTATTTCCAACCTTCTACAGGCTGTGCCCATACTGTTTCTGCCTTTTCCCATCCATTTCAGCCTTTCCTCAGTCACCACAGGTCACCGTTAGGTCCAACATGAAATTATTCGGGTTTCCCATAGACTTACATTGGGCGTCGAATATTCGCGAATACTCAAATAGCAGCGACCTATTTGTCGGATATTCGTCGAAGCGGATATTTTGGTATTCGATCATCCCTAATCGTTGGGTTTTACTCTCCTCCTCCATGTCATTCTGTAGCACTAAATTCAAATTTTCAGAGGGCTTGCAGGTGTCAAGAAACCTGGAGTTTGGTGAGGGCCCTGAGGTGGCCCAGTAACGTACATTTTGGAGGGACTGCTCTTACTTATATATTTGGGCGGTGCCTCCCTCAATGAGACTCAGATAGTAGAATACATATTCCATAGCAGTTTACAATGCTCCCATTGTAGCATTCGGCTTTACCCTCCTCCTCCTCAAATTTCCCAGTCTGGAATGTAAACGTGTGTGTAAACCAGAAGAGCGAGAGCAGATTCTATCTTGGATGGCAGACAATAAGGCCTCTTCACATTTCTCAAGCAGCAACCAATTTTCCACAACCACACAGTCTACTGTGAATACACAGAAGGCTGGTCCATCCAATCCTCAACCTGGTCCTTCTTCCTCCCACCATCATCAGTCACAGGAGACATATGACCCCAAGCTTGGCCACTCTGAGGATCTGTTTTGTATGTATCCTTTGGTTGGCTCTGGCCTCTCACCGTGAAGTATTGAAGAGGGATGAGAGGAGGTGGTGTGAGTTGAGTATTTGAGAACCTACGGCCAGAAGAAAGCCACTTTGAGGATCCTCATTTACTGGCTCCAGAGGTGGAGACTGATGATGATGAGACACAGTTGCCATCAGAGCAGCCTACAATCTCAATTGGGAAGGAGGATGAGATGGAAGACGAGGTGATCCATGATGAGTCCACTGATTTGACCTGTACCGTTGACATTCATAGCCAGCACAGCAACACAGAGGAAGATGGATATGTAGCACCAACACAGGCACCAAGGGGTAGTGGTTTTCCCAGATTGAGAACTGAATCAACTGTTCCGAAGAGCACCCCCTCTGTGGTCCAAGTCAGGGAAAGGGGGCATTTAGCCGCTGTCTGGATGTTTTTCCTGAAAGTCCTTCAGAGAAAAAAATTGTAATCTGTAGCATCTGCCATACTAAGTTGAGCAGAGCGCAGGTCAAACGCAACCGGAGCACCACCAGTATGTGGAACCACATGGCAGCCAAGCACCCCTTAAAATACAATAATTATAGCAAAAACAACCCTGCTCATGAGAGCTTACATCTACAATGAGGTGGTGGGGAGAGGGACAAGGTACAGGTGCTCATTTCCAATGACAATCCAGCTATCTCAAAGATATGGCGGATAGATAAAGGCTGCCTGAACCAGTCAGCCAATCTTTGAGATGCTTTTGGGTGTGGTGGAGTTTGATGGAGAGTTATGTTGTGAGAAGTTGTGGATGGACTGAATTTAATTTAATTAGGGAGTGTGATAGGCCACCCTATAGAGCTGTGTTTTAGGGAACATCTGAAGCTGAATAAGTTGTGGTTCATCCTGGTTTCTTGGGTCAGAGCATTCCAGAGGATTGGTGCAGCTCGGGAGAAGTCTTGGATCCGGGAGTGGGAGGTTTGGCTTAGTGTGGTTAGTCAAACGTTGTTTGCAGAGTGTAGAGAATGGATAGGGTGATAGACAGAGATGAGGGTGGAGATGTGGGGGAGAGGGTGCCGCACTGTGGAGAACTTTGTGGGTGAGAACAAACAATTTGAATTGGATCCTGTGATATACAGGCAGCCAGTGCAATGACTGGCACAGAGCAGAAGCATCCGCGTAACGGATAGCCAGATAGGTGACCCTGGCTGCCGCGTGAAGGATGGACTGTAGAGGAGAGAGTCTAGTTAGGGGAAGACCAATCAATAGAGAATTGCAGTAGTCAAGGCAGGAGTGGATCAGGGCCACAGTGAGGGTTTTTGTAGTTTTCATGGTAAGAAAGGGGCTGATTTTAGAGATGTTCTTGAGGTGCAAGCGAGAGGAGCGGGCAAGAGATTGTATACAGGAGGTGAAGGTGAGATTGGTGTGGCGCAAAACCCCCATACAGCGAACCTGCTGCCTAGGAGTTATCGTGCTACCACACACACAGAGGGAGATGTCAGGTTTAGGGAGGTTAGAAGATGGAGGGAATAGAAGTAGTTCAGTTTTGTAAAGGTTAAGTTTCAAATATAGAGTAGACAAGATGTTGGAAACTGCAGACAGACAGTAGGTGGGCAGAACACCAGGGTACCAAATTTGTGTCTGCGGGTCAAACCACTGCCATGTCACCTGTGCTACGTCCTTCGCAATCTGCTGTCCAGGAAACAGGCTCTCATGCATCCTGCCCAGAAGCTGTGATTGCACAGACGCAGCAAACATCAACCACATCCACTTCCTTTTCCCAGCGAAGTGTCCAGTTGTCCATGCCTAAGAACTTGGAAAGGAAGCGTAAATACACAGCCACGCACCTACAGGCACAAAATCTAAACTTGCACATTGCTAAATTGCTAGCCATGGAGATGTTGCCGTTTAGGTTTGTGGGAACACAGTTTTTCCATGATCTCTAGGCTGTGGCTGCCCCATGATACAGTGTTCCCATCCGCCACTATTTTGCCTGGTGTGCCATCCCCGCCTTACACAATGTAAAATGATTGAAATTAATACATCAAGTTATCAAATATTTCATAGTAAGACATATACGTTCATAGTTCTGTTCATGTTGGAGGGCATAGGTTATTAATAAAGTTTATAAGGGATAAATATGCCCATATGGAATATACTTGAGTGATGAGCATGGAGGGATATATTTGAATCCTTCCCGAAGCTTTCCGAAGTTTCCAGAAGGTTACGTAATATGGAACTATATTCAACTGTGTTACACTAGAATGCCCTATATGGTCTGAACAGCTGGTATATAATGCACGATGGAGGGGGCTACTGGTCGCTCCCCACATTGCCTGCTGTGAGAAGACTCGAGGCTGCAAAGATGAAGACACACTAAGAGATGACATCCCCAGCATTGCCGTTCAGGAACCAAAGAAAGATGGGTAAAGACTTCCCATTGATCAGTATGGACTAAATGAACTCTTATTTTTGCGTAAGCTATCAAAGTATATTATTTTTCCTTTCTGTAACTGAATCTTGGCAACCATTTTTAAATAGATAAAATACATTTATTTTTTTACATCTTTGGAAGTTCTTTCTTTCATGCGGCTTTACGTATTTGAAGAAAAATATATTTAAGAGTATATTTTTTAACATTTGGTGAGCCACCCATTCGTAATTTTTTACGTTTTTGTTGTTCCTTCACTTTGCATAAGGGGGGTCGAAGTTATCAAAGTCATAAGTATTTTAAATATCTCCTGCAAAGGATCAGGAATCGACAATTTATAAAAAATCACGCAGAACCTAGGAAATACGTATGAGTCAAGTTGCATGAATGTTTTTTTTTAATGAACTTTAAAGTTTTTACAAAGCCACAGAAGTTAACTTTTGACGTATTTTTGAGTAAGAAGATAAAGTCAGTCCATAAGAAGTATTGGACCTGCTGAGTAAGGTGAATCAAGTCTTACAGGATCATCCATCAGATCATCTGATCATTTCAGGTAAGAAAATGGATTTTATCTCTTCATATGTTAAGCAAAGTAAACTTCAGTTCACTTATTCAGATATTTCTAATGTAGAGGAGCTTTGGTTACGCTTTTATGAGGAGTGTGAACTTGAGAATTCAAGTGTAGAATGTGCAAGGTCTTTTAATAGAGAGAAACAGAAAATCAGAAATGTCTGTCATTTAGTCTATGATTTTCACAAGTTAATCGTAGAAAAGTGTAAAAATGGTGGAAATAGACAACCTGAATTGTCAGGAGAGTCAGTGATAGAGAAATCCAAAGACTGCTTAGAACCTGAAATGTCAGTCAGTGATATTGTGAATTCTGACTGTAATGTTGTAAATGATCAGTCAGATGATTTAGACTGTAATTCAAATCAGAATTTTGATAATGGCGGCAGACATGTGCTACGTAATCAAGGTCATTTTCAGCATACTGGGAAAGAAGCAGGAAATGACGTAGAGAAGCCAGAAGGGGGAGGAGCCAGAGTGATACACGTGCAGAAAAGACACGTGGAGAGAGAAAATGGCGACGATGAGTTTCTAAAAATAGAACAGGCTAAGTTAGGGATTACACTTAGAAAAAATTTATTGGACATATGCAAATTAATTCCCGCATATAATCCTAAAATACATGTTTGCAGAAATTCAGAGATATTTGAAAGTTCCATCGAGAAATTTAATTTAACCAATAGTGAGACGAATCAGTTATTCCGTATGTGGTTACCTCAGCATTTCTTTAGACAATTGGCATTAAAAAAGTCTTCTGACAATGAGACATTTGATTGTTCAAGTGATAACGATATCATAAGGCTGAAATATCTCATCTTCTGTGCAAGGAATGAATCTGATCCAAACTATGAGATGTTGAAGGAATTACAAATTGAAGAGAATGAGAGTACGTTCTCATTTATGTCCGTTTTTGAACGTTTGTATAGGGCGGTCATTCCAAATGTCAGATTGGATGGAATGATACGTTTATTCATCAAGAAATTTAATTTCCTTGATAATGCAGCCTGTGCAGTGGCATTAAATAAAAAGTCCCTATTCGAATGTACGACATTTATCAATTTTGTTAGAAGTCGCCAAAGTCAATCAAGACAGAAATTAATTAGTTCTGAAAAACCAACACGGAAAAGGGAGAGTTTCCGTGAAAAACCAACAGTGTCTCCCAGATCCAGATATTTCTGTGACAGGGTGTATGTAGTTCGGAGGAAGATGCATACGTGTTACAAACCATACAATCCACCCCAATTTCTGTCATCTAAAAGTCTTTTTCCACAGGAAAAACCCTTGTCACCAGTGACGGGATCGATCACTGGGATTGAGGATCCCAGACAAATGATGAGTAAAAGCTTTGAAAACCAGAAACAGGTGTCTTGTGGAGATCCTCTCCCTGGGATAGGATTTGATAGCCAGCAACAGCTGGGGGGGTCTTTCAGAGAGGGACATTCTCTCTCATATAAGAGAAAGCCTTGAATTACGTAAGTTCCGAGATTCCTATAAGTTCAAAGGGAATCTAATAAATCGAATCTTTGAAGAAAAAATTAGGTATGGTCTTCAGTTAAATAAAGTGGATTTCTGGGTAAATTAAATTTTATTGTTTGACAAATGTGCTTATTCATATACAGTGAATCAATACATATATATATATATATATATATATATATATATATATATATATATATATATATATATATATATATATATATATATATATATATATATATACATATATATATATATTAAAAGTAGTGATAGTAAATCAAGGTCATATTTTCATTTAGTCAAATGATAGTTTAATGTTATAAATAATAATTTGATCTCTGTATATGAATAATAATATTTAAAATAAAGCAATAAGAGAAAGTAACAGATTCAAAGTGTTTCATTTTTATCATGAATATGATAATAATTTTATTCTTTTATTTCCCTCAGAATTTATCAGTAAAGCAGATTGATGAAGTATTAACTTTTTTATTTATACATATGTTCTTGTCCTCAATCAGGTAACATATATTTTATTGGGTAAGATTAATCGCGAAAGCACGAATAATAATAATAATTATTTTCTCAGGTACCAATTGCCAGAGAACTATTATTTTAATGTTTCTTTTATGAATACACATACATCTTCTTTAGAGTTATTAGAAATGTAATCTGAGCTTTGGAATGTAGTAAAACTGCTTGCTGTTTTGGAATGGTGTTCCTTGCACGTACTAGAGCATGTGACTTGAATTACTAAAGCTAATATCAAATATTTCTATGGTCAAATGTACAGTATGTAATACATTGGAATTTGTATTTTTCAAGAAGTACTTCAAATTAGTAACATAATTTTTGAAATGCGCATAGAATATTGGAAAAAAAAAGGGATATGTGTTTGTCAGTTTCTATGTAGAAGTGTATGTTAAAGACCATGGCAGTCTTGTGTGCATAGATGTGTCAATGAATGATTGATTGTTTGAGCAGCTGCTAAAGTCAAAGTATTTGGATCCAGAGAGAGAGGAAAAAAAAAAGGGGGAATTTTTGTTTTAACTTAGAAGTTATAAGATATGTATGTATACTATATAGAATAAATAAGTTATAGTACATAAGTATAAATAATGAAGGAATTTATACAAGATATATATTTTAATTCTTAGACATATGTCTTTAGTATAGAGATATTAGGATTTTTTTTATTATTAAGGGTTTATTCTGAAGAGTTACATTCTAGAATAAGGTTATAACGTTTTGATTTTCTTATATCTTTTGTGTTAGTCACTTCTTTTACTGATACACAGATTGGTAATCATTTTTTCTTTTCAAATATGGAAGTGATATTTATAATATGGTATTGAAGATATGCAACACAAATTTTAATTTAATTTAATCTAAACATATTAATTTTTATAATATCATATTTTATGATATTGAAAGGGGGAGGTTTGGCCTCAATCACACACATTTATATTTGATAAATATATGTGTTTACAGGATACTTTAATAATTAATATTTCAAGTACAAAGGAAGAATTGGGAATATAAAAAATATATTTGAAGTATATCATAATGCATTTATATACTAAGAGAAGTGTATTATTTGTAAGGTTACATGACTTAATTATTTTTATTGGTTATTGATAGGTTTGGTAATTTTATAAGATACTGGTAATATTAAGGTTATCTGGTAACATTAAGGTTATGTATTATTAAAGACATAGGTGTTATATACATAGAAGGCCTTATTTTTATTTCAAGTTTTATTTTTATTCCGATTTTCATTTTTCTTTTTATTCCTATTTTTTATATTAATTATTATTTTAATATTCACATTTTTAATCTTAATTCTACAATTTTTATTTTTTCTTCAGATTTTAAATATCTCAATTGAGAAAACACTTCAATATTTAGTTCAGTAATATCTAATATAAGAATATTACTTTATTAAATATGAATCATATTAAAAGGGAAAAGTTCCATTTTTTTTGGAAGAAAAGATACTTCCTTCATCAATATATACAATTGTTTACTTCCTGGTAATACATTATTTTTATATTAGTATGTTAACACAATAAGGGTGAAATATCACTTATAGTTACACATTTCTTTATAGTAGGTTATTTAATAAATAATAGACAAATCAAATAAATTAAATTAGAGTAATAAAGATGGAAGATTAAGGTACATCTAGGTTTACCTTCCTATATTTACAAATAATATATATTATATTTTTAATCAATAATAATTTATAATGGGTATTATTGTGTTTTGATGGTATCATCCAGTCTTTTCTAAAAGGTTATTTGCTTTGATTTATAATTTACAAATGATCTAACTAAAAGCCACATTGTTGCCTTTCATATTTATAATATGATACATGTTATAGGTACACATTATATTATTTCATACTTTATATTATATTTTGGTTACATTCAACACATTGCCACCTATGGGTTTGGAAGGGTAATGCACCAATGACAAAAAAGGTCATTACAAGAAAATACTATTGTCTATACCATTATGCAATATTTTATCATTCTGAGTATCAATTATATTAATACTTTTACGATAATAATAATAATGACATGGTATTATAGTATTAGAGTTATGATACGCTGTGACATTTATTAGTGATAGTTATTGCCATATTTGGTATTTAGATTAGGGAATGAATCAGTCTTCAATCAAGATTAGAGAAGATAAAAAGACTTTATATTTTTCCTAAAGTTAAAAGGGATTCTGCAAAAAGGTCCAAAAGGTAACGTCTCAAATAAGACTGTGTAACATACAAAATACACTTACCGTGCTTGCATCTCAGAAACACAATAGTCCTATGATTTCAGGATGGACAATGACACATGGTCTGTGCATTAAGACCTCCCTAAAGTTACTAAGAAGAGCAATGACGTGTTAAAGTTAACCCCTGTCGTGCTGACCAAGAACGTCTTAACATCTGTTATTCGACAACAGGCAGCATGGAGGATAAAAGGTGACTAATGTAAATTGCACTGCACAGACATCAAAGACTTCTGCTATTCTTCTACAAGTCATGAACTGTGGTTTATCAACATTGGCTATGGTCTTTGTAATAAAGAATAAAGTTTATGGACTTTGATCTAACAATGATAAACGCAATACGGGACTGTACTAAATCGGTAACCATTCATTTTTATCAAAGGATTTATTTCTAAGAGATTGTGTTTATGCTGGATTACATCGGAGATAAGAAGACATCAACTCAGAGGACATCATTTGGTGACCGGATTTGGTTTTTGCATTTCTTTTTAGGTCTAGCGAAGTATAGTTTTATACATTTTTATATGATCAGTCACAGCCTGTCATAACATGAATCCACATTATTATATTATTGAACTTACATGAATAATGCAAATTAATTATTCTTCATCATTATTATTGATATTAATCTGTTATTGCCAAATAAGGAAAGAAGATTTGTTATTTTCTTGATGTATTAATTAATTTTCGGGGTTGCTCCACCCACTTCAAGGGGGAATTGTAAAATGATTGAAATTAATACATCAAGTTATCAAATATTTCATAGTAAGACATATACGTTCATAGTTCTGTTCATGTTGGAGGGCATAGGTTATTAATAAAGTTTATAAGGGATAAATATGCCCATATGGAATATACTTGAGTGATGAGCATGGAGGGATATATTTGAATCCTTCCCGAAGCTTTCCGAAGTTTCCAGAAGGTTACGTAATATGGAACTATATTCAACTGTGTTACACTAGAATGCCCTATATGGTCTGAACAGCTGGTATATAATGCACGATGGAGGGGGCTACTGGTCGCTCCCCACATTGCCTGCTGTGAGAAGACTCGAGGCTGCAAAGATGAAGACACACTAAGAGATGACATCCCCAGCATTGCCGTTCAGGAACCAAAGAAAGATGGGTAAAGACTTCCCATTGATCAGTATGGACTAAATGAACTCTTATTTTTGCGTAAGCTATCAAAGTATATTATTTTTCCTTTCTGTAACTGAATCTTGGCAACCATTTTTAAATAGATAAAATACATTTATTTTTTTACATCTTTGGAAGTTCTTTCTTTCATGCGGCTTTACGTATTTGAAGAAAAATATATTTAAGAGTATATTTTTTAACACACAAGCATGTGTTAAACAATCTCAACTGTGCTCTGACCAACACCATAACCGAGAAGGTCCACCTAACAACAGGCACGTGGACAAGTTGTTGTGGACAGGCACGATACATATCTGTCACAGCACAGTGGGTACACCTGGTGGAGGCTGGGACAAAGTCGCAAATCGTTAACATCACGCATCCTACCCATGCCAAGAATAGCGGGTTCAACTTCTATCTGGATTTCCGCCTCATCATATGCCACTTTCTGTCTCCCCTCCTCCTCCTCCTGATCCTCTACTGAATTACCCTCCCCATCACTGCCAAGCAGGGAGCTGTGCAGTAACGCATTGGCAAAGTGGCAACACACTCTGCTGAAGCTGATCTGTTTTGTAGAGATGAGCGAGCCTCTAGAGGCTAGAGTTCTGCTTGGTTCGTCGAACGGAGTCCGTGTTCGAGTTCGGTTCGGCGAGCCGTTCGACGAACCTCTCGAGCCCCATTGAAACCCATGGCAGGCAAATACAAACACATAAAAACACATTATAAATGTACACATACAGTTAAAGGGAACCAAACATCAGGATTTTCATGTATTAGGTGCAGCCAGTGCAGTACTGGCACTATCATGCACAAATACCTATCGGACATTATATATGTGTTCGACATCTATCCATCCATCAATCCATCCATCAATCCATTACTAGCTTTTTAGGCTATGTGCGCATGATAAGGTTTTGCAGCGTTTTGGATGCAGAGTGTTTTCATAACAAGTAACAATTTTGTGGTAAAAGTGGATTTTTTTTATTTTTACAGATCAACGTTATAAAATTCTGTGAAGCACCCAGGGTTTCAAAGTGTTCACCAACCATCTAGATCAGGGGTGGGGAACCTCCGGCCCGCGGGCCGTATGCGGCCCGTGACAACATTTTATGCGGCCCCTGGGCACATTCCCGGTGACCGATGTACTCTGGCAGCAGCAGCGCTTTTCCCGGCTGCTGGCCCTTTAAATCCCACAGCCTGATGCCCTGAGGGTAGATGCTAGAATGTACGGGCTCTATTCAGATCCTGACTTCCAGGACCTGACTGCAGCCCATACATTCTAGGCTTCTCTCCGGCCTGTGCTGGTGTGCTCTGGTGGGCGGGGTAAGCAGCACGCTGCGATAAAGTCACAGAAGAGCTGCAGCAGATTACCGGCCTCCCTCCCGGACCTGTGCTGTGCTGAGCTCAGCTCTATGACTCACTACCCCCCCCCCCACCCTCTCCCGACCCCAGTACTGTGAGTATTCAACCCATGGCTGCCCCCCGTCGCTCAGTGCTGTGTACCCCCAGTACAGTGTGTACCCCGCAGTGCTGTGTACCTGCTAGTACAGTGTACCCCCTAATGCTGTATACCCCCTAGTACAGTGTGTACCCCCTAATGCTGTGTGTACCCCCTAATGCTGTGTGTACCCCCTAATGCTATGTACCCCCTAATGCTATGTACCCCCTAATGCTATGTACCCCCTAATGCTGTGTGTACCCCCTAATGCTGTGTGTACCCCCTAATGCTGTATACACCCCAGTAGTGTGTGTACCCCCTAGTAGTGTGTGTACCCTCCAGCGCTGTGCACCCCCTCAGCGCTGTGTAACCCCCCCACTGCTGTCCATGCCCCCCTAGTGCTGTCTGTACCCCCTGGGTGATGTCTATGCTCCCCCAGTTCTGTCCGCACCACCTAATGCTGTCCATGCTGCCACCAGTGCTGTCCATGCCACAGTCAGTGCTGTCTGTGCCCCCTTATGCTGTCTGTGCTCCCCAGTGTTGTGTGCCACCCCTCAGTATGGTGTACCCCCCAGTGCTCTGTACTCGCCACTGCTGTCTGTACCCTACCACTGCTGTCTATGCCCCCCAGTCCCTGCCCTTTTGGTGATGTCTATGCTCCCCCAGTCCTGTCTGTGTCTCCCTAGTGATGCCTCCTAGTGCAGTCCGTGCTGCCTCCTAGTGCTGTCCGTGCTGCCACCTAGTGCTGTCCGTGCTGCCACCTAGTGCTGTCCGTGCTGCCACCTAGTGCTGTCCGTGCTGCCACCTAGTGCTGTCCGTGCTGCCACCTAGTGCTGTCCGTGCTGCCACCTAGTGCTGTCCGTGCTGCCACCTAGTGCTGTCCGTGCTGCCACCTAGTGCTGTCCGTGCTGCCACCTAGTGCTGTCCGTGCTGCCACCTAGTGCTGTCCGTGCTGCCACCTAGTGCTGTCCGTGCTGCCACCTAGTGCTGTCCGTGCTGCCTCCTAGTGCTGTCCGTGCTGCCTCCTAGTGCTGTCCGTGCTGCCTCCTAGTGCTGTCCGTGCTGCCTCCTAGTGCTGTCCGTGCTGCCACCTAGTGCTGCCCTTGTCCCCAGTCATGTCTGTGCCACCGCCAGTTCTGTCCATGCCCCCCTAGTGATGTATATGCCCCAGCCCCTCTTGTGATGTGTATGCCCCCAGCATCTTCAGACCGAGACAAACCTGGAAAAGCAGCTGAGAGAAACAAGATGATCACTATCACTGAACATCACAGCCGCACACCAAAGAGAAGCAGCTTCTGCCTCCACAGTAGTGGTGAGTTAATTAATCGTTTGGCCAAATATAGCAGGGTTATTTTTCAAGTTGATAATGTTGTGCGGCCCCCAAAGGTTAGTAGGAAATTCCAAATGGCCCCCGGCAGTAAAAAGGTTCCCCACCCCTGATCTAGATCATATTCTCTCTGCTGCTTGTGCTAATATCTGGTATGTTTGATCAGCCACCCTACTTCCCATGAACTGATCTTCCTTTTCTCTGCTTCTTGTAGCAATTTAATGTGCTTCTAACTGACCCCTCCATCACCCTCTCCCCACTTTCTTTATGACCCCCTCGTTATCTCTGGCTATGGTATCCCCACATCTGGGCTCAGTTTTGAAGTGAGTGATCTAGATAAGTGACGACCCCTCCCCTTCCTCTGAAGTCTGCATGAGATTTTAATCTGCATTAATACAAGTCTGCACCATATAAGTATGATGCAATGAATTGGACCAGAAATGGACCGGAAGGAACCTGTAGGTAACTGGATACAGAGACTCTGCAAACAATGTTTGTGTTTCTCTTCACTTTCACCCTTATAACACTTCATATTTTTCCTTACGCCTCTGATCCCTAAACCCAGTAATGACCTGGTCATCTCTCCCTCCATCCTCCCCACCCACCTCATCTCCTCAGATCTTTTCCTCCACACTACACCCTGTGTCACCAGACACACACGACTACCTCATGGCCACTCCTGCTCCCACCTACTAACACTCTCTCTGCTTCTCCTCACTGCTGGAGATATCTCTCCTAATCCTGGTCCTCCTCAGCACATCCCCATTGTCACTTTGAACCCTCATCCACGATCTATGACAAATTTTCACAACCGTTCTAACCTCATACCCATTCACCCGAGCCCCGCTCCCCCAGTCCCACTAGCAGGAGCTCTGTGGAACGCTCGCTCTGTCTGCAACAAACTTTCATACATCCATGATCTTTTCATCACTAATAAACTTTCCTTCCTCGGCATCACAGAAACCTGGCTCACCCCCTCTGACACAGCCTCTCCTGCTGCACTTTCTTATGGTGGTCTCTATCTGGCTCACCCCCCCCCCCGCCCCAGTAAGAAGCATAATGGAGTAGTTGGATTGCTCCTGTCTGACAAATGCTCCTTTACATTAATTCCACTACCACCCTCTGTTACTCTCCCCTCTTTTGAGGTGCACTCTGTCTGCATCTACTCCCCTTACAACCTCCAACTGGCTGTCATTTATTGCCCTCCAGGGCCAGCCACCGCCTTTTTGACCACTTCACCACCTGGCTACTACATTTCCTTTCCACCGACATCCCCACCGTCATCATGGGCGATTTCAACATTTCCATCGACACCTCTCACTCAGCTGTCTCAAAACTTCTAAGACTCACTTCCTCCTTCGGCCTCACCCAATGCTCCTCTGCAGCTACTCACAAAGATGGCCACACGCTGGACTTCATCTTCACTCGCCTTTGTTCCCCATCTAACCTCTCTAACTCACCACTCCCCCAGTCTGACCACAACCTACTCACATTCTCTTCCCTCTCTTCTCCAAATACACAACCCCCCTCCACAAACAGTCACACCCTCGCAGAAACATCAAACACCTTGATTTACACGCACTTTCTCAGTCCCTTCTCCCTCTCGCAGACATTGCTTCCTTACACGACGCAGATGCTGCAGCCTCTTTATATAACACTACAATCTCTGCAGCTCTTGAATTCACACACACCAAAACTCGCACAATCAACAGGCAACCTTGGCACACGAGCCAGACTAAAGAACTGAGACGGGTTTCCAGATGTCCTGAGCGCAAATTGAAGAGGTCTCATTTTACTGAGCACTTCACTGCATATAAAGAGTCCTTCACCACTTTCAAGTCTGGACTCACTGCTGCAAAACAAACCTACTTCTCATCCCTCATATCCTCTCTATCTCACAACCCTAAACAGCTATTCAACACTTTCAATTCTCTCCTCAGTCCCCCAGCACCCTCTCCCTCTCCTCTCATCTCAGCTGAAGACTTTGCCTTTTTCTTCAAGCAGAAGATTGGCAACATCAGAGCAAGCTTTGGCCCACAATCCCTACAGCCCCTTATCATAGCTACTCAGCCCTCTTCCTCCAAATCCAGCTTCTCCCCCATGACAGAAGATCATCTTTCAACTCTACTCTCAAGATCACATCTAACCACCTGTGCATTTGACCCACTCCCATCGCACCTCATTCCCAACATCATCACAGTCCTCATCCCAGCCCTAACCCATCTCTTCAACCTATCATTATCAACTGGTGTATTCCCTTCATGCTTTAAATATGCTTCGATCACACCCATCCTCAAAAATTCCTCTCTTGACCCATCCTCTGTGTTTAGCTACCGCCCCATATCCCTTCTCCCCTATGCCTCAAAATTACTGACACAGCATATCCATCTTGAACTGTCCTCATGCCTCTCCTCCTGCTCCCTCTTTGACCAGCTACAATCTGGCTTCTGACCGCATCACTGAAACTGCCCTAACTATCGTCACTAAGACATACTAACTGCCAAAGCCAAGCAACACTACTCTGTCCTCCTCCTCCTGGACCTGTCCTCTGCCTTCGACACTGTAGACCTCTCCCTCCTATTACAGATTCTCTTCTCTCTGGGCATCACAGACTTGGCCCTATCTTGGATCTCTTCATACCTAACCGACCGAACTTTCAGCGTCTCCCACTCTCACACCACCTCCTCATCCCACCCTCTATCCATTGATGTCCCCCAAGGTTCTGTTCTTGGAACCCTGCTGTTCTCCATCTACAACTTCGGCCTCGGCCTAGGACAGCTCATAGAGTCCCACGGCTTTCAGTATCATCTCTATGCTGAGGATACACAGATCTACCTCTCTGAACCTGACATAACCGCCTTACTAACCAAAATCCCACAATGTCTGTCTGCTATTTCATCCTTCTTCTCTGCGCCATTCTGAAAGCTTAACATGGACAAAACAGAATTCATTGTCTTTCCTACTCCTCATTCAACTCCTCCACCAAGCCTGTCCATCAAAGGTGATGGCTGCGCACTCTCCCCGGTCTCACAGGCTCGTTGCCTTGGAATAACCCTCGACTCTGCTCTATCCTTCAAGCCACACATCCAACCCCACTTCACCTCATGCCGACTACAACTCAAAAATATCTCCCGCATCCATGATTTCCTTAACCAAGAATCAGCAAAAACATTTGTACATGCCCTCATCATCTCCTGCCTCAACTACTGCAACCTCCTGCTCTCTGGCCTCCCTTCCAACACTCTTGCCCCCCTCCAATCTATCCTGAACTCTGCGGCCCGATTAATCCACCTCTCACCTCGCTACTCCCCAGCCTCGCCACTCTGCCAATCCCTTCACTGGCTTCCCATTGCCCAAAGACTCCAGTTCAAAACATTAACCATGACCTACAAAGCCATCCACAACCTGTCTCCTCCTTACATCTGTCACCTAGTCTCCCGGTACATATTTGCACGCAACCTCAGATCCTCACAAGATCTCCTTCTCTACTCCTCTCTTATCTCCTCTTTCCACAATCGCATACAAGATTTCTCCCATGCCTTCCCCATACTCTGGAACACCCTAACCCAGTATATCAGACTCTCTCCTACCGTGAAAAGCTTCAAGAGGAACCTGAAGACCCATCTCTTCCGACAAGCCTACAACCCACAATAACCCTCAGTCCAGTACACCATTGTGCAACCAGCTCTGTCCTAACCTACTGTATCCTCACCGATCCCCTGTAGACTGTGTGAGCCCTTGCGGGCAGGGACCTCTATCCTCCTGTACCAGTCTGTTTTGTACTGTTAATGACTGTTGTACTAGTATTTATGTGTACCATTTTTCACTTGTAAGGCGCCATGGAATTAATGGCACTATAATAATAATAATAAAAAAAAAATCACTGACGGCTGCGGCCCCTGCACCAAGCGTGATCATCAAGGGGGGCACGGGCTTGCGGGCCGCCAGAAGCAGCCTGAGGAGCCGCATATTTGATGCCCTTGCTCTACAACATACACTTCTTGCAAATTTCCAGAGACTTCCTGTGGAGTCAAAATACTCATTTAGGCTAATAAAGCAGAATATGGTAAATGCTATCTATTGACTATATGTTGCGGTATCAATTTGTTTTAAGACCCTCAGGGTAATATTGTGGTACCGTGTTAGCCAGAAAAATCAATTGAAATACCATGTCCCAAGAATGACAAAAGTATTTTAGAAGTGATACCTTTAAAGGTATCACTCCTAAAATACCTTTGTCATTCCTGGGACATAGTATTTCAATTGATTTTAAGAGCCTCCAAATACAATGTTTCATTACCTCTAATTCTTTCACATTTTTGGTAAATTTCAGGATTTTTTTGTTTAAATAAATGGAAAACAAATCAACCTCACATTACAGCTAAGATAAAGTAGAATATGCCACAGAAAAAAATCTGAGAAACACTGGGATCAGATTCAGCATTACAAAGGTGTTACCATGTAAAGTGACAGATGTCAGATTGGAGAAATGGGGCCTGGATAGGAGCAGAAAACTGGCTGCAGTGGAAAGCCATGAAATAAGAGCGGCTTTGGTACTAACTACTATAGAGAAACTGTGACTATAGACAATAACACCTCTACTAAAATGACCGCCCTCCACCCGACAGCCTTCACCGTCAGTGATTTAGTAACTAGAGGTGCCACATCTGGAGTAATTACAGTATGTGGCTCGGGGGCTCTCGGCAATCCAAACTATTGTAGGGGCCAATATCTTCTGTCAGATGAGTTTCCTGAAGAAATATTAGACATTTACTTTCTGCCTCTCGGACTCCACAATGGACGGCTCCAGTACAAGGTCTTATATAATGGACATTTGTAGAATTCAGAGAAAATATCTTTCAGGCTCTTGAAGATAAAAATATGAGAACTTTATGTGTTAATTATTACCATGTGTTAATGTTATGTGTTATTACTTTCCTTTTTTCTCCAATTACATTTTGATAATAATGTGGGTGGGCTGCCCGGCCTCCATGTACCCACTGTGGGATAATCCTAACCTCCCTCATATGTTACAGTTACCCTGTGCCCAACTTTGGATATAAACGCCCCTATCAGCACATTCATCAGAAGGGAGAGAAGGAAGATCCATCAATAAGATGCCGGGATTCTAGGAAGATGGAGTCATTACTCTCAGTGGAGAAACAATAAGAATCTAATAGTTATGATACTTATTAATGGAGAACAAAAATATAATAAATGATGTTACAGAGCAAGCTTTCCAGACTACTGAGGTCTCTTCATCAACTACAAGATTATTATTCTGTTTCTCCCACTGAGAGCAATCAATCTTTATTCACCTGGAGAACACGGCACCAAACTAAGAATCTAGGATGTCACCAGCATCATTACCCTCCGCTTTCTCTTAGGGGTCCATCATACAGATTAGATTCTTCTTCCCGTGATTTTCTAAGTTGTCTGCACATTCTGCGTACACTGTCATTTGGCTTTGCAGATTAGAGATCTGGGCAGCTAAGGGTCAACATCTTCTAATTTCAGAGGATAGGATGGATCCTACCTGTGACATCCGGCTGATACAGATCTCACTCCAACAGAAGGGTGCCCAATGCCCAAAATAATGGGTACAGTTTTGTGTGGAGGCGCATGTGGTGGTCTAGCAGTAGAATGGTGACCATTTGATATGGCCGGACTACAACCCTGATAAAGCCGCCACAGCCGGTGACTGAGAAGAATCTGTGACTTCTCTGCATTTAGTGGTCACTACTCACCTGGGCGGTTATCTGTAGGAATCTCCTCTTTACTCCGCTCATCACCCCTCACATATGTCTCTGTAGTATTAATATGGGGCAGATCTTCACCCTGAAACAAATATTGTAAAAGTCACAGACAGAGGAGAAGTCCCATCTATGATCAGCTCTAATCCTGCCATCTCCACCGCTCTCATTACACAAGTATAACACATATAATACTGGAGGATAAAACAAGACTGAGCACAAGACCTTCACAGCCGTCTACACATCATAGGGAGATTTCATGGCACCTTCTCTCCATCTACCTGATGATCCTGAGGAACATCGGGGTCTTCTTGTTTACAGTCCTGTGGGAGAAGAGGACGGGGACATCTCTCTGGTGTTGTCCTCTTACTGGATAGACCTGGAGGAGACACATACAGGGACTGAATTCATTCCTTACATACAGATAATTATAGGCCGTGTGTATTTAGTCCTGTCTATTACCTGGTGATGTGAGGGGCTGGGGAACCTCCATCATGGCGTCCTTGTACAGATCTTTGTGTCCTTCTAAATACTCCCACTCCTCCATGGAGAAATAGACGGTGACGTCCCGACACCTTATAGGAACCTGACACATACAATGATACCGTCACCCCCGATCCCTTCATAGCGTTACTGTATAATGTCCCAGCATTCCCAGCAGTGTCACCTCTCCAGTCAGCAGCTCAATCATCTTGTAGGTGAGTTCTAGGATCTTCTGGTCATTGATGTCCTCATGTATCGGGGGGTGAGGTGGAGGCCCCGTGATTGGGCTCAGGGGTCTTCCCCATCCCTCAGACACAGGGGCCTGACAGCGCTCACTAGAGGTCTTCTTCACTACTGTGTAATCCTGGTTATGGAGAGACACAGTAATATATCTCACTCCAGATATTTCCAGAGTCCTCACCTCTCCAGTTCTGTCCATCTGTTATTCCCATAGATAAGAATGATGTAATGTGACGTCATCAGAATCTCTCACCTCTCCAGTAAGCCGGAAGAGGATCTCTAGGGTGAGGTGTAATGTCCTCTCCGCCATCTTGTCCCTGTCCATATCCATCCTTCACGGGGCAATCAGGAGAATTCTCTTATATAGAAGATCTCCACTGAGAGGATCCGATATTGTAAGGACCTGAATGGGGAGAAGATGACGATGTAACATCATAACGAATCCGCTGTAATAATACAATTACTGGAGAGAATAAGGGGAAACATATAATGAGAACATTCTGGGGGAACATTATACTGTGGGGGGACAAAAAGGGGGCGAAGATTGAGGGCAGAAAGGGGCCGAGAACCGAGGACAGAAAGGGGCCGAGAACCGAGGATAGAAAGGGGCCGAGAACCGAGGGCAGAAAGGAGCCGAGGACCGAGGGCAGAAAGGAGCCGAGGACCGAGGGCAGAAAGGGGCCGAGGACCGAGGGCAGAAAGGGGCCGAGGACCGAGGGCAGAAAGGGGCCGAGGACCGAGGGCAGAAAGGGACCGAGGACCGAGGGCAGAAAGGGGCCGAGGACCGAGGGCACAAAGGGGCCGAGGACCGAGGGCACAAAGGGGCCGAGGACCGAGGGCACAAAGGGGCCGAGGACCGAGGGCACAAAGGGGCCGAGGACCGAGGGCACAAAGGGGCCGAGGACCGAGGGCAGAAAGGGGCCGAGGACCGAGGGCAGAAAGGGGCCGAGGACCGAGGACACAAAGGGGCCGAGGACCGAGGACACAAAGGGGCCGAGGACCGAGGGTAGAAAGGGGCTGAGGACTGAGGGCAGACGGGTTTCCTCACTTCCGGCCTCTCATAGTTTGGGCGTCTGTATCTATCAGGGGAAAAGGAACAAAAACCTCACAATTCATAGAAATCAGTGAGAGAAAAACTCCAAGAAAGTCACAGCGCTGAAGGGGTTAATGTCACCTGTGACCAATAATGGGGAATTTCCACACACCTCCACCTGCAGAGCCGCTGTCACAAGTAACAGTCATGTGGTTTCTGGCTATAGAAGGTCACAGCATCTGGCTGCGCAGAATGCTCCCTGACTTTCCATTGTTCCTGCTGTCAGTATTCATTTCCTGCTGGATTTCTCTCCCCCTTTTGGACCCAGCAGGAGCTCGCCTTACACCAGATCATCAGCATTGTCTGGGTGCTTAAATACCAGTCACTTTCTTGGACTGATGCTGGTGATATTTTTAGTTCATTCAAGCCTTGGTTGTAAGCAGGTGGCTTGTACTCCTCTGTGGTATTGCTGCTGAACTTCTACCTGTGTCACCTGTAGATAAGTAGTTCATGCATTTTCCTGTGTGTCCTCCTTGTGTCGTCTTTAGTGTTTAGTGCGGTTGATGAAGAGCTCATCCCACCCATTCCCTATTTAGGGCCCCGCAGTAGTTATAGCTAGGGTCAGGTATCCGGCTCGGGGCAGAGGTGAGGAACCTCTCTATGGTGGTGAGGGCCCAGGGACCAGCAGTAGTTATATCTAGGGTCAGGTATCCGGCTCGGCGCAGAGGTGAGGAACCTCTCTATGGTGGTGAGGGCCCAGGGACCAGCAGTAGTTATATCTAGGGTCAGGTATCCGGCTCGGGGCAGAGGTGAGGAACCTATCTATGGTGGTGAGGGCCCAGGGACCAGCAGTAGTTATATTTAGGGTCAGGTATCCGGCTCGGGGCAGAGGTGAGGAACCTATCTATGGTGGTGAGGGCCCAGGGACCAGCAGTAGTTATAGCTAGGGTCAGGTATCCGGCTCGGGGCAGAGGTGAGGAACCTATCTATGGTGGTGAGGGCCCAGGGACCAGCAGTAGTTATAGCTAGGGTCAGGTATCCGGCTCGGGGCAGAGGTGAGGAACCTATCTATGGTGGTGAGGGCCCAGGGACCAGCAGTAGTTATAGCTAGGGTCAGGTATCCGGCTCGGGGCAGAGGTGAGGAACCTATCTATGGTGGTGAGGACCCAGGGACCAGCAGTAGTTATATCTAGGGTCAGGTATCCGGCTCGGGGCAGAGGTGCGGAACCTATCTATGGTGGTGAGGGCCCAGGGACCAGCAGTAGTTATAGCTAGGGTCAGGTATCCGGCTCGGGGCAGAGGTGCGGAACCTATCTATGGTGGTGAGGACGCAGGGACCAGCAGTAGTTATATCTAGGGTCAGGTATCCGGCTCGGGGCAGAGGTGAGGAACCTATCTATGGTGGTGAGGGCCCAGGGACCAGCAGTAGTTATATCTAGGGTCAGGTATCCGGCTCGGCGCAGAGGTGAGGAACCTATCTATGGTGGTGAGGGCCCAGGGACCAGCAGTAGTTATAGCTAGGGTCAGGTATCCGGCTCGGCGCAGAGGTGAGGAACCTATCTATGGTGGTGAGGGCCCAGGGACCAGCAGTAGTTATAGCTAGGGTCAGGTATCCGGCTCGGGGCAGAGGTGAGGAACCTATCTATGGTGGTGAGGGCCCAGGGACCAGCAGTAGTTATATCTAGGGTCAGGTATCCGGCTCGGGGCAGAGGTGAGGAACCTATCTATGGTGGTGAGGGCCCAGGGACCAGCAGTAGTTATATCTAGGGTCAGGTATCCGGCTCGGGGCAGAGGTGAGGAACCTATCTATGGTGGTGAGGGCCCAGGGACCAGCAGTAGTTATAGCTAGGGTCAGGTATCCGGCTCAGGGCAGAGGTGAGGAACCTATCTATGGTGGTGAGGGCCCAGGGACCAGCAGTAGTTATATCTAGGGTCAGGTATCCGGCTCGGGGCAGAGGTGAGGAACCTATCTATGGTGGTGAGGACCCAGGGACCAGCAGTAGTTATAGCTAGGGTCAGGTATCCGGCTCGGGGCAGAGGTGAGGAACCTATCTATGGTGGTGAGGGCCCAGGGACCAGCAGTAGTTATAGCTAGGGTCAGGTATCCGGCTCGGGGCAGAGGTGAGGAACCTATCTATGGTGGTGAGGACCCAGGGACCAGCAGTAGTTATAGCTAGGGTCAGGTATCCGGCTCGGGGCAGAGGTGAGGAACCTATCTATGGTGGTGAGGGCCCAGGGACCAGCAGTAGTTATAGCTAGGGTCAGGTATCCGGCTCGGGGCAGAGGTGCGGAACCTATCTATGGTGGTGAGGGCCCAGGGACCAGCAGTAGTTATAGCTAGGGTCAGGTATCCGGCTCGGGGCAGAGGTGAGGAACCTATCTATGGTGGTGAGGGCCCAGGGACCAGCAGTAGTTATAGCTAGGGTCAGGTATCCGGCTCGGGGCAGAGGTGCGGAACCTATCTATGGTGGTGAGGGCCCAGGGACCAGCAGTAGTTATAGCTAGGGTCAGGTATCCGGCTCGGGGCAGAGGTGAGGAACCTATCTATGGTGGTGAGGACCCAGGGACCAGCAGTAGTTATAGCTAGGGTCAGGTATCCGGCTCGGGGCAGAGGTGAGGAACCTATCTATGGTGGTGAGGGCCCAGGGACCAGCAGTAGTTATAGCTAGGGTCAGGTGTCCGGCTCGGAGCAGAGGTGAGGAACCTATCTATGGTGGTGAGGGCCCAGGGACCAGCAGTAGTTATAGCTAGGGTCAGGTATCCGGCTCGGGGCAGAGGTGCGGAACCTATCTATGGTGGTGAGGGCCCAGGGACCAGCAGTAGTTATAGCTAGGGTCAGGTATCCGGCTCGGCGCAGAGGTGCGGAACCTATCTATGGTGGTGAGGACCCAGGGACCAGCAGTAGATATAGCTAGGGTCAGGTATCCGGCTCGGGGCAGAGGTGCGGAACCTATCTATGGTGGTGAGGACCCAGGGACCAGCAGTAGGTTTAGTCTAGTTTAGTTTCCCTAGACACAGGGTTTTCCTTACCTTCCTTTTTGCTGTTCGCTTGGTGCTTCCCAACCCCCGCATCTAGCGTAACAGCCGCACAGTATACATGTGACTGCTCTGTGCTTCCAGGACCTGTGATGATGTCACATGGAGGGGAGGAGTCAGGGTCACATGGTCAGCTCCTCAGTAGTGATGGGTAAAATGCGGTTTTTTGGTGAGCCGGGGCTTTTGGCTCTGAAAACGGCTCTTCATTTCCTATTACCTTTGGCTTTAAATTTGAAGGCAAATTCTGGAATGTTTTCACCCATGATTGTACCTTTTAGTAGAAATCTACATGTGCCAATTTATGACATAAAACAGAATAGTTTCCAGAATAACCAGATTTTATATAATTTGCTGTAAAAACTTTAACAAACACAAAATGAACATGCAAAATAGCAACAAGATCCTAATCCTCAGCGCCACATTGTAGAGCCCCATTCACACGTGGCGAGTTCGCTGTGGGCTGTGTCTGCTGCAAACAGTCTGCAGCAAATCTGCAGCGTCAGATGTGGCCTCTGCATCCGGGCGGATTTAGAGAAGGAATCTGCTGCGGAATTCCCCCGTCCATTGACTGCAATGAATGTGGCATATCGGATACTCTGCACATAGTGACGCTGCTGAAGCCAGTTTCACACCTCATGTCACATTCTGAAGTTTTCCATGAAGTGAGAATGTTTTGGATAAAGCCATTGCCGCTGTCGGCTTCTGTAAATGCCATGGAATTTCCACGCTGATGATCTGCTGGAAACGCCGCTGCAAATCCACAAAGTGTGAAGGCGCCGAAAAGTGTCTCTAGGGCCCATTGGATAAACTAAGTGCCATAGCCTGGATGGACGGATGCAGTTTATTTCCTCTGTTATTAGCTGTTTTGGAAAAGACAGTTTTTTTGGTGTCCCATCAAGCACCAATGTCTTCTGCCATCACTAATATAATGGCAGTAAAGGGGTTGGGTCACATGGGCAAGTGCCATTAATTGAGGAGAACTTTTTAAAATAGATATATTCTCCATATACTTATTTTATAAATTCTGCTTCAATCCTGCTGGTATTCCATAAAAACCTATGGAACTGTTTACATGGGTTTCCATGGAAGTTGTCCTGAGCCGAGAGCCATTTTTGTACAGGTCAGTATTGAACCGCATTGCGAATAAACACAATGCGGCCGCTAAAATAGCGAATATGAGCGATTTTAGCCGCAGTATCGCGTATATTCACAATGCGGTTTAATTTAAACATTCAAATTGGACCGGACAAAGTGTTGGAAATTGCCAGCACCGCACAAAACGAGAAAGGTTTAATAAAAAAAGTGCAGAAATCAAACAAGTGCAATTCAATGAGCTGAACACTACTGGCAATTGTATGCAGAATGGGATGTGATGTGAGAGGCTGCACTGCCTTGTATAGGACTAGTTCTGTGCATGAAGTGGTCCCTCAGATTGGCACTGCTATCATGTAACAGGGGCTGCTGGGAGGTTATTCACCAGAAACAACAGAACCATTCCAAGCTGCACTAGCTAATGGTGCATTTACACAGTCGCTGCAGCCCCCGAGCCTGCGATCCAGTGATGCTCGATCCAGCGATGGGATGTTTGCAGAGGAGATCCTCATCTGCCGTGCCCATATGCATCGCTGGATCATTTGTTCTCTTCCATTCAAGTGAATGGGAGAGAACAAGGGACGCACATTTACATCCGCTGTTTCTCCCTCGCTCAGTGAGGATTTACAAGCTGGCGGGAAATAACTAGAATCAGGCTAAATCCAGATGTCAGTGTTCCTTTAATAAAGTGCCTGACTGCCTGACTGCTGCTTGTCACAGATTGGAGGGGGCGGGGCTGTGACTGCCTGACTGCTGCTTGTCACAGATTGGAGGGGGCGGGGCTGTGACTGCCTGACTGCTGCTTGTCACAGATTGGAGGGGGCGGGGCTGTGACTGCCTGACTGCTGCTTGTCACAGATTGGAGGGGGCGGGGCTGTGACTGCCTGACTGCTGCTTGTCACAGATTGGAGGGGGCGGGGCTGTGACTGCCTGACTGCTGCTTGTCACAGATTGGAGGGGGCGGGGCTGTGACTGCCTGACTGCTGCTTGTCACAGATTGGAGGGGGCGGAGCTGTGACTGCCTGACTGCTGCTTGTCACAGATTGGAGGGGGCGGGGCTGTGACTGCCTGACTGCTGCTTGTCACAGATTGGAGGGGGCAGGGCTGTGACTGCCTGACTGCTGCTTGTCACAGATTGGAGGGGGCGGAGCTGTGACTGCCTGACTGCTGCTTGTCACAGATTGGAGGGGGCGGAGCTGTGACTGCCTGACTGCTGCTTGTCACAGATTGGAGGGGGCGGGGCTGTGACTGCCTGACTGCTGCTTGTCACAGATTGGAGGGGGCGGGGCTGTGACTGCCTGACTGCTGCTTGTCACAGATTGGAGGGGGCGGGGCTGTGACTGCCTGACTGCTGCTTGTCACAGATTGGAGGGGGCGGGGCTGTGACTGCCTGACTGCTGCTTGTCACAGATTGGAGGGGGCGGGGCTGTGACTGCCTGACTGCTGCTTGTCACAGATTGGAGGGGGCGGGGCTGTGACTGCCTGACTGCTGCTTGTCACAGATTGGAGGGGGCGGAGCTGTGACTGCCTGACTGCTGCTTGTCACAGATTGGAGGGGGCGGGGCTGTGACTGCCTGACTGCTGCTTGTCACAGATTGGAGGGGGCGGGGCTGTGACTGCCTGACTGCTGCTTGTCACAGATTGGAGGGGGCGGGGCTGTGACTGCCTGACTGCTGCTTGTCACAGATTGGAGGGGGCGGGGCTGTGACTGCCTGACTGCTGCTTGTCACAGATTGGAGGGGGCGGGGCTGTGACTGCCTGACTGCTGCTTGTCACAGATTGGAGGGGGCGGGGCTGTGACTGCCTGACTGCTGCTTGTCACAGATTGGAGGGGGCGGAGCTGTGACTGCCTGACTGCTGCTTGTCACAGATTGGAGGGGGCGGGGCTGTGACTGCCTGACTGCTGCTTGTCACAGATTGGAGGGGGCAGGGCTGTGACTGCCTGACTGCTGCTTGTCACAGATTGGAGGGGGCGGAGCTGTGACTGCCTGACTGCTGCTTGTCACAGATTGGAGGGGGCGGAGCTGTGACTGCCTGACTGCTGCTTGTCACAGATTGGAGGGGGCGGGGCTGTGACTGCCTGACTGCTGCTTGTCACAGATTGGAGGGGGCGGGGCTGTGACTGCCTGACTGCTGCTTGTCACAGATTGGAGGGGGCGGGGCTGTGACTGCCTGACTGCTGCTTGTCACAGATTGGAGGGGGCGGGGCTGTGACTGCCTGACTGCTGCTTGTCACAGATTGGAGGGGGCGGGGCTGTGACTGCCTGACTGCTGCTTGTCACAGATTGGAGGGGGCGGGGCTGTGACTGCCTGACTGCTGCTTGTCACAGATTGGAGGGGGCGGGGCTGTGACTGCCTGACTGCTGCTTGTCACAGATTGGAGGGGGCGGGGCTGTGACTGCCTGACTGCTGCTTATCACAGATTGGAGGGGGCGGGGCTGTGACTGCCTGACTGCTGCTTGTCACAGATTGGAGGGGGCGGGGCTGTGACTGCCTGACTGCTGCTTATCACAGATTGGAGGGGGCGGGGCTGTGACTGCCTGACTGCTACTTGTCACAGATTGGAGGGGGCGGAGCTGTGACTGCCTGACTGCTGCTTGTCACAGATTGGAGGGGGCGGGGCTGTGACTGCCTGACTGCTGCTTGTCACAGATTGGAGGGGGCGGGGCTGTGACTGCCTGACTGCTGCTTGTCACAGATTGGAGGGGGCGGGGCTGTGACTGCCTGACTGCTGCTTGTCACAGATTGGAGGGGGCGGAGCTGTGACTGCCTGACTGCTGCTTGTCACAGATTGGAGGGGGCGGGGCTGTGACTGCCTGACTGCTGCTTGTCACAGATTGGAGGGGGCAGGGCTGTGACTGCCTGACTGCTGCTTGTCACAGATTGGAGGGGGCGGGGCTGTGACTGCCTGACTGCTGCTTGTCACAGATTGGAGGGGGCGGGGCTGTGACTGCCTGACTGCTGCTTATCACAGATTGGAGGGGGCGGGGCTGTGACTGCCTGACTGCTACTTGTCACAGATTGGAGGGGGCGGAGCTGTGACTGCCTGACTGCTGCTTGTCACAGATTGGAGGGGGCGGGGCTGTGACTGCCTGACTGCTGCTTATCACAGATTGGAGGGGGCGGGGCTGTGACTGCCTGACTGCTACTTGTCACAGATTGGAGGGGGCGGAGCTGTGACTGCCTGACTGCTGCTTGTCACAGATTGGCGGGGGCGGGGCTGTGACTGCCTGACTGCTGCTTGTCACAGATTGGAGGGGGCGGGGCTGTGACTGCCTGACTGCTGCTTGTCACAGATTGGAGGGGGCGGGGCTGTGACTGCCTGACTGCTGCTTGTCACAGATTGGAGGGGGCGGAGCTGTGACTGCCTGACTGCTGCTTGTCACAGATTGGAGGGGGCGGGGCTGTGACTGCCTGACTGCTGCTTGTCACAGATTGGAGGGGGCAGGGCTGTGACTGCCTGACTGCTGCTTGTCACAGATTGGAGGGGGCGGGGCTGTGACTGCCTGACTGCTGCTTGTCACAGATTGGAGGGGGCAGGGCTGTGACTGCCTGACTGCTGCTTGTCACAGATTGGAGGGGGCGGGGCTGTGACTGCCTGACTGCTACTTGTCACAGATTGGAGGGGGCGGAGCTGTGACTGCCTGACTGCTGCTTGTCACAGATTGGAGGGGGCGGGGCTGTGACTGCCTGACTGCTGCTTGTCACAGATTGGAGGGGGCGGGGCTGTGACTGCCTGACTGCTGCTTGTCACAGATTGGAGGGGGCGGGGCTGTGACTGCCTGACTGCTGCTTGTCACAGATTGGAGGGGGCGGAGCTGTGACTGCCTGACTGCTGCTTGTCACAGATTGGAGGGGGCGGAGCTGTGACTGCCTGACTGCTACTTGTCACAGATTGGAGGGGGCGGGGCTGTGACTGCCTGACTGCTGCTTGTCACAGATTGGAGGGGGCGGAGCTGTGACTGCCTGACTGCTGCTTGTCACAGATTGGAGGGGGCGGGGCTGTGACTGCCTGACTGCTGCTTGTCACAGATTGGAGGGGGCGGGGCTGTGACTGCCTGACTGCTGCTTGTCACAGATTGGAGGGGGCGGGGCTGTGACTGCCTGACTGCTACTTGTCACAGATTGGAGGGGGCGGAGCTGTGACTGCCTGACTGCTGCTTGTCACAGATTGGAGGGGGCGGGGCTGTGACTGCCTGACTGCTGCTTGTCACAGATTGGAGGGGGCGGAGCTGTGACTGCCTGACTGCTGCTTGTCACAGATTGGAGGGGGCGGAGCTGTGACTGCCTGACTGCTGCTTGTCACAGATTGGAGGGGGCGGAGCTGTGACTGCCTGACTGCTGCTTGTCACAGATTGGAGGGGGCGGGGCTGTGACTGCCTGACTGCTGCTTGTCACAGATTGGAGGGGGGCGGGGCTGTGACTGCCTGACTGCTGCTTGTCACAGATTGGAGGGGGGCGGGGCTGTGACTGCCTGACTGCTGCTTGTCACAGATTGGAGGGGGCGGAGCTGTGACTGCCTGACTGCTGCTTGTCACAGATTGGAGGGGGCGGGGCTGTGACTGCCTGCTGCTGCTTGTCACAGATTGGAGGGGGCGGGGCTGTGACTGCCTGACTGCTGCTTGTCACAGATTGGAGGGGGCGGGGCTGTGACTGCCTGACTGCTGCTTGTCACAGATTGGAGGGGGCGGGGCTGTGACTGCCTGACTGCTGCTTGTCACAGATTGGAGGGGGCGGGGCTGTGACTGCCTGACTGCTGCTTGTCACAGATTGGAGGGGGCGGAGCTGTGACTGCCTGACTGCTCCTTGTCACAGATTGGAGGGGGCGGGGCTGTGACTGCCTGACTGCTGCTTGTCACAGATTGGAGGGGGGCGGAGCTGTGACTGCCTGACTGCTGCTTGTCACAGATTGGAGGGGGCGGGGCTGTGACTGCCTGACTGCTGCTTGTCACAGATTGGAGGGGGCGGGGCTGTGACTGCCTGACTGCTGCTTGTCACAGATTGGAGGGGGCGGAGCTGTGACTGCCTGACTGCTGCTTGTCACAGATTGGAGGGGGCGGAGCTGTGACTGCCTGACTGCTGCTTGTCACAGATTGGAGGGGGCGGGGCTGTGACTGCCTGACTGCTGCTTGTCACAGATTGGAGGGGGCGGAGCTGTGACTGCCTGACTGCTACTTGTCACAGATTGGAGGGGGCGGGGCTGTGACTGCCTGACTGCTGCTTGTCACAGATTGGAGGGGGCGGGGCTGTGACTGCCTGACTGCTGCTTATCACAGATTGGAGGGGGCGGGGCTGTGACTGCCTGACTGCTGCTTGTCACAGATTGGAGGGGGCGGGGCTGTGACTGCCTGACTGCTACTTGTCACAGATTGGAGGGGGCGGAGCTGTGACTGCCTGACTGCTGCTTGTCACAGATTGGAGGGGGCGGGGCTGTGACTGCCTGACTGCTGCTTGTCACAGATTGGAGGGGGCGGGGCTGTGACTGCCTGACTGCTGCTTGTCACAGATTGGAGGGGGCAGGGCTGTGACTGCCTGACTGCTGCTTGTCACAGATTGGAGGGGGCGGGGCTGTGACTGCCTGACTGCTGCTTGTCACAGATTGGAGGGGGCGGGGCTGTGACTGCCTGACTGCTGCTTGTCACAGATTGGAGGGGGCGGGGCTGTGACTGCCTGACTGCTACTTGTCACAGATTGGAGGGGGCGGAGCTGTGACTGCCTGACTGCTGCTTGTCACAGATTGGAGGGGGCGGGGCTGTGACTGCCTGACTGCTGCTTGTCACAGATTGGAGGGGGCAGGGCTGTGACTGCCTGACTGCTGCTTGTCACAGATTGGAGGGGGCGGGGCTGTGACTGCCTGACTGCTGCTTGTCACAGATTGGAGGGGGCGGGGCTGTGACTGCCTGACTGCTGCTTGTCACAGATTGGAGGGGGCGGAGCTGTGACTGCCTGACTGCTGCTTGTCACAGATTGGAGGGGGCGGGGCTGTGACTGCCTGACTGCTGCTTGTCACAGATTGGAGGGGGCGGGGCTGTGACTGCCTGACTGCTGCTTGTCACAGATTGGAGGGGGCAGGGCTGTGACTGCCTGACTGCTGCTTGTCACAGATTGGAGGGGGCGGGGCTGTGACTGCCTGACTGCTGCTTGTCACAGATTGGAGGGGGCGGGGCTGTGACTGCCTGACTGCTGCTTATCACAGATTGGAGGGGGCGGGGCTGTGACTGCCTGACTGCTGCTTATCACAGATTGGAGGGGGCGGGGCTGTGACTGCCTGACTGCTGCTTGTCACAGATTGGAGGGGGCGGGGCTGTGACTGCCTGACTGCTGCTTGTCACAGATTGGAGGGGGCGGGGCTGTGACTGCCTGACTGCTGCTAGTCACAGATTGGAGGGGGCGGGGCTGTGACTGCCTGACTGCTGCTTGTCACAGATTGGAGGGGGCGGGGCTGTGACTGCCTGACTGCTGCTTGTCACAGATTGGAGGGGGCGGAGCTGTGACTGCCTGACTGCTGCTTGTCACAGATTGGAGGGGGCGGAGCTGTGACTGCCTGACTGCTGCTTGTCACAGATTGGAGGGGGCGGGGCTGTGACTGCCTGACTGCTGCTTGTCACAGATTGGAGGGGGCGGAGCTGTGACTGCCTGACTGCTACTTGTCACAGATTGGAGGGGGCGGGGCTGTGACTGCCTGACTGCTGCTTGTCACAGATTGGAGGGGGCGGGGCTGTGACTGCCTGACTGCTGCTTATCACAGATTGGAGGGGGCGGGGCTGTGACTGCCTGACTGCTGCTTGTCACAGATTGGAGGGGGCGGGGCTGTGACTGCCTGACTGCTACTTGTCACAGATTGGAGGGGGCGGAGCTGTGACTGCCTGACTGCTGCTTGTCACAGATTGGAGGGGGCGGGGCTGTGACTGCCTGACTGCTGCTTGTCACAGATTGGAGGGGGCGGGGCTGTGACTGCCTGACTGCTGCTTGTCACAGATTGGAGGGGGCAGGGCTGTGACTGCCTGACTGCTGCTTGTCACAGATTGGAGGGGGCGGGGCTGTGACTGCCTGACTGCTGCTTGTCACAGATTGGAGGGGGCGGGGCTGTGACTGCCTGACTGCTGCTTGTCACAGATTGGAGGGGGCGGGGCTGTGACTGCCTGACTGCTACTTGTCACAGATTGGAGGGGGCGGAGCTGTGACTGCCTGACTGCTGCTTGTCACAGATTGGAGGGGGCGGGGCTGTGACTGCCTGACTGCTGCTTGTCACAGATTGGAGGGGGCAGGGCTGTGACTGCTAGACTGCTGCTTGTCACAGATTGGAGGGGGCGGGGCTGTGACTGCCTGACTGCTGCTTGTCACAGATTGGAGGGGGCGGGGCTGTGACTGCCTGACTGCTGCTTGTCACAGATTGGAGGGGGCGGAGCTGTGACTGCCTGACTGCTGCTTGTCACAGATTGGAGGGGGCGGGGCTGTGACTGCCTGACTGCTGCTTGTCACAGATTGGAGGGGGCGGGGCTGTGACTGCCTGACTGCTGCTTGTCACAGATTGGAGGGGGCAGGGCTGTGACTGCCTGATTGCTGCTTGTCACAGATTGGAGGGGGCGGGGCTGTGACTGCCTGACTGCTGCTTGTCACAGATTGGAGGGGGCGGGGCTGTGACTGCCTGACTGCTGCTTGTCACAGATTGGAGGGGGCGGGGCTGTGACTGCCTGACTGCTGCTTATCACAGATTGGAGGGGGCGGGGCTGTGACTGCCTGACTGCTGCTTGTCACAGATTGGAGGGGGCGGGGCTGTGACTGCCTGACTGCTACTTGTCACAGATTGGAGGGGGCGGAGCTGTGACTGCCTGACTGCTGCTTGTCACAGATTGGAGGGGGCGGGGCTGTGACTGCCTGACTGCTGCTTGTCACAGATTGGAGGGGGCGGGGCTGTGACTGCCTGACTGCTGCTTGTCACAGATTGGAGGGGGCAGGGCTGTGACTGCCTGACTGCTGCTTGTCACAGATTGGAGGGGGCGGGGCTGTGACTGCCTGACTGCTGCTTGTCACAGATTGGAGGGGGCGGGGCTGTGACTGCCTGACTGCTGCTTGTCACAGATTGGAGGGGGCGGGGCTGTGACTGCCTGACTGCTACTTGTCACAGATTGGAGGGGGCGGAGCTGTGACTGCCTGACTGCTGCTTGTCACAGATTGGAGGGGGCGGGGCTGTGACTGCCTGACTGCTGCTTGTCACAGATTGGAGGGGGCAGGGCTGTGACTGCCTGACTGCTGCTTGTCACAGATTGGAGGGGGCGGGGCTGTGACTGCCTGACTGCTGCTTGTCACAGATTGGAGGGGGCGGGGCTGTGACTGCCTGACTGCTGCTTGTCACAGATTGGAGGGGGCGGAGCTGTGACTGCCTGACTGCTGCTTGTCACAGATTGGAGGGGGCGGGGCTGTGACTGCCTGACTGCTGCTTGTCACAGATTGGAGGGGGCGGGGCTGTGACTGCCTGACTGCTGCTTGTCACAGATTGGAGGGGGCAGGGCTGTGACTGCCTGACTGCTGCTTGTCACAGATTGGAGGGGGCGGGGCTGTGACTGCCTGACTGCTGCTTGTCACAGATTGGAGGGGGCGGGGCTGTGACTGCCTGACTGCTGCTTGTCACAGATTGGAGGGGGCGGGGCTGTGACTGCCTGACTGCTGCTTGTCACAGATTGGAGGGGGCGGAGCTGTGACTGCCTGACTGCTGCTTGTCACAGATTGGAGGGGGCGGGGCTGTGACTGCCTGACTGCTGCTTGTCACAGATTGGAGGGGGCGGGGCTGTGACTGCCTGACTGCTGCTTGTCACAGATTGGAGGGGGCGGGGCTGTGACTGCCTGACTGCTGCTTGTCACAGATTGGAGGGGGCGGGGCTGTGACTGCCTGACTGCTGCTTGTCACAGATTGGAGGGGGCGGGGCTGTGACTGCCTGACTGCTGCTTGTCACAGATTGGAGGGGGCGGGGCTGTGACTGCCTGACTGCTACTTGTCACAGATTGGAGGGGGCGGAGCTGTGACTGCCTGACTGCTGCTTGTCACAGATTGGAGGGGGCGGGGCTGTGACTGCCTGACTGCTGCTTGTCACAGATTGGAGGGGGCAGGGCTGTGACTGCCTGACTGCTGCTTGTCACAGATTGGAGGGGGCGGGGCTGTGACTGCCTGACTGCTGCTTGTCACAGATTGGAGGGGGCGGGGCTGTGACTGCCTGACTGCTGCTTGTCACAGATTGGAGGGGGCGGAGCTGTGACTGCCTGACTGCTGCTTGTCACAGATTGGAGGGGGCGGGGCTGTGACTGCCTGACTGCTGCTTGTCACAGATTGGAGGGGGCGGGGCTGTGACTGCCTGACTGCTGCTTGTCACAGATTGGAGGGGGCAGGGCTGTGACTGCCTGACTGCTGCTTGTCACAGATTGGAGGGGGCGGGGCTGTGACTGCCTGACTGCTGCTTGTCACAGATTGGAGGGGGCGGGGCTGTGACTGCCTGACTGCTGCTTATCACAGATTGGAGGGGGCGGGGCTGTGACTGCCTGACTGCTGCTTGTCACAGATTGGAGGGGGCGGGGCTGTGACTGCCTGACTGCTACTTGTCACAGATTGGAGGGGGCGGAGCTGTGACTGCCTGACTGCTGCTTGTCACAGATTGGAGGGGGCGGGGCTGTGACTGCCTGACTGCTGCTTGTCACAGATTGGAGGGGGCGGGGCTGTGACTGCCTGACTGCTGCTTGTCACAGATTGGAGGGGGCAGGGCTGTGACTGCCTGACTGCTGCTTGTCACAGATTGGAGGGGGCGGGGCTGTGACTGCCTGACTGCTGCTTGTCACAGATTGGAGGGGGCGGGGCTGTGACTGCCTGACTGCTGCTTGTCACAGATTGGAGGGGGCGGGGCTGTGACTGCCTGACTGCTACTTGTCACAGATTGGAGGGGGCGGAGCTGTGACTGCCTGACTGCTGCTTGTCACAGATTGGAGGGGGCGGGGCTGTGACTGCCTGACTGCTGCTTGTCACAGATTGGAGGGGGCAGGGCTGTGACTGCCTGACTGCTGCTTGTCACAGATTGGAGGGGGCGGGGCTGTGACTGCCTGACTGCTGCTTGTCACAGATTGGAGGGGGCGGGGCTGTGACTGCCTGACTGCTGCTTGTCACAGATTGGAGGGGGCGGAGCTGTGACTGCCTGACTGCTGCTTGTCACAGATTGGAGGGGGCGGGGCTGTGACTGCCTGACTGCTGCTTGTCACAGATTGGAGGGGGCGGGGCTGTGACTGCCTGACTGCTGCTTGTCACAGATTGGAGGGGGCAGGGCTGTGACTGCCTGACTGCTGCTTGTCACAGATTGGAGGGGGCGGGGCTGTGACTGCCTGACTGCTGCTTGTCACAGATTGGAGGGGGCGGGGCTGTGACTGCCTGACTGCTGCTTGTCACAGATTGGAGGGGGCGGGGCTGTGACTGCCTGACTGCTGCTTATCACAGATTGGAGGGGGCGGAGCTGTGACTGCCTGACTGCTACTTGTCACAGATTGGAGGGGGCGGAGCTGTGACTGCCTGACTGCTGCTTGTCACAGATTGGAGGGGGCGGGGCTGTGACTGCCTGACTGCTACTTGTCACAGATTGGAGGGGGCGGAGCTGTGACTGCCTGACTGCTGCTTGTCACAGATTGGAGGGGGCGGAGCTGTGACTGCCTGACTGCTGCTTGTCACAGATTGGAGGGGGCGGGGCTGTGACTGCCTGACTGCTGCTTGTCACAGATTGGAGGGGGCGGGGCTGTGACTGCCTGACTGCTGCTTGTCACAGATTGGAGGGGGTGGAGCTGTGACTGCCTGACTGCTGCTTGTCACAGATTGGAGGGGGCGGGGCTGTGACTGCCTGACTGCTGCTTGTCACAGATTGGAGGGGGCGGGGCTGTGACTGCCTGACTGCTGCTTGTCACAGATTGGAGGGGGCAGGGCTGTGACTGCCTGACTGCTGCTTGTCACAGATTGGAGGGGGCGGGGCTGTGACTGCCTGACTGCTGCTTGTCACAGATTGGAGGGGGCGGGGCTGTGACTGCCTGACTGCTGCTTGTCACAGATTGGAGGGGGCGGGGCTGTGACTGCCTGACTGCTACTTGTCACAGATTGGAGGGGGCGGAGCTGTGACTGCCTGACTGCTGCTTGTCACAGATTGGAGGGGGCGGGGCTGTGACTGCCTGACTGCTGCTTGTCACAGATTGGAGGGGGCAGGGCTGTGACTGCCTGACTGCTGCTTGTCACAGATTGGAGGGGGCGGGGCTGTGACTGCCTGACTGCTGCTTGTCACAGATTGGAGGGGGCGGGGCTGTGACTGCCTGACTGCTACTTGTCACAGATTGGAGGGGGCGGGGCTGTGACTGCCTGACTGCTGCTTGTCACAGATTGGAGGGGGCGGGGCTGTGACTGCCTGACTGCTACTTGTCACAGATTGGAGGGGGCGGGGCTGTGACTGCCTGACTGCTGCTTGTCACAGATTGGAGGGGGCGGGGCTGTGACTGCCTGACTGCTGCTTGTCACAGATTGGAGGGGGCGGGGCTGTGACTGCCTGACTGCTACTTGTCACAGATTGGAGGGGGCGGAGCTGTGACTGCCTGACTGCTACTTGTCACAGATTGGAGGGGGCGGGGCTGTGACTGCCTGACTGCTGCTTGTCACAGATTGGAGGGGGCGGGGCTGTGACTGCCTGACTGCTGCTTGTCACAGATTGGAGGGGGCGGGGCTGTGACTGCCTGACTGCTGCTTGTCACAGATTGGAGGGGGCGGGGCTGTGACTGCCTGACTGCTGCTTGTCACAGATTGGAGGGGGCGGGGCTGTGACTGCCTGACTGCTGCTTGTCACAGATTGGAGGGGGCAGGGCTGTGACTGCCTGACTGCTGCTTGTCACAGATTGGAGGGGGCGGGGCTGTGACTGCCTGACTGCTGCTTGTCACAGATTGGAGGGGGCGGGGCTGTGACTGCCTGACTGCTGCTTGTCACAGATTGGAGGGGGCGGGGCTGTGACTGCCTGACTGCTGCTTATCACAGATTGGAGGGGGCGGGGCTGTGACTGCCTGACTGCTACTTGTCACAGATTGGAGGGGGCGGAGCTGTGACTGCCTGACTGCTGCTTGTCACAGATTGGAGGGGGCGGGGCTGTGACTGCCTGACTGCTGCTTGTCACAGATTGGAGGGGGCGGGGCTGTGACTGCCTGACTGCTGCTTGTCACAGATTGGAGGGGGCGGGGCTGTGACTGCCTGACTGCTGCTTGTCACAGATTGGAGGGGGGCGGGGCTGTGACTGCCTGACTGCTGCTTGTCACAGATTGGAGGGGGCGGGGCTGTGACTGCCTGACTGCTGCTTGTCACAGATTGGAGGGGGCAGGGCTGTGACTGCCTGACTGCTGCTTGTCACAGATTGGAGGGGGGCGGGGCTGTGACTGCCTGACTGCTGCTTGTCACAGATTGGAGGGGGCGGGGCTGTGACTGCCTGACTGCTGCTTGTCACAGATTGGAGGGGGCGGGGCTGTGAGTCAGTGCTATGTGCGGCAGCAGGAGGAGCATTCTCAGTCTCCTGGATAAGATCAGAGTGACTACTGCCGGGAGGGAGGGGCCGGGAGGGGCGGGGCAAGAGGGGAGGGGCGGGGCAAGAGGGGACTGACTGTGGAACGGAACTGGCAAAGAGCCGTTTACATTTCAATTGGCCCCTGCCAGGAGCCGACTCATATGATTCACTATGAAGAGCCGGCTCGTTCAGGAGCTACCCATCACTAGCCGGCAGTCAGTGCACAGTTGCTGTTTCCAGCCCTGGGTGTGTGATGTAACAGGAGGTTATATCTGATGGAGATTATCACATATGTGCCTCAGGGGGAAAATATAAAGGGATTGTAGGTCAACTGCTCTGGGTGCAATAGTGTGTAGCAGTAGGTGCAATGCTCTGTTAAGATGGGGTGCAATGCTCTGTCTAGAGGAGGGAGGGGGGTGCAATGCTCTGTCTGGAGGAGGGGGGGTGAAATGCTCTGTCGGATGGAGTGAGGGGGGTGCAATGCTCTGTCGGATGGAGTGAGGGGGGTGCAATGCTCTGTCGGGAGGGAGGGGGGTGCAATGCTCTGTCAGATGGAGGGAGGGGGGTGCAATGCTCTGTCGGAGGGAGGGGGGTGCAATACTCTGTCGGATGGAGGGGGGTGCAATGCTCTGTCGGATGGAGAGGGGTGCAATGCTCTGTCTAATGGAGGGAGGGGGGGTGCAATGCTCTGTCGGATGGAGGGAGGGGGGTGCAATGCTCTGTCGGAGGGAGGGGAGGTGCAATGCTCTGTCGGATGGAGGTGGGTGCAATGCTCTGTCGGACGGAGGGAGGGGGGGTGCAATGCTCTGTCGGATGGAGGGAGGGGGGTGCAATGCTCTGTCGGAGGGAGGGGAGGTGCAATGCTCTGTCGGATGGAGGTGGGTGCAATGCTCTGTCGGACGGAGGGAGGGGGGGTGCAATGCTCTGTCGGAGGGAGGGGGGGTGCAATGCTCTGTCGGATGAAGGGAGGGGGGTGCAATGCTTTGTCGGAGGGAGGGGGGGCAATGCTCTGTCGGGAAGGAGGCAAAGGGCAATGCTCTGTCGAATGGAGGTGCAATGCTCTGTCGGATGGAGGGAGGGGGGTGCAATGCTCTGTCGGGAAGGAGGTGGGGGCAATGCTCCGTCGGGAAGGAGGCGGAGGGCAATGCTCTGTCGGGAGGGGGGGAAGTGCTTTGTCTGGAGGCTCTGTCTAGAGGAGGGGGGGGGCAATGCTCTGTCTGACCTGAGATACATCGGTTTTCGAAAATATACAACTCCCTTGGCATTTTTTGTTTTGCTACCTCACAGCCTTGAATTTACCTTTTGCGTTTTTTGGTTTTTTTTTTCAGGGTTTACATCACTTCATGTAAAGAACGTGCCGTCAACTGAACTTTTTTTTTTTTTTTTTTGGTGAAGCAAACAAACAAATATTTAAAAAAATAAATAAAAATCAGTGTGTATAACTATTCACCCCCCTAAAGTCAGTATTTTGTGGAGTTTCCTTTATGTAGCAATTACAGCTGCAGGTCGCTTTGGATAAGTCTCTGAGCTTTACACATCCTGACACTGGGCTTTTTGCTTCTTCCGTCTCCTTTATTTGATGGTGAGCGGCGTCTTCACGTCTGACCACAGATTCTCCATTCCTCTGATGAGCAGCGTCTTCACGTCTGACCACATATTCTCCATTCCTCTGGTGAGCAGCGTCTTCACGTCTGACCACAGATTCTCCATTCCTCTGGTGAGCAGCATCTTCACGTCTGACCACAGATTCTCCATTCCTCTGATGAGCAGCGTCTTCACGTCTGACCACAGATTCTCCATTCCTCCAGTGAGCAGCGTCTTCACGTCTGACCACAGATTCTCCATTCTTCTGGTGAGCAGCATCTTTTCCTCTGACCACAGATTCTCCATCCTTCTGGTGAGCAGCGTCTTCACGTCTGACCACAGATTCTCCATTCCTCCGGTGAGCAGCGTCTTCACGTCTGACCACAGATTCTCCATTCTTCCAGTGAGCAGCGTCTTCACGTCTGACCACAGATTCTCCATTCCTCCGGTAAGCAGCGTCTTCTCCTCTGACCACAGATTCTCCATCCTTCTGTTGAGCAACGTCTTCACATCTGACCACAGATTCTCCATTCCTCCGGTGAGCAGCCATCATCATGTCTGACCACAGATTCTCCATTCCTCTGGTGAGCAGCTTCTTCTCCTCTGACCACAGATTCTCCATTCCTCCGGTGAACAGCCATCTTCACCTCTGACCACAGATTCTCCATTCCTCTGGTGAGCAGCGTCTTCACGTCTGACCAGGCAGGTACGGACTGCCCTCAACCCCCAGCTGCCTATTTGTACCCGGCTGGGAACCAAAAATATAAGGAAGCCTTTTTTTTTTTAATTATTTCATGAAATAATGGAAAAAAAAAATGACGTGGGCTTCGCCCAATTTTTGAGTCCAGCCAGGTACAACTAGGCAGCTGGGGATTGGAATCCACAGTGCAGGGTGCCCAAGCTTTCTGGGTACCCCCGCTGCAAATTGCAGTCCGCAGTCGCCCCAGAAAATGGCGCTTTCCTAGAAGCGCCATCTTCTGGCACTCTATCCAACTCTTCCAGCTGTCCTGATGCCGGGTGGCTCGCTGGGTAATAATGGGGTTAGGGATAGCTGTTTATTATCAGCTGCCCCCTTGCCCGAAATTCATGGTGTCACGCCTATATTAGACATGGCCACCATGAATTTCTAGTACAGATAAAAAAAACACAACACACAGAAAAATATTTTTATTTGAAATAAAACACAACACAATTAGTGACTCCATCTTTATTGAACTTAAAGACCCCCCCGCAGTAATCCTGAATCAAGGGTCCTGTGCCGTCCAATCCAGATCCAATATCATCTGAATCTGTTTGCTGGAAGGCAAAGCGATCAGATTATGTGTCAGGTTCAAGGATTTGAATCACACCGCACATCAGCTGATTGTATAAGGGCCGTTTATACAATCAGCTGATGCATTAGTGCAAAAAGAACTCACTTCTGTGCAGACTCCCGTCTGATCGCTGCAGGACCTGGCAGTAATCAGCCGCATCAGCTGATCGTTTAAGCCGGCCTCACCGCTGCACTTATACGATCAGCTGATGCGTCAGGTAACCGCATCAGCTGATCACCGGCAGGTCCTGCAGCTATTGGACGTGTCCCGGGAGTCTGCATACAGCTGGAGCAGGGATGGCTTTACCAAGAAGAGGAGCTGGGAGCGGACATGTACTGGGAGTTTGCAGACAGGTGAGTATGAGATTTTTTTATTTATTTTTTTTCTACTGTTCACTTTTGAGTTTGCAGCTGCTTCCGCCTCCCGTTCGGACATGGCACCGCACGGGAGCGGACATGGTAGGTGGAAGCAGCGGTGGCGGTTACGGGAGGATTCACGCTTCTGTGTTTACCAACACAAGGAATCCTCTTCCTGTACACGTCACTGTACTACCCACCCCTGCGTTTATAGCTGCATTTTTAGTCAAAGAAACGCACTAAAACGCAGCTATATTTGCAATTTGCTTTTTTCATTGCGTTTTTGAATATCTCATTGAACTCAATGGGTGGAAAACGCAGTGTAAAACGCAAAAATACTTTTGGTCACCACAAAAACGCAGCTAAAAAAAACCGCTATGTGCAGACAGCAAAAATGAAAACTCATAGACTTTGCTGGTAAAGCAAAGTCATGCAGTTATCTGAACAAAAACGCAACCGAAAAACGCGCAAAAAACGCCGTGAAAAACGCACTGTGTGCACATAGCCTAATGTCTGGCTGTGACTCGGCCGCTCCAATACATTTCCACGTTTCCCCTTACACCCTCCAGTGCGGCTTTAGCAGGAGCTTTGGGTCATCGTCTTGTTGGAAGGTGAAACCTCCGTCCCAGACTCATCACTAATCACAATAATCAATCATCGTGATGATAATTAAAGCTTCAAACCTCCGACCAACATAAAACCACATTTTCCAGATGATGTTGATGTAAAGCCGACAGGAGGGAAACGTCATTTATTAACCATGTGAGGTCTGACTGTCTGGATTAAATGGATAATCAGTAAAAGTTTGGAAATTACTATTTTGTTGGTCTTTTTGTAAAAATGATAATGTTTGTTTATTTCTAAAAATATCAACTTAAATTTACCATTTAATATAAATCGAATGTGATTGTATTTTTTTTGCTATCTCCAAATCACTGTGACATCTTTGAAATATTGCAGTTATTACCACATAGTGAGCTGTCAGATATTGTCTGGTCACTGAGGGGTTAACACCATATTTGCTGGTTAATAGCATTTTTAAATGAACAGGTTCCCTGTAATGTAAAATATATACTTGTATTAATATTGTATTTTCCAAAGTTTTATAATTAAACATATAAGCTTTATATTGTGTCAGATTTATTTTTAACACCTGTGTTTTTCTCCTTTTATTTTTTTTAGGGGGTGGGGTACACACAAGGCTAGTACTGTGAAAACACACTGACAAAGCTCTGCTATATCACTGTAAACTGATAGCAGAGCTGTGTACTGTATGACGCACTATAGGGTGCATTATATTATGGAGCATCATATAGGGCGCATTATATTATGGAGCATCATATAGGGCACATTGTATTATGGAGCATCATATAGGGCACATTATTATATTATGGAGCATAACATAGGGCACACTATATTATGGAGCATCATATAGGGCACATTATATTATGGAGCATCATATAGGGCACATTATATTATGGAGCATCATACAGGGCACATTATATTATGGAGCATCATATAGGGTGCATTATATTATGGAGCGTTATATAGGGCACATTATATTATGGAGCATCATATAGGGTGCATTATATTATGGAGCATTATATAGGATGCATTACACTGTATGGAGCGTTATGTGGGACGCATTATTCTGTACAGAAGACTATATGGGGCACACTGTATGATATGGAAGGCAATGTAGGGGGAATTCTAGTATATAGAGGACTATATAGGGAATCTAGGTGGTTCAGTAGAATGAATATTACTTTCTAAGAGCTGCAAAGCTGGGAGAAAACATATACACCCACCACCCTTAGAGCCGTGTAGCTAATACCCATTACATAACATTAAGAGAAAAAATTACCAGCTCACCCACCTGGAGAACTACCAAAGAGGAACGGTGCAGAGATCAGGAAACAGCCAGACCGGGCTGCAGGCAATCACTGAACTTGAAGAAAAAGAAGGGATCCAGCATCCAAGTTACAATTGAATTAAAAAATTTTCTTTATTCAACAAAGATAAAAGGGTTCTTCCATGATAATAAAATCCAGTTTACATGGCAGGGTAGAAAAAACAGAACGTGTTTCGGAGTGACAACTCCTTGCTCTGAACCCAGGGTTTTTTCTACCCTGCCATGTAAACTGGATTTTATTATTACGGAAGAACCCTTTTATCTTTGTTGAATAAAGAAAACATTTTAATTCAATTGGAATTTGGTTGCTGGATCCCTTCTTTTTCTTCACGTTCAGCCATTACATTACATGTACTTGATTATCGCAGGTCCACAAATGAAGAGTAAAATATTCATGTAATGGTTCTTTACTCTAGTAACAGTGCAACCAATCCTGGATAAGACCAACGTTTCGGCCTTAAGGCCTTTCTCAAGGTCTCTACATGAAGGTTGCCTGGAGGAGTATGTCCTGCAAGCTGTTTCAGCCTGACCGACAGACTCCTCCAGGCAACCTTCACGTAGACACCTTGAGAAAGGCCGCAAGGCCGAAACGTTGGTCTTATCCAGGATTGGTTGCTCTGTTACTAGAGTAAAGAACCATTACATGAATATTTGACTCTTCATTTGTGGACCTGTGATAATAAACTACATACTGTATAAGATTTTTTTTTCTCATGGACACGACATTATTTTGCTGGCATTATATTCAGGGATATTCTCAAATATACCCATTACATTGCACCACTACTCCCATAGAAGTGGTCAGAGGAGGGTCACACACATTTAAGGGAGTAATAGTGTAATGTGTGACCCACGCTTCGTTGTCTACATTGCTATTCCCATCAAAATAGAGCAGGATCACACATTTGTATGTGAGTAGTAGTGTAATGTGTCCACTTCTGTTGGAGTAGTAATGTAGTGGACGGAGCAGGGGTCACACATTACACTACTGCTTATATACAAGTGGACAGAGCGGGGTCACACATTACACCACTGCTCCCATAGAAGTGGACGGAGCGGGGGGTTACACATTACACCACTGCTTCCATATAAGTGGACGGAGCGGGGGTCACACATTACACCACTGCTCCCATAGAAGTGGACGGAGCGGGGGTCACACATTACACTACTGCTTACATACAAGTGGACGGAGCGGCGGGGGTCACACATTACACCACTGCTCCCGTAGAAGTGGACGGAGCGGAGGTCACACATTACACTACTGCTTACATACAAGTGGACGGAGCGGCGGGGGTCACACATTACACCACTGCTCCCATAGAAGTGGACGGAGCGGGGGTCACACATTACACTACTGCTTACATACAAGTGGACGGAGCGGCGGGGGTCACACATTACACCACTGCTCCCATAGAAGTGGACGGAGCAGGGGTTACACATTACACTACTGCTCCCATAGAAGTGGACGGAGCAGGGGTTACACATTACACTACTGCTCCCATAGAAGTGGAAGGAGCGGGGTTCACACATTAGACCACTGCTTACATACAAGTGGATGGAGCGGGGTTCACACATTAGACCACTGCTTACATACAAGTGGACGGAGCGGGGGTCACACATTACACCACTGCTCCCATAGAAGCAGTAACGATGCTTCTGCTGTGATGACGTTACTTTGGGATATAAATCTGCTGAGATGTTGGTACAAGCTCTTATGGCTCCTGTATGTTTTATATTACAGAGGTGTAAAATGAATGGAATGAGAAATGATTAGTAGCTGAACAGATGATGCCTGTAATGAGGATATCTTGGGGAATTGGGGAACTGTAGAGAAACCTGATCATGGTAAGCGTGAGCAGAACATGGACGCTATAATGGTGACTGGAGCGGGGGAAAAGCTGCCACAAGGCGCAAAGATGACACTTGAAAATGGAAATAAGCAATTTTACTAAAGGTAGAAAGCTAAAGATTTTTCCAAAGCTAAGTAAAGGCTATGTGCGCACGCTGCAGTTTTGTTTCTTTAGCAAAAAAACCCACCCACTGGCTGAAAAAAAAACAAAACGCATGTATTTCGGTGCGTTTTTGGTCCAATGATGGGGACATTTTTTTTTGCCATTTTCCCTATATTCATTGCAGAAACACAGGTCAGAAAGGCTATGGCTATGTGCGCACACTGCATCTTTGTAGTGACCACAAAGATGCACGTTGTTGGCCTAAAAACGCATAAAAAAATCGCATGTTTTGCCGTGTTTTTGATACTGCATTTTTTTTTTTTAAAGGAGAAAAAAAACAGGATAGGATAATTGGTAGCTAGAATAGATAAAACATAGAATAGATAAGAAAAAAACAGACTAGATTCTGTTATGTCTGTCGATAGAAGATAGCTAACTTGGCCAGCTGTTTTTCTTATTTATTTATTTTTTTTATTTTTTGGTAAAAAAATAATGTGGAGTCTCCCCCATTTTTCATATCCATCACAGGAACAGCAACAGCTGCGGACTACAACCCTCAGCTGTTTGCTGTACCTTGGCTGGCTATGAAAAATTGAGGGGATCCCAGTTTGTTTGTTTTTTTTTTAAAATGACGTGGGGTCCTTCCCCCCCCTTTTTCTAAAACTAGCTAAGGTGTAGCAGACAACTGGGGGCTGAGATTATTAGGGTGGGAAGGGCCATAGTTATTTGGCCCTTTCCAGCCTAACAATAGCAGCTCACAGCTGCCCCAGAAGTGGATCATCCATTAGATGCGCCAATTCTGGAGTGGGCTCCGGCTCTTCCCGTTGCTTTGATGCGGGTTAATAAGGAGTTAATAGCAGCCCATTGCTGCCACTTAAGGCTGCTTTACACGGTACGACCGATTGTGAAATTTCACAATCGATTGTACCCGCCCCCGTCCTTTTTGCGTCACGGGCAAATCGCTGCCCGTGTCGCACAAAGTCAGTA